>NC_060173.1:38737780-39435280 GCF_021184085.1 Oncorhynchus gorbuscha | reverse complement strand
CTTGAGTTACCGGTACATTCAAGGAGAAACAAAGAGGAGGAAAGCAGAATATAAAATGTTGTAAGGAATGTCATGGGAAAGCAGCCCATTTATGTGACAGTTCCACCATCTACAAATCCCAATTTTACACCTGTGTGTGAATATGTGAGTGTCAGGGCGTTTGTATACTTCTTTGTGTATCTAAATAATAGTATGAGAACATGGTGCTGGTATAGAGGAAGGTGTGTGTTTTGTCAGACAGGTTTTGGGTGAGTCAATGTGCAGGACGCCCACCTACCATCTGCACTGTTGTCCCATCTCTTCTCTCTATGTTCTCTATATCCTCTCTCTATCTTTTCTTTTCTCTCTCTATCCTTTATATTCTCTCTCTATCATCTCTATCCTCTCTCTATCATCTCTATCCTCTATCGTCTCTCTATCATCTCTATCCTCTATCGTCTCTCTATCCTCCATCTTCTCTCTATCCTCTCTCTATCATCTCTATCATCTCTCTATCCTCCATCTTCTCTCTATCATCTCTATCCTCTCTATCATCTCTATTCTATATCTTCTCTCTATCCTCTCTCTATCATCTCTATCCTCTATCGTCTCTCTATCCTCCATCTTCTCTCTATCGTCTCTATCATCTCTATCCTCTCTCTATCATCTCTCTAATCTTTCTATCATCTCTCTATCATCTCTATCCTCTCTCTATCATCTCTATCCTCGCTATATCTTCTTTCTGACTTCTCTCTATCCTTCTCTCTCACATTGCCTCTATAAGTTACCTGATCTCTGCTATGTAGATTAGTCCTGGTATTGACAACCAGTGTATTTAGAGTGTTCTGCATTATATGGTTTTCTATTTCAGTACTGTGTCAGTTTGTGTCATGCAGAAATACAAAATGAGGTCAGGTTGCATCTATATTTCAGACCAGTGTCATCTCAATGTCAAAGTCACAGGGCAGAACTGGATGTATCCCACTGACTGAAGCTCTGTTGTTCATTGGGAGGAAGAGCATTACTTAAGCTCTCAGTCCTCTCTGGTGTATTGATGTTGGCCTACTGCATTTCAGGCCTGAAGTCCATGAGGACCACATTGTAACAGAATGGAGCAGTAAAATATAACTTCATTCCGGTCTTGTGTTGAATAATCAAATATTCAGTCAAGTGACTCCAGTCTTCCAGTGTTAATGTATTCAGTAACGTTGAGGGCACACTCTCTTTCAGTATATCATTATTATTATATGCATAAATCTAATTACTTGTGTAGTGGAATGTAAATGCAATAATAAGCAGGAATCAGTTGTTCTTCGACCTCTATTCTCCAGAGCTCTGCTGCAAATAGAAATATGAATATGTCTCAATATAAATGTTATATAGTGATTGATTAACGTTAGCTGATTGATGTTCTCTTTGTGAAGCAACCCACCCACATGTACCAGTGCTTGTCCTCTACTCGGAGACCTTCCATTCCCATGGTTACGGGCTGTCACGGCAGATGTCCGTGATTGACAGGGCCGTCGTTGATTTTTGGAGAGAGGAGCGTAGGTGTAGCCAGATTAACGTTTCATGTACAGAGTAGGAAGTGTGTGTGTGTGTGTGTGTGTGTGTGTGTGTGTGTGTGTGTGTGTGTGCGTGTGTGTGTGTGTGCGTGTGTGCGCGTGTGTGTGTGTGTGCCTGTGGGTGTACGCTTGTGTGTGAGCATACATGTGTGTGTGCCTGCGGGTGTACACTTGTGTGTGTGCATACGTGTGGGTATGCACTTGCCCAGAAATACAGATTAGAGTTTTAGACTCTTAAAAGAGGTTAAGCTATTCAAACCTATAAATCATCCTCTGATTTATATAGTTCATAGATCTTGGAAAATGTGTGTGTGTGTGTGTGTGTGTGTGTGTGTGTGTGTGTGTGTGTGTGTGTGTGTGTGTGTGTGTGTGTGTGTGTGTGTGTGTGTGTGTGTGTGTGTGTGTGTGTGTGTGTGTGTGTGTGTGTGTGTGTGTGTGTGTGTGTGTGTGTGTGTGTGTGTGTGTGTGTGTGTGCGTGCGTGCGTGTGTGTGTGCGTGCGTGCGTGTGTGTGTGTTCATTCGTAGAGGAGGTTCTGTCCCTTGCTCCCCTCAGCCTCTGTGTCAGTCTTTATTCTTCTGGATAGTAATGTGATTTATCTCGATTAAACAATAATTTCCATGAAGGCACAGAGAATACACACAGGCACTTGTCAGTCACCTACAATGCACCACAACAACACTGCCTTATACCACTGAATACACATGTCCCTACAACACGCGCACACACACCTAGACCGACACATTTGATTTACACACATACGCGCACACACACCTAGACCGACACATTCGATTTACACACATACGCGCACACACACCTAGACCGACACATTCGATTTACACACATACGCGCACACACACCTAGACCGACACATTCGATTTACACACATACGCGCACACACACCTAGACCGACACATTCGATTTACACACATACGCGCACACACACCTAGACCGACACATTTGATTTACACACATACGCGCACACACACCTAGACCGACACATTCGATTTACACACATACACGCACACACACCTAGACCGACACATTCGATTTACACACATACACGCACACACACCTAGACCGACACATTCGATTTACACACATACGCGCACACGTGCACACACAGAGTGAAAGGGGGAGAGCAGAAGTGAGGGATGGAAAATGTGGGGCAAACACTCATCATGGCCTTACACTTGTTTCAGGGTGAGCAGGGCGAGGAGGATGTGATTGAGTTTGCTTCGCAGAGCCCTGGAGAAGGAGTGAATTATGGGAAAGACAATATTACAAAGCACTGAGACACCTGGAGACTGGCCAGCTCTGCTGTCAATCCTCTCAGCTCATATGTCTATACTGTACTGTACGTGTGCATGTGTGCCTCTGTCCGTCTGTTGGTATGTCGGTCTGTCTGCTTGCCTGTATCAACCAGCTCTCACAGTCCCACTGCAGAACTAGACGTTCATCTACGTTCTCCAAACGTCACATTTCAAAGTTGCTCCAAACTGCACTGTTGGATAAAAGCTTGTAAGTAAGCATATCACGGTAAGGTGTAGACCTTTCCCATAATTCACTTGTATTCGGCACATGTGACAAATAAAGTTTGATTTGATACGTCAAATTTCAAAGTGTTTGTGCTGCTCACTATCATTCCATTTCTCAAAACATCACATTTCGAAGAGAAGGGTTAAGATTCAGGCACTCATTCTGAATGGTTAAGGTAAGGGTTAAGGTTCAGGATAGGGTTATGTAACGTCCGTCGTTGGAAGGAGACCAAAGCACAGCGTGGTAAGTCTTCGTGATACTTTATTTACTCAGAACACCAAACAAAACAACAAAAGAATAACAAACGTCACCTTCTGCAGGCTTCACAGAGCTAACAAAAAACAAGATCCCACAAACACCAAAAGGAGAATGACAACTTATATGTGATCCCCAATCAGAGACCACGATAAACAGCTCCCTCTGATTGGGAACCACACTGGGCAAAGAATCAAAGTAATAGAAAACATAGAAATAAAGAAACTAGAATGCCCACCCTAGTCACACCCTAGCAAAACCTATGCCTACTTGATGGTAATAGCGCTCACTGTTGCTGTTGTTGAGATCAGGAATGTGTGTGTGAAGGAATCATAGAGCACCTTCCTGCTCCTCCCCCGTCCTCAGCACGCATTTGATCAGCTGTGTATCATCTCTCACATCCCTTCAACGCTCCTCTCACTTCTTCTCTCTTTCTTGCCTCCCTTTCTCTCAGGAATCAGAGATAATGACACTTCTTGAACACAGAGACAGAGCCCGGGTAAAGTATTTCTTTGAAGAGGGAGAAGCCCGTGTGGAAGATCAGAAGCAGTTTTTTCTACAAGAGGGCTCTGCCTGCAGGGAGCTTTTCCATTATGAGTAGAGAGTTTAAAATATCACACATGAGTAACACTGGAGATTAGCAGCTAACAGCCTGGGTGTGTCTTTGTCTATATGTGTGTGTGTGTGTGTGTGTGTGTGTGTGTGTGTGTGTGTGTGTGTGTGTGTGTGTGTGTGTGTGTGTGTGTGTGTGTGTGTGTGTGTGTGTGTGTGTGTGTGTGTGTGTGTGTGTGTGTGTGTGTGTGTGTGTGTGTGTGTGTGTGTGTGTGTGTGTGTGTGTGTGTGTGTGTGTGTGTGTGTGTGTGTGTGTGTGTGTGTGTGTGTGAAAGAGAGAGTATTACGTCTCTGTTTTGAAATGTGTGATTCCTTTGTGCAATAGTTTGTGTAAGAGTTTAGAATGTTACCCACAGGGTATCTATCTTTCATTCTCTCTTATCATTCGTTTTTTCCCCTCTCCCTCCCTGCCTTTATCTCTCTCCCTCTCTCTACCTTCCTCCTTCCATGTCTCTCTGTCTTCCTCTCTCTCTCCTTCTTTCTCTCTCTCTGCTTCTTTATCTGTCGCTCGCTACCTTCCTCCTTCCATATCTCTCTGTCGTTCTCTCTCTCTTCCTCTCTCTCTCCTTCTTTATCTCTCACTCTCTCTCTCTACCTTCCTCCTTCCATATCTCTCTGTCGTTCTCTCTCTCTTCCTCTCTCTCTCCTTCTTTATCTCTCACTCTCTCTCTCTACCTTCCTCCTTCCATGTCTCTCTGTCTTTCTCTCTCTCTCTCCTTCCCTCTCTCTCCCTCTTTCTCTCTCTACCTTCCTCCTTCCCCCTCTCTCTCTACCTTCCTCCTTCCATGTCTCTCTGTCTTCCTCTCTCTCTCCTTTTTTCTCTCTCTCCTTCTTTATCTGTCGCTCTCTACCTTCCTCCTTCCATGTCTCTCCGTCTTTCTCTCTCTCTTCCTCTCTCCTTCTTTCTCTCGCTCTCTCTCTCTCTCTCCTTCTTTCTCTCTCGCTCCCTCTCTCTACCTTCCTCCTTCCCTCTCTCTACCTTCCTCCTTCCCTCTCTCTCCCTCTTTCTCTCTCTCCCTCTCTCTCTCCCCTCTCTCTCTCTACCTCCCTCCTTCCCTCTCTCTCCCTCTTTCTCTGTCTCTTCCTCCCTGCCTTTTGCCGTCTCTCTCTCTCTCTCTCTCTCTCCATCTCTCTCTCTCTCTCTCTATCTCCATCTCTCTATCTCCCTCTCTCTCTCTCTCTCTATCTCCATCTCTCTCCCCACCCCATCTCTCTCTCTCTCTCTCCCATCCCCATCTCTCTCCCTCTCTCCCACCCCATCTCTCTCTCCATCTCTCTCCCCCCATCTCTCCATAAAGAGAGTATGTTGTGGATGCTCTCTGTTCTCCTCTATTTGCAGATGAGTGGTGCAGAGGGTCACTCTCTGCTCTGTAGTGACTCTCAGCAGAGCAGGGGAGGAAATTAAATCAGGGGGTAGGCAGGTTTGGGGCAGACGAGTCTCCAGTGCCAAGCACACGTAGGCTGATTTAATTGTGAGTGTGTGTAGTGGGGGGGGGGGGGTGTCAGTGCAAAATAAGGTCAATGCAGATTTTATTTTACAGTAGTCCCTTGACATTGGGCTCATGCCCTGCAGTGGCAGCCTTTCCTCCTCAGTGCAGAGTGGGTCAGCGCTAGGCCACACCTGCTCCAAGTCTAGGGGACACTCAGACCCTCCCACCCCCCGGGGGAGCAGCCCACACTGGGGGGGACGCCTGCTGGAAGAGCCAAGAGGAACCGAGAGACTGGGGCTACAAGGCGTCCGCATCCACAATATATATTTGGTGGAAAGAGAAATGGGAATAGAAGCAGTGAGAGAAAAAAGTGAGAACGTGTGAGATGGTGTAAAGAAGGGAGAGGTACAGAGAGAGAGGGATCTGGTGCAGGTTGTTTGACATTGCAAAATATTATATAAGCCAAACAAACAACGGTTATCAGGTTTTGTAAAAGCGTGTTCCTCCTCACTGTGAGTAAATTGGAGTCGACAGACCTATGAAGTTGAAAGGAAAGAAACATTAAGTGCAAGATGTTCCTGTCTCAGCGTGGATCGCTAATGAAACCTCACCTGACAGCAGAGAATGTGGAACACAGACACAGAGGACAGGGGGGCGCTGGCGCGCAGGAATGCCGTGGGGTGTCGAGGGGTGCAGGGGGAAGTCGTGGGGTACAGGGGGAGGGATGTTGTGGGGTGTTTTGAGGTACAGGGGGTACGGTGGGGTACAGTGGTTCTGGAGCAGAATGAGTAGGGGGGTGGAGAGAGTTCTGCTATAGGGTCACACACCAACACAGCCCTTATTATACTATAAGGTCACACCAGGGTCTTGATTTGACTACAGTTTGGCTTTGTAACTGACTTTCAGTGGGAAAATGCTCACCTTCGATGGCCACTGGCACACTGGAGAAGTGTTCACAGATGAATCCCGGATCCAACTTTACCGGGCAGAAGGCAGGACAGTGTGTATGGCGTCGTGTGGGCGAGCAGTTTGCTGATGTCAACCTGGTGATCAGAGTGCCCCATGGTGACAGTGGAGTTATGGTATGGCTATAAGCTATGGACAATGAACACAAGTGCATTTTATCGATGGCAATTTGAATGCACAGATACTGTGATGAGATCCTGAGGCCCATTGTTGTGCCATTCATCATGTTTCAGCATGATGATGCACAGCCCCATGTCGCAAGGATCTGTACACTATTCCTGAAAGCTGAAAATGTCCCAGTGTAGATAACGTAGTAGAAAGTGTAGTGTGTCTTGTACCTGAAAATTAATCATGTAGAATATTGTCTTCCTCGGCCTCCCAGTCTCACTGTCTCTCCCCTCTGTGTGTGTAATTAATAAGGCTGACTCTGTAGAGTGTGCCATGCAGGGTGGAGAGTGGGCTGGGCTGAGACAGAGAGAGATGTTGTGGCTGACTGGCTGCTGGGAGAGGAGGATGAAGAAGGGAGGAAGAATGGAGCGTGAGAAAGTTGCTGATGGCTAAAACATTCCCCCTCTTAAGATGAAGAAAATATTAGCCAGAACAAAGAGAACCTGTAATGCATTTGACACACTTTCTTAATTGACTACATTATTGATGAGTCTGATAGCCTTGCATAATGCACATTACATAGTGAGCAGAAGGGAACAGCCTCTCAATCTCCTGGTAGACTTGTGATGCTGACAATATAGAGGCCCGTGGATCCTGACACACATACAGAATTGTTTCTTTGGGACTGCAAAGTGCCGTACGGCAGAACAGTAAATTCTATTATTTCATCTGAAAAGCTGGGTTTTGGTGACATTTGGGTTGAATAAGATATTAAAGAGGCAACCGTAAGCCTGTTGGCAAGCAAAGAAGTTCATGTCAGTCTGTTGAGATAACCTGTTAGGGTATTATGACAGTAGCAATGAATCATTCTCATCTCACGTCATCATCACTGTCCTCATCGTCATCATCATCATCATCATCATCATCCAGAAACAGGTCACTGGTTTACATCTTTATCATAGTGTGGATGATGTCCACATTAGGACAGTCAAGGCATCAGAATGTGTCCTCTTCTTCTGGCTCTGGTGGCCCAGTGGTCTCTGTGACAGAGAGAGTATAGCCCAGGTGGGGGGTGATTGAAGATGTGGAGATGACTGACAGCTCTTTTGTGTGATGTCATTTCTGTAGAGGTACGGGTAGGTGGGCTGTCTAATGAGGGCAGTGACCGTGGAACCCAGGCAGGTGGCACAATGGCCCTCTGTCCCTACTTGTGTGAATGAGAGCCCGCTGAGCTGTAGAGGCTCTCCTCTGGCCCTCACCACCTCACAGCCTGGGGCCCGCTTTCTGAAAGGCCACTGCAGCTGTCAGAGCCCTCCTAGTCTCTCCTCCACCATCCGCTACCCCTCCATCCACTACACCCCCGTTCTAACCATACATAAGAGAGTTGAATCAGTATCCGAAAGGTTCCTAATTCGAATTCCCGAGCCGGCAAGGTGGAAAAATCTGCCGTTCTGCCCTTGAGCAAGACAGTTAACCCCCAACAAGAACTTCCGATGACGTGGAATTTGATTAAGCCCTCCGTACCTCCACACCCCTCTGATTCTGAGGGGTTGGGTTAAATGAGGAAGATACATTTCGATTGAACACATTCAGTTATATAAATCCTCTACAGGATCGGTGTCCCCCTGAACACATCCAGTTATATAAATCCTCTACAGGATCGGTGTCCTCCTGAACACATCCAGTTATATAAATCCTCTACAGGATCGGTGTCCCCCTGAACGCATCCAGTTATATAAATCCTCTACAGGATCGGTGTCCCCCTGAACACATCCAGTTATATAAATCCTCTACAGGATCGGTGTCCTCCTGAACACATCCAGTTATATAAATCCTCTACAGGATCGGTGTCCCCCTGAACACATCCAGTTATATAAATCCTCTACAGGATCGGTGTCCCCCTGAACACATCCAGTTATATAAATCCTCTACAGGATCGGTGTCCCCATGAACACATCCAGTTATATAAATCCTCTACAGGATCGGTGTCCCCATGAACACATCCAGTTATATAAATCCTCTACAGGATCGGTGTCCCCCTGAACACATCCAGTTATATAAATCCTCTACAGGATCGGTGTCCCCCTGAACACATCCAGTTATATAAATCCTCTACAGAATCGGTGTCCCCCTGAACACATCCAGTTATATAAATCCTCTACAGGATCGGTGTCCCCCTGAACACATCCAGTTATATAAATCCTCTACAGGATCGGTGTCCCCCTGAACACATCCAGTTATATAAATCCTCTACAGGATCGGTATCCCCATGAACACATCCAGTTATATAAATCCTCTACAGGATCGGTGTCCCCCTGAACACATCCAGTTATATAAATCCTCTACAGGATCGGTGTCCCCCTGAACACATCCAGTTATATAAATCCTCTACAGGATCGGTGTCCCCCTGAACGCATTCAGATACATAACTGACTAAGTGTCCCCCTTTCCCACCCCATTTCCATCAGCCCATTGGTCATTGCTCCTCTAGGGTGAGGTTGGAAGGGGTGATGTATAGTTGTGTTAGCTGGTGATCTGTAGCTTGGGTAGTTGTGTTAGCTGGTGATCTGTAGCTTGGGTAGTTGTGTTAGCTGGTGATCTGTAGCTTGGGTAGTTGTGTTAGCTGGTGATACAGTATGTAGCTGGGGTTGCTGTTGATTTGTAGTGGCTGGTGAGAGTCATGGGGGAAATTTAGCCTTCTGACGGGGGTGTGAAGCCTCTCTTCTCCATCAGCCCATTGATCCAGACCAGACAACCTGTTCTGTTCCTCATTCATAATTAAAGTACATTAACTCCTCTAGCAAGTGGTGGTGGTTTAATTATTTGGCCTGCCAGCAGAACTGTTTGACTGTGGAGCACAGGGCAGGGTGTTTTAATAGAGCCATCAGTGACTGACTGGACATACAGGACGGGCTTATGCTGCTGGCTGCTGGCTGCTGGCTGCTGCAGCATCTGCAGTGGAGGAGTTTTTTTACACCAAGCCCTCCCTGTTTGTTTATCCCCCTATCAATCTGATCATCTGCCAGAAGATCCAGTCTGCCTGCTGCCTGTTTATATGATGGGCTGTGCTTGTTTCTATTTCAGTAGACCTGTCTGGTCAACTTGTCATATATATGTTGCTCTGTGGTTCTCTGGAAGGATAGCCTTACATCTCTTATGTGTGTCGACAATCCCCAAAACACAATTTCATTATGAAGTTCTCTTTTTTTAAATCCTTCCTCACTTTCATTCTTTCCCTAACCATTCCATCTACCCATCTCTTGTATCCCCTTCTTCTCTCTTCCTCTCTTCGGTATCCATCCCTCTATCCCTGTTGTGTCCCTCGGCCCTCCCCTGTTCCCCATCTGCAGTGGAGCAGGGTGGCTGTACCTTCTTGGCCGGCACTGGTGTCATTCATTTCAGTTAATTAGAGGTAGATTTGGGAGGTTATAGATGGCTGTACAGCAGTGCAGGCAGGATAATTAGATTGTAGGGAGAAGTAATCTGTTCAGATGAGGATGGGTGCTGGTGCTGTACCCTCACTGTCCTTTCCTATCCTCTATCCTCCTCTCCTCTCAGTTTAGGAAAACACAGGAATAGCCAGGTCTGTATAGTACCTGTATACAGGGATATTTAGAAGTATCTGTTTGCATTTCAAAGGGGGCTCAGCTCCCCTGAATAACAAGTTAGCTCCCTTAAACGCAACAAAAGTCACATTTTGGTGGGGGTCTCTAAATTATGCTAATTTTACCAGTATTGTATTTGTTTCTAGCGCAGTGGTTCTGCTAGCGGAATACCTCGACAACATTCCGCTGAAAAGGCAGTGCGCGAAATTCAAAAATATTTTTTAGAAATATGTAACATTCACACATTAACAAGTCCAATACAGCAAATGAAAGATAAACATCTTGTTAATCTACCCATCGTGTCCGATTTAAATGCTTTACAGCTAAAGCACAACATATGATTATGTTAGATCACAGCCAAGTCGAAAAAACACAGCCATTTTTCCAGCCAAAGATAGGAGTCACAAAAAGCAGAAATATAGAAAATTAATCACTAACCTTTAATGATCTTCATCAGATGACACTCATAGGACATCATGTTACACAATACATGTATGTTTTGTTCGATAATGTGCATATTTATATCCCAAAATCTCAGTTTACATTGGTGCCTTAAGTGCAGTAATGTTTTGATTCCAAAACATCCGGTGATTTTAGCAGATAAAAGATACTAGTGTTATTCACAGAATTAAAGATAGACTTCTCCTTAATGCAACCACTGTGTCAAATTTCAAAAAAACTTTATGGAAAAAGCATAATCTGAGAACATCGCTCAGAACCCAAAACAGCCAGAGGAATAGCCGCCATTTTGGAATCAACAAAGTTAGAAATAACACCATAAATATTCACTTACCTTTGATGATCTTCATTAGAACGCACTCCCAGGAATCCCAGTTCGACAATAAATGGCTGATTTGTTCCATAAAGTTCCATCATTTATGTCCAAATAGCCACTTGTTGTTAGCGTGTTCAGTCCAGTAATCCATCCTCATGAGGAGCGAGCATTTCATCCAGACAAAAACTCAAAAAGTTCCCGTTACAGTCCTTTTGAAACATGTCAAACGATGTATGGAATCAATCGTTAGGGTGTTTTGAACATAAAACATCAACAATGTTCCAACCGGAGAATTCCTTTGTCTTCAGAAAGGCACTGGAATGAGAGGTAACTCTGTCGGGAGCGCGCGTCATGAGACCGAGGCTCTATGCCAGACCACTGACTCAAACAGGTCTCATGAGCCCCTCCTTTATAGTAGAATCATCATTCAAGTTTCAAAAGGCGGTTGACATCTAGTGGAAGCCCTAGGAAGTGCAACCTCATCCATATCTCAATGTGTACTCTGTAGGCCAAGCTTTGAAAAACTACAAAACTCAGATGTCCCACTTCCTGGTTGGATTTTTCTCAGGTTTTCGCCTGCCATATGAGTTCTGTTATACTCACAGACATCATTCAAAAAGTTTTAGAAACTCCAGAGTGTTTTCTATCCAACCAATAATAATATGCATCTGGGACAGAGTAGGAGGCAGTTCACTCTAGGCACGCTATTCATCCAAAAGTGAAAATGCTGCCCCCTATCCCAAAAAGGTTCAAATGTAGTGATAAATATGTTTTACAGTGGTAACTATGAACATAAAATAAAACAAACACCCCTCCTCTGTTATGGTATAAACCATTTATTGTTATGTGGCGGCACTGTCCGCTCAGTAGTGCTGAGTTTTGGCCTCTACACAAAGATTTTCCTTTGTGCTTCCTAATTTTCGCCATTTGTTTGCCATGCATTCTTGGTTTTAAAAAAATCCTTTATTACAATACATTAACTGTTGATTTATCATTGTTTACTTTTGTCAGGCAGCTGTTCATAGAGCCTATAGCATTGTTTTTCGAGTGTGTGAGTACTGGTGTTCTCTGTGCCATCCATTGCCAGAAGTAGTAGACCATTTACAGTGGCTTACACTAGATCCCCCCCCCTCCTCCCCCTTGGCATTTTTCCTATTTTGTAGCCTTACAACCTGGAATTAAAATATATTCTGGGGGGGGGTTGAATCATCTGATTTACACAACATGCCCACCACTTTGAAGAAGCAAAATATATTTTTTTGTGAAAAAAACAAGAAATAAGACAAAAAAACTGAAAACTTGAGCATGCATAACCAATCCACCCCAAAGTCAATACTTTGTAGAGCTGCCTTTTGCAGCAATTACAGCTGCAAGTCTCTTGGGGTATGTCTCTATTAGCTTGGCATATTTAGCCACTGGGATTCTTTCCCATTCTTCAAGGCAAACTGCTCCAGCTCCTCCAAGTTGGATGTGTTCCGTTGGTGTACAGCAATCTTTAAATCATTCCACAGATTCTCAATTGGATTGAGGCCTGGGTATTGCCTAGCCCATTCCAAGACATTCACATGTTTCCCCTTAAACCACTTGAGTGTTGCTGTAGCAGTATGCTTAGGGTAATTGTCCTGCTGGAAGGTGAACCCCCGTCCCAGTCTCAAATCTCTGGAAGACTGAAACAGGTTTCCCTCTGGAATTTTCCTGTATTTAGCGCCATCCATCATTCTTTCAATTCTGACTAGTTTCCCAGTCCCTGCCGATAAAAAATATCCCCACAGCATGATGTTGCCACCACCATATTTCACTCTGGAGATGGAGTTCTCGGGGTGATGAGAGGTGTTGACATAGCATTTTCCTTGATGGCCAAAAAGCTACATTTTAGTCTCATCTGACCAGAGTACCTTCTTCCATATATTTAGGGACAGATACTCCAATCTCCACGGTGGAGCTTTGCAGCTCCTTCAGGGTTATATTTGGTCCCTTTGTTGCCTCTCTGATTAATGCCCTCCTTGCCTGGTCTGTGAGTTTTGGTGGGTGGCCCGCTCTTGTCAGGCTATTCTTTCCATTTTTTATAATGGATTTAATGGGATGTTCATCTGTGGGATGTTCAAAGTTTGTGATATTTTTTATAACCCAACCCTGATCTGTACTTCTACACAACTTCGTCCCTGACCTGTTTGGAGAGCTACTTGGTCTTCATGGTGCTGCTAGCTTGGTGGTGCCCCTTGCTTAGTGGTGTTGCAGACTCTGGGGCCTTTCAGAACAGGTGTATATATACTGAGATCATGTGACAGATCATGTGACACTGCACAGAGGTGGACTTTATTTAACTAATTAAGTGACTTCTGAAGGTAATTGGTTGCACCAGATCTTATTTAGGGGCTTCATAGCAAAGTGGGTGAATACATATGTACACACCACTTTTCCGTATTACATTTGTTTAGAATTTTTTTAAACAAGTTGTTTTTTCATTTCACTTCACCAATTTTGACTATTTTGTTTTTGTTCATTTTAAGAAATCCAAAGCCAAATCCATTTAATTGCAGGTTGTAATGGAACAAAATAGGAAAAACGCCAAGGGGGATGAATACTTTTGCAAGGCACTGTATTTACCTTTATTATTTTCTATCAATATTTGTTTCTTGGAGCTGATGATGGTCGACAATATCACTAGATAACTAGCCTACAGCTCGGCACCAATGTGCATCCAATTCATCCAACAAGTAGGCTCGCTATACATTAATGACAGAATGCCTATAAGGTGGCTCTCGGTTAGAAGACGTTTTAACATTTGGTTAGAAGCATTCGATTCTGCAGTGGCATAGGCCTACATTATTGTGGATTTGTGTGCCCTAGAGAAATGTTTCCACAGTGAAACATAATGAAACGTTACAAACGCGTAGTTACACTTTGTTCTAATTCAATTGTTAAATGCTTAATAATTCTGAATATCACTGTCATAAACGTCATTATGTTTTATTTCTTTCAATTTTATTTAACCCGGTAAGACCCATTGAGGTTAAAAACCTATTTTGCAAGGGCAACCTGGCAAGAAGGCTAAACAGGGAAATAGCAGCATACATAAAATATTAGAAAAAATAAACAAAATACAGTGCCTTGCGAAAGTATTCGGCCCCCTTGAACTTTGCGACCTTTTGCCACATTTCAGGCTTCAAACATAAAGATATAAAACTGTCTTTTTTTGTGAAGAATCAACAACAAGTAGGACACAATCATGAATTGGAACGACATTTATTGGATATTTCAAACTTTTTTAACATATCAAAAACTGAAAAATTGGGCGTGCAAAATTATTCAGCCCCCTTAAGTTAATACTTTGTAGCGCCACCTTTTCTGCGATTACAGCTGTACGTCTCTTGGGGTATGTCTCTATCAGTTTTGCACATCGAGAGACTGACATTTTTTCCCATTCCTCCTTGCAAAACAGCTCGAGCTCAGTGAGGTTGGATGGAGAGCATTTGTGAACAGCAGTTTTCAGTTCTTCCCACAGATTCTCGATTGGATTCTTGTCTGGACTTTGACTTGACCATTCTAACACCTGGATATGTTTATTTTTGAACCATTCCCTTGTAGATTTTGCTTTATGTTTTGGATCATTGTCTTGTTGGAAGACAAATCTCCGTCCCAGTCTCAGGTCTTTTGCAGACTCCATCAGGTTTTCTTCCAGAATGGTCCTGTATTTGGCTCCATCCATCTTCCGATCAATTTTAACCATCTTCCCTGTCCCTGCTGAAGAAAAGCAGGCCCAAACCATGATTCTGCCACCACCATGTTTGACAGTGGGGATGGTGTGTTCAGGGTGATGAGCTGTGTTGCTTTTACGCCAAACATAACGTTTTGCATTGTTGCCAAAAAGTTCAATTTTGGTTTCATCTGACCAGAGCACCTTCTTCCACATGTTTAAACAACACTTTTTATGGATATCTTTAAGAAATGGCTTTCTTCTTGCCACTCTTCCATAAAAGCCAGATTTGTGCAATATACGACTGATTGTTGTCCTATGGACAGTCTCCCACCTCAGCTGTAGATCTCTGCAGTTCATCCAGAGTGATCATGGGCCTCTTGGCTGCATCTCTGATCAGTCTTCTCCTTGTATGAGCTGAAAGTTTAGAGGGACGGCCAGGTCTTGGTAGATTTGCAGTGGTCTGATACTCCTTCCATTTCAATATTATCGCTTGCACAGTGCTCCTTGGGATGTTTAAAGCTTGGGAAATCTTTTTGTATCCAAATCCGGCTTTAAACTTCTTCACAACAGTATCTTGGACCTGCCTGGTGTGTTCCTTGTTCTTCATGATGTTCTCTGCGCTTTTAACGGACCTCTGAGACTATCACAGTGCAGGTGCATTTATACGGAGACTTGATTACACACAGGTGGATTGTATTTATCATCATTAGTCATTTAGGTCAACATTGGATCATTCAGAGATCCTCACTGAACTTCTGGAGAGAGTTTGCTGCACTGAAAGTAAAGGGGCTGAATAATTTTGCACGCCCAATTTTTCAGTTTTTGATATGTTAAAAAAGTTTGAAATATCCAATAAATGTCGTTCCACTTCATGATTGTGTCCCACTTGTTGTTGATTCTTCACAAAAAAATACAGTGTTATATCTTTATGTTTGAAGCCTGAAATGTGGCAAAAGGTCGCAAAGTTCAAGGGGGGCGAATACTTTCGCAAGGCACTGTACACATAAAGACAAAGTTTCACAAGTTACAGAAACATTTGAAGATTAGAAACAACTGCAGCTATCAAAAACAGTGCGTTGATCAGAGACTTACAAACAGGAAAGGACACCAAATCCCCTAACTTTTATATTTCTGAAGTATGTTCCAGGATGAAGGGGCATTATGGGAAAAATATTATGTCTCCATCTCAGTTCTAGCCTTAGGAACAGACAGGGAGAGCAGCGACTGTGAACAAAGACAGTATTGAGTGACTGATCTGGTAAGGAACAGAGAGACAAAGGGAGTTGACCTATCAATGCTTTGTACACAAAAGTGTACCAGTGCTTAAGCCTCCTGGTGGAGAGAGAGGTCCATTGCACCATGGCATACAGATCACAGTGATGGGTCAGTGATCTAGCGTTGGTAATGAATCTTGAAGCACCATAATACACTGTGTCCAGATAGGTAATTGCTGAGGCCAGAATATAGACAATATCACCCTAATCCGGCACTGATAACAAACAAAAAAAAGTGCTTTGTACAAGATCCTTTCTGACTGACATTGAAAAGCAAGATTTGTTCCTAAAATAGAAACCCAATTTTAACTTCAGTTTCTTGGCCAAGTTATCAATGTGCTGTTTCAAATTCAGCTTTTCATCTAACCAAATCCCAAGATACTTATAGAAGGTGACCCTATCATTTTGCTGGCATTTTAGAGTTAAAATCTGGAAGAGACTCCATCTGTCTACTTTCAGAGAAGAGAAAACCATACATTTAGTTTTCCTTGCAATAAGCACGAGTTTCAATTCGAAAAGTTGCCTTTGAACAGCATCAAAGCCAACTGTAAGTCCTGAAATGGCTTCTCAATATTAGATGCGATAACATTAATAATTGTCATCAGCATACAGATGGAGATTTGGAGAGTCAACAGTCATCCTTATATCATTTATATACAGTGTAAAAAGGATCAGACCTGTGGGGAACTCAGATTTCATACCCTCCTGTGCTACACACTGTGTTCTGTCAGAATGTAAGGAAAGGAAGACAGTGTTTTATGTCACACGATCTGTGGAGACTCCAAGCATTAACTCATGAATAAAGTTCAACTCATGAACTATAATATATAATAATAATATATTTAATTTTACCTTTATTTAACCAGGCAAGTCAGTTAAGAACATATTCTTATTTTCAATGACGGCCTGGGAACAGTGGGTTAACTGCCTGTTCAGGGGCAGAACGACAGATTTGTACCTTGTCAGCTCAGGGGTTTGAACTAGCAACCTTCCGGTTACTAGTCCAACACTCTAACGCTCTAACCACTAGGCTACGCTGCCGCCCCAGCCATTTAGCAGACACTTTTATCCAAAGCGACTTACAGTCATGTGTGCATACATTCTACGTATGGGTGGTCCCGGGAATCGAACCCACTACCCTAGCGTTACATGCGCCATGCTCTACCAACTGAGCTACAGAAGGACCATTGGGTGTAAAACATGTTTTGATTCAACTCATCTATTATATTGAATGTAGGCTACCTGCTCTGTTTATTCATGTGTTTAAAGTTGCCTCGGCTGAGAGGGTAGGCTACCTGCTCTGTGTGTATTCATGTGTTTAAAATTGCCTCGGCTGAGAGGGTAGGCTACCTGCTCTGTGCGTATTAATGTGTTTAAAATTGCCTCGGCTGAGAGGGTAGGCTACCTGCTCTGTGTGTATTCATGTGTTTAATATTGCCTCGGCTGAGAGGGTAGGCTACCTGCTCTGTGTGTATTCATGTGTTTAATATTGCCTCGGCTGAGAGGGTAGGCTACCTGCTCTGTGTGTATTCATGGGTTTAATATTGCCTCGGCTGAGAGGGTAGGCTACCTGCTCTGTGTGTATTCATGGGTTTAATATTGCCTCGGCTGAGAGGGTAGGCTACCTGCTCTGTGTGTATTCATGGGTTTAATATTGCCTCGGCTGAGAGGGTAGGCTACCTGCTCTGTGTGTATTCATGTGTTTAAAATTGCCTCGGCTGAGAGGGTAGGCTACCTGCTCTGTGTGTATTCATGTGTTTAAAATTGCCTCGGCTGAGAGGGTAGGCTACCTGCTCTGTGTGTATTCATGTGTTTAAAATTGCCTCAGCTGAGAGGGTAGGCTACCAGCAGGGGTGTAGGCCTAGTGGAGGGTAAACGCAAGTAAATGCCTTTTACACACCTTTTTCAGAAAATTCATTGAAAGTATAGTGAGCGTTACCTTTTTTTACCTGCGACACAGCTATTTTTTTACGACTACTTCATTGACTACCGGTAGGCCTATTTGAAGTTCAAGGTAATACACGTTGTAACCTAGTCTAATTAATTGACCTTGTGTGTTAGGGCGACCGTCCAGTTTTTATAGGGACAGTTTCGGCCCCATTTCAGGTGTCATTTCAGGTGTCAAAAAAGGTACATTTGTCAGCTAGACACATCAATTAATGTACCATTAATTTATCCCTAATCAATGACCATAACTGAATGTCATTAGGAACATTTTTGTCTTTTGTGTTTCGTAACAGAGTATACATACAGTTTAGATTCTGGAATTATTTTAGAGGGGACAAACATGCACAGGTAGCCTACTTTTTGAAGTGATTTGTTTAAAAATCAGATTAAAATATTGGTTGTGTTCATGCCACATTAAAAGGCAAAGTCAGTGTTAGTAGGGGGGGAAAGAGTCAAGAGTGAGTTTTAGTTCACAAAAGGCAACTTTTGTTAATTTTATTAACTATTTATCAGTCTTATGGCTTGGTGATAACTTTTCTGCGAAGTAAAGTTTCCAGGAATTGTAGATCTTGCATATTTTGTTGTGCTCTGCATTTTCTAGAACATTCTGCTCTGAAAACCTGCCTTATTTTGTCTGATTACCTGGGCATATCCCACTGGTTTTTCTTTTTGTGGTGTACAAAAAGCCTAGTCTCCTCATGGAATTGGTTATTGTGGATTTATATACATCTCTCTCTCCCCTTTCTCTCTCTCTACACACACATTCTGTACACACCGCATCCCGTCTGACCGAAGGCTACTATTTCACAGAATCAATTCGAATGGATCTGGTTATTTAACCACAATCTCCGGGGAACCTCAGCTTGCCCACAGAGCGTGATCTGACTCTCTGCATTGTGGCTCACTCCAACAAAAAGAAAGACTCGCACTCTAGTTTCTTTTTTCGACTGGTTCCATGTTAGGGTCACACTGTGCCACACACTGACACTGTATATCAGTGTTCCTCTTTCTGCCAATGTTCCCTCACCATGTTTCTCACCATGTTCCCTCACCATGTTTCTCACCATGTTTCTCACCATGTCTCTCACCATGTTTCTCACCATGTCCCTCACCATGTTTCTCACCATGTTTCTCACCATGTCTCTCATCATGTTTCTCACCATGTTCCTCACCATGTTTCTCACCATGTTTCTCACCATGTTTCTCACCATGTTTCTCATCATGTTTCTCACCATGTTTCTCACCATGTCTCTCACCATGTTTCTCACCATGTTTCTCACCATGTTCCCTCACCATGTTTCTCACCATGTTTCTCACCATGTTTCTCACCATGTTTCTCACCATGTTTCTCACCATGTCTCTCACGATGTTTCTCACCATGTTTCTCACCATGTTCCCTCACCATGTTTCTCACCATGTTTCTCACCATGTTTCTCACCATGTTTCTCACCATGTCTCTCACCATGTTTCTCACCATGTCTCTCATCATGTTTCTCACCATGTCTCTCATCATGTTTCTCACCATGTTTCTCACCATGTTCCTCACCATGTTTCTCACCATGTTTCTCACCATGTTTCTCACCATGTTTCTCACCATGTCTCTCACCATGTTTCTCACCATGTTCCCTCACCATGTTTCTCACCATGTTTCTCATCATGTTTCTCACCATGTTTCTCACCATGTTTCTCACCATGTTTCTCACCATGTTTCTCACCATGTTTCTCACCATGTTTCTCACCATGTTTCTCACCATGTTTCTCACCATGTTTCTCACCATGTTCCCTCACCATGTTTCTCATCATGCCTGCAGGATAAAAGTTACAGAAAGACACAAGCAGCATATTCAAATGACTTCATTCTGATGTTTTCATTGTGTTTATTTGACAAAGAACCACATCAACTTTTTCTGCAACAGCACCCTGCAAAACCTCCACTCCTGCCTCTGTCACCCATCCAGCATGATGAGTTGACATAAACAAGAGGTGACAGATGTTGCACCGAGGGGACAGACTAACCTACGAGGACTGGCACCCTGATATTGATGGATTGTGTCTATCCAGGCTCGGACAGGAGAGTGTCGTCATTGACAAAGTAAATGTTCTGCTTTGTCACACCCAGTCCAAACTCCTCCAGCCCCAACCCCAGCCCCATGCCCCCTGCCCCAGTCGTCCCCAGCCCCAGTCCCCAGCCCCAGTCCCCTGCCCCAGTCCCCTGCCCCAGTCCCCAGTCCCCAGTCCCCAGTCCCCTGCCCCAGTCCCCAGCTCCAGTCCCAGTTCCAGCCCCATGCCCCAGTCCCCAGCCCCCAGTCCCCAGTCCCTGCCCCAGTCCTCAGTCCCTGCACCATACCCCAGCCCCAGGACCCTGCCCCAGCCCCCAGCCCCAGTCCCAGTCCCCAGTTCCCAGCCCCCAGTCCCAGTCCCCAGGCCCAGTCCCCAGTCCCTGCCCCAGTCCCCAGTCCCTGCCCCATTCCCCAGCCCCAGGACCCTGCCCCAGCTCCCAGCCCCCGGACCCTTTCCTTAGTGATGAGCCCCATAGACCCCACCCCACCACCACCAGCAGACCGCCACAAAAGAGACTATAATACATTACTGCTCCCCTCCACTCCTCGCCCCCTGACTGGGGAACAGTGACAGTGCTAGAGAGCAGGACAAGGTCATTGCCACACATCTCACAGGCTAAGTAGATTAGAGACATCACGGGAGGCCTCGGGTGTTTGTTGGAGTTAAATGGTCATGCATCTTTTCTGTTTTCATGTGTTAATAGGTTTATTGAAGGAAGGAGCTGTGATATTTTTACTTTTTGTCAAGTTGGATTACATCAGTATCAATGCTTTTATCAGAGAAGAAAGAAAACTGTTGTCAAAGGAAAATAGTTGAGTTCTGGCTTGGCCATGAGGCTAGCTGAAGATACATAAGCAATGTCGTACTGTTGTTCCTCGTTGCTACCTCGTCATTTCCAAGGATACGGCTCATTGATATCTAACTTATGTAAGGACTTTGGTTACGTGTTAGGATGTACTGGCCAAACTTTTCTGTAGTTTATTCTCCTTTGTCCTACTTTAATCACCATCACTCGGTGCCTTAAATCCAGGACGCTTCTTTGTGAGATTTCCATACTCCATTCAGAACACAGTACACCCATACAGCATTCAGAAAAAAAGAAGCCATTGAAAGGAATCTCAGAATTTCCTTCAAAAGTCTCTGGTTAAAAAGTGAATGGTATGTGAATTGTATGCTAAGGTCTTATCTAAAATACTTTATACCTCTTCAGTGGTCCTTCCGGATCAAGCAGAGTTTATATAGGGTTGATTGGCCTCGGACAATATACACCGCTTTCTACATATTATTGAAGCTGCACCCAGTCATCCACTACTTTGCATGGTTTTCTCGTTAGACCCTAAAAAAGCATTTGACAAGTGCAGTGGAATTTCATCTGGGCAGTGTTGGTTTCGGACCATCTTTCGTAAACATGGTTCGCACTTTATATGACGGTTCCACTGCACATGTTCAAACTGGCCATCCCGGCCCCCCTGTGTTTCTCGAATTCATTGACGATCAGATACTTCGATTGTAACAGGTTTTGTTGCACTCAATGTGTACTATTGAGAGACAACTTCAGAACAGTTCCAAACTTCTATTATTCTATGTTTTTTATTTGGGGCGGCAGGTGGTTAGAGCGTTGGGCCAGTAACCAAAAGGTTGCTAGATCGAATCCCCGAGCTGACAAGGTAAAAATCTGTCGTTCTGTCTCTGAACAAGGCAGTTAACCCACTGTTCCTAGGCCGTCATTGTAAATAAGAATTTGTTCTTAACTGACTTGCCTTGTTAAATAAAGGTTAAATAAAAAAAGAACAATAACCTGTATAAAAATCCAAATCTCCGTTGCTGCAGCATGTTCTCATTTGTTGTCTTGCCAACAATAACACAGGCTGTCAGTGACCTATTTCTTGGTCGACTCGTGTCAACATCTCTGCATATTACTTGTGTTTGGGTAGGCTATTAAATACAACAGAATGGGACTTATTAAAAGAATAACGATAAAGGGCCCGAAATATGCTGTGTAGACCAGGCCCAGATCTCATGGCTGAGTGCTACCTGGGGGAAATATGCTGTGTAGACCAGGCCCAGATCTCATGGCTGAGTGCTACCTGAGGGAAATATGCTGTGTAGACCAGGCCCAGATCTCATGGCTGAGTGCTACCTGAGGGAAATATGCTGTGTAGACCAGGCCCAGATCTCATGGCTGAGTGCTACCTGGGGGAAATATGCTGTGTAGACCAGGCCCAGATCTCATGGCGGAGTGCTACCTGAGGGAAATATGCTGTGTAGACCAGGCCCAGATCTCATGGCTGAGTGCTACCTGAGGGAAATATGCTGTGTAGACCAGGCCCAGATCTCATGGCTGAGTGCTACCTGAGGGAAATATGCTGTGTAGACCAAATATAAATAACTTCACACAGCATTGAAACCCTGTGGTGAGCCTTGGCACGCCAGCCCACCTCTCCATCCTTTATTACGCCTGATTTTCTTTACAAAAATGGGGATAGGCACAATGTATAACAGGCTTTCGTCTCTTAAAATCAAATGCTTGCCTGTATCCAAGAGTTGGGAAAAAGATCTTCCAAACACTGTGCTGGAGTGGGATTGGTCCTCGATTTTGGGTAATATTAATTATTCTTCAAAGAACCTTGCCCACCAGCTCATCAACTATACATTAATTCATAGGATGTATCATACTCCTGCACGTAGATTTAAGATGAAGCTGAGTGACACTTATTTATGTAGCTTATGCACATGTTCTAGGCAAGTGGGCAACTTCATGCTCATATTTTGGTTGCCTGGCTACCCAGATTTCTTGCGACGGCCAAATGCTACGGCACTCCCACGGATTTTAGTTTCTTCTCCGCAATGAGTCTGGATCTGAGTACCTCCCCAACCCATCACCGAATGCAAACACATTCGGGGTCGTCTGATTGGTCCAGAAACCGATGGGTTGAGCCAGAGCCAGAACACACGGGGGTAAAGCGGCGGTTTTAAAATTTGTCATTGGCTTTGATACCCTGATTGGTTAGAGACAATCCAATTGCTTATTACTTTATTTTGTACAACTTCCCTTGTGCCCCTTGTCACCACAAACAACTTCAATGATGGCAGTCAAACCAAAGTATGAAGCGATCGAACGAGCAGCGGAAGACTTTAATATGAATATTTTGGAACAGCATAAATGTAAATCCTCTCTGTGATTATGTTGCTGGCTCTTTGACCTCAATTATTAGAAAGAATAGTCTGGTTTGCCCATCTCTTTTACTCCTAGGCTATAACCATGCTTTTCCTGTCCTATCAGGACCATTTAAACAGATATTTATGGCTGCCTAGTCTGGGTACCAGTCTTTTTAGCTAACATTCCACTCCTTGCCACTCCTGTTATTTGCCAAACATTATTATTGCATGGTAGCTGTGAGGGTTATCAAATCAGAATCAAATCCTCTGATCTCCTCAATCAATCAATCAAATGTATTTTCTGGGACACTGTGAAGTCCATGGAGAACAAGAGCACCTCCTCCCAGCTGCCCACTGCACTGAGGCTAGGTAACACGGTCTCCACCGATAAATCCATGATTATCGAAAACTTCAATAAGCACTTCTCAACGGCTGGCCATGCCTTCCGCCTGGCTACTCCAACCTCGGCCAACAGCTCTGCCCCCCCCGCAGCTCCTCACCCAAGCCTCTCCAGGTTCTCCTTTACCCAAATCCAGATAGCAGATGTTCTGAAAGAGCTGCAAAACCTGGACCCGTACAAATCAGCTGGGCTTGACAATCTTGACCCTCTATTTCTGAAACTATCTGCCGCCATTGTCGCAACCCCTATTTACCAGCCTGTTCAACCTCTCTTTCATATCGTCTGAGATCCCCAAGGATTGGAAAGCTGCCGCAGTCATCCCCCTCTTCAAAGGGGGAGACACCCTGGACCCAAACTGTTATAGACCTATATCCATCCTGCCCTGTCTATCTAAGGTCTTCGAAAGCCAAGTCAACAAACAGGTCACTGACCATCTCGAATCCCACCGTACCTTCTCCGCTGTGCAATCTTGTTTCCGAGCCGGTCACGGGTGCACCTCAGCTACACTCAAGGTACTAAACGATATCATAACCGCCATCGATAAAAGACAGTACTGTGCAGCCGTCTTCATCGACCTCGCCAAGGCTTTCGACTCTGTCAATCACCATATTCTTATCGGCAGACTCAATAGCCTCGGTTTTTCGGATGACTGCCTTGCCTGGTTCACCAATTACTTTGCAGACAGAGTTCAGTGTGTCAAATCGGAGGGCATGCTGTCCAGTCCTCTGGCAGTCTCTGTGGGGGTGCCATAGGGTTAAATTCTCGGTCCGACTATTTTCTCTGTATATATCAATGATGTTGCTCTTGCTGCGGGCGATTCCCTGATCCACCTCTACGCAGACGACACCATTCTATATACTTTTGGCCCGTCATTGGACACTGTGCTATCTAACCTCCAAACGAGCTTCAATGCCATACAGCACTCCTTCCGTGGCCTCCAACTGCTCTTAAACGCGAGTAAAACCAAATGCATGCTTTTCAACCGATCGCTGCCTGCACCCGCATGCCCGACTAGCATCACCACCCTGGATGGTTCCGACCTTGAATATGTGGACATCTATAAGTACCTAGGTGTCTGGCTAGACTGCAAACTCTCCTTCCATACTCTCTCCAATCGAAAATCAAATCAAGAGTCGGCTTTCTATTCCGCAACAAAGCCTCCTTCACTCACGCCGCCAAGCTTACCCTAGTAAAACTGACTATCCTACCGATCCTCGACTTCGGCGATGTCATCTACAAAATGGCTTCCAACACTCTACTCAGCAAACTGGATGCAGTCTATCACAGTGCCATCCGTTTTGTCACTAAAGCACCTTATACCACCCACCACTGCGACTTGTATGCTCTAGTCGGCTGGCCCTCGCTACATATTCGTCGCCAGACCCACTGGCTCCAGGTCATCTACAAGTCCATGCTAGGTAAAGCTCCGCCTTATCTCAGTTCACTGGTCACGATGGCAACACCCATCCGTAGCACGCGCTCCAGCAGGTGTATCTCACTGATCATCCCTAAAGCCAACACCTCATTTGGCCGCCTTTCGTTCCAGTACTCTGCTGCCTGTGACTGGAACGAACTGCAAAAATCGCTGAAGTTGGAGACTTTTATCTCCCTCACCAACTTCAAACATCAGCTATCCGAGCAGCTAACCGATCGCTGCAGCTGTACATAGTCTATTGGTAAATAGCCCACCCATTTTCACCTACCTCATCCCCATACTGTTTTTATACTGTTTTTTATTTATTTAATTTTCTGCTCTTTTGCACACCAATATCTCTACCTGTACATGACCATCTGATCATTTATCACTCCAGTGTTAATCTGCAAAATTGTATTATTCGCCTACCTCCTCATGCCTTTTGCACACATTGTATATAGACTGCCCATTTTTTTCCTACTGTGTTATTGACTTGTTAATTGTTTACTCCATGTGTATCTCTGTGTTGTCTGTTCACACTGCTATGCTTTATTTTGGCCAGGTCGCAGTTGCAAATGAGAACTTGTTCTCAACTAGCCTACCTGGTTAAATAAAAGTGAAATAAATAAATAAATAAAAAAAATATAAAGCTCTTTTCACATTAGCAGTTGTCACAAAGTGCTGTACAGAAACCCAGCCTAAAACCACAAACAGCAAGCAATGCAGATGTAGAAGCACGGTGGCTAGGAAAAACTCTCTAGAAATGAGGGACCCTAGGAAGAAACCTAGAAAGGAATCAGGCTCTGATGGGTGGCCAGTCCTTTTCTGGCTGTGCTGGGTGGAGATTATAAGAGTACATGGCCATTTAAGGCCAGATTGTTCTTCAATATGTTCAAACATTCATAGATGACCAGCAGGGTCAAATAATAATCACAGTTATAGAGGGTGCAACATGTCAGAGAGAGAGAGAGGGAAAGAGGGAGGGAGAGGGTCGAAACAGCAGGTCTGGGACAAGGTAGCACGACCGGTGAACATGTTAGGATTCCATAGCTGCAGGCAGAACAACAGAAACTGGAGCAGCAGCACGACCAGGTGGACTGGGGAAGGGGACAGCCAGGAGTCATCAGGCCATAGTCCTGATGCATGGTCTTAGGGCTCAGGTCCTCCGTGAGGGGTTTATAGAGAGAGAGAGATATGTGAGAATTAGAGGGAGCATAACTAAGATCACACAGAACACCAGATAAGACAGCAGAATTAGACCAGATATGACAGACTGACCCTATCCCCCGGCACATAGACTATTGCAGCATAAATACTGGAGACCGAGACAGGGGGCATCGGGGACACTGTGGACACATCCAAAGTTGCCCCAGGACAGGGCCAAACAGGAAAAATATTATCCCACCCACTTAGCCAAAGCACAGCCCCCACACCACCAAAGGGATATCAACAGACCACTATCTAACTACCATGAGATAAGGCTGAGTATAGCCCACGAAGATCTCCCCCACCAAACGGGTCAGAGGAAGGAAGATCACGTCAGTGACTCAACCACTCAGGTCGAGTATAGCGAGATAAAAAGAAAAAGCCTGGCAAGACGTGATGCACTCCTCCCAGGGACGGCATGGGAGAGCGCGAGCAAGCCACTGACTCAGTCCGTAATAGGGTCAGAGGAAGAGAATCCCAAATCGATGAGCTAGGTAGGAGCAAGTCCATGTAATGCTTTGTAGGTTCGCAGTAAAACCTTGAAATCAGACCTAGCTTTAGCAGGAAGCCAATGTAGAGAGGCTAGCCTGGAGTAATGTGATCACATTTTTGGGTTCTAGTCAAGGTTCTAGCAGCCAAATTTAGCACTATTTGAAGTTTATTCAGTGCTTTATCCAGGCAGCATTGCAAACGTCTAATCTTGACATGACAAAAGCATGGATTATTTTATCTGCATACTTTTCGGATGAAACGTGTCAGATTTTTTGCCATTTTTACAAAGATGGAAAAAAGCAGCTCTTTAAATATGTTTTATGTTTTTCAAATGAGAGATCAGTGTGCAGAATAATGCAGAGGTCCTTCACAGTTTTATATGAGACGACTGTACAACCATCGAGATTCATTGTCAGATAAGCAGATATCTTTGTTTCTTGGGACTTAGAAGTAGCATCTCTGTTTTGGCCGAGTATAAAAGTAAAACATGTGCTGCACCCCCCTACAGCTGTGTGTCATTTGCATAGCAGTAAAAGCTGACAATGTGTTCCTGAATGATATCACCAAGAGGTAGCATACATAGTGAAAACAATAGCTGTCCTAGAACAGAACTTTGAGGAACACAAACTTACCATTGATTTGACAAACCATCTGTAACGGATGTGAAACGCTAGCTTAGTTAGCGGTAGTGCGCGCTAAATAGTGTTTCAATCGGTGACGTCACTTGCTCTGAGACCTTGAAGTAGTGGTTCCCCTTGCTCTGCAAGGGCTGCGGCTTTTGTGGAGCAATGGGTAACGATACTTCGTGGGTGACTGTTGTTGATGTGTGCAGAGGGTCCCTGGTTCGCGCCCGGGTATGGGCGAGGGGACGGTTTAAAGTTATACTGTTACACATCCACAGAGAAGAACTGATATCTTTTCAACAGATAAGATCTAAACCAGGCAAGAACTTGTCCGTGTAGACCAAATGCGTTTTCCAATCTCTCCAAAAGAATGTGGTGATTGATGGCGTTGAAAGTGGCACTAGGGTTTAAGAGCCCGAGGGCAGACACAGAGACTTACCATTAAAAGGTAATTTACCACCTTCCCGAGTGCAGTCGCAGTACTATGACTGGGTCTAAAACCAAATAGTGTTTTGTATACATTATTTGTCTTCATGAAGGTAGTAAGTTGCTGAGCAACAGCTTTTTCAAAATATTTTGAGAGGAATGGGAGATTCGATAAAGACCGATAGTTTTTTACATTTTCTTGGTCAAGGTTTGGCTTTTTTAGGAGAGAGTTTATTACTGTCACTTTTAGTGAGTTTGGTATACATCCGGAGGATAGGGAGTCATTTATTATGTTCACCATATGAGGGCCAAGCACATGAAGTAGCTCTTTTGGTAGTTTTGTTGGAATTAGGGTGCAGTACACTGCTGGAAGGTTCAGAGTCCATTACAATTTTAGTGAACGTGTCAAGTGATACAGGAATAAAAAGTGTGAGTGTCTCTTTTGAGCCGAGGTCCTGGCAGTTCTGTGCAGATTAAAGACAACTGCGTTTTGGAGAAATATGCATATTCAAAGAAGAGTCTGTAATTTGTTTTCTAATGATTATGATATTTTAATGAATTCATCACTGCTCAAGTGAAGGCCATCCTCACTTGGGGAATGCTGCTTTTTACTTAGCTTTGCGACAGTATCAAAAATGCATTTTGGATTATTTTAATTATCCTCAACCAGGTTTGAAAAGTAGGCTGTTCGAGCAGCAGTGAGGACTCAATATTGCACGGTACTGTAATTCCAAGCCAGTCCAATTTGGTGGAGCACCATTTCAGTTCACATTTTCTAGAAACTTGCTTCAGGGCTCCTGTATTTTCTGCATACCATGGAGCTAGTTTCTTGTGACCATTTATTTAGCGGTGCGACATGCATCTAGGGAATTCCACAAGGATGAGTTTAGATCCTCAATTAGTTGGTTAACTGATTTTTGTACTCTGACATCCTTGGGTAGGTGGAGGGAGTCTGGAAGGGCATCTAGAAATCTTTGGGTTGTCCAAGTATTTATAGCGCAGGTTTTGATAATCCTTTGTTGGGGTCTAAGCAAATAATTTGTTGCGATTGCAAACATAATAAGATCCTATAGTCCAGGATTATGAGTAAAAACATTTAGATGCACAATAGCTATTCTACGGGACAAAACTAGATTCAGGGAGTGATTGTGGCAATGTGTAGGTCCCGAGATATGTTGGACAAAACCCATTGAGTCGATGATGGCTCCAAAATTTTGGAGTGGGTCTGTGGACTTTTCTATGTGAATAATGAAGTCACCAAAAATGTGAATATTATCTACCATGACTACGAGGTCCGATAAGAATTCAGGAAACTCAAATGAGGAACACTGTACACAGCCCAGGAGGCCTGTAAAGAGTAGCTATACTGAACAAAAATATAAAAGCAACATGGAAAGTGTGTACATATTCCATATAAACATAAAGCTTATGTCATGTTTTGTCATATATTGTCATGTCTTGTCCTTGTGCTTCCCCTTCTGTTCGTTTCCCCCTGCTGGTCTTATTAGGTTCTTTCCCTCTTTCTATCCCTCTCTCTCCCCCTCCCTCTCTCCCTCTCTCTCTCTCTCTCTCTCTCTCTATCGTTCCGTTCCTGCTCCCAGCTGTTCCTCATTCTCCTAACTACCTCATTTACTCTTTTCACACCTGTCCCCTATTTTGCCCTCTGATTAGAGTCCCTATTTCTCCCTCTGTTTTCCGCTTCTGTCCTTGTCGGATCCTTGCTTGATGTTCGCTGTTCTGTGTCCTTGTTCCGCTCTGTAGTGTTTACCTTCTTCAGATGCTGCGTGTGAGCAGGTGTCAATGTCAGCTACGGCCGGTGCCTTCCCGAAACGACCTGCAGTCTGTGGTCGCGTCTCCAGTCATTCCTCTCTACTGACGAGTGGATTTCAGTTTTCCTGTGGTTGCATTTGCCTTGATAATATCCAGGATTATCGCTTTTGTCTAAGACTGGAATAAAGGCTCTGTTTCCGTTAAGTCGCTTTTGGGTCCTCATTCACCTGCATAACAGCTTATTTCTCTCAAATGTTGTGCAGAAATGTGTTTACATCCCTGTTAGTGAGCATTTCTCCTTTGCCAAGATAATCCAACCACCTGGCAGGTGTGGCATATCAAGAAGCTGATTAAACAGCATTATAATTACACAGGTGCACCTTGTGCTAGGAACAATAAAAGGTACAGTTTTGTCACACAACGCAATGCCACAGATATCTCAAGTTTTGAGCGTGTAATTGGGATACTGCCTGCAGGTATGTCCACCAGAGCTGTTGCCAGAGAATGTAATGTTAATTTCTCTACCAACGCCATCTTAGACAATTTGGTAGTACGTCCAACCGGCCTCACAACCTCAGACCACATGCAACCACGCCAGCCAGGACCTCCACATCCGGCTTGATCACCTCTGGGATCGTCTGAGACCAGCCACCCAGACAGCTGATGAAGCTGAGTATTTCTGTCTGCAATAAAGCCCTTTTGTGGGAAGGACTTATTCTGATTGGCTGGACCTGAGCCCCTCCCAGTCACGTGAAATCCATAGATTAGGGCCTAATGATTGATTTCAATTGACTGATTTCCTTATATGAACTGTAAATGTTTTGCAGATGACACAACAGTAGTAGGCTTGATTACCAACGATGATGAGACAGCCTACAGGGAGGAGGTGAGGGCTCTGGGACTGTGGTGTCTGGAAAATAATCTCTCATTCAACATCAACAAAACAAAGGAGATGATCGTAGACTTAAGGAAACAGCAGAGGGAGCACCCCCCTATCCACATGGACGGGACCGCAGTGGAAAAGGTGGAAAGGTTGACGAGACAGACAGTGTGGTGATGAAGGCGCAACAGCGTCTCTTCAACCTCAGGAGGCTGAAGAAATTTGGCTTGGCCACTAAAACCCTCACAAACTTTTACAGATTCACAATTGAGAGCATCCTGTCAGGCTGTATCACCACCTGGTATAGCAACTGCACGCAGGGCTCTCCAGAGGGTGGTGCGAATCTGCCCAACGTATCCCCGGGGGCATACTGCCAGCCCTCCAGGACACCTACAGCACCCAATGTCACAGGAAAAAGATAATCAAGGACATCACCTGAGCCACAGCCTGTTCACCCCGCTATCATCCAGAAGGCGAGGTCAGTACAGTTGCATCAAAACTGGGACCGAGAGACTGAAAAACAGCTTATATCTTAAGGCCATCAGACTGTTAAATAGCCAGCTTCCACCCGGTTACTCAACCCTGCAACTTAGAGGCTGCTGCCCTATATACAGTACCAGTCAAATGTTTGGGCACACCTACTCATTCAAGGTTTTTTCTTAATTTGACTATTTTCTACATTGTAGAATATCTCTGAAATAACACATATGGAATCATGTAATAACCAAAAAGGTGTTAAACAAATCAAAATACATTTAATAGCTTCACCTGGAAGTTGGTTGAAGGAGTCCCCACGTATTCTGAGCACTTGTTGGCTGCATTTCCTTCACTCTGCGGTCCAACTCATCCCAAACCATCCAATTGGGTTGAGGTTGGGTGATTGTGGAGGCCAGGTCATCTGATGCAGCACTCCGTCACTCTCCTTCTTGGTCAAATAGCCCTTACACAGCCTAGAGGTGTGTTGGGTCATTGTCTGGAGCTTTGCTAGGTCTTTCTTTGTTGCACTTGACCGTATTACCTGACAGTAATCAAAGTGGGACAATATCAAAGCCTGAACAACAAGTACAGTTGATATTGTGTCAAAAACGCTTAACGTCTTTTTATAACAGACATACCTCTCTCCATCTTCACAACAGCTTTGTCAATATGACTTGACAGTAAAATGACCAGGGTCTTTCAAGCCCGTTCTAAACTCCCACAACCACCCGGATACTGGAAACATTATTTACTCTTTAGAGGACAACCAGCTACATTTTGGGGTGATGCATTTTTAGCAGGGGGTTGCCAAAATTGAAAGAGAAACGCAACATTTATTTGTCAATCACTCATATCGATATCACGTTTAAATCAATAGAACAAGAGGGGGGGAGACAGGTTGCACGTCCTGTTAGAACTAACCTTACAACAGCAACAAAAAACACGGAATCTGGGAATAATATATACGTCACTGGTAAGAGGACAGCTTAATGTATATTTTGGATTATTGCATTTTGTTACATGTGGGTCGCCAATGCGAAAAGGTCAACTCAACACTATTTTGTTAATCACTGATATCGATATCAATTTTTACCCCTCTTTTTTCTCCCCAATTTCGTGGTATCCAATTGTTAGTAGCTACTATCTTGTCTCATCGCTACAACTCCCGTACGGGCTTGGGAGAGACGAAGGTTGAAAGTCATGCGTCCTCCGATACACAACACAACCAAGACGCACTGCTTCTTAACACAGAGCACATCCAACCCGGAAGCCAGCCGCACCAAAGTGTCGGAGGAAACATCGTGCACCAGGCAACCTTGGTTAGCGTGCACTGCACCCGGCCCGCCTCAGGAGTCGCTGGTGTGCGATGAGACAAGGATATCCCTACTGGACAATCCCTTCCTAACCCGGATGACGCTATGCCAATTGTGCGTCGCCCCACGTTATGACAGAGCCTGGGCGTGAACCCAGAGTCTCTGGTGGCACAGCCCTTAACCACTGCGCCACCCGGGAGGCCGTGAATGTAAACATTATTAAAGTGACCAGTGTTACATAGGGCAGCAGTCTCTAAGGTGTATTGTTGAGTACGAGGGTAGTAGCCGACTATTAACTGACTAAAGCTCATGGCAGGGTACTGGGCGGAGGACGGCTAGTGGTGACTATTTAACAGTCTGATGGCCTGAAGATAGAGCTGTTTTTCATTCCCTAGGTCCCTGTTTTGATGCACCTGTACTGTCTCCACCTTCTAAACTCAACAAAAAAAGAAACGTCCTCTCACTGCCATCTGCGTTTATTTTCAAGAAATTTAACATGGAAAAATATTTGTATGAACATTACAAGATTCAACAATTGAGACATAAACTGAACATGTTCCACAGACATGCGACTAACAGAAATTTAATAATGTGTCCCTGAACAAAGGGGGGATCAAAATCAAAAGTAACAGTCAGTATCTGGTGTGGCCACCAGCTGCATTAAGTACTGCAGTGCATATCCTCCTCATGGACTGCACCAGATTTGCCCGTTCTTGCTGTGAGATGTTACCCCACTCTTCCACCAAGGCACCTGCAAGTTCCCAGACATTTCTGGGGGGAATGGCTCTAGCCCTCATCCTCCGATCCAACAGGTCCCAGACGTACTCAATGGGATTGAGATCTGGGCTCTTCGCTGGCCATAGCAGAACACTGACATTCCTGTCTTGCTGGAAATCACGCACAGAACGAGCAGTATGGCTGGTGGCATTGTCATGCTGGAGGGTTATGTCAGGATGAGCCTGCAGGAAGGGTACCACATGATGGAGGAGGATGTCTTCCCTGTAACGCACAGCGTTGAGATTGCCTGCAATGACAAAAAGCTCAGTCCGATGACGCTGTGACACACCGCCACAGACCATGACGGACCCTCCACCTCCAAATCTATCCCGCTCGAGTACAGGCCTCGGTGTAACGCTCATTCCTTCGACGATAAACGCCTATCACCGACTATCACCCCTGGTGAGACAAAACCGCGACTCATCAGAAAAGAGCACTTTTTGTCAGTCCTGTCTGGTTCAGCGACGGTGGGTTTGTGCCCATAGGCGATGTTGTTGCCGGTGATGTCTGGTGAGGACCTGCCTTATACAACAGGCCTACAAGCCCTCAGTCCAGCCTCTCTCAGCCTATTGCAGACAGTCCGATCACTGATGGGAGGATTGTACGTTCCTGGTGTAACTCGGGAAGGTGTTGTTGCCATCCTGTACCTGTCCCGCAGGTGTGATGTTCGGATGTACCAATCCTGTGCAGGTGTTGTTAATATATGCCATTTTAGCAGACGCTTTTATCCAAAGCGACTTACAGTCATGTGTGCATACATTCTACGTATGGGTGGTCCCGGGAATCGAACCCACTACCCTGGCGTTACAAGCGCCATGCTCTACCAACTGAGCTACAGAAGGACCACCAGACACTGCCCAGACAACCAGATTAATACCACCAGACACTGCCCAGACTACCAGATTAATGTCACAAGACACTGCCCAGACTACTATCCCTAGAAATCTGCCACTGCGAGGACGATCAGGTGTCCGTCCTGTCTCCATGTCGCGCTGTCTTAGACGTCTCCCAGTACGGACATTGCAATTTATTGCCCTGGCCACATCTGCTGTCCTCATGCCTCCTTGCAGCATGTCTAAGGCACGTTCACACAGATGAGTAGGGACCCTGGACATCTTTCTTTTGGTGTATTTCAGAGTCAGTAGAAAGGCCTCTTTGGTGTCCTAAGTTTTCATAACTGTGACCTTAATTGCCTACCGTCTGTAAGCTGTTAGTGTCTTAACGACCGTTCCACAGATGCATGTTCATTAATTATTTATGGTTCATTGAGCAAGCATAGGAAACAGTGTTTAAACCCTTTGCAATGAAGATCTGTGAAGTTATTTGGATTTTTATGAATTTTATATTTTTTTATGATTTTTATCTTTGAAAGACACAGTCCTGAAAAAGGGATGTTTATTGTTTTGCTGAGTTTATATGGAACCTGAAAGGGTTCTCATATGGGGACGGCAAAAGAACCCTTTTGGAACCCTTTTTTCTAAGAGTTATGTTTGTTTGTGTTTGGATGTATTCATTGCTATATTGTCTTTGCCTTATTTCTTTAATTATTTTTTCAGTTTAAATGTTTTTTTAAACTCTGTTTATAGGTGCTCTTTCTCTTATTGTTTTTCTTTATGTATTTGTTTCATTATATTTCATTATATCACAACGGTTTGATTTGTCTAATCTTAGCAATTTCTTCTCAGCTAGCTACATAGCCGTCTTTGTATCAAAGATAATTGCGTAATTATCGTATTTCGCCGTCCTAACGTAGTCTTCACTAGCCAGCTAGCTAACGTCCACTGATTAGCTGCACTGGAGAAACTATTACACTCAACTGAACGACTTGATTAGTGTAGTGTTAGCTAGCTACATAGCTGCCTTTGCTGTCTTCGTATCATCGTATCCAAGATAATTGTGTTGTTTAGGTTTAGAGTGTGTAGTCTTAGAGTGATTATCTTAATTTACCGAGGTTAGCTAGCCAGCTATTTGTCGTCCTTAATGTAGGTGACTCTGCTAGCTAGCCAACGCTAGCCAACGTCTTCTGTATAGAACTCAACTACCCGGTCGCATTCACAGGTAGTATCACATTTTCACTTCATTTCATTACAGTACAACGGTTTGATTTGTTTGATCGTAGCTAGCTACATAGCCGTCTTTGTATCAAAGATAATTGTTTAGTCTAGAGCGATTTTCTAGGTTCGCTAGCCAGCTATTGTCGTTCTTTTAACGCAACGTAACGTAAACAACACTGCTAGCTAGCCAGCTAGCCCCCGAATAGCAACACTGCAGAAACTATTACACTCAACGGAACGACTTGATTAGTGTAGTGTCAACAACGCACCCACTGCCAGCTGGCCTACTTCAGCAGTACTGTATCATTTTAATCATTTTAGTCAATAAGATTCTTGCTACGTAGCTTAACTTTCTGAACATTCGAGACGTGTAGTCCACTTGTCATTCCAATCTCCTTTGCATTAGCGTAGCCTCTTCTGTAGCCTGTCAACTATGTGTCTGTTTATCCCTGTTCTCTCCTCTCTGCACAGACCATACAAACGCTCCTCACCGCGTGGCCGCGGCCACCCTACTCTGGTGGTCCAAGCGCGCACGACCCACGTGGAGTTCCAGGTCTCCGGTAGCCTCTGGAACTGCCAATCTGCGGTCAACAAGGCAGAGTTCATCTCAGCCTATGCCTCCCTCCAGTCCCTCGACTTCTTGGCACTGACGGAAACATGGATCACCACAGACAACACTGCTACTCCTACTGCTCTCTCTTCGTCCGCCCACGTGTTCTCGCACACCCCGAGAGCGTCTGGTCAGCGGGGTGGTGGCACCGGGATCCTCATCTCTCCCAAGTGGTCATTCTCTCTTTCTCCCCTTACCCATCTGTCTATCGCCTCCTTTGAATTCCATGCTGTCACAGTTACTAGCCCTTTCAAGCTTAACATCCTTATCATTTATCGCCCTCCAGGTTCCCTCGGAGAGTTCATCAATGAGCTTGATGCCTTGATAAGCTCCTTTCCTGAGGACGGCTCACCTCTCACAGTTCTGGGCGACTTTAACCTCCCCACGTCTACCTTTGACTCTTTCCTCTCTGCCTCCTTCTTTCCACTCCTCTCCTCTTTTGACCTCACCCTCTCACCTTCCCCCTACTCACAAGGCAGGCAATACGCTCGACCTCATCTTTACTAGATGCTGTTCCTCCACTAACCTCATTGCAACTCCCCTCCAAGTCTCCGACCACTGCCTTGTATCCTTTTCCCTCTCGCTCTCATCCAACACCTCCCACACTGCCCCTACACGGATGGTATCGCGCCGTCCCAACCTTCGCTCTCTCTCCCCCGCTACTCTCTCCTCTTCCATCCTATCATCTCTTCCCTCCGCTCAAACCTTCTCCCACCTATCTCCTGATTCTGCCTCCTCAACCCTCCTCTCCTCCCTCTCTGCATCCCTTGACTCTCTATGTCCCCTATCCTCCAGGCCGGCTCGGTCCTCCCCTCCCGCTCCGTGGCTCGATGACTCATTGCGAGCTCACAGAACAGGGCTCCGGGCAGCCGAGCGGAAATGGAGGAAAACTCGCCTCCCTGCGGACCTGGCATCCTTTCACTCCCTCCTCTCTACATTTTCCTCCTCTGTCTCTGCTGCTAAAGCCACTTTCTACCACGCTAAATTCCAAGCATCTGCCTCTAACCCTAGGAAGCTCTTTGCCACCTTCTCCTCCCTCCTGAATCCTCCGCCCCCTCCCCCCTCCTCCCTCTCTGCAGATGACTTCGTCAACCATTTTGAAAAGAAGGTCGACGACATCCGATCCTCGTTTGCTAAGTCAAACGACACCGCTGGTTCTGCTCACACTGCCCTACCCTGTGCTCTGACCTCTTTCTCCCCTCTCTCTCCAGATGAAATCTCGCGTCTTGTGACGGCCGGCCGCCCAACAACCTGCCCGCTTGACCCTATCCCCTCCTCTCTTCTCCAGACCATTTCCGGAGACCTTCTCCCTTACCTCACCTCTCTCATCAACTCATCCCTGACCGCTGGCTACGTCCCTTCCGTCTTCAAGAGAGCGAGAGTTGCACCCCTTCTGAAAAAACCTACACTCGATCCCTCCGATGTCAACAATTACAGACCAGTATCCCTTCTTTCTTTTCTCTCCAAAACTCTTGAACGTGCCGTCCTTGGCCAGCTCTCCCGCTATCTCTCTCTGAATGACCTTCTTGATCCAAATCAGTCAGGTTTCAAGACTAGTCATTCAACTGAGACTGCTCTCCTCTGTATCACGGAGGCGCTCCGCACTGCTAAAGCTAACTCTCTCTCCTCTGCTCTCATCCTTCTAGATCTGTCGGCTGCCTTCGATACTGTGAACCACCAGATCCTCCTCTCCACCCTCTCCGAGTTGGGCATCTCCGGCGCGGCCCACGCTTGGATTGCGTCCTACCTGACAGGTCGCTCCTACCAGGTGGCGTGGCGAGAATCTGTCTCCTCACCACGCGCTCTCACCACTGGTGTCCCCCAGGGCTCTGTTCTTGGCCCTCTCCTATTCTCGCTATACACCAAGTCACTTGGCTCTGTCATAACCTCACATGGTCTCTCTTATCATTGCTATGCAGACAACACACAATTAATCTTCTCCTTTCCCCTTCTGATGACCAGGTGGCGAATCGCATCTCTGCATGTCTGGCAGACATATCAGTGTGGATGACGGATCACCACCTCAAGCTGAACCTCGGCAAGACGGAGCTGCTCTTCCTCCCGGGGAAGGACTGCCCGTTCCATGATCTCGCCATCACGGTTGACAACTCCATTGTGTCCTCCTCCCAGAGCGCCAAGAACCTTGGCGTGATCCTGGACAACACCCTGTCGTTCTCAACCAACATCAAGGCGGTGGCCCGTTCCTGTAGGTTCATGCTCTACAACATCCGCAGAGTACGACCCTGCCTCACACAGGAAGCGGCGCAGGTCCTAATCCAGGCACTTGTCATCTCCCGTCTGGATTACTGCAACTCGCTGTTGGCTGGGCTCCCTGCCTGTGCCATTAAACCCCTTCAACTCATCCAGAACGCCGCAGCCCGTCTGGTGTTCAACCTTCCCAAGTTCTCTCACGTCACCCCGCTCCTCCGTTCTCTCCACTGGCTTCCAGTTGAAGCTCGCATCCGCTACAAGACCATGGTGCTTGCCTACGGAGCTGTGAGGGGAACGGCACCTCAGTACCTCCAGGCTCTGATCAGGCCCTACACCCAAACAAGGGCACTGCGTTCATCCACCTCTGGCCTGCTCGCCTCCCTACCACTGAGGAAGTACAGCTCCCGCTCAGCCCAGTCAAAACTGTTCGCTGCCCTGGCCCCCCAATGGTGGAACAAACTCCCTCACGACGCCAGGACAGCGGAGTCAATCACCACCTTCCGGAGACACCTGAAACCCCACCTCTTTAAGGAATACCTAGGATAGGATAAGTAATCCCTCTCACCCCCCTAAGTTTTAGATGCACTATTGTTAAGTGACTGTCCCACTGGATGTCATAAGGTGAATGCACCAATTTGTAAGTCGCTCTGGATAAGAGCGTCTGCTAAATGACTTAAATGTAATGTAAATGTAATGTTTGCTTTATTACAAACTTCATTCTTCTTCCCCTTGTTGTCCTTACGTACTCCGAAAAAATACATTATTTTTTAAAGTGAAAGGTACAAATCCTTTAAAATGGCAACATTCAGAAGCTGAAATCATGCTCTGCTCCATCTATGGAAGGTGAAACCCTCTGAACTGAGATCCAGGGGCATAACTTGACCAGGGTCAGGTACCACACACACACTGACACACACGCACACACATACATGTACACTCACACATGCTCACACACACGCACACACACACACACTCACACATTCACATACACACACACACACACTGACACACACGCACACACATACATGTACACTCACACACGCACACACGCACACACACTCACACATTCACATACACACACACACACACTGACACACACGCACACACATACATGTACACTCACACACGCACACACGCACACACACTCACACATTCACATACACACACACACACACACAAAAACACACACACAGCGCTCTTGGTTGCTGTCTGGAGTGTGACCCTGGCTGACCCCTGGCTGTCCCTCCCCAGAGAGAGCTAATTTAATTTAAGTGAAATCGAATTACAGCCCAAATTAGCCCTGCATATTCAGCATCCCTCCCTGTCCTGCACCCTGGTGGCTAGGGCTCTGAGGGAGAGGGGAGGATGCACGCACACATGCTCACACACACACACGTACACGTACAGACACTCATGCATATTGTAGATGTATATTGCTGTGTGTCCTACATACAGTAGAGTGTATCCTCTTAGACATGGAAACACATGCACACTATCCCTGTTTAATTTACATACTCATCTACATGTTTTTTCTCACATCCATGGACAAGCATAAAGTTTGTTAGACCCATAGATGCACTGTGTACTCACACAAACAGAAATGCTTCATAGAAATACACCAGTACAAACACGTTCACGGTGTTGGCAGGAACCCGATCGTATTCTAAACCGCCTCTCATATTTTTGATAAAACAACTAATCTAGAGTGGTGCACAGCTCCATAAATCACTGATTTCCACAGACAACCTCAGTGCTGTGTCTCAGGCAGCGTGGCTGTGCTGAGTGTAAGGCTGTCTGAGTGTAGGCTGTCTGAGTGAGACTGCAGTGCTGGAATACCTCACTGTGCAGTGTTCTTATGAAAGGTTTATTGGATTTCACAGTCCCTCGAGGGGAAACGCTTTAAATGTCTCCGCAATTATACCTCTAATAATGGCGAGGCGCTCTCGGGCAAAGCCTTGTCCTGACAGAGATGAGGAACTGGAAGTTACTCAGTCAATACAGGGGCTATTAATCTCTGTCACCTGGCTGTCAGGGTGGCCTGCGCACAACAACGCTGTCTCTTGACCTACGTAAGTCACCAGCCAGCAACTGGGACATTTTTTTGTCAGCACGTCAACATTCATCAGTGTAAATCTTGTAACTGTGCGATGTGGCTGACAGGGAGAATTGTGCGGTTGGCGTTGGTGGCAGGTCCCAGAGGGAAGTTAGAGTGAAGAACACAATAATTGAGGTGATCACACTGTTCTGTTCCCTCATCTTCTGGATCAACAGGTAACTGCCAAAATAAAGGAAACAATATAAAGCGCCTTAATAGGCCATTGGGGCACCACAGCTGCCAGAACAGCTTCAATGCGATAGATTCTACAAGTATCTGGACTCTATTGGAGGGATGCTAAACCATTATTCAACAATACAGTTTATAATGTGGTGTTTTGTTGATGGTGATGGAAACCGCTGTCTCAGGCTCCACTCCAGAGTATCCCATAAGTGTTTAATTGGATTGAGATCTGGTGACCGAGACACACACACACACTTTAAACCCCTTATGCTCTATCTCCTCGTTCAAAGTCATGGAGATCTCTTATTTTAGCCATGGTAGCCAAAATAATGGGCACCTGGGAATTTTTATACATGGCCTTAAGCATGATGGGGTGTTAATTGCTTAATTAACTCAGAAACCACATCTGTGTGAAAACACCTGCTTTCAATATACTTTGTATCCGTCATTTACTCAATTGTTTCCTTTATTCTGGTAGTTACCTGTATCTCTCTTTTCTTCACCACTCTCATTCTCAGCCTCTGCCTCACTCACTCTTCTCCTCGTCTTCTAGCCACTTCATAGAATTTCTGTGTGTGTGTAAGCTTACAACAATCCTTCTTTATATTATTATCAAAATCTCTCAACGTCTCATTCCCTCGCAAATTCCTTTTTACACAGATGCAGAGCCGCCTTACAGTCACCATCTATCTCTTCTCTCGTCTCTCTTCTTCTTCTTGTATCTATATATATTTATTCTCTCTCTTCCTCTCTCTCTCTCCCTCTCTGGTGCTTGGATCCCTGATAGGTTCATCCTGTCTTTTTGTTATTTTTCTTTCTGGATCAAGTAATCATCCTGCCCTATCCATCTTTCTCTTTTCCTGACCTTCTGCCTTACCCTCCCTCCCTCCCTCTCTGTTTGATGAGGGGAATCTGATTTGAAATTGCCACACGCTGGGATGGCTCTTTCAAATGTCTGGGTCACACTGGGAACCATCTCTAAAGGCAGTGAAGAGCTGGCTGGAGCTGCAGAGGAGAGAACAGTGGAGAGCAGCGTTGATTGTGTCTTTCTTAAAACCCCACCTCCCTTTTCCTGTCCAGCTGTTCCATGGAGGTGCTACACTAGGGTCCCCCCAGGCTGTGGACGTGCTGCTGGATTCCTACAGTGATTTGTATGAATAGAGTCTCATCACCTTGAAATTGTTCATTGTGTCTGTGGTAGTTTAGAGAGGATGGCGAGTAATGGCATTACAGGATTGAGTGTGTTTTCATAATTATATAACGAGTTGTTTATTTGACCACATATGAGGCCATGAAGAATATGAGGACAATGTGCACAACAACATTATAAACTCTCACACTGTCACGACTTCCACCGAAGGTGTCTCCCCTGCCTGTCCGGGTGGCGCTCGGCGGTCGACGTCGCCGGTCTACTAGCTGCCACCGATCCCCTTTTCCTTTTCTGTTTGTTATGTCTTATTGGTTGCACCTGTTGCTTGTTTGAGTTTTGGTTGAGGACTATTTAAGCCTGTTAGGCCCGCCTGCTTTGTGCGGCAGGTTTTCTGTTTGTGTCTTCATCAGACAGAACTGTTTCCTTTTATTCTACTTTGTTATTTTGTTCCAGTGTTAAATGATCATGAACATGTACCACGCTGCGCTTTGGTCCGCTCCTTCCTCATCAGACGAGCGTTACACACACATTCACAAACACACGTGCGCATGCAAGAAGCTCACCTCAGCAAGTTCACCTATATATTTCATATCTATTGCTTGCTGCGAGGCAGGGGCACAAACTATACTGTGTCATATATATGTTTGTTACATTCCAACAAGGCATTTGCACAGCTTGGCACTAGGCTGAGTTTCATCTGAGATGTGTGTGTGCAGTATGTACATTTCCTTGCAGGCTGAGATCGAGAAGACCAGACATACACAGAGGCCCTGGTGAATAGATTACATGGTGTTGGTGCTGACAGAGGCCCTGGTGAATAGATTACATGGTGCTGGTGGGGCTGACAGAGGCCCTGGTGAATAGATTACATGGTGTTGGTGGTGCTGACAGAGGCCCTGGTGAATAGATTACATGGTGTTGGTGGGGCTGACAGAGGCCCTGGTGAATAGATTACATGTGTTGGGGCTGCCAGAGGCTATGGTGAATAGATTACATGGTGTTAGTGGTGCTGACAGAGGCCCTGGTGAATAGATTACATGTATTGGGGCTGCCAGAGGCCCTGGTGAATAGATTACATGGTGTTGGGGCTGCCAGAGGCTATGATGAATAGATTACATGGTGTTGGTGCTGACAGAGGCCCTGGTGAATAGATTACATGGTGTTGGTGGCGCTGACAGAGGCCCTGGTGAATAGATTACATGGTGTTAGTGGTGCTGACAGAGGCCCTGGTGAATAGATTACATGGTGTTGGGGCTGCCAGAGGCTATGGTGAATAGATTATATGGTGTTGGTGCTGACAGAGGCCCTGGTGAATACATTACATGGTGTTAGTGGTGCTGACAGAGGCCCTGGTGAATACATTACATGGTGCTGGTGGTGCTGACAGAGGCCCTGGTGAATAGATTACATGGTGTTAGTGGTGCTGACAGAGGCCCTGGTGAATACATTACATGGTGCTGGTGGTGCTGACAGAGGCCCTGGTGAATACATTACATGGTGCTGGTGGTGCTGACAGAGGCCCTGGTGAATAGATTACATGGTGTTAGTGGTGCTGACAGAGGCCCTGGTGAATACATTACATGGTGCTGGTGGTGCTGACAGAGGCCCTGGTGAATAGATTACATGGTGTTAGTGGTGCTGACAGAGGCCCTGGTGAATACATTACATGGTGTTAGTGGTGCTGACAGAGGCCCTGGTGAATACATTACATGGTGCTGGTGGTGCTGACAGAGGCCCTGGTGAATACATTACATGGTGCTGGTGGTGCTGACAGAGGCCCTAGTGAATACATTATATGGTGCTGGTGGTGCTGACAGAGGCCCTGGTGAATACATTACATGGTGCTGGTGGTGCTAACAGAGGCCCTGGTGAATACATTACATGGTGCTGGTGGTGCTGACAGAGGCCCTGGTGAATACATTACATGGTGCTGGTGGTGCTGACAGAGGCCCTGGTGAATACATTACATGGTGTTAGTGGTGCTGACAGAGGCCCTAGTGAATACATTACATGGTGCTGGTGGTGCTGACAGAGGCCCTGGTGAATACATTACATGGTGTTAGTGGTGCTGACAGAGGCCCTGGTGAATACATTACATGGTGCTGGTGGTGCTGACAGAGGCCCTGGTGAATACATTACATGGTGTTAGTGGTGCTGACAGAGGCCCTAGTGAATACATTACATGGTGCTGGTGGTGCTGACAGAGGCCCTGGTGAATACATTACATGGTGTTAGTGGTGCTGACAGAGGCCCTGGTGAATACATTACATGGTGTTAGTGGTGCTGACAGAGGCCCTGGTGAATACATTACATGGTGTTAGTGGTGCTGACAGAGGCCCTGGTGAATACATTACATGGTGTTAGTGGTGCTGACAGAGGCCCTAGTGAATACATTACATGGTGTTAGTGGTGCTGACAGAGGCCCTAGTGAATACATTACATGGTGTTAGTGGTGCTGACAGAGGCCCTAGTGAATACATTACATGGTGCTGGTGGTGCTGACATAGGCCCTGGTGAATACATTACATGGTGTTAGTGGTGCTGACAGAGGCCCTGGTGAATACATTACATGGTGCTGGTGGTGCTGACAGAGGCCCTGGTGAATACATTACATGGTGTTAGTGGTGCTGACAGAGGCCCTAGTGAATACATTACATGGTGCTGGTGGTGCTGACAGAGGCCCTGGTGAATACATTACATGGTGCTGGTGGTGCTGACAGAGGCCCTGGTGAATACATTACATGGTGCTGGTGGTGCTGACAGAGGCCCTGGTGAATACATTACATGGTGCTGGTGGTGCTGACAGAGGCCCTGGTGAATACATTACATGGTGCTGGTAGTGCTGACAGAGGCCCTGGTGAATACATTACATGGTGCTGGTGGTGCTGACAGAGGCCCTGGTGAATACATTACATGGTGCTGGTGGTGCTGACAGAGGCCCTGGTGAATACATTACATGGTGCTGGTGGTGCTGACAGAGGCCCTGGTGAATACATTACATGGTGCTGGTGGTGCTGACAGAGGCCCTGGTGAATACATTACATGGTGCTGGTGGTGCTGACAGAGGCCCTGGTGAATACATTACATGGTGCTGGTGGTGCTGACAGTTTTGTCACCACCGACTCTCATTCCATAATTTCAGTCTTAAAAGTTAAGGACCTAAGACTGTTTCCTCATCAGCTCTAAACACCTGGGTTTGACTGGTGCTGTAAACCAACAGCGTAAAGAGACTGTCTCACTTATTCCAGCACTTTCTGATCCATCACTCCAGCATCGCACCACCCTCCCCGACTCGGTAATCTGTTGCCCTTCCTTCAGCTCTGATGCCTATTATGCTATCGCCACACCTCCTTCGTTATATTCTCAATATTTATTATATTTTTATGTATTGGAACCTCTACAGCCTTTTCCTCTCTGCTCTGTATTCCCATGCGGGTTTTCCTTTACTATATTCACCTCACCTTCTCTCTATTTCTCCATATTTTTTGCTCTTTACCTTCCACCACTTGACTCTCTCTCCGTTTCTCTCCCCCCTCTTCCTCCTTCTCACTGTACTTTGCAATGGGGGCACTTTATCATTTTTGGCATTGCATACTTAAAAATATGAGAATTTATGCAAATATATGGCTGAAAAATGAGCATTCACCTCCTTGCAAGGTACAGAGAAAACTAGCAACTCATTACAATATCTTCCCTTTGTTTTGAATCTGCAGAATAATAATTAAGAATTGTTTGTGATCTGAACAAAACTGTGCATTTTTTCCAGCAGTTAAGAAAAGCATTAAGCTTCACCTAGACCCCAATTGCTATGCCACAGATGATTACGTTACGATAGTACCTCATTCATATCACATTCATAATCGGTTCTAGTGCTAATTGTTTCTACCAGTTTGGCACTTCTACAGCATTTTCCATGCGCATCGCTAGATGGATGGACGGATGGGTAGTTGAATGGAAGAGAGGGATAGATAGCTGGGTGAGTGGAGGGGTGAGAGGCCACAGGGTCATGTTTGACAGTGGACCAGCTGTCCCTTCTCCTCCCTCGTCCCCCTCAGGAGCCCTCCTCATCCTGCGGTCCTGACAGTGATGACTGACACAGCACACCACCACTCTCTGGGGTCAGAGGTTACCGTAGAGCAGTCAGTCAAGGCCCTGTCTCCTGACACACACGGTGATAAACACACACACCCACACACATCCATGTGTCACCCCTGGAACTCTGGGATTGCAGCAGAATGACTGACATTGCTTACAGCCTGGGATGGTCAGGTTCTACTGTAGTAGGCAAATAGTTACTACAATCACCTACACTCTTAAACAAAGTCCACTCACTGCACTCTCATTTTTTTTGTTTACCTTTATTTAACTAGGCAAGTCAGTTAAGATCAAATTCTTATTTTCAATGACGGCTTAGGAACAGTGGGTTAACTGCCTGTTCAGGGGCAGAACGACAGATTTGTACCTTGTCAGCTCGGGGGTTTGAACTTGCAACCTTCCGGTTACTAGTCCAACGCTCTAATCACTAGGCTACCCTGCCGCCCCAAGACCACAAGGTGAGCAAGCAACCTACCATCAATTATTATTCCTCAATGCTATACTCATAGCTTCATGCAGTTATCTGCTGTTGTTTGCATATTTCCTGTGGATAGTAGTGGGGGTTAGCCACACAGCAGTCTCATCTTTCCATACAGGGTTCATACTAGTTTTCAGGCCAAACCGTTCGGATACTACAGACGTTTTTGTGAAAAGACCGATTTTCGGGATGTCTTCTGGTCTGACATACAGCAGTGTAGCTCTGCCACTTTCCACCACAGATGGGAGAAGGCCAACATTGGAAGATCCGCTGGATTAAGACGCAGCCCATGATTTAAAAAAACACATATCTCTAGCTTAAACTGACGGATTTTGATGGGGATTGTTTAATTATGTTCATTAGATGGACGCACGGGGGCGTCAATAGACTCTTAAGGTTTGAAACACGGAGACTCTAAATGTGTTCAAGCATCCTCAGAGTTAATGAGCGTCCACACAAAGAGCCACACGCCCATCATCATCTCAGTCTCTGCCTGCCATAATTAATACACAGACAGAGGGGGGACAGAGAGAAATTGAGAAATAATAGGCAATTTAGCCCAGCATTGTGATGAAAGGAAGGATGAGGAGGAGGGCAAGGTCAGTTTCCGCCTCATTTTTAAGGTAACCTTCCCCGTCATCCCGCTGCGCTGGAGAGGATAATGAGGAGACGGAGGGAATGTAAGAAAAGGAAAAAAGAGAAATGGCATAAATAACATTAATGCAGAAGAGGATGTGAGAAGAGAGAAGGCTACCTGTCCTATCTCTTCCTGTATCCTTCTCCTTTTCCTGGCTTTACCTGTAACCCTTTTCCTCTTCTCCTCTCCTCCACTGCTTCTTTCATCCAGGGTCACTGTGTCCTTGTCACTGTGTCGTTCCCTTCTAACTTCCTCTCTCTATCCCACAGAGGATACATAACACACACAGTGGTGCTTATAACACACACACACAGAGAGAGTAATGTAGACATAGGCCTATTATGAAAGTATTTCTAAAAGCTTCAGCCGGATTATACTATTTTTTTTAAATCCAAATAAATCAAAAGTATTATGGACCATTATGACACTCAAAAGAGGTAGCCCCTTATTCAAAGCTTCATTCATTTGTGTGGAGATTGGTTGCAAGATGATAATGTTTGCTTTTCTATCCCAACTCCAACAGACAGGGTTGTGATTTGTTCTGTTCCTCAGGTGGGGTCACAGCTATAACCTCATCTGATCAAAACCTCATCTAATCATGATGCCATGTATACAGGCTTCCATTTCTATATACTTTACTATGGTTATTGGAAAGGAAAATATGTTTGAAAGACACATAGGAAGTGTGTGCGTGCGTGTGTGCGTGTGTGCGTGTGTGTGTGTGTGTGTGTGTGTGTGTGTGTGTGTGTGTGTGTGTGTGTGTGTGTGTGTGTGTGTGTGTGTGTGTGTGTGTGTGTGTGTGTGTGTGTGTGTGTGTGTGTGTGTGTGTGTGTGTGTGTGTGTGTGTGTGTGTGTGTGTGTGTGTGTGTGTGTGTGTGTGTGTGTGTGTGTGTCCCCATTCGTTCTTTCACTATGTGACACAGGTGAGCGAAGGCGAGGAGGATCACCAAATGTTATTTCCAGCACAGTGATTGGGCTGTCTCTTCTCTGGGTAGCAGAGGAAAAGGAAAGGGGGAAACAGTGCAATTATTTTGCCGTGTTTGGGAGCCAGCTGTGGATCCCTTCAACAGCACTGGCTAATTTATGGCTGCTCGGCGCTTTCCGGGACTGAGTCAAACCCCCATTCTCCCCTCCAGAGCCCTTTCTCTACTACCACTGCGAGTCCTGCAGCATTCTCATCTACCGCTGACACTTCTGCTGCTCTCTCCCTTCTCTATTACTGCATCCCGTCATATTCCACAGATATTCTGTTCACTCTTTAGTCTTCTCTTCTCTGCAGATCCAGTCACAACAGACACAGTCCACCTGATTTGCTCAAATTATTTTTGTCTATTTTTTATAAGCTCTAAAAGATATCTATTACTGATTGATTCAACAGTGAGTAATTGGTTTGTTCCCTACATAGTCCCATTGATTGTCTATTATGGTAGAAACACACCAGAAAATCTGACTGCCGATAGGTACTTAGCACCGTAGGAGGCCTTTCCTTCTCTTGCTAGAACAAAAGATGCCCCCCTGTGTACTGACCTGATACCAACGAACTAGCCGTTTCTACTTGTAGGATCACAGTGCTTGTCAGTGGCCGAGAACTTGACTTTGAGCCAATCAGAAAGCACGAACCTCCACATGTGGGAGAAGACAGAAGTGACAAGACAAAGGAAAAAATGCACACAACACTAAATGCTTTACCAAGCTAGCTATCTAGAAAGCTGAATAAATAATGTAACTAGCATAGCTAGTTGTAGCCATCTGGTTAGTATCAACAAGGGCTTACAACAAATTCTAGCTAGCTATAAACAACATTAGCGCAGCTTGATAGTTAGCATACATGAGCTACAACAGGCACAAGCCAAACAAGCTACTGCCGCCTTGTGGCCTGGAGCATTTCAACAAAGCAAATATCAGACGCAAAACTGTGTCAACTGCCGACACTCTTGGCAGAGGTGCTAAGTACCTGTCGGCCGTCACATTTCTCAGTGTGTCGTACAGTATTTACAGGAGTTATTATCTACTTCACGTTCCTCATTGTTTTCTCCATGGTTGTTAATGATACACAGTGTTTTTCTGTGCAGAACTTGCAAGATAGGAGAGGAACTCACAGTTGTGCTATTCTTTTCCTCTGATTGTACAGTCGTCTCAAATAAAACTATGAAGGACCTCGGCGTTACTCTGGACCCTGATCTCTCTTTTAAAGAACATATCAAGACCATTTCAAGCTTTTTTCCATCTACGTAACATTGCAAAAATCAGAAACTTTCTGTCCAAAAATGATGCAGAAAAATTAATCCATGCTTTTGTCACTTCTAGGTTAGACTACTGCAGTGCTCTACTTTCCGGCTTGATATGTTCTTCAAAAGAGAGATCAGGGTCCAGAGTAACGCCGAGGTACTTCACAGTTTTATTTGAGACGACTGTACAACCATTAAGATTAATTGTCAGATTCAACAGAAGATCTCTTTGTTTTTTGGGACCTAGAACAAGCATCTCTGTTTTGTCCAGATTTAAAAGTAGAAAGTTTGCAGCCATCCACTTCCTTATGTCTGAAACACATGCTTCTAGCAAGGGCAATTTTGGGGCTTCACCATGTTTCATTGAAATATACAGCTGTGTGTCATCAGCATAGCAGTGAAAGTTAACATTATGTTTTCGAATAACATCCCCAAGAGGTCAAATTGTTATGCAGGTGAATGAGGACCCAAAAGCGACTTGGCGAAAACAGAGTCTTTAATCCAGTAAAGTAAAAATACAATCAAATAAAACAATTTCCACTCGTAATGACGAGAACCGACTGGAGACTTAATCTTGAACTGCAGGTTGCCTCGGGAAGGCACTTGAACTTAGCAGACTCAGACACCTGCTCACCACGCAGCATCTGAGGGAAACACGACACGACAGGGCGATACACAAACACAGCACGGTGAACAATAGACAAGGATCCGACAGGACAGGAACGGAAAACAAGGGAAGAAATAGGGACTCTAATCAGGGGAAAAGATAAGGAACAGGTGTGGGAAGACTAAATGATTGATTAGGGGAATAGGAACAGCTGGGAGCAGGAACGGAACGATAGAGAGAAGAGAGAGAGGAAGGGAGAGAGAAAAAGGGGAACGAACCTAAAAAGACCAGCAGGGGGAAAACGAACAGAAGGAAAAGCAAAATGACAAGATGATATAAGACAAAACATGACAGTACCCCCCCACTCACCGAGCGCCTCCTGGCGCTCTCGAGGAGGAACACTGGCGGCAACGGAGGAAATCATAGATCACAAACGGTCCAGCACGTCCCGAGAAAGAACCCAACTCCTCTCCTCAGGACCGTAACGAAAAACGATAAAAAGGGAAACTAGGGTACTACTCTAAAAAAAAAAATGAGACACGGGTAGAGAACTGAAAACTTTAGAGCAAACAGGACCAAACAGGCCAGGAGAGTAACAACTAGGGACAGACTGAGACACAGCAAGGGCAGGAACAAGAACAGGAGAGATGCGATGGCAGGGAACAGACTGAGACCCAGCAAGACCAGGAGCAGAAGCAGAAAAAAATTACCAGACTTCTGCGCGCAGTCTGAACACGCAGCCACGAAACGGCGCGTGTCACGCTCCTGAGTAGGCCACCAAAACCGCTGGCGAATAGAAGCAAGCGTACCCCGAACGCCGGGATGGCCAGCTAACTTGGCAGAGTGAGCCCACTGAAGAACAGCCAGACGAGTAGAAACAGGAACGAAAAGAAGGTTACTAGGACAAGCGCGCGACGCAGTGTGCGTAAGTGCTTGCTCAACCTGTCTCTCAATTCCCCAGACAGTCAACCCGACAACACGCCCAACAGGAAGGATCCCCTCGGGATCGGTAGAAGCCACAGAAGAACTAAAGAGACGGGATAAAGCATGAGGCTTGGTGTTCTTAGTACCCGGGCAATAAGAAATAACGAACTCGAAACGAGCGAAAAACAACGCCCAACGAGCATGACGCGCATTCAGTCGTTTGGCATAACGGATGTACTCAAGGTTCCTTTGGTCAGTCCAAACGACAAAAGGAACGGTCGCCCCTCCAACCACTGTCGCCATTTGCCTAGGGCTAAACGGATGGCGAGCAGTTCGCGGTTAGCCACATCATAGTTACGTTCCGACGGTGACAGGCGATGAGAAAAATACGCACAAGGGTGGACCCCATCGTCAGTATCGGAGCGCTGGGACAGAATGGCTCCCACGCCCACCCCCGACGCGTCAACCTCAACAATAAACTGTTTAGTGACGTCAGGTGCAACAAGGATAGGAGCGGATGCAAAACGCTTCTTAAAGAGATCAGAACAACAATCATACGACCGGTGAGGAGGAAGGGAGTTGGTTCTGGACCGACTGAAGACCGTGCGCAGACCATGATATTCCTCCGGCACTCCTGTCAAATCACCAGGTTCCTCCTGAGAAGAGGGGACAGGACAAACAGGAGAAATAGCAGACATTAAACACTTCACATGACAAGAAACGTTCCAGGAAAGGATAGAATTACTAGACCAATCAAAAGAAGGATTATGACACACTAGCCAGGGATGACCCAAAACAACAGGTGTAAAAGGTGAACAAAAAATCAAAAAAGAAATGGTCTCACTATGGTTACCAGATACAGTGAGGGTTAAAGGTAGTGTTTCACATAATATACTGGGGAGAGGACTACCATCCAAGGCAAACATGACCGTGGGCTCCCTAACTGTCTGAGAGGAATGTCATGTTCCGCGCCCAGGCTTCGTCCATAAAACAGCCCTCTGCCCCAGAGTCTATTAATGCACTGCAGGAAGCTGCCGATCCGGTCCAGCGTAGATGGACCGGTAAAGTAGTACATGTACTTGACGGAGAGGACCGTCTAGTAGCGCTTATCAGTCGCCCTCCGCTTACTGATGAGCTCTGGCCTTTAACTGGACATGAAATGACAAAATGACCAGCGGAACCGCAATAGAGACAGAGGCGGTTGGTGATTCTCCGTTCCCTCTCCTTAGTCGAGATGCGAATACCCCCAGCTGCATGGGCTCAACACCTGAGTCAGTGGGGAAAGACGGTAGTGTCGGAGAGAGGGGAGACACAGTTAACGCGAGCTCTCTTCTATGAGCTCGGTGACGAAGATCTACCCGTCGTTCAATGCGAATAGCGAGTTCAATCAAAGAATCCACGCTGGATGGAACCTCCCGAGAGAGAATCTCATCCTTAACCTTAGCGTGGAGTCCCTCCAGAAAACGAGCGAGCAACGCCTGCTCGTTCCAGTTACTGGAGGCAGCAAGAGTGCGAAACTCTATAGAGTAATCCGTTATGGATCGATTACCTTGACATAGGGAAGACAGGGACCAGGAAGCTTCTTTCCCAAAAACTGAGCGATCAAAAACCCTTATCATCTCCTCTTTAAAGTTCAGATAATTGTTAGTACACTCAGCGCTTGCCTCCCAGATAGCTGTGCCCCACTGCCGAGCCCGACCAGTAAGGAGTGATATGACGTAGGCAATCCGAGCTCTCTCTCTTGAGTATGTGTTGGGTTGGAGAGAGAACACGATATCACACTGGGTGAGAAAGGAGCGGCACTCAGTGGGCTGCCCAGAATAACATGGTGGGTTATTAACCCTAGGTTCCGGAGGCTCGGAAGAACCGGAAGTAGCTGGTGACACGAGACGAAGACTCTGATACTGTCCTGAGAGGTCGGAGACCTGAGCGGCCAGGGTCTCAACGGCATGCCGAGCAGCAGACAATTCCTGCTCGTGTCTGCCGAGCATCGCTCCCTGGAACTCGAGAGTAGAGTAGAGAGAATCCATAGTCGCTGGGTCCATTCTTGGTCGGATCCTTCTGTTATGCAGGTGAATGAGGACCCAAAAGCGACTTGGCGAAAACAGAGTCTTTAATCCAGTAAAGTAAAAATACAATCAAATAAAACAATTTCCACTCGTAATGACGAGAACCGACTGGAGACTTGATCTTGAACTGCAGGTTGCCTCGGGAAGGCACTTGAACTTAGCAGACTCAGACACCTGCTCACCACGCAGCATCTGAGGGAAACACGACACGACAGGGCGATACACAAACACAGCACGGTGAACAATAGACAAGGATCCGACAGGACAGGAACGGAAAACAAGGGAAGAAATAGGGACTCTAATCAGGGGAAAAGATAAGGAACAGGTGTGGGAAGACTAAATGATTGATTAGGGGAATAGGAACAGCTGGGAGCAGGAACGGAACGATAGAGAGAAGAGAGAGAGGAAGGGAGAGAGAAAAAGGGGAACGAACCTAAAAAGACCAGCAGGGGGGAAACGAACAGAAGGAAAAGCAAAATGACAAGATGATATAAGACAAAACATGACACAAATATATAGTGAAAACAATAGTGGTCCTAAAATGGAACCTCGAGGAACACCGAAATTTACAGTTGATTTGTCAGGGGACAAACCATTCACAGAGACAAACTGATATCTTTCCGACAGATAAGATCTAAACCAGGCCAGAACTTGTCTGTGTAGACCAATTTGGGTTTCCAATCTCTCCAAAAGAATGTGGTGATCGATGGTATCAAATGCAGCACTAAGGTCTAGGAGCACGAGGACAGATGCAGAGCCTCAGTCCGATGCCATTAAAATGTCATTTACCACCTTCACAAGTGCAGTCTCAGTGCTATGATGTGGTCTAAAACCAGACTGAAGCATTTCGTATACATTGTTTGGCTTCAGGAAGGCAGGGAGTTGCTGCGCAACAGCCTTTTCTAAAAATTTTGAGAGGAATGGAAGATTCGATATATGCCGATAGTTTTTTATATTTTCTGGGTCAAGGTTTGGCTTTTTCAAGAGAGGCTTTATTACTGCCACTTTTAGTGAGTTTGGTACACATCCGATGGATAGAGAGCCGTTTATTATGTTCAACATAGGAGGGCCAAGCACAGGAAGCAGCTCTTTCAGTAGTTTAGTTGGAATAGGGTCCAGTATGCTGCTTGAAGGTTTAGAGGCCATGATTATTTTCATCATTGTGTCAAGAGATATAGTACTAAAACACTTGAGCGTCTCTCTTGATCCTAGGTCCTGGCAGAGTTGTGCAGACTCAGGACAACTGAGCTTTGAAGGAATACGCAGATTTAAAGAGGAGTCCGTAATTTGCTTTCTAATTGTCATGTTTTGTCTTATATTGTCTTGTCATTATGCTTTCCCTTCTGTTCGTTTCCCCCTGCTGGTCTTATTAGGTTCGTTCCCTTTTTTCTATCCCTCTCTCTCCCCCTCCCTCTCTCCTCTCTCTATCGTTCCGTTCCTGCTCCCAGCTGTTCCTCATTCTCCTACTCTCTCATTTAGTCTTTTCACACCTGTCCCCTATCTTGTCCTCTGATTAGAGTCCCTATTTCTCCCCTTGTTTTCCGTTTCTGTCCTGTCGGATCCTTGTATGATGTTCGCTGTGCTGTGTCATTGTCTCGCCCTGTCGTGTCTTGTCTCCTTCAGATGCTGCGTGTAGCAGGTGCGTTAGTCTGCTACGGTCGGTGCCTTCCCGAGGCAACCTGCAGTCAATGGTCGAGTCTCCAGTCTGTCCTCGTCACTACGAGTGGAATTAAGTTTTTTCATGTTTTGTTTTCGTCTTGAGTTTTACTGGAATAAAGACTCTGTTTTCGCTAAGTCGCTTTTGGGTCCTCATTCACCTGCATAACAGAAGGATCCGACCAAGAATGGACCCAGCGACTACGGATTCTCGTAACACTGCCGTCGAGATCCAGGGAGCTATGCTCGGCAGACACGAGCAGGAATTGTCTGCTGCTCGTCATGCCGTTGAGACCCTGGCCGCTCAGGTTTCCGACCTCTCTGGACAGTTCCAGAGTCTTCGTCTCGTGCCACCAGCTACTTCCTGGTCTGCCGAGTCTCCGGAACCTAGGGTTAATAACCCACCTTGTTACTCCGGGCAGCCCACTGAGTGCCGCTCCTTTCTCACCCAGTGTGATATTGTGTTCTCTCTCCAACCCAACACATACTCAAGAGAGAGAGCTCGGGTTGCTTACGTCATATCACTCCTTACTGGCCGGGCTCGAGAGTGGGGCACGGCTATCTGGGAGGCAAGGGCTGAATGTACTAACCAGTATCAGAACTTTAAGGAGGAGATGATACGGGTTTTTGATCGTTCTGTTTTTGGGAAAGAAGCTTCCTGGTCCCTGTCTTCCCTACGTCAAGGTAATCGATCCATAACGGATTACTCTATAGAGTTTCGCACTCTTGCTGCCTCCAGTAACTGGAACGAGCAGGCGTTGCTCGCTCGTTTTCTGGAGGGACTCCACGCTAAGGTTAAGGATGAGATTCTCTCCCGGGAGGTTCCATCCAGCGTGGATTCTTTGATTGAACTCGCTATTCGCATAGAACGACGGGTAGATCTTCGTCACCGAGCTCGTGGAAGAGAGCTCGCGTTAACGGTGTTCCCCCTCTCCGCATCGCAACCATCTCCTCCCTCCGGCTCAGAGACTGAGCCCATGCAGCTGGGAGGTATTCGCATCTCGACTAAGGAGAGGGAACGGAGGATCACCAACCGCCTGTGCCTTTATTGCGGTTTTTCTGGACATTTTGTCAATTCATGTCCAGTAAAAAGGCCAGAGCTCATCAGTAAGCGGAGGGCTACTGGTGAGCGCTACTACTCAGGTCTCTCCATCTAGATCCTGTACTACTATGTCGGTCCATCTACGCTGGACCGGTTCGGCTGCTTCATGCAGTGCCTTGATAGACTCTGGGGCTGAGGGTTGTTTTATGGACGAAGCATGGGCTCGGAAACATGACATTCCTCTCAGAGAGTTAGGGAAGCCCACGCCCATGTTCGCCTTAGATGGTAGTCATCTCCCCAGTATCAGATATGAGACACTACCTTTAACCCTCACAGTATCTGGTAACCACAGTGAGACTATTTCCTTTTTGATTTTTCGTTCACCTTTTACACCTGTTGTTTTGGGTCATCCCTGGCTAGTATGTCATAATCCTTCTATTAATTGGTCTAGTAATTCTATCCTATCCTGGAACGTTTCTTGTCATGTGAAGTGTTTAATGTCTGCTATCCCTCCTGTTTCTTCTGTCCCCTCTTCTCAGGAGGAACCTGGTGATTTGACAGGACTGCCGGAGGAATATCATGATCTGCGCACGTTCTTCAGTCGGTCCAGAGCCAACTCCCTTCCTCCTCACCGGTCGTATGATTGTAGTATTGATCTCCTTCCGGGGACCACTCCCCCTCGGGGAAGACTATACTCTCTGTCGGCTCCCGAACGTAAGGCTCTCGAGGATTATTTGTCTGTTTCTCTTGACGCCGGCACCGTAGTGCCTTCTTCCTCTCCTGCCGGAGCGGGGTTTTTTTTTGTTAAGAAGAAGGACAGTACTCTGCGCCCCTGCGTGGATTATCGAGGGCTGAATGACATAACGGTTAAGAATCGTTATCCGCTTCCCCTTATGTCATCAGCCTTCGAGATTCTGCAGGGAGCCAGGTTCTTTACTAAGTTGGACCTTCGTAATGCTTACCATCTCGTGCGCATCAGAGAGGGGGACGAGTGGAAAACGGCGTTTAACACTCCGTTAGGGCATTTTGAGTACCGGGTTCTGCCGTTTGGTCTCGCTAATGCTCCAGCTGTTTTTCAGGCATTAGTTAATGATGTACTGAGAGACATGCTGAACATCTTTGTTTTTGTCTACCTTGACGATATTCTGATTTTTTCACCGTCACTCGAGATTCATGTTCAGCATGTTCGACGTGTACTCCAGCGCCTTTTAGAGAATTGTCTCTACGTGAAGGCTGAGAAGTGCGCCTTTCATGTCTCCTCCGTCACTTTTCTCGGTTCTGTTATTTCCGCTGAAGGCATTCAGATGGATCCCGCTAAGGTCCAGGCTGTCAGTGATTGGCCCGTTCCAAGGTCACGTGTCGAGTTGCAGCGTTTTCTCGGTTTCGCTAATTTCTATCGGCGTTTCATTCGTAATTTCCGTCAAGTTGCTGCCCCTCTCACAGCTCTTACTTCTGTCAAGACGTGCTTTAAGTGGTCCGGTTCCGCCCAGGGAGCTTTTGATCTCCTCAAGAAGCGTTTTACGTCCGCTCCTATCCTCGTTACTCCTGACGTCACTAAACAATTCATTGTCGAGGTTGACGCTTCAGAGGTGGGCGTGGGAGCCATTCTATCCCAGCGCTTCCAGTCTGACGATAAGGTTCATCCTTGCGCTTATTTTTCTCATCGCCTGTCGCCATCGGAACGCAACTATGATGTGGGTAACCGCGAACTGCTCGCCATCCGCTTAGCCCTAGGCGAATGGCGACAGTGGTTGGAGGGGGCGACCGTTCCTTTTGTCGTTTGGACTGACCATAAGAACCTTGAGTACATCCGTTCTGCCAAACGACTTAATGCACGTCAAGCTCGTTGGGCGTTGTTTTTCGCTCGTTTCGAGTTTGTGATTTCTTATCGCCCGGGTAATAAGAACACCAAGCCTGATGCCTTATCCCGTCTCTTTAGTTCTTCTGTGGCTTCTACTGATCCCGAGGGGATTCTTCCTTATGGGCGTGTTGTCGGGTTGACAGTCTGGGGAATTGAGAGACAGGTTAAGCAAGCACTCACTCACACTGCGTCGCCGCGCGCTTGTCCTAGTAACCTTCTTTTCGTTCCTGTTTCTACTCGTCTGGCTGTTCTTCAGTGGGCTCACTCTGCCAAGTTAGCTGGCCATCCCGGTGTTCGAGGTACTCTTGCTTCTATTCGCCAGCGCTTTTGGTGGCCTACTCAGGAGCGTGACACGCGCCGTTTCGTGGCTGCTTGTTCGGACTGCGCGCAGACTAAGTCAGGTAACTCTCCTCCTGCCGGTCGTCTCAGACCGCTTCCCATTCCTTCTCGACCATGGTCTCACATCGCCTTAGACTTCATTACCGGTCTGCCTTTGTCTGCGGGGAAGACTGTGATTCTTACGGTTGTCGATAGGTTCTCTAAGGCGGCACATTTCATTCCCCTCGCTAAGCTTCCTTCCGCTAAGGAGACGGCACAGATCATCATCGAGAATGTGTTCAGAATTCATGGCCTCCCGTTAGACGCCGTTTCAGACAGAGGTCCGCAATTCACGTCACAGTTTTGGAGGGAGTTCTGTCGTTTGATTGGTGCTTCCGTCAGTCTCTCTTCCGGTTTTCATCCCCAGTCTAACGGTCAAGCAGAAAGGGCCAATCAGACGAGACGCCTTTCTTTTAGAAACCCTGCGTCTTGGGCAGAACAGCTCCCCTGGGCAGAATACGCTCACAACTCGCTTCCTTCGTCTGCTACCGGGCTATCTCCGTTTCAGAGTAGTCTGGGTTACCAGCCTCCTCTGTTCTCGTCCCAGCTCGCTGAGTCCAGCGTTCCCTCCGCTCAGGCGTTTGTCCAACGTTGTGAGCGCACCTGGAGGAGGGTGAGGTCTGCACTTTGCCGTTACAGGGCGCAGACTGTGAGAGCCGCCAATAAACGTAGGATTAAGAGTCCTAGGTATTGTTGCGGCCAGAGAGTGTGGCTTTCCACTCGTAACCTTCCCCTTACGACAGCTTCTCGTAAGTTGACTCCGCGGTTCATTGGTCCGTTCCGTGTCTCCCAGGTCGTCAATCCTGTCGCTGTGCGACTGCTTCTTCCGCGACATCTTCGTCGCGTCCATCCTGTCTTCCATGTCTCCTGTGTCAAGCCCTTTCTTCGCACCCCCGTTTGTCTTCCCTCCCCCCCCCGTCCTTGTCGAGGGCGCACCTATTTACAAGGTACGTAGGATCATGGACATGCGTTCTCGGGGACGTGGTCACCAATACTTAGTGAATTGGGAGGGTTACAGTCCTGAGGAGAGGAGTTGGGTTCCATCTCGGGACGTGCTGGACCGTTCGCTGATTGATGATTTCCTCCGTTGCCGCCAGGATTCCTCCTCGAGAGCGCCAGGAGGCGCTCGGTGAGTGGGGGGGTACTGTCATTTTTTGTCTTATATTGTCTTGTCATTATGCTTTCCCTTCTGTTCGTTTCCCCCTGCTGGTCTTATTAGGTTCGTTCCCTTTTTCTATCCCTCTCTCTCCCCCTCCCTCTCTCTCCTCTCTCTATCGTTCCGTTCCTGCTCCCAGCTGTTCCTCATTCTCCTACTCTCTCATTTAGTCTTTTCACACCTGTCCCCTATCTTGTCCTCTGATTAGAGTCCCTATTTCTCCCCTTGTTTTCCGTTTCTGTCCTGTCGGATCCTTGTATGATGTTCGCTGTGCTGTGTCATTGTCTCGCCCTGTCGTGTCTTGTCTCCTTCAGATGCTGCGTGTAGCAGGTGCCTTAGTCTGCTACGGTCGGTGCCTTCCCGAGGCAACCTGCAGTCAATGGTCGAGTCTCCAGTCTGTCCTCGTCACTACGAGTGGAATTAAGTTTTTTCATGTTTTGTTTTCGTCTTGAGTTTTACTGGAATAAAGACTCTGTTTTCGCTAAGTCGCTTTTGGGTCCTCATTCACCTGCATAACACTAATAATCATAATCTTTTCCTCAAAGAAGTTCATGAATTTATCACTGCTAAAGTGAAAGTCATCCTCTCTTGGGGAATGCTGCTTTTTAGTTAGCTTTGCGACAGTATCATAAAGGAATTTCGGATTGTTTTTATTTTCCTCAATTAAGTTGAAAAATATGATGATCGAGCAGCAGTAAGGGCTCTTCGGTACTGCACGGTACTGTCTTTCCAAGCTAGTCGGAAGACTTCCAGTTTGGTGTGGCGCCATTTCCGTTCCAATTTTCTGGAAACTTGCTTCAGAGCTCGGGTATTTTCTGTGTACCAGGGAGCTAGGTTCTTATGAGAAATGTTTTTAGTTTTTAGGGGTGCAACTGCATCTAGGGTATTGCGCAAGGTTAAATTGAGTTCCTCAGTTAGGTGGTTACAGCACTTTGAGATATCAGCTGATGTACGAAGGGCTATATAAATACATTTGATTTGAGTTACTAATGCCATCACAATACATCACGTTTCTACATAGACAATTGTTCTCACACACACAAACATACATACAAACTTACACACACACACACACACACACACAAACACAGGCTCACACACGCACATGTTGTATTACAGTAATGAATACCACTATTCTACTTAAACTATTGTACAATAATACAATTGAGGTTGCATTCCATTCATGTACAACAAAGTTGTCTAAAACTTTACCTTATCCTATCGTCCTCCTCCCCTCTTCCTTACTTTCTTTGTAGCATCTCTGTTGCTGTCTGCCTCCCCCCATCTGCTCTGGCCACTGCTAAATTGGTTGACATCAGACATTTACACCATGGATGGAAATATCACACCCAATAATAGCTTGACCCTCAAAGGCCCTGCTAGCCATATAAGCCATTTTCCTTTTGTTCACTGAGACAGAGGACAATATGGAGACAGAGATTAGATGGAGGAAGGAGGGATAGAATCAGACATGGGAAAGATCATGTGTGATTTCTCTGACCACAATTGTAGTCTTCCCTCCCTGGAGCCCAGAGCGCCATTAAAAACTCATTTTTACCTATTCATGATAGAAACCAATCCTCCGAGTGACTAATGGTCTCATCCACACACCGGTCATTAACGATCTGATCATCAAACATTAGGATAATTACTGTACGTGCCATTCTACAACTACCCTAAGCATTAATGACTTGCCTACTTTACAAGAACCAAGACAGTGTCAATCCAGTAATGTATTACATTTTAGGATGACATCGGTTGACACGAACACATTTCTGTGGTTTTGGTCACATTAACACTAAGAAACCAGTAATGTGTTAATGTGTTGAAAATTCCTAATTCTTTGCATAGTCAACTTACACACAGCTCTGACACACACACTTACCCCACCACACATGCCACCAGGGGTCTTTTCACAGTCCCCAAATCCAGAACAAAGTAAAGAAAGTGTACAATATTATATAGAGCCTTGGTGCATGGAGCTCCGTTCCATCTCATATTGCTCAAATAAACAGCAAACCTGGTTTCAGAAAAACGATAAAGCAACACCTCACGGCTCAACGCCTCTCCCCTATTTGACCTAGATAGTTTGTGTATGTATTGGTATTGATCTGTAGGCTACGTGTGCCTTTTATTTATTTTTGATGTAGTTCTGTCCTTGAGCTGTTCTTGTCTATTAATGTTCTGTATTGTGTCATGTTTCATGTTTCATGTGGACTCCAGGAAGAGTAGCTGCTGTGTTTGCAACAGCTAATGGGGATCCTAATAAAATACCAAAAAATACTACTTTGGCCTATCATATTACAGAATATCCCTTGGTGAATAGGGTGCTGTGAATGACGTTTACACATTTTTTTTTAGTCTCACTGTTGTGATTGATTAGATTGGTTTATATTGTGTCTCTCCAACAGGTGTGCATACTACCCAGCCTGTTATTTACAGTGTTCATAGTCTTTGTTTCCTTCCATTCAGTAGCTCAGAGGCTGATGCTGTGTCTGATGTGCACATCAGTCCCATGAGAGGAGCAGGCATCAGACTCTGTACTAGACTGTACTAGACCACAGGCAGGTCAATAAACGAGGCTGATCACCGGATAAAACCGCTTAACCACAACTCAACAAAAACTGCTCCTGTCTGCATCTCTCTCCCTCTCTCTCTCTCTCTCTCTCTCTCATCCTCGATCTCTCTCGTATAATGTATCTGTGGTGATTGGCTATTTGTGCCACAGAGACGGGTGACCACCCTTTTAATTCCTTGCTTGCCATCCTAAGGCAGAACACATGTTTAAGAAAGCACAGTAATATTTGGAAAGTAAGTGGAACCATAAAGAGATGTAAATTAGAACAACCATAGTTAAGGGGGAATGGAGAGAGGTCAGAGTCATTAGGCTAACAATACTGTCCACTCTACTCATTTGGTTTTATTTTATCCCGCAGTTTCAAGAGAGAAATTGAAATTTACCACACTCCAAATCCATTTTTCCCTAGAGAGAGTAAACACAACTACCACTGTGTAAACATTAAACACAAACATATAATGAATAGACTACGGACATACCCCTCAAGGCCCTCTAGTTTGAAGGACGCGAGACCCTTTGTTCTCTTACCTATCTTGTATTGAGAAACTGAGTGACATGCTCTCACAACAAAACACTTGAACACAAGTCTGTGGAAAATCAGCGAGGGTTGCGAGAGAGTGAGCAATACACATCTGAAGGATGGGGCAAAGTTCATAGGTGACAGTGTCCAGCTGTCAGCTTGTTCATGTAACCAGAAGCTGCACAGAAAACCCTTCCTCGCTCATCTCCCTCAACTGCACAATTACAGGTTCTCTTCCTCGACACCTGGGCACCATAGCCAGGAGAAAGGTAGGGGGAGGGAGATGGAGGGAGAGGGAGGAAAGAGGGACAGATCAATCACATTTGTATTGTATGTTTTCTTTGTCTCTGTTTTGATGTAGATGCCAATGTGTGAAATGACTTGGCACTGCAGATCTCCTATTTGCTCTGCCAGTGATGTTATTTGACTTTGAAATGTGGATTTGGGAGAAAAGGGAAAGGCTTGAATGATGGGTGTGGGTGAAAGAGAGACGGAACACAAGAGAGGCGACAAAGCGAGAGAGTGGAGAAAATCTGTAAAACAAACACAGAAAGTAATAACAGAGACAGAGCAAGTGAATGGAGGAGGAGGAGGATGAGGTGAGAAGGATATGAAAAGAACAGTAGAGTGGGAGCGGATCAAAGCAAGCTAGGGATGAAAAATGAAATTACGAGATGAAAAGAGACGCTCTGAGGGGTTAACAAAGTCATCGGTTGGGGGAGGATGGGCGAGTCCCTCTCTGTAGGAGATCCAGTGGCGACCCGTCATTCAGGGTGGGTGGGGCAGCCCCACATGTTTTACATGTTATTTTGGCATTAATTCATGTCACATATTAGTTTGCAAGCAATGTAAAAAATAATAATAAAGCCACATACAAACATGGTCTCTTTGAAGCTGCCTTACTCAAGAAAGTGAAAGTGTTTAAGCCTAGCTCAGTAATTTGATTTGGTGGAGGGACAGCCAGCATAGGCGTTGGTAATCTTCTCTAGTTGCGCCATGATTGGCTCAGTGTTCTGTCACTCATGAGGACACTTTGTCAACGTCAAATCTACAGGGAGAGCTAGGCAGTTCAAGCCCCCTTGGGTGTTGCCATAAATATACATTAGTAGTGCCCATCCAAGAAGGCTGAAGGTTGTTCACCACAGATAAGATAACGTCAACTTAGGTTATATCTACTGTAGCTTTGATTGGACTGACATCATACTTTCACAATCATAGCTAGCAAGCTAGACTAATTATGAAATACCTTGACAATCTACTGGCGAATCCTTTTCAATTCTTGTCATATGAAGAAATATTATAGATAAAACGTACCGGTGCTCATTGACCATTGGTCATAAACATTACACAACAAGTCGGAAATCGCAAATTCAACAATGAGTGGTTTGGAAGGAATCAACGGCTAGCTGCAAGTATCGCAAAGCATTCACTATTTTGCTTCCCATGCCTGCTATTTGGTGGAGAGGGTGTGTGGTCCAAGTCTGGGTTTAAGGATTTAAAATATCTGTCTCTTTTCCAAGCTTAAAAGGATAAACATTCACTCGTAACACCATGGGACAGAAAAGTTTGAATACATTGGCCATGCTGTCATTCCAGCATGACTCTGCCACGTTCAAAACAACTGGAAACTCGGAACTGGGAAATCTCAGACTTCAGTGCGTTCAAGATAACTGGGAACTCTCAAAATAATTGCTTCAACTGGCAAAATACGTTTTGAAAGGTCATTCAACTCTGAATTCTTTCAAGAGCTCCGACCTGAAAATCATTGATGTCATGGATCGACCTTGTTTTTTTCTGAGTTCCCAGTTGTTTTGAAAGCAGCATTAATCCAGAGAATGACAGACTTTGATTACAAAGTTTGCTCACAAAAAGGACTGCTGCAAGTTCAAAAATATGTCTTGCATAAATTATGTAATATGCCAGGGAGATATGTATACTGTAACTAAGAAAATAATACTAAGTGTATAATGTGTAGTAAGCTGTTGGTAGCACATGTGTCCCACCAGAAGAATTTGGTCCCTCTCCCCCTCAGAACTTAGCCAACTGTTCTGACTTGGTGGTGAACATGTAGCCTATAGCCTGTTTTGGAGAAATGTCAACATTGAATAGCTTCCGTAATATGCCCTCGTCATTTATCCTACGGTTCTGACTTGGTATGCAGGGAGAATACTGTAAGAACGACACATGTTCTGAATTCTGTCGCTGAATATTTCAAAGGTGCTGAACAAATAGTTATATCGACAACTCGCTCATTAATGTCTTAATTGAAATTACAGCTTGCCACTTATTTGTTCATCATTCCCTTATGCCTTAGTTTGTACATCTCAATTGTTATATTGCTTATATATTGTATGTCTATCTCATTAGTATCTTTTTCATCAATTTAGGCAATGTTGGAATTATTTAATTGTTTTGCATACTTTGTGTATTATAATTAGGTCATGTGCTTTTCTTCATGAGGAGGGGATTCTATATAATGTTGTTGGGTCTGTAACCTTGTTTGCCAGTGACAGTCTATTCCCATTCAAATATTTTTTTCTGCAAAAAGTTCAATAATAGACCCATGAAATTCCAGCTAATATTGCGAGGGTTGATTTGGTTTTTGTCTGTTCGTCGGTATATTGTCTATAAAAGTGGATCTCGTGATTGTATTTTCCTTCATTTTTAGACCACATAGGCCTAATAAAATAATACAATATTGTGAAGTGGTTTTGCTGGCATGCATCTAAAAAATGTTTTGGAGTTTGCCCCAAGATCTACATGCTAAAGATTTACATGCTAAAATCGCCACTGAGGAGGTCAGAGGTTGGCTCGGACTCCCGCATCTGGAGTCACTTCACCCTGCGTTCACACTACACACACTACACACATACATCACATACTACACACTACACACCATATCAGCCATCACACAAAAGACAACACTGTTACTAATGCCCACCTATTTTCAGGACCATATCAGCCAGTTGTGCTGTGTACATGCTGTCTTTCTAGTGGTGAGTGAATTTGTGCTATTTAGTTTAGCAGTTAGTTTCTCAATTCTGCAGTCGGTCCCAGACAGTGCTGAACTCAGCCAGACTCATTGTACAGATGTAGGAACTTAATTTCCTCTTTTGTAGATGTCCACCTTGATTTGCACTTACAAAAAAATTCCATTAATTATAATCCACATAATAATTCACATTTCCTGTTGCTGCAGAATTATTTTCCTGCTGTAGAAAACTGGCTCAAATCAAGATCCTACATCTGTTGTCTTCCCTCTCTGCTTCCTGCTCTCAGGATTCTCTCTTCAGCTGTCACGGATTTGTTGGCGTAACATACTTCTCCGTTACTCCCCCCAGCTGCTCTCTCTCTTCAGGATGCCTTTCTTATGTGTGTAATTGTTGTTAAAGGCTCACTTTAAAAGGGAGGGGGCACTCCACTTTGTCAAGTTAGTAATGGGTCCTTTTGATCGTCCCAATATTTCAACCACTGTGTGGGGGGGGGGATCTGCATGTTGCCATGGTAACAGTGTATGGCCCTCCCAGATGCTAATAAATGAGTCTGCACAGGTAAATGTGGCAGACCATCTCTGTCAGGTTATTGGTTCGCCTGCTACCCCCAGGCACACACACATGGACACACACATGGACACAAACACACATAGACACATACACGCAGACACACACAGACACAAACACACACAACTCTTTTATTTTTATGAGGGGTTAACACACATTGTGTGTGCATGTGTAACTTTAGTGTGAATGTTGTGCTAATGTAATTGAGTGTGTCTTGACAAATCAGAGTGTGAGCCTGTGCATTCTGTGAGAATATGGTGACAATAGGCTTTTTGTAGATTATCTCATACCCTTATTGCCATCTCCTTTTAGGTAAATAAACACCTTTCTTTTAGCACAAGGCTAAACACAAAGTTTTGCAAGGAGCTACATATACAGGCACACATAATGTTTATTTCCCTCTCACTGTGCCCTGAAAGAAAAGTCGATTTGGAAAAAATATATATTTTCCCTCAGCCAATCGTGGGCCTCCACGCTTGCTAAATTGAGGAGTTGAATGTCATGAATTCTTAATGCTTAATGAGCCCATCAGCCCTTGAGTAAAGGCGCTGTGTAGTGCTTCAGCTAATTGGCTTCAGAGGCTGTGCTCTCCAGCTGTGGTGGACTGGAAGCGTAGGAGAAAGGGATGTGGAGAGAGAGAGAGAGAGAGAGAGAGAGAGAGAGAGAGAGAGAGAGAGAGAGAGAGAGAGAGAGAGAGAGAGAGAGAGAGAGAGAGAGAGAGAGAGAGAGAGGGTGCAGGCAGAGAGTTAGAGAGGTTGAGGGAGAGGAGCAGGTTTGTTTGGGGAGGTGAGGTAAGGTGAGCAGCCAACAGGTCCAGTGGTCCTAGTCCATAGCATTTGTACCATTAGAGGTTTTCCTCCACTTTGGTTGTTTTATTGGACTTTTGTTTTCTTGATGTCATATCAGTGATGTTTCATAGCAGAGCTTAGACAGAGACGGACAAACACATACTGTACACACACACACACACACACAACAAGCCTCATTTTACAAGCTGTTTTGGAGCCTAAAGGTAAACTATTCAATCATGTGATTTGTCCACAACATTGGCCAATGGATAGTTGCAATAATATGCTCATTCATCTTTGTGTGTATAGTTACATGGAAGTTAGTAATGTGTACAGATTACACACAGAAGAATGAACATTTTAAGCTTTATTGACAGATACACCATTCAATCCACTGCCTCCCCCTCTGTGGTCACTGACATATGTGGGTTACTACACTTATTCCTGCTTTCCTTGCTTTCTCTACATAACCACTGCAATTGGTGAAAGATGCACACAGGCACACACCAGTAGCCCCTCCTTACCCCCTCATCTCCCTCTCTAGTGTCCCCCCTCCTGTGCTCTCTGTGCCTGTCCCGACACTTGCACCAATTACTGGGAAAGCGCAGACCCATGCCTAAATCTGTGGTGGAGGTGGAGAGGCATGTCTGTCCATGCTGTCCTGTGGAGAGGAAACAGACTCACCACCAGTCTGCCGAGGCTGCAGGAGGCCTGGACAGGATCAGGCCCATGTGGCAGGGTTTCCTAAACTCAGTCCTGGGCACCCCTGTGTCAGCGTTTTGATTTTTTTGCCCTAGCACTACACAGCTGATTCAAATAACCAACTCATCATTAAGCCTTGATTATTTGAATCAGCTGTGTAGTGCCAGGAAGGATTTTTTTTAAATATATCATGAATTCAGTGGGTAGAGTCGTGATGATGAAGGAGAATAAGAGAGCTTTTGTGTTTTCTATCTCTTGTCCTTCTGTAAGGACTGTCGCATTTCTCTCTCAATGGTGAGATGCACTCCAGATCATCACGGTCACTGAGGAAGTAGTCTTGTTGGTATGTTGAATAGTAATAATAATAGATTTATTTTATATAGTGATTTTCGTTACATGTTGAATCTCAAACTCACTTTGAAAACAAAACTAACAGAAAACAATTTAACAAAACTAACAGAAAACAATTTAACAAAACAAATGTAGGAAGATCTGGCAGTTCTTGGGCGATGGTCTTCCACAACTTTAGATGTCAGGCAGTTCAGAAAGTCAGTATCTTGAGCATAGGGAGCGTTGATGGTACAGCCAGGAAGGGAGGAAGACACATCTGACAGACAGGCCACGGAGGTCTTCATTGGGCACCTCGTCGTCTCCGATGTTCACTATTCCTCCTCTGTAGGTAGGCTGGATTGTCCACTACTGAAATGAAGCAACCAGAGGGGGTACCACAGGTTCAAATGTGGTGTGGCAAAATTTGTATGTGGCTTTTCTGGGGCCTGGAGTTTTCCCTACTGTCATGACTTGGTCAGGTCATTGTTGTAGATTGCTTCCCTTTTCGTCTGTGCTATGGCTATCGGGCTGGGTTTCTCTTGTCGGGTCATGTGAGTTGGAAACACTCCTGGCCTAAGGTGGATCAAACTTTTTCAAACTACCACAAATCTCATTAATATTCATTCTGAATCTGATATCAAAAGAGCCACCACATTTTTTATGTGTAAGTCATAAAACCACTAACCTTGTGTTGTTGTCCTGGTCTCCATCTGGCCCACCATAGGTTGGTTCCCTGACGCTCACTGTAGGAACTGAATGCCTGTAAAATCCATATATTCAATCATTAAAACAACTTCTTTCAACATTTTAATAAAAAATAATATCCCCCTTTTCCTAAAGTCGATTTTATTGAATGTCCCTCATTCAATAGGTTGATGAGACAGCCTACAGTGAGTAGGTGAGGGTCCTGGGAAAATGGTGCAAGGAAAATAACCTCTCACTCAACATGACCACAATGGAGAAGGTGGAAAGTTTTAAGTTCCTCGATGTACACATCACTGATGATCTGAAATGGTCCACCCGCACAGACAGTATGGTGAAGAAAGCGCAACAGCGTCTACAATTTGTCTTGGCCCCGAAAACCCTCACAAACTTTTACAGATGCACAATTGAGAGCATCCTGCCGGCCTGTATCACCGCCTGGTACGGCAACTGCACTGCCTGCAACCGCAAGGCTCTCCAGAGGGTGGGGCTGTTTGCCCACCGCAACACCGGGGTCAAAATACCTGCCCTCCAGGACACCTACAGCACCCAATGTCACAGGAATGATAATCAAGAACATCAACCACCCGAGCCATGGCTTGTTCACCCCGCTATCATCGAGAAGGCAAGGTCAGTACAGGTGCATCAAAGCTGGGACCGAGAGACTGAAAAACTGCTTCCATTTCGAGGCCATCAGACTGTTAAATAGCCATCACTAGCCGGCTTCCACCCGGTTATGCAACCCTGCACCTTAAAGGCTGCTGCCCTACATACATACTCTACTCTGACATTGCTCGATCTAATATTTATATATTCTCAATTCCCTTATTTTACATCCGTGTGTATTGTTGTGAATTGTTAGATACTACTGTACTGTTGGAGCTAGGAATACAAGCATTTTGCTATGTACAGGGTCAGTGTGTTCATATTGTGTTCATATTGTCTGTGTAAACTGGTCTGTGGCAAAATTTCTACTTTTGAGACAGTTAAATGTGAGCCACAAACATTTTGTGACGAGCTGTGGAAATAAAATAATACGTCAACATTACTGGACAAACAAACTGGCTGACTAACCTTTTCAGGAACTTCGGTATCCCTTGGCCTTGGGAAACAACAGCAGACCATATCATCTTCTATATCCTGTATCAAACACATTTATTCAGTGAGTTTAAATTATTAGCTTTAGCTGCTGTCTGCATGATTGCATCAACCTAGCTAGCTAATGTTAGCTAGCTAGCTGTCTAGCTAAGCAACTAAAGCTAACGTTAGTAGTTTTGTTAGCTAGCTAGCTATAGATTGGATCTATCAGGAATCAAGGTAAGACGTAAGTGCAGACTGTGTGAAGTAACAATGTTTATTGTAACAACAGGGGCAGGCAAGTGACAGGTCAAGGCAGGCAGGGGTCAGTAAACCATCGGTGCGGTAACAGTACCGTGCGGCAGGCAGCCTCAGGGTCAGGGTAAGGCAGAGGTTGGTAATCCAGAGGGGGGGCAAAGGTACAGGTCGGCAGGCAGGCTCAGGGTCAGGGGCAAGCAGAGTGACCTGCAGTTCATGATCGAGTCTCCAGTCTGTTCTCGTCATTACGAGTGGAATTGTGCTTTATGATTGTATATTTACTTTACTGGATTAAAGACTCTGTTTTCGCCAAGTCGCTTTTGGGTCCTCATTCACCTGCATAACAGAAGGATCCGACCAAAGAATGGACCCAGCGACTACAGACGCTCGTAACACTGCCGTCGAGATCCAAGGAGCCATGCTCGGCAGACACGAGCAGGAATTGTCTGCTGCTCGCCATGCCGTGGAGAACCTGGCCGCTCAGGTTTCCGACCTCTCTGGACAGTTCCAGAGTCTTCGTCTCGTGCCACCTGTTACTTCCTGGCCTGCCGAGCCTCCGGAACCTAGGGTTAATAACCCACCTTGCTACTCCGGGCAGCCCACGGAGTGCCGCTCCTTTCTCACCCAGTGTGATATTGTGTTCTCTCTCCAACCCAACACATACTCTAGAGAGAGAGCTCGGGTTGCTTACGTCATTTCACTCCTTACTGGCCGGGCTCGAGAGTGGGGCACAGCTATCTGGGAGGCAAGGGCTGATTGCTCTAACAATTACCAGAACTTTAAAGAGGAGATGATTCGGGTTTTTGACCGTTCAGTTTTTGGTAGGGAGGCTTCTAGGGCCCTGGCTTCCCTATGCCAAGGTGATCGATCCATAACGGATTACTCTATTGAGTTTCGCACTCTTGCTGCCTCTAGTGAGTGGAACGAGCCGGCGCTGCTCGCTCGTTTTCTGGAGGGACTCCACGCAGTGGTTAAAGATGAGATTCTCTCCCGGGAGGTTCCTTCAAGTGTGGACTCTTTGATTGCTCTCGCCATCCGCATAGAACGACGGGTAGATCTTCGTCACCAGGCTCGTGGTAGAGAGCTCGCGTCAACGGTGTTTCCCTGCTCCGCATCGCAACCATCTCCCTCCTCTGGCTCAGAGACTGAGCCCATGCAGCTGGGAGGTATTCGCATCTCGACTAAGGAGAGGGAACGGAGGATCACCAACCGCCTGTGCCTCTATTGCGGACTTGCTGGACATTTTGTTAATTCATGTCCAGTAAAAGCCAGAGCTCATCAGTAAGCGGAGGGCTACTGGTGAGCGCTACTACTCAGGTCTCTCCATCTAGATCCTGTACTACTTTGTCGGTCCATCTACGCTGGACCGGTTCGGGTGCTACATGCAGTGCCTTGATAGACTCTGGGGCTGAGGGTTGTTTCATGGACGAAGCATGGGCTCGGAAACATGACATTCCTTTCAGAGAGTTAGACAAGCCTACGCCCATGTTCGCCTTAGATGGTAGTCATCTTCCCAGTATCAGATTTGAGACACTACCTTTAACCCTCACAGTATCTGGTAACCACAGTGAGACTATTTCTTTTTTGATTTTTCGTTCACCTTTTACACCTGTTGTTTTGGGTCATCCCTGGCTAGTATGTCATAATCCTTCTATTAATTGGTCTAGTAATTCTATCCTATCCTGGAACGTTTCTTGTCATGTGAAGTGTTTAATGTCTGCCATCCCTCCCATTTCTTCTGTCCCCACTTCTCAGGAGGAACCTGGCGATTTGACAGGAGTGCCGGAGGAATATCATGATCTGCGCACGGTCTTCAGTCGGTCCCGAGCCAACTCCCTTCCTCCTCACCGGTCGTATGATTGTAGTATTGATCTCCTTCCGGGGACCACTCCTCCTCGGGGTAGACTATACTCTCTGTCGGCTCCCGAACGTAAGGCTCTCGAGGATTATTTGTCTGTGTCTCTTGACGCCGGTACCATAGTGCCTTCTTCCTCTCCGGCCGGGGCGGGGTTTTTTTTTGTTAAGAAGAAGGACGGTACTCTGCGCCCCTGCGTGGATTATCGAGGGCTGAATGACATAACGGTTAAGAATCGTTATCCGCTTCCCCTTATGTCATCAGCCTTCGAGATTCTGCAGGGAGCCAGGTGCTTTACTAAGTTGGACCTTTGTAACGCTTACCATCTCGTGCGCATCAGAGAGGGGGACGAGTGGAAAACGGCGTTTAACACTCCGTTAGGGCATTTTGAGTACCGGGTTCTGCCGTTTGGTCTCGCCAATGCGCCAGCTGTTTTTCAGGCATTAGTTAATGATGTTCTGAGAGACATGCTGAACATCTTTGTTTTTGTCTATCTTGACGATATCCTGATTTTTTCACCGTCACTCGAGATTCATGTTCAGCACGTTCGACGTGTTCTACAGCGCCTTTTAGAGAATTGTCTCTACGTAAAGGCTGAGAAGTGCTCTTTTCATGTCTCCTCCGTTACTTTTCTCGGTTCCGTTATTTCCGCTGAAGGCATTCAGATGGATTCCGCTAAGGTCCAAGCTGTCAGTGATTGGCCCGTTCCAAGGTCACGTGTCGAGTTGCAGCGCTTTCTAGGTTTCGCTAATTTCTATCGGCGTTTCATTCGTAATTTCGGTCAAGTTGCTGCCCCTCTCACAGCTCTTACTTCTGTCAAGACGTGTTTTAAGTGGTCCGGTTCCGCCCAGGGAGCTTTTGATCTTCTAAAAGAACGTTTTACGTCCGCTCCTATCCTCGTTACTCCTGACGTCACTAGACAATTCATTGTCGAGGTTGACGCTTCAGAGGTAGGCGTGGGAGCCATTCTATCCCAGCGCTTCCAGTCTGACGATAAGGTTCATCCTTGCGCTTATTTTTCTCATCGCCTGTCGCCATCTGAACGCAACTATGATGTGGGTAACCGCGAACTGCTCGCCATCCGCTTAGCCCTAGGCGAATGGCGACAGTGGTTGGAGGGGGCGACCGTTCCTTTTGTCGTTTGGACAGACCATAAGAACCTTGAGTACATCCGTTCTGCCAAACGACTTAATGCTCGTCAAGCTCGTTTGGGCGTTGTTTTTCGCTCGTTTCGAGTTTGTGATTTCTTACCGTCCGGGTAGCAAGAACACCAAGCCTGATGCCTTATCCCGTCTTTTTAGTTCTTCTGTGGCTTCTACTGATCCCGAGGGGATTCTTCCTTATGGGCGTGTTGTCGGGTTGACAGTCTGGGGAATTGAAAGACAGGTTAAGCAAGCACTCACGCACACTGCGTCGCCGCGCGCTTGTCCTAGTAACCTTCTTTTCGTTCCTGTTTCCACTCGTTTGGCTGTTCTTCAGTGGGCTCACTCTGCCAAGTTAGCTGGTCGTCCCGGTGTTCGAGGCACTCTTGCGTCTATTCGCCAGCGCTTTTGGTGGCCGACTCAGGAGCGTGACACGCGCCGTTTCGTGGCTGCTTGTTCGGACTGCGCGCAGACTAAGTCAGGTAACTCTCCTCCTGCCGGTCGTCTCAGACCGCTCCCCATTCCTTCTCGACCATGGTCTCACATCGCCCTAGATTTCATTACCGGTCTGCCTTTGTCTGCGGGGAAGACTGTGATTCTTACGGTTGTCGATAGGTTCTCTAAGGCGGCACATTTCATTCCCCTCGCTAAACTTCCTTCCGCTAAGGAGACGGCACAAATCATCATCGAGAATGTGTTCAGAATTCATGGCCTCCCGTTAGACGCCGTTTCAGACAGAGGCCCGCAATTCACGTCACAGTTTTGGAGGGAGTTCTGTCGTTTGATTGGTGCGTCCATCAGTCTCTCTTCCGGGTTTCATCCCCAGTCTAACGGTCAAGCAGAGAGGGCCAATCAGACGATTGGTCGCATACTACGCAGCCTTTCTTTCAGAAACCCTGCGTCTTGGGCAGAACAGCTCCCCTGGGCAGAATACGCTCACAACTCGCTTCCTTCGTCTGCTACCGGGTTATCTCCGTTTCAGAGTAGTCTGGGTTACCAGCCTCCTCTGTTCTCATCCCAGCTTGCCGAGTCCAGCGTTCCCTCCGCTCAAGCGTTTGTCCAACGTTGTGAGCGCACCTGGAGGAGGGTGAGGTCTGCACTTTGCCGTTACAGGGCACAGACTGTGAGAGCCGCCAATAAACGCAGGATTAAGAGTCCAAGGTATTGTTGCGGCCAGAGAGTGTGGCTTTCCACTCGCAACCTTCCTCTTACGACAGCTTCTCGTAAGTTGACTCCGCGGTTCATTGGTCCGTTCCGTGTCTCCCAGGTCGTCAATCCTGTCGCTGTGCGACTGCTTCTTCCGCGACATCTTCGTCGCGTCCATCCTGTCTTCCATGTCTCCTGTGTCAAGCCCTTTCTTCGCACCCCGTTCGTCTTCCCTCCCCCCTCCCGTCCTTGTCGAGAGCGCACCTATTTACAAGGTACGTAGGATCATGGACATGCGTTCTCGGGACGGGGTCACCAATACTTAGTGGATTGGGAGGGTTATGGTCCTGAGGAGAGGAGTTGGGTTCCGTCTCGGGACGTGCTGGACCGTTCACTTATTGATGATTTCCTCCGTTGCCGCCAGGATTCCTCCTCGAGTGCGCCAGGAGGCGCTCGGTGAGTGGGGGGTACTGTCATGTTTTGTCTTATATTGTCTTGTCATTTTGCTTTTCCCTCTGTTCGTTTTCCCCTGCTGGTCTTTTTAGGTTCGTTCCCCTTTTTCTCTCTCCCTTCCCTCTCTCTCTTCTCTCTATCGTTCCGTTCCTGCTCCCAGCTGTTCCTATTCCCCTAATCAATCATTTAGTCTTCCCACACCTGTTCCCTATCTTTTTCCCTGATTAGAGTCCCTATTTCTCCCCTTGTTTTCCGTTTCTGCCCTGTCGGATCCTTGTCTATTGTTCACCGTGCTGTGTCTGTGTATCGCCCTGTCGTGTCGTGTTTCCCTCAGATGCTGCGTGGTGAGCAGGTGTCAGAGTCTGCTACGTTCAAGTGCCTTCCCGAGGCAACCTGCAGTTCATGATCGAGTCTCCAGTCTGTTCTCGTCATTACGAGTGGAATTGTGCTTTATGATTGTATATTTACTTTACTGGATTAAAGACTCTGTTTTCGCCAAGTCGCTTTTGGGTCCTCATTCACCTGCATAACAGGTTCAATGCAGATAGTCCAGAATGCAATTTAGTTAACTATTTAGCAGTCTTTTGGCTTGGGGGTAGACGTTGTTCAGGGTCCTGTTGGTTCCAAAAATAAATGAAGTCCTGCTTTGCAGGACCCTCAGTAACCCAGCTGATGCAGACAAATTCATCCATGCCTTTGTCCGGCTCTCCGACTACCCGGATAAAGCACTAAATAAACTTCAGTTAATGCTAAATACGGATGCTAGAATCCTGACTAGAACCCCAAAAAATGTATCATATTACTCCAGTGCTAGCCTCCCTACACTGGTTTCCTGTCAAAGCAAGGGCTGATTTCAAGGTTTTACTGCTAACCTACAAAGCATTACATGGGCTTGCTCCTACCTATCTCTCTGATTTGGTTCTGCTGTGCATACCTACACGTACGCTACGGTCACAATACGCAGGCCTCCTAATTGTCCCTAGAATTTCTAAGCAGACAGCTGGAGCTCCTATAGAGCTCCATTTTTATGGAACGGTCTGCCTACCCATGTCAGAGACGCAAACTCGGTCTCAACCTTTAAGTCTTTACTGAAGACTCATCTCTTCAGTGGGTCATATGATTGAGTGTAGTCTGGCCCAGGAGTGGGAAGGTGAACGGAAAGGCTCTGGAGCAACGAACCGCCCTTGCTGTCTCTGCCTGGCCGGTTCCCCTCTTTCCACTGGGATTCTCTGCCTCTAACCCTATTACAGGGGCTGAGTCACTGGCTTACTGGGGCTCTCTCATACCGTCCCTGGTTGGGGTGGGTCACCTGAGTGGGTTGAGTCACTGATGTGATCATCCTGTCTGGGTTGGCGCCCCCCCCCCCCCCCCCTTGGGTTGTGCCGTGGCGGAGACCTTTGTGAGCTATACTCAGCCTTGTCTCAGGATGGTAAGTGGTTGAAGATATCCCTCTAGTGGTGTGGGGGCTGTGCTTTGGCAAAGTGGGTGGGGTTATATCCTTCCTGTTTGGCCCTGTCCGGGGCCTCCTGTCTCAGCCTCCAGTATTTATGCTGCAGTAGTTTATGTGTCTGGGGGCTAGGGTCAGTTTGTTATATCTGGATTACTTCTCCTGTCCAATTCGGTGTCCTGTGTGAATTTAAGTGTGCTCTCTCTAATTCTCTTTCTCTCTTTCTTTCTCTCTCTTGGAGGACCTGAGCCCTAGGACCATGCCTCAGGACTTCTGTCAGGGTTTACCAAAATTGGACCCAGAAGCAGACCAGGACAAGGTGAGTATAAAGATGGTGAGTATTTATTAATCAATGAGAACGTGGAGGTAGACAGTTCCGGGTGGAGGAGCGGGCAGCGGAGGTGGGTTGATGTGAGTGGATGGGCAGATCCAATGGATAACAACACACTGGCGAGCAGACAGGGATGGGGAATTGGGTTCCGGGTGAATGGCTGTAGACAAAACAAATGGCGGTAAGTTAAAGGCAAGCAAGACGTACAAAACAATAAAACAAAAGAAAACAAACTCTATAAACTGGAGGCTGGTTCGTGGGCACAACATACTGTTCATGGCTAACGATCCGGCAGGGAATGGATGTCAGGTCAGAGCTTTTGAAGGGGAGAGGTGATGATCAGGACAGGTGTGCAGATTACTGATGGGATACAGGTGCGGGTGAACATCGATCTCCCAACAAGCGAATTTGCCCGGCAACCAGACAGGGTGCGTTCCAGGACACCGGAAACACACTCCAGGACAGAAACACAGGCAAACACAGACTCAGGAAGTGGGATTCGTGACAGTACCCCCCCTCCGACGAACGTCACAGTGCGGACTACCTGGAGCGCCAGGGTGGAGGCGGTAGAAGTCATGAAGCAGGTCATCATCAAGGATCTGACGCCGAGGAATCCAACTCCTTTCCTCTGGACCATATCCTTACCAATCCACAAGATATTGGAAACCTCGACCCCGCCGTCTGGAATTCATGATGCGGCGCACCGTGTAGGCAGGACCACCTCCGATCATCCGAGGAGGAGGAGGATGAGGAGGAAGGGGCAACAGAGGACTGAGGAGAACCGGCTTGAGGCAGGATACATGAAAGGTGGGGTGTACTCGAAGCGTTGCCGGCAATTTGAGTCGGACCACAACAGGGTTAATGATTCTCTCCACCACAAACGGACCAATGAACTTTGGTGACAGTTTCCTCGACTCAGTCCGTAGAGGAAGATCCTGTGTAGCCAACCAAACCTTATCTCCGATGGTATAAGCGGGAGCAGGAATACGGCGACGATTCGCCTGGATCTGATACCGGTCAGAAACTCTAAGGAGGACCTTCCTGGCCCGATGCCAGGTCCGGTGGCAACGACGAATGTGGGCCTGGACAGAAGGAACCGAAAGATCCCTCTCCTGAGAAGCAAACAAGGGAGGTTGGTATCCGTACAGGCATTGGAAGGGGGACATCCCAGTGGCAGATGAAGGAAGGGTATTATGGGCATACTCGACCCAGGGTAATTGAGATGACCAAAAGGTGGGATCAGAGGAGACAAGACAACGCAGCGTGGACTCCATCTTCTGGTTGGCTCTCTCCGCCTGACCATTAGATTGTGGGTGAAATCCAGAAGTGAGACTGACTGTAGCTCCAATGGCCAAACAGAAGGATCTCCAGACAGCAGAGGTAAACTGAGGACCATTGTCAGAAACAATGTCACTGGGCAATCCGTGGACGCTGAAAACCTCCCTAACCAGGATCTCGGACGTCTCCGTGGCAGATGGAAGCTTGGAGAGAGGGACAAAATGAGCAAACTTGCTGAATCTGTCCACAATGGTCAGAATGACCGTGTTCCCAACAGAAGGGGGCAATCCCATGACAAAATCCAGGGCCAGATGCGACCAAGGTCGCCGAGGAATAGGTAGGGGGTGAAGAAGCCCAGAGCTGGGCCGATTGGTACTCTTGTTCTGAGCACAAACAGGACATGCGGCAACAAACCTCCGGGTATCTTCTCCCATGTCAGGCCACCAAAATCGTCTGCCCAGTAGCGCCATAGTCCGAGCAACGCCAGGGTGACAAGCTATCTTGCTGGCATGGGACCACTGAAGAACAGCAGAACGGACCGACTCAGGTACGAACAACCGACCGGGTGGACCATTACCGGGGCCGGGCTGAGTCCGAAGGGCCGCCATCACATCCTCCTCAATCCTCCATGTAACGGCTCCCACGACAAGGTTCTGGGGAAGAATCTTCTCAGTCTTGGCCCCACTCTCATCCGTCTTGGAGAACATCCGGGACAAGGCGTCCGCTTTGCCGTTCTTCGACCCAGGTCGGAACGTCAGGGAAAAATTGAAGCGTCCAAAAAACAAAGCCCACCTGGCCGGACGGGAGTTGAGACGTTTAGCCGATTGCACGTAAGCCAGATTCTTGTGGTCAGTCCAGACCACAAACGGTTGCTCCGCTCCCTCCAACCAGTGACGCCACTCCTGCAAGGCAAGCTTCACAGCGAGAAGCTCCCGGTTACCCACATCGTAGTTTCTCTCAGCTGGTGAAAGACGACAAGTGTAGAAGGCGCAGGGATGGAGTTTACCATCAGTTGAGCTATGCTGGGACAGGATGGCGCCCAACCCCACATCAGACGCGTCCACCTCAACAACAAACTGACGGGAAGTGTCAGGTTGAGAGAGAATCGGCGCGTTGGTGAATCGGCTCTTCAAGTTCAGAAATGCTCGGTCTGCCTCAGGAATCCAACAGAAAATTCTGGTGCAAGACGTCAGACCAGTTAAAGGGGCGGCCACCCGGCTGTAATCACGGATAAACCTCCGATAGAAGTTCGCAAATCCCAGGAATCTCTGGAGCTGCAATCTCGTACCGGGCCGGGCCCGAACCGCCCGAACCTTCTCTTGGTCCATCTTGATCTCACCCCTGGAGATGATGTACCCGAGGAAGGATGTAGTGTGGGTGTGAAAATCACACTTGTCTGCCTTCACAAACAGACGGTTCTCCAATAACCGCTGCAGGACCTGCTTAACATGCTGGAAGTGGCTGGAAAGCTCCTTGGAGAAAATCAGGATGTCATCCAGGTAAACGAACACAAACAGACCGATCATATCCCTCAGCACGTCATTCACCAAACTCTGGAACACTGCTGGAGCGTTGGAAAGTCCAAACGGCATGTCCCATAGGTGTATTGAAATGTCCCATAGGTGTATTGAATCCAGTCAACCACTCGTCCCCCTCTTTGATCCGAACCAGATGATACGCATTGCGTAGATCAAGCTTCGTAAACACAGTAGCACCCTGTAAAGAATCGAAAGCGGAGCTCATCAAGGGCAAGGGGTACTTGTTCTTGACCGTAATATCATTCAACCCCCGATAATCAATACACGGTCGAAGAGAGCCATCCTTCTTACTCACAAAAAAATCCAGCTCCCAGGGGTGATGACGAGGGACAAATGAGACCTGCAGCAAGAGAATCCTTTATGTAGGTCTCCAGGGCTTCCCGCTCAGGTCGAGAAATACTGTATAACCGTCCCTTGGGAAAGGCAGCTCCAGGGAACAGCTTAATTGTACAATCATAAGGTCGGTGGGGAGGAAGTGACTGAGTTTTCTGCTTACTGAACACCTCACCCAACTCGTGATATGTTTCAGGAACCAGGGACAAATCAGGAGGAGCAGACTCACTGACCCGACTGGGGACAGCATGAGAACAGGCAGTACTGAGGCAGTTAGCATGGCACTCAATGCTCCAACTAGTTACCTTACCAGTCACCCAATCGAACAAAGGATTGTGTTCTCTTAGCCAGGGGTATCCAAGAACCAGAGGAACATGGGGGGAAGGCAAAATGAAAAAAGAAATAACCTCTGAATGATTCCCCGACAAAAACATCTTAACCGGTTCAGTCCTCATAGTGATCCGTGCCAGACTACTGCCGTTCAGAGTGGTTGCTTCAATGGCTTCCGGTAATTGCTCATTGGAAAGCCCCAGCTGTTCCACTAAGTCGGCATCAATGAAGCTGTCATCGGCACCTGAATAGATGAAAGCGTTAATCGCTAAACTCTGATTCTTATTTATGAGGGTAGCAGGAAAACGAGGTCTGACAGGGCTCTTGAGAGGTTGAAACTGGCTCGCTAACAAACCTCCCAAATTTAACGAGCCGAGCAGTTTAACGGGCGCTGAGGACAAACGGAGATGAAATGTCCTGAGCTACCACAGTAGAGGCAGCTGTTGGTCTCACGTCTACGTTGGCGCTCGTCCTTAGTTAACCCGTGTCCCGTCGTTTCCAAACAGCTGAAGCCCATTCCAGAGCTCTACCACGCAGCAGCTCAATAACAAAAGCTATCCTCGCCTTATCTGTGGCGTAAGAGTGGGGCTGCAGATCAAAAACTAACCCACACTGTAAAAGAAATTAACGGCATCCTCCCAGATCTCCCTCGTACTTCTCCGGTGTCGGAACCTTGGGCTCACGGAAGGAACCCGCTCCCGAATCAGCAGGTGATATGGGTGAAACAGGTGGTGGATGATCCGCCGGCAACCTGAGCTGATCCTGGATACTCGTTAATCTATCCGATAAGTTCCGGATTGAACCCGCTATCTCGTGTAGCGCCGTGTTGTGTTGTCCCAACATCTTCTCCTGCTGGGTAATTGTATGGCAAACGGAGTCCAGGTCCGCTGGGTTCATCACTGGCCGGATCGTTCTGTCAGGGTTTACCAGAATTGGACCCAGAAGCAGAACAGGACAAGGTGAGTATAAAGATGGTGAGTATTTATTAATCAATGAGAACGTGGAGGTAGATAGTTCCGGGTGGAGGAGCGGGCAGCGGAGGTGGGTTGATGGGAGTGGATGGGCAGATCCAATGGATAACAGCACACTGGCGACGAGCAGACAGGGATGGGGTATGGGTTCCAGGTGAATGGCTGTAGACAAAACAAACGGCGGTAAGTTAAATTCGCTCGGCAACCAGACAGGGTGCGTTCCAGGACACCGAAAACACACTCCAGGACAGAAACACAGGCAACCACAGACTCAGGAAGCGGGATTCGTGACAACTACCTGACATGATGACTCCTTGCTGTCCCCAGTCCACCTGGCCATGCTGCTGCTCCAGTTTCAACTGTTCTGCCTTATTATTATCGGACCATGCTGGTCATTTATGAACATTTGAACATCTTGGCCATGTTCTGTTATAATCTCCACCTGGCACAGCCAGAAGAGGACTGGCCACCCCACATAGCCTGGTTCCTCTCTAGGTTTCTTCCTAGGTTTTGGCCTTTCTAGGGAGTTTTTCCTAGCCACCGTGCTTCTACACCTGCATTGCTTGCTGTTTGGGGTTTTAGGCTGGGTTTCTGTACAGCACTTTGAGATATCAGCTGATGTACGAAGGGCTATATAAATACATTTGATTTGATTTGATGATTTGCTTCATTTGGCAAAGGCTCTATGTTATACTGATCACATTATACTACATTTTTGTGCATGTAGATATTGATGTCCTTGTTCGATAGAGCCATTGGACGTCTTTCAGCGAGGTTCCTATCAGCAAATTCATTGCTAAATATAAAAGCGTGAAAAAAATGTCCAGTCACTGAAAGACTACAAATTGTGTTGGACGGTGTTTCGTGCTCTGACCCCCGTCCCTCCCCCAAGGCAGGCTTTTAAAAAATTGAGGTGGACACTAACAACACAATCCTTTGGGCAAAACTGAAAGAACTGATCAGACGCAATGGCTTCAAGTGATTCCTCTCATCAACAGGAATTCAACCATGGACATTTTTTTATGTTCTATTAGCTACATGGTGACATTCAACCATACATGTTTCAACCGGAATATAGCTAAGAGGATTCGAAACATAGAGTTGGATTTAACTAACATTAGAAGCTAAGCAACAGCCGATGCCAGCACCAAGAGGTCTACTCCCGCTCCCCCTCTCTGGAGCTCAACGTTGCCGGTCTACCAACCACCGGTCGTGGCAACCCATCATTACACACACCTGCGCCACATCATGAGGCACAAGTGGACTCCATCACTATCCTGATTACTCCCCCTTTATCTAGCATTCTCTAGCATCACTCCAAGATGGCGTAGCAGTCGGATGTGTGTTTTGTCTTGTCCCGTCCTGTCTGGTGTAAATATAGTTTTCCTCATTTTTTTCTGTATATATTTCGTACATATTTTAATCTCACTTTCCAACTATAGGCTGAATATACTCTCCTGCAACCCACATCACCCAATGTGGTACGGATCTGCTTTTTCTATACTTTAGAACCGGAACCCCCATCAGAAGCTAGCCAGCTAACTAGCTACTAGCTAGTACTCAGTTAGCCACTGCTAGCGGTCTTCAAAGCTAACTAGGATACCAGCGCGACATCAACCCAGAGCATATCAGACTGCTTTTTCTCTACCATCTCCGGATTACTACCGCAAGCTCTGAACCTTTACACCGGATCATCGCAACTAGCTAGCTGCAATCCGTGTGGCTACTCCTGGCTAACGTCTCTGCCCCAAAGCAAGCACCAGTTAACCTTGAGCTAGCCTCGAGCTAAGCCCATCTCCCGACTAGCCGAAGAGGTCCAACATTACCTCTTTTGCCAATTGGCCTGGACCCTTTACTGCCGACACGGAGCCCCGCCGATCCATCACGACTGGTCCGCCGACATAATCGTCCGAGGTGGTTTCAACAGGCTTTTCCGTTGCGACATCGCCAAAGATCCATCTGCTGGCCAAGGCCCGCGAGCTTTCTGAAACGCTGTGTCTCCAGCTCACCTAGCGTACTAGAGCACCTGTAGCATACTCCTGGGCTACAATTACCCGGGCCCACGACCGGTCTGTCGATGTCACCACATGAAGAGGAATAAACAGACTCACCCCATCGCGACGTCCCCCAAAGGTGAACTCTCTAGCCCTCGCTATCTCCCTGCTTGCTAATTCGGCCTGCTAACGGCTAGCTTGTCTAGCCCGGGCCTACGAACTGTTAGCTTGATAGCACAGGCCTGCTAACCGTCTGAATCACCGCGTCCCAAATACTCTCTGAACCCATTTACTTTCTATCTCTTTTTGATTTTTTTTGTTTATACGTTCCGGAAACCTGCCTCACCCACTGTGATACGGAATCGCTATTACTTTTAATTTTAATTTTATTTTTATGACTCACTCAAGAACCTCCAGACACTAACCAGCTAACTAGCTACAAGCTATTTAGTCATTGTTAGTTTCTTTTTAAACCTGGATAACACTCGCCAGTCCAGCTTCCCTGCCCATCCACCGCTTCCCCCTGGACACTGATATCTTGGCTACATAGCTGACGCACACTGGACTGTCCATTAATCACGGTACTCCATTCTGCTTGTTTGTTTTATCTGTCGGCCCAGTTGCCTAGTCAACGCCATTTTACCTGCTGTTTGTTGTGCTAGCTGATTAGCCTCGCCTACTGTTTTTAGCTAGCTTTCCCAATTCAACACCTGTGATTACTGTATGCCTCGCTGTATGTCTCTCTCAAATGTCAATATGCCTTGTATACTGTTGTGCAGGTTAGTTATCATTGTTTTAGTTCACAATGGAGCCCCTAGATCCACTCTGCATACCCCTGTTACCTCCTTTGTCCCACCTCCCACACATGCGGTGACCTCACCCATTACAACCAGCATGTCCAGAGATACAACCTCTCTCATCATCACCCAGTGCCTGGGCTTACCTCCGCTGTACCCGCACCCCACCATAACCCTGTCTGTGCATTATGCCCTGAATATATTCTACCATGCCCAGAAACCTGCTCCTCTTATCCTCTGCCCCCAACGCTCTAGGCGACCAGTTTTGATAGCCTTTAGCCGCACCCTCATACTACTCCTTCTCTGTTCCGCGGGTGATGTGGAGGTAAACCCAGGCCCTGCATGTCCCCAGGTACCCTCATTTGTTGACTTCTGTGATGGAAAAAAGCCTTGGTTTTATGCATGTCAACATCAGAAGCCTCCTCCCTAAGTTTGTTTTACTCACTACTTTAGCACACTCTGCTAACCCTGATGTCCTTGCCGTGTCTGAATCCTGGCTCAGGAAGGCCACCAAAAATTCTGAGATTTCCATACCCAACTATAACATCTTCCGTCAAGATAGAACTGCCAAAGGGGGCGGAGTCGCAGTCTACTGCAGAGATAGCTGGCAAAGTAATGTCATATTTTCCAGGTCCATACCCAAACAGTTTGAACTACTAATTTTGAAAATTACTCTCTCCAGAAATAAGTCTCTCACTGTTGCCGCCTGCTACCGACCACCCTCAGCTCCCAGCTGTGCCCTGGACACCATTTGTGAATTGATCGCCCCCCATCTAGCTTCAGAGTTTGTTCTGTTAGGTGACCTAAACTGGGATATGCTTAACACCCCGGCAGTCCTACAATCTAAGCTAGATGCCCTCAATCTCACTCAAATCATCAAGGAACCCACCAGGTACAACCCTAACTCTGTAAACAAGGGCACCCTCGTAGACGTCATCCTGACCAACTGGCCCTCCAAATACACCTCCGCTGTCTTCAACCAGGATCTCAGCGACCACTGCCTCATTGCCTGTAACCGCCACGGAGCCGCAGTCAAACGACCACCCCTCATCACTGTCAAACGCTCCCTAAAACAATTCTGTGAGCAGGCCTTTCTAATCGACCTGGCCCGGGTATCCTGGAAGGACATTGACCTCATCCCATCAGTTGAGGATGCCTGGTCATTCATTAAAAGTAACTTCCTCACCATTTTAGATAAGCATGCTCCGTTCAAAAAATGCAGAACCAAGAACAGATACAGCCCTTGGTTCACTCCAGACCTGACTGCCCTCGACCAGCACAAAAACATCCTGTGGCGGACTGCAATAGCATCGAATAGCCCCCGTGATATGCAACTGTTCAGGGAAGTCAGGCACCAATACACTCAGTCAGTCAGGAAAGCTAAGGCCAGCTTCTTCAGGCAGAAGTTTGCATCCTGTAGCTCCAACTCCAAAAAGTTCTGGGACACTGTGAAGTCCATGGAGAACAAGAGCACCTCCTCCCAGCTGCCCACTGCACTGAGGCTAGGTAACACGGTCTCCACCGATAATTCCATGATTATCGAAAACTTCAATAAGCACTTCTCAACGGCTGGACATGCCTTCCGCCTGGCTACTCCAACCTCGGCCAACAGCTCTGCCTCCCCCGCAGCTCCTCGCCCAAGCCTCTCCAGGTTCTCCTTTACCCAAATCCAGATAGCAGATGTTCTGAAAGAGCTGCAAAACCTGGACCCGTACAAATCAGCTGGGCTTGACAATCTGGACCCAATATTTCTGAAACTATCTGCCGCCATTGTCGCAACCCCTATTACCAGCCTGTTCAACCTCTCTTTCATATCGTTTGAGATCCCCAAGGATTGGAAAGCTGCCGCAGTCATCCCCCTCTTCAAAGGGGGAGACACCCTGGACCTAAACTGTTATAGACCTATATCCATCCTGCCCTGCCTATCTAAGGTCTTTGAAAGCCAAGTCAACAAACAGGTCACTGACCATCTCGAATCCCACCGTACCTTCTCCGCTGTGCAATCTGGTTTCCGAGCCGGTCACGGGTGCACCTCAGCTACACTCAAGGTACTAAACGATATCATAACCGCCATCGATAAAAGACAGTACTGTGCAGCCGTCTTCATCGACCTCGCCAAGGCTTTTGACTCTGTCAATCACCATATTCTTATTGGCAGACTCAATAGCCTCGGTTTTTCGGATGACTGCCTTGCCTGGTTCACCAATTACTTTGCAGACAGAGTTCAGTGTGTCAAATCGGAGAGCATGCTGTCCGGTCCTCTGGCAGTCTCTATGGGGGTGCCACAGGGTTAAATTCTCAGGCCGACTCTTTTCTCTGTATATATCAATGATGTTGCTCTTGCTGCGGGCGATTCCCTGATCGACCTCTACGCAGACGACACCATTCTATATACTTTTGGCCCGTCATTGGACACTGTGCTATCTAACCTCCAAACGAGCTTCAATGCCATACAGCACTCCTTCCGTGGCCTCCAACTGCTCTTAAACCCGAGTAAAACCAAATGCATGCTTTTCAACCGATCGCTGCCTGCACCCGCATGCCCGACTAGCATCACCACCCTGGATGGTTCCGACCTTGAATATGTGGACATCTATAAGTACCTAGGTGTCTGGCTAGACTGCAAACTCTCCTTCCAGACTCACATCAAACATCTCCAATCGAAAATCAAATCAAGAGTCGGCTTTCTATTCCGCAACAAAGCCTCCTTCACTCACGCCGCCAAGCTTACCCTAGTAAAACTGACTATCCTACCGATCCTCGACTTCGGCGATGTCATCTACAAAATGGCTTCCAACACTCTACTCAGCAAACTGGATGCAGTCTATCACAGTGCCATCTGTTTTGTCACTAAAGCACCTTATACCACCCACCACTGCGACTTGTATGCTCTAGTCGGCTGGCCCTCACTACATATTCGTCGCCAGACCCACTGGCTCCAGGTCATCTACAAGTCCATGCTAGGTAAAGCTCCGCCTTATCTCAGTTCACTGGTCACAATGGCAACACCCATCCGTACCACGTGCTCCAGCAGGTGTATCTCACTGATCATCCCTAAAGCCAACACCTCATTTGGCCGCCTTTCGTTCCAGTACTCTGCTGCCTGTGACTGGAACGAACTGCAAAAATCGCTGAAGTTGGAGACGTTTATCTCCCTCACCAACTTCAAACATCAGCTATCCGAGCAGCTAACCGATCACTGCAGCTGTACATAGTCTATTGGTAAATAGCCCACCCATTTTCACCTACCTCATTCCCATACTGTTTTTATACTGTTTTTTATTTATTTACTTTTCTGCTCTTTTGCACACCAATATCTCTACCTGTACATGACCATCTGATCATTTATCACTCCAGTGTTAATCTGCAAAATTGTATTATTCGCCTACCTCCTCATGCCTTTTGCACACATTGTATATAGACTGCCCATTTTTTTCTACTGTGTTATTGACTTGTTAATTGTTTACTCCATGTGTAACTCTGTGTTGTCTGTTCACACTGCTATGCTTTATTTTGGCCAGGTCGCAGTTGCAAATGAGAACTTGTTCTCAACTAGCCTACCTGGTTAAATAAAGGTGAAATAATAAAAAAAAAACTCTTCAGGCAGTATTGGTTCAGTTTCCAGGTCCAGACGCTTCTCTTGTTTTGTAACTCCCCATGTTTGTTATTATTAAACTAACCATCTGCACCTGCTTCCTGACTCCCTGCGTCTACATTGCAGAATATTTCCTCAGAATTTAGGAAGCAGGATTACACCATATTCCTGGTGGTTGAGGAACACGGTCATCTACTCCACCAACACCACGACCAGCTGGCTCTACTGGCTACGACTTTGAAGAAGGTCCTCCACGTTCTAAACTGACTCGACATCACCAGCGAGGTTCTCCATACCTCTGACGGAGGGCCTCCTACCACAGGTCATCACAGTGAGCCAGTCCCCCAGCCTACCCATCCGTCCACCCAGGTGTTTCCCTTCTGGAGAAGTATGACGGTACTCCATCGAAATGCCATGGCTTCCTACTCCAGTGCTACTCTATTTCGCCGAGAGGTCCAAGGTTGCCACAGTCATTTCCCTGCTGGATGAGTTGGGTGTCTATGAGAGGTTCATGGGTCTGTTCAGGGTGGACTTCGACCATCCTCCAGAGGGCAGAGAGGGAGGTGAGCAACTTTTCAACTCCAGCAGGGTGCCTAGACCGGTGCGGAGTACGCCCTCACCTTTCGGACTGTGGCAACCTCCAGTGGGCGGAATGAGCCGGTGCTCCCCACTTATTCCGCAGTGGACTGCGCAAGGAGGTCCAGACGGAGTTGGCATGTCGAGATGACAACCTATCCTTGGACGCTCTCATCTTGATGGCCATCCGTCTGAATAACCTTCTTCAGGAGCGTCAGTGTTCACCTCGCGTCGGTGTCCACCTCGTGATGGGGGCACTGCGTTGCTGGAGACACCTGGGGCCCTGTCCTGATTGTGGCCAGGAGGGACACCAGCTACAGTGGTGCCTGGTGCGTCCTAACCCCGGGTTCACTAAAGCAGAGAGACGGCCAGTGATAGTTTACATGCCATGCCACATCCGATGAGCATCAGAGCCGGCATAGTAGGATTCAATCTTAGTCCTGTATTGACCCTGTGCAGGATTTTGCAGGATTTTTTTATAAGATTCCGGATTAGTGTCCCGCTCCTTGAAAGCGGCAACTCTAGCCTTTAACTCAGTGTGGATGTTGCCTCTAATCCATGGCTTCTGGTTGGTATATGTACGTACGGTCACTGTGGGGACGACGTCGTTAACGCACTTATTAATGAAGCCATTGACTGATGTGTTAAACTCCTCAATGTTATGGTAAGAATCCCGGAACATATCCCAGTCTGTATGACAGGACACAAACAAAAATCTAACTCTCTTATTTTGCCAACTAGAAAGAAATGGCCAAAAATGAATTCATAAATGAATTCATAAATGGAGGAAGAGCATAACTAGCAACAAGAAGCAACTGTGACCAGTAGCATGTATTCATGGATGCCAAGGAAAGCCAGGCTTCCCCACAAAAATGTACAATATTATTATTTTTTGTATTTCTTTCCCTCTCTCTGTGTTTCATAATTTTCCTTCAATTCACAAGAATTGTACCTCACTGGAGAAAGCATCCAAGCGAGCAAAACAGGACCCCTCTGTCTCTGTATGTGTAGCCCATCTTTCTGATGCTGTCCGGTCAAAAATAGTATGATGTTGTTGACACAGGTAGCATTGAATGCAAGGTAAGCCAGTGAACATTTAACCGCCCTTGATATATAATCTTTTATAAAATAATAGCCAATCAGCATTGAGCAAAACTGAGTGAGCTCAACTGTGAATGGTTCTGGCGCACCCAAAAAAAAGTGTCAAGGGAAGCCAGTTTGGATTTGACTTCACACCAATTATATCACATCAAAAGCCAAGTCATTGACAGAAAAAAATTGAATTGTTGCATCTCATTGTGTTGTTGTCATCTGGTGACTAGCTAGTTAGCTAAAATTGTCCTTTTCCTAAATTAGCCATGAATGTATAGAGATTTGGACTTGATTTTACTTAACTATCCGTACTGGCCAATGATTTTAACGGCGATTCTGATCCAACCATAAATTCATACATTGTGCCCCTTGCCTGAGAGGATGGAAGTTCAATATGTACCTAGATGAAGTAGGCTAACGTTAACTGAGCAAAAATGGCAGCTGAGGAAAAATTGAGAAAAATTCAACTTCTGGAGGACCTATCATCCTTTCACTCCCTCCTCTCTACCTTCTCTTCTACTGTATCAACTGCTAAAAGCCCTTTCTACCTTGACCTCTTTCTCCGCTCTCTCTCCAGATGGCATCCTGCGACTGGCGAGGTCTGCCCGCCAGACAACCTGCTTGCTCGCTCGATCCTATCCCCTCCTCACTTGTTTTTACCATCTCTGGAGACCTTCTCCCATTCCTCACTTCCCTCATCAACTCATCCCTGATCATTGGTTTTATTTCCAAACCACTTGAGCGTGCTCTCTCTGATCAACTTTCTCATTATCTCTTTAAGAACAATCTTCTTGACCCTAACCAGGTCACTCAACCAAGACTGCTCTTCTCTGTGTCACAGAGACTCCACACTGCCAAAGCTGACTCTCTCTCCTCTGTTCTCATCCTCCTAGATCTTTGCGCTGCCTTTGACACCATGAACCATCAGATCCTCCTCTCCACCCACTCAGGCCTGGGCGTCTCAGGCTCTGGACACTCTTGGATTGCATCCTACCTGGCAGGCCTCTCCTACCAGGTGACGTGGAGAGGATCTGTGTCTGCACCATATACTCTCATTACTGATGTCCCCCAGTGCTCTGTTCTAGATTCTCTCCTCTTATCTCTATACACCAAGTCACTCGGCTCCATCACATCCTCACATGGTCTCTCCTATCATTGCTATGTGGATGACACTCAACTACTTTTCTCCTTCCCCCGTTCTTACATACAGATGGCCACACACATCTCTGCGTGCCTGGCAGATATGTTAACTTGTATGACGACCCACCATCTCAAGCTCAACCTCGACAAGACAGAACTGCTCTTCCTCCCGGGGAAGGCCTGCCCGCTCAAAGACCTCTCCATCACTTTTGGCAACTTCACAATGTTGCCCTCTCAGAGTTCAAAGAACCTTGGCATGACCCTGGACAACATCCTGTCATTCTTTGTAAACATCAAAGCAGTGCCCTGCTCCTGCAGGTTCATACTCTACAACATCTGTAGAGTACCACCCTACCTCACACATGACGCGGCGCAGGTCCTAATCCAGGCACTTGTCCACTCCCATTTGGACTACTGCAACTCGCTGTTGGCTGGGCTCCCGTCCACTCCCTACCTCCCGTCCACTCCCTACCTCCCGTCCCTCCCGCTCAGCCAAGTTCAAGCTCCTCTCTGTCCTGGCACCCCAATGGTGGAGTCTGCTCCCCCCTGAAGCTAAGAGTTCCTGCCCATCTTCCGAAAATATCTGAAACCCTACATCTTCAAACAGTATATTAAATAATCCTCCTCCTCACCTAGACTGCCATCCCCTTCACGTTCTGATTCTACTGATAGCTACGTTATTGAGGAAAAATGTACTTTCTGTGCTTGTGATGTGGTTGTTCCACCTTGCTATCTGGAGATCTATCTGGAGATGAATGATGTGGTTGTCCCTCCTAGCTATCTGGAGATGAATGCACTAACTCTAAGTCGCTCTGGATAAGAACGTCTGCTAAATGACTAAAATGTAAATGTAACTAGCTGGCTCATTGTTGCCCATGAAAGCAAGTTAGACTAGCGAGCAAGCATTTTAGCCTGGTAGCCTAGGATAACAAAACATCAAAGCATGTACTGTATGAAAGAGTCATAGACCATTTTGGCAAAATGAATGAGAAGAGGATGGCATTGGCGTTTCTCTACATGTAGGGTGAGTCAACATGTTTTTTAAATTGATTTGCAAGCATGCACACACACATTGAAATCAGTACCGTGGACAGCCACATCCTATTTAGCTTATAATGATTGGAATAAATTGGGTTTTGGTATATTTTAGTTGTCACTGTATTAGACTAAGCAAAGGTGATTTGATGATGTTAAAATGTTAAAGTTGAAATGGTGCTAGAATAGTGGGGACTGTCACACCCTGGCAATAGAGAGGCTTTTATTCTCTATTTTGGGTAGACCAGGGTGTGACTAGGGTGGGCATTCAAGTTTCTTTATTTCTGTTTTCTGTTTCTATGTTTTGGCCGTGTATGGTTCTCAATCAGGGACAGCTGCCTATCGTTGTCTCTGATTGGGAATCATACTTAGGCAGCCTTTTTTCCTTTGTATTTTGTGGGTAGTTATCTTTGTTAGTGGTACTATAGCCCTAGTAAGCTTCATGGTCGTATCCTTTGTTTCGTTGGCCACATTTACATAAATAAAGGAAAATGTACACTCACCACGCTGCACATTGGTCCGGTCATTTCCACAACGACGTCCGTGACAGGGAAAGCTCCTGCTTTCCTAACCCATCGAGTTTATAAATCAGTGGTTGTTAAGTAGTCTGAAAATATCGGAAACATGAACTTGCTTGACCATGCTGTATGTGTCATGTGACTGTCTGTTACATGCAATATGTTTTGTGGACTTCACCAGACAGATGTTGCTCTCCGGTTTTGTGATAAAACAAAGGTGCTTTTGAATTTATTCTGCCACTGTCTTCTTATTGTCTCGGCCTTAGGCCTATATACAGTGAGGGGGAAAAGTATTTGATCCCCTGCTGATTTTGTACGTTTGCCCACTGATAAAGAAATGATCCATCTATCATTTTAATTGTAGGTTTATTTGAACAGTGAGAGACAGAATAACAACAAAATAATTCCAGAAAAATGCATGTCAAAAATGTTATAAATTGATTTGCATTTTAATGGGGGAAATAAGTATTTGACCCCCTCTCAATCAGAAAGATGTCTGGCTCCCAGGTGTCTTTTATACAGGTAACGAGCTGAGATTAGGAGCACACTCTTAAAGGGAGTGCTCCTAATCTCAGTTTGTTACCTGTATAAAAGACACCTGTCCACAGAAGCAATCAATCAGATTCCAAACTCTGCACCATGGCCAAGACCAAAGAGCTCTCCAAGGATGTCAGGGACAAGATTGTAGACCTACACAAGGCTGGAATGGGCTACAAGACCATCGCCAAGCAGCTTGGTGAGAAGGTGACAACAGTTGGTGCGATTATATGCAAATGGAAGAAACACAAAAGAACTGTCAATCTCCCTCGGCTTGGGGCTCCATGCAAGATCTCACCTCGTGGAGTTGCAATGATCATGAGAACAGGGAGGAATCAGCCCAGAACTACACGGGAGGATATTGTCAATGATCTCAAGGCAGCTGGGACCATAGTCACCAAGAAAACAATTGGTAACACACTATGCCGTGAAGGACTGAAATCCTGCAGCGCCCGCAAGGTCCCCCTGCTCAAGAAAGCACATATACATGCCCGTCTGAAGTTTGCCAATGAACATCTGAATGATTCAGAGGACAACTGGGTGAAAGTGTTGTGGTCAGATGAGACCAAAATGGAGCTCTTTGGCATCAACTCAACTTGCCATGTTTGGAGGAGGAGGAATGCTGCCTATTACCCCAAGAACACCATCCCCACCTTCAAACATGTAGGTGGAAATATTATGCTTTGGGGATGTTTTTCTGCTAAGGGGACACGACAACTTCACCGCATCAAAGGGACGATGGACGGGGCCATGTACCATCAAATCTTGGGTGAGAACCTCCTTCCCTCAGCCAGGAGTGGCTCAAGAAGAAGCACATTAAGGTCCTGGAGTGGCCTAGACAGTCTCCAGACCTTAATCCCATAGAAAATCTGTGGAGGGAGCTGAAGGTTTGAGTTGTCAAACGTCAGCCTCGAATCCTAAATGACGTGAAGAAGATCTGCAAATAGGAGTATGACAAAATCCCTCCTGAGATGTGTGCAGACCTGGTGGCCAACTACAAGAAGCGTCTGACCTCTGTGATTGCCAACAAGGGTTTTGCCACCAAGTACTAAGTCATGTTTTGCAGAAGGGTCAAATACTTATTTCCCACATTAAAATGCAAATCCATTTATAACATTTTTGACATGCGTTTTCTGTCTCTCACTGTTCAAATAAAACCACCATTAAAAATTATAGATGGATAATTTCTTTGTCAGTGGGCAAACATACAAAATCAGCAGGGGATCAAATACTTTTTCCCTCACTGTATCACCGTGGCAAGGCATATTACTAACAGGTTATAGAGCAAACACCGCAATTATCACAACACATAGGTTGTAATATGGCTATTTTTACTTGGCTTGGCTTCCCCAGTGAGTTTACCAACATACCGCTACTGACTGTAACCACATTGATCCTAAGATCAAAAAATAAACTTTCACATGGTCCAAAATCCACAATCTACGCCTCCAAAGAAAGCATACCTCAGGGGCTTGTCCAAATGCCCCCTGATCTGTAATCAGCATTTGAGTTTAGCCCGCACCCTGCAGTCCTATGTGGTACATATAGAAAAAAGAGCTATAGAATGATCGAATTACCGCGCAATATGCAGCCCCCACAAACACCTTGAGAACGAATATTTCCCATTGGCTTGTACTATCTAGGACAGCATCATCAGTTAGCGACCAACAACTGCAGGACATGTTTACATTTGGTTAGTTCTATCAGTGTTATTTAGATGAAAGACGCAAGCTAACTGAGATAGCTCTTTAGCTAGCAAACGTTGGCATAGCTAGCTCTTTCACTTACCAGTTCACTTCCATGCCAGTGATAATGCTCACGGTCTCTGCAGGTGCTGGTGGCTGTTTGAGATGCTTTCGAAGCCACGTTAATGGTAGGGACAGCATCCACTTTGAGAAGTAACATCTTGCTGAAGCCCCCCTTCCATTGTTGATAGCTGTGGAAGTGCTCAGGGATTAAATGTCCCCCGCAGATTGATGAGTATTTTTCTCAAATGTATCCCACTTTTTTAGAAGTATTCATACCCACCCTGATCTTAGGCTATGTATGATGATTTCATGTTTTCATGCCTGCCTCGATAGGCCAGGTTTATGTTTGCTGATTCAAGTGAAATATTGTATTCATACCCACCGTGGTATTACGTATAATGATTTCCTGTTTTCATGCCTGAATGCCTATACAGTAGAGTTTGCTTATTCAAAGTGAGCTATTCATAACCTGCCGTACAGTTCAAGATATAGGCCTAAAGTGTTAGTATTGTATTGTGTGTGGCTCTTTTGATATAGTACAAAGTGTGCAATTCTGGGCTTAATGAAAACACATTCAGGGATGTGTCCAGCCAATGCGCTGACCATGGTCCTGAATGCATATTTTGTGTTTGTACTGTAGATCGCTCCTTTGAGCGGGAGTAGTCGATATTTTTAGTTGATATACTGTACATGTTGTGTATTTCATGTTTGTTTATTGTCAGCGGTGTTGTAAGCAGTTGTGTAGTTGCGCACTTTCTCTGCCTACTTAGCAATAATAACTGGCTTGTTTGTCAAGGGAAATGTGTTGTGTTTTTTTGGTCACATTCATTCTGCGTTAAATGATACAATGTGTTTGCACAAATGTTCACTTAAATATGTTAGGCAGTAGTGTAGTTGAAGTTATTCGTAGGTATGCGCCATATAGTATGCGCCATATACCCACTTTTTGGGGCATTATTTATACTCACTTTTTAATCACCACTGACGCGTATCAAAGTATCGTAGTGGACATATACGAGGTATCAATTATGTAGTACAATAGATAAATCATGCACAAAGTAGCCTATACAAACACAAATCGTGTGACATATTTGGCAATATGGGTTTGAAGAGTGTGAAACCATAGCATAAGCCTATATTATTCAGCACCACCAGCTAGCCAATGTCAGATCAAAGATCTCAGCAGCGGACAGCTCCGCACTCCGCTCTATTCTCTGATTCCCAATGTTTGCATTCACAACAATAATTGCACATTTATTCCCATGTCTCTTGAGTTCTACAGTTATCCTCTTTATTTTACTTCTCGACAAAATAGCTTTAGGCCAGGGTCCTGACTCGATCAGGTAGCGATCAACATTTCCCCGATAGACCAAATAGCCTAGGCCTACAGAATTCATGTGGCAAAGACTATAGCCTAGAAAAGTTATTCAATTATAGTAATATTAGGGTAGAAATACATGGAAAACATGGTGTATGAATTTTTTTTGTAACCCATAAATCTCCTCTAGTAAAACGCACAATGCACAGAGTAGTCAGCAGTGACTAGCATCCAAGCCTTAAATTGCAATGAAGTGTAGGAACTCATCGAGTATCCAGTTCTCATGTAATGTGCCACCACATAAATATGTTCCCTTTCTTAACTCTGCGCATATCTGGTCCCTTAGCCCAACATATAAGGCATAAAGGCTAGGCCTATTATTTCATTCTGGATATAATGGTGGATGTATTTCGCATTGCCATGATTTTAGGTCATTCAGAGTAGCCTACATCTGTTTCTCAGAGTTTTTCACACAGACCGCCTTTCATTCGCCAGGCAGGCCATTTTGAAAACAATTGAGTATGTACCACGACAACACCACGGAGTTCTGAGTAGTTTTGCTGAATTTTTTGGGCCCAGTCACTTTTACTCATGTCCAGCCACATAGCAATTTCTGCCTACGTCACTGCATGTAGTATCTGCCAGTGTACTTGAAACTTTGATAGATCCTTCAATAACCCACTGTAATAATCTAAGTGCTGAATCCTGAGAGACTGATCGTTGTCTGATGTGCTGTGGCCACCGGAAAAGCCCAATTTGTCTCATCTCCCTGATCTTACACAAAATAACATTTGCATTCAGCCAGCTGCCTGTAATAAAGCCTGGCAGTTATGGGGTCTGCTCAGACGTTTCACCATTAATCACAATTAAAGAGAGCTCAGCGCTTGTCACATGAATATTTACAGCGTGGTCGGGCCATCACACACTGTAAATTCATAAATCATCAGGCCAGATTATGGAATTTATGACCGTTTTATTATTCATGATCTGCCTTTTATCTGGTTTTATATTTATTTCCAGCACCAAATGACCTGCTATAGGGAGGGGGTGGGGCTGTCTCTTACCCAAGCTGTCCAGTTACATATGTAAACATGTGTGTATGTGACACTCACACGTGTTAACAGAGAAGTAAGCAAGGCCTCCCATCTGCACCTCAAGCCAAGGACTCCTCCCACATCTCACTTCTCTCATCTGTCTCCTCTCTGCTCCTGCACTCAGACAGGATATGATATGTCACCCATCCGTTATGTGATGTGTCATTCTTTTTTTAGCACTCAATTATGGTATTAGATTTCATGTGATAGATACATTCTGCATATCCTCCCTCCTCTTAAGGAAACCAACCAATCCAGCATCATGTTCCACAGTACCCAAACTTGTCAGAATTGTTCCTGACTGCTGTAGTGATGGATGCTCAGAGAGACTCATAATAATAATTCATAATTGATTGGATTTATATCAAACTTTTAGAGGGCCTGGTTGTATAAAACAAATGGTCAATGCGCTTAAATACAAACTCAACTCATCCACCACCAGTGATTGGCAACTACTTGGGTTGTGCCAGAACACTCACCACACATCAGCTTACATGGTAGAGTGGTGAGGACTCGAAGTTAATATATGCAAATTATTGAGTGGTGTGGAGATTCTCACAAGCACCTTTTCACTTAACTACTATCAAGCTTGGTTTTCTTTACACCATTTCAATTTAGTAGAGACAAGCCGATGGCTTAAATTAGTATTTGTGTATACAAATGTGAGTGTGAGGAATATGTGTGTACAGTATGTGCATGCTCTGATGTCTCCCAGTTCTCCACATCATCATGCTATAATGGCTCCTGGTGTCCAGTCATCCCAGCTGTGGCTGAACAGTGAACAGCCAAATGGAACTAAAGTGGAGCATGTGTCACAGGTCAGTGCTGCTCTCCACCTCACAGCTGTCCACTGCCCATTGAAACAGGCCCAATGGCTGGCCGTAGACACAGCATTACACTTCCGGACTACAGAGCAGGGCAGAGCAGGCTCACTGACAGCTCCATTTATTAAGACCACTTAACCCAAGGAGTCTTCAGTGATCCAAAACAAGAGTTTGATTATATTGAATGTTTATATTGTTGGAGAAATTGGCCCTCATTCTGTTGTGCTCCTTCCTATCACTTCACACACGTGTCCCTACAACTCAGACAACATCAGCTTAGAGTGGAAATATTGAGTGATATGTACAGCCATATTTCTCCAGACATTTAGAATGTATGATTTCATGTGCATCGCTATGGTTCAACCGTGTCATATAAATTAAAAGGGGTAGCATTTCCTCTTCGTTGTCAAATGAGGAGAATATAGAGTAATTACTGATTGACATATTGATTAACTATTCCCAATGGACGGTGGTGTGTGTATGTGTGTGTGAGAGAAAGAGAGAGAGAGAGAGAGAGAGAGTTAAGTGGATGAGATTGGGAGACTAGTTGATTGGCAGGCAGTAGTAATCACAACATGAGGAGAAAATGAGCTGATCAAGGTGTGGCTGTGTTGTGGTTGTAGTCCAACAACAGTGGGTGTCAGTTTGTGACTCTAGGCTTGGTGCACTATGAGGCTGCCAGAGACAAAGGCGCAGGCAGGATACCTCTGCTGATATTACTGTCATCTGGACGCTGATGGTTCACGGCACGTTCTCCTCCCTTGTTTAACACTTCTCCTCAATGAACTTTAATAAAGACTATATTCCCCTGCTCTGTGCGTCTGAACTTCAAATAATGAAAAATATTGATCTGAGACTTTTTTGGTCAATATTACTCTCTGCCATGGGGAGGGGAGAGTCTGGTTTAGAGGTTGTTTGGTGTCTAGAAGATGAGAGCACCATCTAGTGGACAGAGGATAAATAAAAGTTGCCAGTCATCTGTTGCCTTCACCCCACACCCTCCACAATACAATAGAATTTCACTGGTACATATATGAATAATATTCTAAATTACTTTTATCACGAGCACAATTGCTAGCTTCATAATGCTATGGTAATCACATTAACCTTCTAGTAATTATTCTATCATCTGTGAACTGACTGCATGGGGCTGTTTTATGTCTGAGAATGTGAGCGTGAGAGCATGCATGTGTGCTTGTGACAGAGCTTCTGTCTATCTCACTATGTGTATCTTTATGAGTATCTATTGAATGCCCAATCAATGTTCCTGATGGACAGAGAGAATACTTTGCCATTGCCATCATGAGTTGTATTTCTGTTGCTGCCACTGTGCTTTGTGTTTCCCTCCATCTCAAGGCCTCGGCGCCTGACAACAGCCTTGCCTTTTGTTCCCACCTCTCTCTCCATTCCCTCTGATCATCTAGTGCCCACACAACTCCCTTTGTCTTTCACTTCATGCTTCACTCCATGAAAAGCACAAGCATGAAAATAACACATCTCTTTCGCATACAGAAACAAATAATAAAACAAGTCACATCACTTCGTCAAAGGCTAAGTGTCCCAGTCTGTATAGCTTGAATGTGCAAGGAGAATTTGGATTGCATGCAAAAAATGTGTATGCAAACCTGACCTAGTGAAAATACCTTGCATAGTAAACAATTGCACTTATTTTTTCCTACTAGCACTGACTTTGCTGATAAGTGATAACTACTTTGACGAAAAATGTACTTACTATGACTGTGAAATGTGGTTGTCCCACCTAGCTATCTTAAGATGAATGCACTAACTGTAAGTCACTCTGGATAAGAGCATCTGCTTAATGACTGAAATGTATTGGTCTCTTGAAATTAAACTGACACAAATGTTAGTTCCTTGCATGTTAGCAGATACACTCTAGTTAGAGGAGTGAAAGTAGTATCGAAAAACTATGCTCAGCTTTACCGAAACTTATTAGGCAAATGCATTACACTCAGAGCCATGTATTTATATATGTGGTTCTGATTACACTGTACCAACAACAATAGTCACATTACCTTTCAGCACAGTTATGTAGCTAGGCAAAACACATATATCAAGTTTATGTTATGTAGCTTCATCACTAGTAGGTGGTGCAATTGTATAATTTTAGATCAGCTATGAGTTGATGAATCAGCTGCCATAATATGGTTTCCGGTGTTTCACAAATATGCTTGGAATAATCTACACTGATCAGAAATATAAACCCAAAAGTGCTGGTCCCATGTTTCATGAGCTGGAATAAAATATTTTTTTATTTTAATTCCAGGCACAAAAAAATGTTTTCTCTTAAATGTTGTGCACAAATTAGTTTACATCCCTGTTAGTGAGGATTTCTCCTTTGCCAAGATAATCCACCAACCTGACAGGTGTGGCATATGAAGAAGCTGTTTAAACAGCATGATCATGACACAGGTGCACCTTGTGCTGTAGAAAATAAAAGGCCACTCTAAAATGTGCAGTTTCATCACACAACACAAGGACACAGATGTCTCAAGTTTTGAGGGAGCGTGCAATTGGCATGCTGACTGCAGGAATGTCTACCCGAGCTGTTGCCAGATAATTTAATGTTAATCTCTCTACCATAAGCCGCCTCCAATGTCCTATTAATAATTTGGCAGTACGTCCAACTGGCTTCACAACTGCAGGCCACGTATATGGCGTTACGTGGGCGAGCGGTTTGCTGATGTCGATGTTGTGAACAGCGGCAGTGTGGTTATTGTATGGGCAGGCATAAGCTACAGACAAAGAACACTATTGCATTTTATCAATGGCAATTTGAATGCACAGAGATACCGTGACGAGATCCTGAAGCCCATTATTGTGCCACTCATTCACCACCATTACATCATGTTTCAGCATGATAATGCACAGCCCCATGTCACAAGGATCTGTTCACAATTCCTGGAAGCTAAAAATTTCCCAGTTCTTCCATGGTCTGCATACTCACCAGACATGTAACCCATTGAGCATGTTTGGTATGCTCTGGATTGACGTGTACGACAGTGTTGAAAAATAGGGGTAGGGTTGTAGAAAATCAAAGGACCATGAATATAATAAGAAACCTTAGGTACTGGCTTAAGGCCAATAGCAACCACTACAAAATGTCCAGTCAGAACAATGATGAGGCGGATGTCCAGTTTATTTTCCACCATAATTTGCAAATAAATTCATTAAAAATCCTACAATGTGATTTTCTGTATTTTTCTTCTTCTCATTTTGTCTGTCATAGTTTAAGTGTACCTATGATGAACATTACAGGCCTCTCTCATCTTTTTAAGTAGGAGAACTTGCACAATTGGTGGCTGACTAAATACTTTTTTGCCCCACTGTATGTTTGACAATGGCATGTCTGGTTGTCTGTTCATTTTCATGGGAAGCTAGAATCCATTATTATTTAATAAAACATTTATTACATTTAGCTAAAGACATTGAATAGATATTCAAAATATCGATAAGATCTCTTTGGATAAGATGAATAAATACACATACACTGAGCTATATAAACATAATATCCCCTGCTGATTTTGTACATTTGCCCACTGACAAAGAAATGATCCGTCTATAATTTTAATGGTAGGTTTGTTTGAACAGTTAGAGACAGAAACAGAATAACAACATAAAAATCCAGAAAAACGCATGTCAAAAATGTTAGAAATTGATTTGCATTTTAATGAGGGAAATAAGTATTTGACCCCCTCTCAATCAGAAAGATTTCTGGCTCCCAGCTGTCTTTTATACAGGTAACGAGCTGAGATTAGGAGCACACTCTTAATCTCAGTTTGTTACCTGTATAAAAGAAATACCTGTCCACAGAAGCAATCAATCAGATTCCAAACTCTCTACCATGGGAAAGACCAAAGAGCTCTCCAAGGATGTCAGGGATAAGATTGTAGACCTAAACAAGGCTGGAATGGGCTACAAGACCATCTCCAAACGGCCATGTACCGTCAAATCTTGGGTGAGAACCTCCTTCCCTCAGCCAGGGCGTTGAAAATGGGTCATGAATGGGTATTCCAGCATGACAATGACCCAAAACACATGGCCAAGGCAACAAAGGACTGGCTCAAGAAGAAGCACATTAAGGTCCTGGAGTGGACTAGCCCATAGAAAATCTGTGGAGGGAGCTGAAGGTTAGAGTTGCCAAACGTCAGCCTCGAAACCTTAATGACTTGGAGAAGATCTGCAAAGAGGAGTGGGACAAAATCCCTCCTACATTTACATTTACATTTAAGTCATTTAGCAGACGCTCTTATCCAGAGCGACTTACAAATTGGTGCATTCACCTTATGACATCCAGTGGGACAGTCACTTAACAATAGTGCATCTAAAACTTAGGGGGGGGGGGGTGAGAGGGATTACTTATCCTATCCTAGGTATTCCTTAAAGAGGTGGGGTTTCAGGTGTCTCCGGAAGGTGGTGATTGACTCCGCTGTCCTGGCGTCGTGAGGGAGTTTGTTCCACCATTGGGGGGGCCAGAGCAGCGAACAGTTTTGACTGGGCTGAGCGGGAGCTGTACTTCCTCAGTGGTAGGGAGGCGAGCAGGCCAGAGGTGGATGAACGCAGTGCCCTTGTTTGGGTGTAGGGCCTGATCAGAGCCTGGAGGTACTGAGGTGCCGTTCCCCTCACAGCTCCGTAGGCAAGCACCATGGTCTTGTAGCGGATGCGAGCTTCAACTGGAAGCCAGTGGAGAGAACGGAGGAGCGGGGTGACGTGAGAGAACTTGGGAAGGTTGAACACCAGACGGGCTGCGGCGTTCTGGATGAGTTGAAGGGGTTTAATGGCACAGGCAGGGAGCCCAGCCAACAGCGAGTTGCAGTAATCCAGACGGGAGATGACAAGTGCCTGGATTAGGACCTGCGCCGCTTCCTGTGTGAGGCAGGGTCGTACTCTGCGGATGTTGTAGAGCATGAACCTACAGGAACGGGCCACCGCCTTGATGTTGGTTGAGAACGACAGGGTGTTGTCCAGGATCACGCCAAGGTTCTTGGCGCTCTGGGAGGAGGACACAATGGAGTTGTCAACCGTGATGGCGAGATCATGGAACGGGCAGTCCTTCCCCGGGAGGAAGAGCAGCTCCGTCTTGCCGAGGTTCAGCTTGAGGTGGTGATCCGTCATCCACACTGATATGTCTGCCAGACATGCAGAGATGCGATTCGCCACCTGGTCATCAGAAGGGGGAAAGGAGAAGATTATTTTCAGAGGTCGACTGGCTCTGGCAGCCAAAACAGCGGGGGTGGAGAGGAGGATCTGATGGTTCACAGTATCGAAGGCAGCCGACAGATCTAGAAGGATGAGAGCAGAGGAGAGAGAGTTAGCTTTAGCAGTGCGGAGCGCCTCCGTGATACAGAGGAGAGCAGTCTCAGTTGAATGACTAGTCTTGAAACCTGACTGATTTGGATCAAGAAGGTCATTCAGAGAGAGATAGCGGGAGAGCTGGCCAAGGACGGCACGTTCAAGAGTTTTGGAGAGAAAAGAAAGAAGGGATACTGGTCTGTAATTGTTGACATCGGAGGGATCGAGTGTAGGTTTTTTCAGAAGGGGTGCAACTCTCGCTCTCTTGAAGACGGAAGGGACGTAGCCAGCGGTCAGGGATGAGTTGATGAGCGAGGTGAGGTAAGGGAGAAGGTCTCCGGAAATGGTCTGGAGAAGAGAGGAGGGGATAGGGTCAAGCGGGCAGGTTGTTGGGCGGCCGGCCGTCACAAGACGCGAGATTTCATCTGGAGAGAGAGGGGAGAAAGAGGTCAGAGCACAGGGTAGGGCAGTGTGAGCAGAACCAGCGGTGTCGTTTGACTTAGCAAACGAGGATCGGATGTCGTCGACCTTCTTTTCAAAATGGTTGACGAAGTCATCTGCAGAGAGGGAGGAGGGGGGAGGGGGCGGAGGATTCAGGAGGGAGGAGAAGGTGGCAAAGAGCTTCCTAGGGTTAGAGGCAGATGCTTGGAATTTAGCGTGGTAGAAAGTGGCTTTAGCAGCAGAGACAGAGGAGGAAAATGTAGAGAGGAGGGAGTGAAAGGATGCCAGGTCCGCAGGGAGGCGAGTTTTCCTCCATTTCCGCTCGGCTGCCCGGAGCCCTGTTCTGTGAGCTCGCAATGAGTCATCGAGCCACGGAGCGGGAGGGGAGGACCGAGCCGGCCTGGAGGATAGGGGACATAGAGAGTCAAGGGATGCAGAGAGGGAGGAGAGGAGGGTTGAGGAGGCAGAATCAGGAGATAGGTGGGAGAAGGTTTGAGCGGAGGGAAGAGATGATAGGATGGAAGAGGAGAGAGTAGCGGGGGAGAGAGAGCGAAGGTTGGGACGGCGCGATACCATCCGAGTAGGGGCAGTGTGGGAGGTGTTGGATGAGAGCGAGAGGGAAAAGGATACAAGGCAGTGGTCGGAGACTTGGAGGGGAGTTGCAATGAGGTTAGTGGAGGAACAGCATCTAGTAAAGATGAGGTCGAGCGTATTGCCTGCCTTGTGAGTAGGGGGAAGGTGAGAGGGTGAGGTCAAAAGAGGAGAGGAGTGGAAAGAAGGAGGCAGAGAGGAAAGAGTCAAAGGTAGACGTGGGGAGGTTAAAGTCGCCCAGAACTGTGAGAGGTGAGCCGTCCTCAGGAAAGGAGCTTATCAAGGCATCAAGCTCATTGATGAACTCTCCGAGGGAACCTGGAGGGCGATAAATGATAAGGATGTTAAGCTTGAAAGGGCTAGTAACTGTGACAGCATGGAATTCAAAGGAGGCGATAGACAGATGGGTAAGGGGAGAAAGAGAGAATGACCACTTGGGAGAGATGAGGATCCCGGTGCCACCACCCCGCTGACCAGACGCTCTCGGGGTGTGCGAGAACACGTGGGCGGACGAAGAGAGAGCAGTAGGAGTAGCAGTGTTGTCTGTGGTGATCCATGTTTCCGTCAGTGCCAAGAAGTCGAGGGACTGGAGGGAGGCATAGGCTGAGATGAACTCTGCCTTGTTGACCGCAGATTGGCAGTTCCAGAGGCTACCGGAGACCTGGAACTCCACGTGGGTCGTGCGCGCTGGGACCACCAGAGTAGGGTGGCCGCGGCCACGCGGTGAGGAGCGTTTGTATGGTCTGTGCAGAGAGGAGAGAACAGGGATAAACAGACACATAGTTGACAGGCTACAGAAGAGGCTACGCTAATGCAAAGGAGATTGGAATGACAAGTGGACTACACGTCTCGAATGTTCAGAAAGTTAAGCTACGTAGCAAGAATCTTATTGACTAAAATGATTAAAATGATACAGTACTGCTGAAGTAGGCCAGCTGGCAGTGGGTGCGTTGTTGACACTACACTAATCAAGTCGTTCCGTTGAGTGTAATAGTTTCCTGAGATGTGTGCAAACCTGGTGGCCAACTACAAGAAAAGTTTGACCTCTGTGATTGGGTTTTGCCACCAAGTACTAAGTTATGTTTTGCCGAGGGGTCAAATACTTATTTCCCTCGTTAAAATGCAAGTCAATTTATAACATTTTTGACATGCGTTTTTCTGGGGGTTTTTGTCTCTCGCCGTTCAAATAAAACCACCATTAAAAATTATAGACAGATAATTTATTTGTCAGTGGGCAAACGTACAAAATCAACAGGGGATCAAATACTTTTTTCCCTCGCTGTAGATATCAATAATAAGGGATATCCATATCGCCCTAGAACACACCACTGCTGTCATCCTTACACGGAACCCAAACCGGCTGCGCGAGTGCGCCATCGTGTGCCTTCGTGCATACATTTATTTTGTCCCCCCACACCAAACACAAACATGACATGCAGGTTAGAATATCAAAACAAACTCTGAACCAATTACATTAATTTGGGGACAGGTCGAAAAGCATTAAACATGTATGGCAATTTAGCTAGCTAGCTTGCACATGCTAGCTCATTTGTCCTATTTAGCTAGCTTGCTGTTGCTAGCTAATTTGTACTGGGATTTAAACATTGAGTTGTTATTTTACCTGAAATGCTACTCTGACAATTAATTCACACATAAAACGGTCAACCGAATCTTTTCTCGTCATCTCTCCTCCTTCCAGCATTTTCATCTTTGAAATTATATGGTGATTGGGATCTAAACTTTCATAGTATTACCACGACGACCGGCAAAACAGTCTTTCAATCACCCACGTGGGTAAAACCAATGAGGAGATGGCACTTGGGTACCTGCTTCTATAAACCAATGAGGAGATGGGAAAGACAGGACTTGGAGTGCGATCTGCGTCAGAAATAGGAATTACTTCTATTTTAGCCTTTGGCAACGCAAACACTCGTTGGCGCGCGCGAGCAGTGTGGGTGCAATAATTGAATAAAATGGATTTCTACATTTATTTTGCTACGCTCGCACATGCGACGTGTCCGGTCTGGTCAGCATGTTACGTTTATTCAAGTTGGGTGATCTTTGGATACCAACAGCTGTCGCACCATTGGAAGACATACCTTGCACTGTAGCCTACAAAAGCCTATTCCTGCACTTTTCCCGCGATCCATCAAACACATTTGGTTTGTCATCATAGTGGTCTCTGACTTGTGGTCAACTTTAAACTTTAAACTTGTGCCTTTTTTGAATGCTGATTTGAATGTCATTAAGAAATCAGAGAAGTATCAAATCTATTTTTTTTTGCAAACATCCTTTCTGAATTTAAAAGTAATCCTCTAGTCATCATTTTTCAATAGTATCTGTAATCTGATTACAATATTTTTGCTGGTAATGTAATGGATTAGTTACAGTATTTTTTGTAATCCATTACTCCCCAACCCTGTCAACATCATATACAATACAAAAATAAAATACATGTTAAAAAACATCCCACTCCTTCGGTCATAGTCCAAATCACAATCCTACAAAGGCTCAGGGGCTTGTGAGGACAGAACAGTCGGAGACAGGATTCCTTGTAATGGCTCTGCTGTAAAATCCTGGAGTCCCAAAAAACATTCAGCCCATAACAAATCCTATTTTCTCAGATTTCCTATGTTTGCACTGTGCTGTTCCTAACCAATGCAATAAACTATACAAAGTCCGCCTTTTTAACATGCAACATGACACATTCCAATATGATATATTTTTCAATTGCAAAGCACACTCCTTAGCCCAAGATGTTCTACCAAATCTCTATCAACATTTTAAATGTGCAACCAGAGGGAAAGAAATTCTAGATCACCTGTACTCCACACACAGAGATGCGTACAAAGCTCTCCCTCGCACTCCATTTGATAAATCCGACCACAACTCTATTCTGCTTATTCCTGCTTACAAGCAAAAATTAAAGCAGGAAGCACCAGTGACTCGGTCTATAAAGAAAATGGTCAGATGAAGCAGATGCCAAACTACAGAGCTGCTTTGCTATCACAGACTGGAACATGTTCCGGGATTCTTCCGAAGACATTGAGGAATACACCACATCAGTCACTGGCTTTATCAATAGGTGCAATGAGGACGTCGGCCCACAGTGACTGTATGTACATACCCCGACCAGAAGCCATGAATTACAGGCAACATTCGCACTGAGCTAAAGGGTAGAGCTTCCGCTTTCAAGGTGCGGGACTTTAACCCGGAAGCTTACAAGAAATCCCACTATGCCCTGCGACGAACCATCAAACAGGCAAAGTGTCAATACAGGGCTAAGATTGAATCATACTACACTGGCTCCGACGCTAGTCGGATGTAGCAGGGCTTGCAAACTATTACAGACTACAAAGGGAAGCACAGCCGCGAGCTGCCCAGTGACACCAGCCTACCAGACGAGCTAAATCACTTCTATGCTCGCTTCGAGGCAAGCAACACTGAGACATGCATGAAAGCATCAGCTGTTCCGGCCGACTGTGTGATCAGGCTCTCCGTAGCCGACGTGACTAAGACCTTAAAACAGGTCAACATACACAAGGCTGCGGGGCCAGACAGATTACCAGGATTTGTGCTCCGGGCATGTGCTGACCAACTGGCAGGTGTCTTCACTGACATTTTCAACATGTCCCTGATTGAGTCTGTAATACCAACATGCTTCAAGCAGACCACCATAGTCCATGTGCCCAAGAACACAAAGGAACTAAATGAAAGGCAACCTGCCTAACGCCAAATGACTACGTAGAATGTATGACACATGACTGTAAGCTTTGGATAAAACTCTAAATGTCCGTAGCCATGAAGTGCTTTGAAAGGCTGGTAATGGCTCACATCAACACCATTATCCCAGAAATCCTAGACCCACTCCAATTTGCATACCGCCCAAACAGATTCACAGATGATGCAATCTCTATTGCACTCCACACTACCCTTTCCCAAGGAACACCTACAGTATGTGAGAATGCTGTTCATTGACTACAGCTCAGCGTTCAACACCATAGTACCCTCAAAGCTCATCACTAAGCTAAGGATCCTGGGACTAAACACCTCCCTCTACAGCTGGATCCTGGACTTCCTGACAGGCCGCCCCCAGGTGGTGAGGGTAGGTAGCAACACATCTGCCATGCCGACCCTCAACACTGGAGCTCCCCAGGGGTGCATGCTCAGTCCCCTCCTGTACTCCCTGTTCACCCACAACTGCATGGCCAGGCACGACTCCAACACCATCATTAAGTTTGCTGACGACACAACAGTGGTAGTAGGCCTGATCACCGACAACGGCGAGACAGCCTATAGGGAGGGGGTCAGAGACCTGGCCGGGTGGTGCCAGAATAACAACCTATCCCTCAATGTAACCAAGACTAATGAGATGATTGTGGACTACAGGAAAGGAGCACCGAGCACGTCCCCATTCCCATCGACGGGGCTGTAGTGGAGCAGGTGGAGAGCTACAAATTCCTTGGTGTCCACATCAACAACAAACTAGATTTGTCCAAACACACCAAGGTCGTGAAGAGGGCACGACAAAGCCTATTCCCCCTCGGGAAACTAAAAAATTTGGCATGGGTCCTGAGATCCTTAAAAGGTTCTACAGCTGCAACAGCGAGAGCATGGTTGCATCACTGACTGGTACGGCAATTGCTCGGCCTCCGTCCACAAGGCACTTCAGAGGGTAGTGCGTACGGCCCAGTACATCACTGGGGCAAAGCTGCCTGCCATCCAGGACATCTACAGAGGAAGTGTTACGGCTGATTTCCTCCTCTTCCTCTGAAGAGGTGAAAAAAGGATCGGACCAATATGCGGTGTGGTAAGTGGCCATGGTATTTAATATGAAAACTCAACATGAACACAAATACAAAACAACAAAGTGAACTGGCAACGAAACAGTCCCGTGTGGCACAAACACTGACACAGGAAACAATCACCCACAAAATACCCAAAGAACATGGCTGCCTAAATATGGTTCCCAATCAGAGACAACGATAAACACCTGCCTCTAATTGAGAACCAATCTAGGCAACCATATACTTACACCGAGACTAGAAAACACCCCATAAACATACAAAACCCCTAGACCAGACAAAACACATAAATCCCCCATGTCACACCCTGACCTAACCAAAATAATAAAGAAAACAAAGATAACTAAGGCCAGGGCGTGACAGGAAGGCCCTAAAAATGGTCAAAGACCCCAGCCACCCCAGTCATAGACTGTTCTCTCTACTACCGCATGGCAAGTGGTACCGGAGTGCCAAGTCTAGAACAAAAAAGGCTTCTCAACAGTTTTTACCCCCAAGCCATAAGACTCCCGAACAGGTAACCAATGGTTACCCAGACTATTTGCATTGTGTCCTACCACCTGCCAATCCCTCTTTTTACGTTTCTGCTACTCTCTGTTCATCATATATGCACAGTCATTTTAACGATACCTACATGTACGTACTACCTCAATAAGCCTGACTAACAGATGTCTGTATAAAGCCTTGCTACTCTTTTTTCAAATGTCTTTCTACTGTTGTTTTATTTCTTTACTTACCTACACACACACACATACCTTTTTTTGGCACCATTGGTTAGAGCCTGTAAGTAAGCATTTCACTGTAAGGTTTACACCTGTTGTATTCGGCGCACGTGACAAATAAACTTTAATTTGATTTGATTCTCTGAAGTGGCCTACCATTACTCCTTAAGGTCTAAGGTCCTTATCTGTAGACTGGCAGCCAAAACAGCCAAATACTTCATCTAAACAAGAATCAACTCTCACTTACGCTACAGTTCTAGAAACATAAAGCCCTTTACTTTAATGTCACATAAAAAAATAAGTTCACAAATGTTATGCACGTGAGTGAGGACCCAAAAGCGGTTTAACAAATAAAGAGTCCTTTAATGTCAAAACACAGGGAAGACATAGATCCTCTTCAGATGTATATAATGGCAAAATAGACAACCCGCAGAGAGGGCGACAAATGAATCATAAAGTCCTTCTGATATTTACAGAAGAGTCCCTTCTTAGCAGCAGAGGAGAATAGCTGGGTTAGCGGCGACAGACTGCTGGTCTCTCTGGGTAGGCGCGGGTCGTAGAGGACAGAGGTACCTGATCACACGTAGCATCAGATGAACAGGCAGATTCCGACAGGACGGGACAAGGGTGAAGTAAACGAGACGATAGTTTGGTTCTGGCATGAGAAACTCAAACGAGAATCTGACAAAGACAGAAGCAGGAACAGAGAGAGAAATAGAGACCTAATCAGAGGGAAAAAGGGAACAGGTGGGAAAAGGGTGAACGAGGTAGTTAGAGAAGATGAGGAACAGCTGGGGGAAGGAGAGGAAGAGAAGGTAACCTAATACGACCAGCAGAGGGAGACGGAGTGAAGAGAAAGAACAGGAACAAGACATAATATGACAATACATGACAGTACCCCCCCACTCACCGAGCGCCTCCTGGCGCACTCGAGGCGGCAACGGAGGAAATCATCGATCAGCGAACGTTCCAGCACGTCCCGAGAGGGAACCCAACTCCTTTCCTCAGGACCGTACCCCTCCCAATCCACTAGGTACTGATGACCACGGCCCCGAGGACGCATGTCCAAAACCTTACGGACCCTGTAGATAGGTGCGCCCTCGACAAGGATGGGGGGGGGGAGACGAGCGGGGGCGCGAAGGACGGGCTTAACACAGGAGACATGGAAGACCGGGTGGACGCGACAAAGATATCGCGGGAGAAGAAGTCGCACTGCGACAGGATTAATGATCTGAGAAATACAGAACGGACCAATGAACCGCGGGGTCAACTTGCGAGAAGCTGTCTTAAGGGGAAGGTTTTGAGTGGAGAGCCATACTCTCTGACCGCGACAATATCTAGGACTCTTAGTTCTACGCTTATTAGCGGCTCTCACAGTCTGCGCCCTATAACGGCAAAGTGCAGACCTGACCCTCTTCCAGGTGCACTCACAACGTTGGACAAAAGCCTGAGCGGAGGGGACGCTGGACTCGGCGAGCTGAGACGAGAACAGCGGAGGCTGGTACCCGAGGCTACTCTGAAAAGGAGATCGCAGACGAAGGAAGCGAGTTGTGGGCGTATTCTGCCCAGGGGAGCTGTTCTGACCAAGACGCAGGGTTACGAAAAGAAAGACTGCGTAAGATGCGACCAATAGTCTGATTGGCCCGTTCTGCTTGACCGTTAGACTGGGGGTGAAAGCCGGAAGAGAGACTGACGGAAGCCCCAATCAAACGGCAAAACCCCCGCCAAAATTGAGACGTGAATTGCGGACCCCTGTCCGAAACGACGTCTGACGGAAGGCCATGAATTCTGAAAACATTCTCGATGTTGATTTGTGCCGTTTCTTTAGCAGAAGGGAGCTTAGCGAGGGGAATAAAATGAGCCGCCTTAGAGAACCTATCGACAACCATAAGAATAACAGTCTTCCCCGCTGACGAAGGCAGTCCGGTGATAAAATCTAAGGCGATGTGAGACCACGGTCGAGAGGGAATGGGAAGCGGTCTGAGACGGCCGGCAGGAGGGGAGTTACCGGACTTAGTCTGCGCGCAGACCGAACAAGCAGCCACGAAACGACGCGTGTCACGATCCCGAGTGGGCCACCAAAAACGCTGGCGGATGGAAGCAAGCGTACCCCGAACGCCGGGGTGGCCGGCTAACTTGGCAGAGTGAGCCCACTGAAGAACGGCCAGACGAGTAGGAACGGGAACGAAAAGAAGGTTCCTATGACAAGCGCGTAGCGACGGAGTGTGAGTGAGTGCTTGCTTTACCTGCCTCTCAATTCCCCAGACGGTCAATCCGACAACACGCCCCTCAGGGAGAATCCCCTCGGGGTCGGTGGAGACTACTGAAGAACTGAAGAGACGAGATAAAGCATCAGGCTTGGTGTTCTTAGAGCCCGGACGATAAGAAATTACGAACTCGAAACGAGCGAAAAACAGCGCCCAACGAGCCTGACGCGCATTAAGTCGTTTGGCAGAACGGATGTACTCAAGGTTCCTATGGTCAGTCCAAACGACAAAAGGAACGGTCGCCCCCTCCAACCACTGTCGCCATTCGCCTAGGGCTAAGCGGATGGCGAGCAGTTCGCGGTTTCCCACATCATAGTTACGTTCCGACGCGACAGGCGATGAGAAAAATATGCGCAAGGGAGGACCTTGTCGTCAGAGAGGGAGCGCTGAGAAAGAATGGCTCCCACGCCCACCTCTGACGCGTCAACCTCGACAACGAACTGTCTAGAGACGTCAGGTGTAACAAGGATAGGTGCGGATGTAAAACTATTCTTGAGAAGATCAAAAGCTCCCTGGGCGGAAACGGACCACTTAAAGCACGTCTTGACAGAAGTAAGGGCTGTGAGAGGAGCTGCCACCTGAGCGAAATTACGGATGAAACGACGATAGAAATTTGCGAAGCCGAGAAAGCGCTGCAGCTCGACACGTGACTTAGGAACGGGCCAATCAATGACAGCTTGGACCTTAGCGGGATCCATCTTAATGCCTTCAGCGGAAATAACAGAACCAAGAAATGTGACGGAGGAGGCATGAAAAGTGCACTTCTCAGCCTTCACATAAAGACAATTCTCTAAAAGGCGCTGGAGGACACGTCGAACGTGCTGAACATGAATCTGGAGTGACGGTGAAAAAATAAGGATATCGTCAAGGTAAACGAAAACAAAGATGTTCAGCATGTCTCTCAGGACGTCATTAACTAATGCCTGAAAGACAGCTGGAGCGTTAGCGAGGCCGAAAGGAAGAACCCGGTATTCAAAGTGTCCTAACGGAGTGTTAAACGCCATTTTCCACTCGTCCCCCTCCCTGATGCTCACGAGATGGTAAGCGTTACGAAGGTCCAACTTAGTGAAAAACCTGGCTCCCTGCAGGATCTCGAAGGCTGAAGACATAAGAGGGAGCGGATAACGATTCTTAACTTGGATGTCATAAGGTGAATGCACCAATTTGTAAGTCGCTCTGGATAAGAGCGTCTGCTAAATGACTTAAATGTAAATGTAATGTCATTCAGCCCTCGATAATCTATGCAGGGGCGCAGGGAACCGTCCTTTTTCTTAACAAAATAAAACCCCGCTCCGGCGGGAGAGGAGGAGGGGACTACGGTACCGGCGTCGAGAGCTACAGACAAATAATCTTCGAGAGCCTTACGTTCGGGAGCCGACAGACAGTATAGTCTACCCCGGGGGGGAGTGGTTCCCGGAAGGAGATCAATACTACAATCATACGACCGGTGCGGAGGAAGAGAGGTGGCCCTGGACCGACTGAACACCGTGCACAGATCGTGATATTCCTCCGACACCCCCGTCAAATCACCAGGCTCCTCCTGTGAAGAAGAGACAGAGGAAACAGGAGGGATAGCAGACATTAAACATTTCACATGACAAGAGACATTCCAGGAGAGGATAGAATTACTAGACCAATTAATAGAAGGATTATGACAAACTAACCAGGGATGACCCAAAACAACAGGTGTAAAAGGTGAACGAAAAATTTAAAAATAAATGGTTTCGCTATGATTACCAGAGACAGTGAGGGTTAAAGGTAGCGTTTCACGCTGAATCCTGGGGAGAGAACTACCATCCAAAGCGAACAAGGCCGTGGGCTCCCTTAACTGTCTGAGAGGAATGTCATGTTCCCGAGCCCAGGTCTCGTCCATAAAACAGCCCTCCGCCCCAGAGTCTATCAAGGCACCGCAGGAAGCTGACGAACCGACAAGGTAGTGCAGGATCTTGAAGGAGAGACCAGAGTAGTAGCGCTCACCAGTATCCCTCCGCTTACTGATGAGCTCTGGCTTTTACTGGACATGAAGTGACAAAATGACCAGCGGAACCGCAATAGAGACAGAGGCGGTTGGTGATTCTCCGTTCCCTCTCCTTAGTCGAGATGCGGATACCCCCCAGCTGCATAGGCTCAGCACCCGAGCCGGCGGAGGAAGATGGTAGTGATGCGGAGAGGGGGGCAACGGAGAACGCGAGCTCCTCTCCACGAGCTCGGCGACGAAGATCAACCCGTCGCTCTATGCGAATAGCGAGTTCAATCAAGGAATCCACGCTGGAAGGAACCTCCCGGGAGAGAATCTCATCCTTTACCTCTGCGCGGAGACCCTCCAGAAAACGAGCGAGCAAAGCCGGCTCGTTCCAGTCACTGGAGGCGGCAAGAGTGCGAAACTCAATAGAGTAATCTGTTATGGATCGATTACCTTGACATAGGGAAGACAGGACCCTGGAAGCTTCCTCCCCAAAAACAGAACGATCAAAAACCCGTATCATCTCCTCCTTAAAGTCCTGATACTGGTTAGTACACTCAGCCCTCGCCTCCCAGATTGCCGTGCCCCACTCACGAGCCCGTCCAGTAAGGAGAGATATGACGTAGGCGATACGAGCTGTGCTCCTGGAGTAAGTGTTGGGCTGGAGAGAAAACACAATATCACACTGGGTGAGGAACGAGCGGCATTCAGTTTTCTGGAGGGTCTCCCCAGAGTAACACGGCGGGTTATTGATTCTGGGCTCCGGAGATTCGGAAGCCCTGGAAGTGGCCGGTGGATCGAGGCGGAGATGGTGAATCTGTTTTGTGAGGTCGGAGACTTGGGCGGCCAGAGTCTCAACGGCATGTCGAGCAGCAGACAATTCCTGCTCGTGTCTGCCTAGCATCGCTCCCTGGATCTCGACGGCTGAGTGGAGAGGATCCGAAGTCGCTGGGTCCATTCTTGGTCAGATTCTTCTGTTATGCACGTGAGTGAGGACCCAAAAGCGGTTTAACAAATACAGAGTCCTTTAATGTCAAAACACAGGGAAGACATAGATCCTCTTCAGATGTATATAATGGCAAAATAGACAACCCGCAGAGAGGGCGACAAATGAATCATAAAGTCCTTCTGATATTTACAGAAGAGTCCCCTTAGCAGCAGAGGAGAATAGCTGGGTTAGCGGCGACAGACTGCTGGTCTCTCTGGGTAGGCGCGGGTCGTAGAGGACAGAGGTACCTGATCACACGTTGCATCAGATGAACAGGCAGATTCCGACAGGAGGACAAGGGTGAAGCAAACGAGACGATAGTTTGGTTCTGGCATGAGAAACTCAAACTAGAATCTGACAAAGACAGAAGCAGGAACAGAGAGAGAAATAGAGACCTAATCAGAGGGAAAAAGGGAACAGGTGGGAAAAGGGTGAATGAGGTAGTTAGAGAAGATGAGGAACAGCTGGGGGAAGGAGAGGAAGAGAAGGTAACCTAATACGACCAGCAGAGGGAGACGGAGTGAAGAGAAAGAACAGGAACAAGACATAATATGACAATACATGACAACAAATGCAAAATACACAATGTTTACTGTTATAACCAGCTTTATTACAGTAGCAGCCAACAGTATTTTTCAGTAACACGTTTCTGGCGGCCTCCTTTATTCATATTTTCTATTTTCTACATTGTAGAAACCATGAAATAACACATGGAATCATGTAGTAACCGAAGAAAAGTGTTAAACAAATTTTAAAAAACATTATCTTTGAGATTCTTCAAAGTAGCCACCCTTTGCCTTGACGACAGCTTTGCACAATTTGGGGATTTGTTTTGTTCCGGAACCTTTTTGGCCGGATCCGGTACCTCTCCCTCAAATTAAGCCATGACAACTACACTGTACACACCTTTTCTATTCATACAGTGCATTCGGAAAGTATTCAGACCCCTTGACTTTTTCCACATTGTGTTAAGTTACAGCCTTATTCTAAAATGGATTCAATAGTTTTTTGATATATCACACACCATGAGAAACAAGATTCTTTGGTCTGATGAAACCAAGATTGAACTCTTTGGCCTGAATGCCAAGCATCACATCTGGAGGAAACCTGGTAGCATCCCTACTGTGAAGCATGGTGGTAGCAGTATCATGTTTTGGGAATGTTTTTCAGCGGCAGGGACTGGGAAACTAGTCAGGATCGAGGGAAAGATGAATGGCGCATAGTACAGAGAGATCCTTGACGAAAACCTGCTCCAGAGTGCTTAGAACCTCAGACTGGGGCGAAGGTTCACATTCCAACAGGACAATGACCCTAAGCACACAGCCAAGACAACGCAGGAGTGGCTTCAGGACAAGTCTCTGAATGTCCTTGAGTGGCCCAGCCAGAGCCTGGACTGGAACCCGATCGAACATTTCTGGAGAGACTTGAAAATAGCTGTGCAGTGACGCTCCCCATCCTACCTTACAGACTTTGAAAGGATCTGCAGAGAATAATGGGAGAAACACCCTAAATACAGGTGTACCAAGCTTGTAGTGTCATATCCAAGACTCAAGACTGTAATCGCTGCCAAAGGTGCTTCAACAAAGTACTGATTAAATGGTCTAAATACTTACGTAAATGTGATTTTCAGTTTTCTTTTTATACATTTACCAACATTTCTAAAAACCTGTTTTTGCTTTGTCATTATGGGGTATTGTGTGTAGATTGATGAGGGAAAAAAACTATTTCATCCATTATAAATAAGGCTGTAACGTAACAAAATGTGGAAAAAGTCAAGGGGTCTGAATACTTTCCGAATGCACTGTATACACTATATATACAAAAGTATGTGAATACCCATTCAAATTAGTGGATTCTGCTATTTCAGCCGCACCCGATGCTGACAGATGTATAAAATTGAGCACACAGCCATGTGATCTCCATAGACAAACATTAGCAGTAGAATGGCCGTACTGAAAAGCACAATAACTTTCTACGCTGCACCGTCATAGGATGCCACCTTTCCAACAAGTATATTTGTCAAATGCCCCAATGCATAGTGCACACTGTAAAGTTTGGTGGAGGAGGAATAATGTTCTGGGGCTGTTTTTCATAGTTCAGGCTCCATAGTTTTAGTGAAGGGAAATCTTAACTCAACAACAAACAATGACATTCTAGATGATTCTGTGCTTCCAACTTTGTGGTAACAGTTAGGGGAAGGCCCTTTCCTTTTTTTCTCTCTTTTTTTTATTAACAACAAATCAATACAGGGAGTACATGTGGGAACACAAGTATATATGAATAATATACAATGGACAATTGGGCTAGAGGGTACAATATCACATTACACAAGGGCCTTAAGGGACATACATACACTTATAATTTCAGCTTTTTTGTTAGTAGAGTATTTAATTGTCTTAAAATATAGTTAAATTATTTTTGTACAGGTTCCAGACAATCCAGAATAGATTTTTGGCTTATATCCAAATGTATTAATAGTGAGTGTGTTACTACAAATATTTGTACTACTCCCCTCTGTCAGCTGGAAACCTCTCTTTCCATATATCAGTAAGATCAAACTTTTCCATAAAAAGTATTAAACCCAAATTCTGATTGATTAATGCACCTGAATGGAAGCAAATCCCTGCAACAATATTCCAACATCTAGTGGAAAGTCTTCCCAGAAGAGTGGAGGCTGTTATAGCAGCAAAGTGGGGGGACCTACTCCATATTAATGCCCATGATTTTGGAATGAGATGTTCGACAAGCAGATGTCCACATACCTTTGGTCAAAAAGTGTATATTTATATTTAATATTCTGACATTGTTCATTCTAATATTTCTTAATTCATTAATTTTTATTTTGGGGATTTGCATGTATTGTCTTGTTGCTCTGTTGGAGTTAGGACCATAAGCATTTCGGCTCCGCCCATAATAACATCTGCAAAATTATTGTACCAACCAATGAAATGTGATTTGTCTTCTGCAAAAAGTGCTGTAACCTGGAGATATGGCGTGTTGGAACATTACTATAAAAAGGTGTGTTTCAATTCAACATGTTGGAATTATTATTTCTCGCTGATATGACAGAAAAGCAGCTCCTCCTGCTTCCTAAACCGTACCGTAAACGATGCATGTTTGTGCCGACTGAGCGTACGGGGCTCTTAGCAAAACTCCCCAGTACAGAATATGCCTTAATTCCAATTAATGTCATGTGTAATGGAACTGAGTCTTGTAATGGAGTAATGGAAGCTTCTGCTCCTCGGATACAAAAAAACTAAATATGTCCACTTCTTGTTATCCTCACTGACGCAACCTTATCCAGATAACGCCACCCTCGCTCCAACTAGAAAGAGTCAGAGCAAGGCTTGGCTTTACATATTCCAAAACCACTTCTCTTATTCCCCCTTTTGTTCGCCACTGCAGTCCATTCCTTAACAGTCTACTCCACTCGACGCGCCGTCAGTTTCAAACAAAACATCCGCCTCCGCCATCTTCATTTCCGTACGTTCCGTAGTACACATTGTCTTCTTTTGATGACATCATCACTGGGACTTTCCGGATGCTTTGGGATTGTCGTGTAAAAAGTTGTTTTAAAATAGGATTACTCTAGGTAATATATCACGGCAGGGAAGAGGAATATAGATCACAGGAAACCAGGAACGAGGGTAAAGATCGACATGACACCGAATGGTTAAAATATTAAAACTCTCCGTTGTCAATAGGGACAGATATTCATGAACAGAATGTCAACAACGCGGCCCCTCCTTGATATGAAGCGAGTCACCGAGGTAACCTGTTCGGAACCGCCCGAAAACAGGCTATCACCCGTAGCGAGCAAACAACAGCAAGAGGTCCTGACAGTGGACGAATTTGCGGTCCTTGAAAACAAGCAAGAAGAACTGAATTGCGCTAAACGCAAAGTAGAACAGGTTTTCCAGGTAGCTTTCACAATTATCGGCCTTTTGGACCATACTGGAGCCCACTGTAGTACAGCATCAAGGCAGATATGGCTTAAACTCAAGGGAAAGAGAGACGACGTGTCGAAGGCAAAGGTAAACATTGACTGTGATTAATGAAAGGCCCATTCTTCAAGTGTTTATTTATTTTTGTCAGTTATGCAGTTCAATAGCAAATACCTTTCGTTGGTAGAGCAAAGGTCCATCCTTAAATGTTATGTGGTGGTAATAAAATAAGAGGTACCTAATTGGAATAGGTATGATATGACCAATGTAAAAATGCTGATATGAAAAGTTGTTTGCGTTTCATAATATAAGGCTTTGTGTAATCTTCTTTCTAGCTAACTGTACAGGTTATATTAGTAAATATTATAAAACTAGTCCATCTGGGTGCCAGGTTTACAACATCATTACATAAGATCCCGACTGCATGATGGGTGTCAATGACACTTTTGTGCTCAAGTTCAGTACTGATTTCCCTGTTTATTCTACAACTCTAAAAACAGCAGTCATAACATATTTTACACTTCAGTATCTTGATTTTCCCTTTGCCAACATTGTGCAATGGGCAGATGAAGTTCAATGTACAGGTCACCGGATTGGGTAATATTATATTACTATTGGTGCCAGTAAACTTGGAATCCCCTTCAACCCGACTGAGAACACAGAAAACGGAAGCCCCAACATATTTATGCCTTGCCACGTCATTTTTCTCCCTGGTGTACATAGTCATCAGGAAACCATGTGCACTCTATGGAGAGGAGACACACGTATGTATTGTGACAGCCAGGGCATCTCAAACTTGAGGCTGATTCATCAAATATTTCAGGTAACTGTTGAGATGTTGAGATTTCCTCATTGGGTTTCAGTTGATTTCTTACAACTTCCCATCTTCCACTTTTCAGTGATGTTTTCTTGGGCAGGTGGAGAGGGGGTATCCCTGAGCATCCTATTATCAGTTTGAAAAAGTTTTGAACATGGACCTTCTCATGTGAAATTATTTAATCAAATCAAATGTATTTATATGGCCCTTCGTACATCAGCTGATATTTCAAAGTGCTGTACAGAAACCCAGCCTAAAACCCCAAACAGCAAGCAATGCAGGTGTAGAAGCACGGTGGCTAGGAAAAACTTCCTAGAAAGGCCAAAACCTAGGACGAAACCTAGAGAGGAACCAGGCTATGTGGGGTGGCCAGTCCTCTTCTGGCTGTGCCGGGTGGAGATTATAACAGAACATGGCCAAGATGTTCAAATGTTCAGAAATGACCAGCATAGTCAAATAATAATAATCACAGGCAGAACAGTTGAAACTGGAGCAGCAGCACAGCCAGGTGGACTGGGGACAGCAAGGAGTCATAATGTCAGGTAGTCCTGAGGCATGGTCCTAGGTCTCAGGTCCTCTGAGAGAGAGAGAAAGAGAGAATAAGAGAGAGCATACTTAAATTCACACAGGACACCGGATAGGACAGGAGAAGTACTTCAGATATAACAAACTGACCCTAGCCCCCCCGACACAAACTACTGCAGCATAAATACTGGAGGCTGAGACAGGAGGGGTCAGGAGACACTGACACTGATGTAGTCTAGATCCCCATCCATGGTACTTTATGAACTAGGTGTGTTGCCTACACCTGTGTAAGTTGATGTTGGACAAATAATTTTATGTTGTTGGCATGTCTACTTCTCTAACTGGTGTTGACTCTGTGTTGTTGCAGGAGTACCTGAAAGGTCTCTGTGACCCAGAGCTGCAGCAGGTGGAGCGCTACCCTGTGGACATCCACTGCATCTTTGCCGGTGCCCGGGGTTTGTTCCTGGATCGGCTGCTGCGGGACACCAGCGCTGAGGTTGTGGTGCTGGAGCCGGGGCGATTGCGCCTGCTGGGCTGCGTTGAGTCTGTCGTCATGGCACAGAGCCGTGTGCAGCAGTTTGTTGCTCTCTTCCAAGAGAAGCGGAACCTGCCCGGAGACAGGGAGCAGACCGTCAAACGCACCTTCAAGATGTTTGTGGAGGAGCGAGACGATAAGTACGCCATGGAGCTGCTCTTGCTACCCAGTGCCCTGAAGGAGGAGCTGCTAGGTCTTGCCCAGAGCCCCACTCAGCCTGGTGGGGTTATAGACGTGGACCAGGATCGCTCCCAAAGCAGCACCCCTGTCACTGACCTCTCCAACCGCATCGTGGACACCAGCTTTGAGGAGAAGGCGGCTGGGGCTCCAGCCGGGGCCGAAGCGGGGTTGCTGAATGGCATCCGACCCTCCCACAAGCGGCGGTCGTCAGAGAGCGAGCTGAGGGACACCAAGAGGCAGTTCTCCCTAGAGAGGAGGGGTGAGTCGATTGAGAAAGAGTGCCACACTGTAACCAGTGACAGCCGAGCTAAGACTCCCTCCAAGGCCAACATGGGACTTATGGTGCTGGACTCCAGTGCGGATGACCGGGAAGCTGTGGCCCCTGAGACCAACCTGCGGTGCCTGGTGAACTTCTTCAGGACCATGGGCTACCAGCAGGAGGTGGTGGAGAGGGTGGTGAGGGAGACGGGCCAGACAGAGGACACCTTCCTGCTGCTGGAGCGCATTGTGGAGGAGAGCCAGAGAACAGAGGGGCAGCGAGGTGGGGCGTCCTCAACCCACGACCCTGAGTCTTCATCTTCCTCCTCCACTACTTTCTCCAGGGATAAGGACAGAGGGACAGATAGAATACCAAACAGAGCCCTGGATGTAAAGTCCAAGGAGAACATTAAGCCACTCAGCAGCAATGCTGTGGGACAGAGGGGACAGTGTAGCAGCATGCTGCAGACAGTGATACTAAAGAGGAGCAGCACTGGTCAGGGGGCTGCTTACAATATCATCACCATTGATGATGACGAGGACAGTTCCGACACTATGACTGGCGTTAATGCCAGGACGGCAGAGCAGCTGGATCCTCCAACGGGGTCCAGGATGGACTACTTTTCCCGGGGAGGGGCTCAGACCATGGGGCCGGTACATGTGGAGAGTGTGACGGCACTGCGGAGCACACCACAGTGTCCGACCCAGCCAGCAGGTACAAGGCCAGGCTGCTCCTACCAGACCCTGTCAGCCAGGGTCCCTCCACCCCGCACAGAGCCTCCTCCACCACCCCTGACTGCCACGACCCGCTTCCATGAGTCCCTAAGAACCCCCTACTCCCTGACCCTACAGAACAAGCCTGGACACCCTGACCTCCGCCACATCATCATCGACGGCAGCAACGTGGCCATGGCGTGAGTAATCCCCCCTCTTACTGTACCCACACACATTTTGTCATCATCAGATAAGACTTTGTCTGGACCACCTGTGTGTAGGCCTATGTGAGCTCTGGTGTGTGAGTGAAAGCAAGAGTAACCCTCAGTCAGGACTTTCTCATGGGTAACATTATAAATGCTCATAGCTGAGAGCTCTTCCAGTAATCCACTGTAAATGTATGTGTGTATATATATATATATATATATGAGTAGATAGGCCTAGCACATGGCTGCAGTGAGGGGCGTCTAAGTGGCTTTCCAGATGGGAAAATCTTTCTCTGACTATGAAATAAGTAATAGTAATGGGCAATTCCACAGTAACGGAATTGCGCTGAGACTCAAATGTTTCACTTAAAATATATGCAAAAACCATTGGTTTCAAAGTTTAACCAACCATACAACTCTCTGCACAATGACTACTTTGAACAATTTACACTGAACATTTTACAAAAACACATTTATTTAATGAGCTCTGCCCCTAAGTAAGACCAAATTTGGTTGGTTCAGACCAAATCTGAACAGATCAAGACATCTATGTTTCACAACTTTGGACATCAAAGTACAGCTCAGTAGAGTACCGTACAGAACAGTGGAGTATATACAATAATGTAGATTACAGTACAATACAGTAATTATAGTGTACTCTAGTGTGCTTTACTGTGTACTGAACTATACTCTACTTTTCTTTACTGAGATGATCTCTACAGTACTGTACTGAACAATACGCTGATATTATTTTACTGTGCTGTACTGTACTTAATAATACATGAGGCCATGTGCTATGACATTTTTATCATGGCTGTGACATGGCCATATCCTAACTAGAGGTTTACCAATTTATGATTTTTCAATACAACTCTTTCAAAACTCTGCTGCCTGTGACTGGAACGAATTGCAAAAATCGCTGAAGTTGGACACTTTTATCTCCCTCACCAACTTCAAACATCAGCTATCTGAGCAGCTAACCGATCGCTGTAGCTGTACATAATCTATTGGTAAATAGCCCACCCATTTTCACCTACCTCATCCCCACAGTTTTTATTTATCTACTTTTCTGCTCTTTTGCACACCAATATCTCTACCTGTACATGATCATCTGATCATTTATCACTCCAGTGTTAATCTGCAATATTGTAATTATTCCCCTACCTCCTCATGCCTTTTGCACACATTGTATATAGACTCCCCTTTTTCTCTACTGTGTTATTGACTTGTTAATTGTTTACTCCATGTGTAACTCTGTGTTGTCTGTTCACACTGCTATGCTTTATCTTGGCCAGGTCGCAGTTGCAAATGAGAACTTGTTCTCAACTAGCCTACCTGGTTAAATAAAGGTGAAATAACAAATTTAAAAATACCGATTATTGGAGGACCAAAAAAAGCCATTACACATTAAGAGGCGATTAATTTTTTTTTTTTTTTTATCATGTATTTGTAATAGTGACAATTACAACAATACTGAATGAACACTTATTTTAACTTAATATAATACATAAATAAAAATCCATTTATCCTCAAATAAATAATGAAACATGTTCAATTTGTTTTAAATAATGCAAAAACAAAGTGTTGGAGAAGTAAAAGTGAAATATGTGCCATGTAAAAAAGCTAACGTTTGAGTTCCTTGCTCAGAACATGAGAACATATGAAAGTTGATGGTTCCTTTTAACATGAGACTTCAATATTCCCAGGTAAGAGGTTTTAGGTTGTAGTTAATATAGTATTTATAGGACTATTTCTCTCTATACCATTTGTATTTGATATACCTTTGACTATTGGATGTTATTATAGGCACTTTAGTATTGCCAGTGTAACAGTATAGCTTCCGTCCCTCTCCTCGCCCCTACCTGGGCTCGAACCAGGAACACATCGACAACAGCCACACTCGAAGCAGCGTTACCCATCACTCCACAAAAGCCGCGGCCTTTGCAGAGCAAGGGGAACAACTACTCTAAGTCTCAGAGCGAGTGACGTTTGAAACACTATTAGCCCGTACCCCGCTAACTAGCTAGCCATTTCACATTGTTTACACCAGCCATTAGGCTAATAGGCTTGAAGTCATAAACAGCGCTGTGCTTGCGAAGAGCCTCTGGCAAAATGCACAAAAGTGCTGTTTGAATGAATGCTTACGAGCCTGCTGCTGCCTACCATCGCTCAGTCAGACTGCTCTATCAAATCATAGACTTGGGAAGGTGTGGGAAGGTGGGAAGGTGTGAAACGTATCACAGAGAGAAAGAAGCCAATCAATCTTATTGTACAAGTTCTCAACATTTTATGAGCTATCACTCAGAGAAAATTACACCAGCATTAAACTGATTCATTGATTGAATGAAACTATATCAATGCATTTGAATTATGAAGGTCATATGATGGAAAAGACAAAAAAATTCAGATTCAGATTCACGTTTGTTCTACAAGAGGAAATCTTAGCACTTCTCACACATCACATAGGCCTCAACAAAACATAGAAAACCCAGCAGATACACTCCCATCTGACCCCACCTCATACCTGCCCATATGGGGAGTTGTTCATAATAGAACCCCACAGTGGACATGTCATAATACCCATAAAACCTTGCGGTCAAACAGGGAAATGATTCCAACCGTTTTTTTCCACCATTCATTTTTCCCATAGAGGATTTTATAAACACTTCAAATAAGGGCTGTGTTTTGTGTAGGCTTACCCTGGCGTGATGTTTTGATAACTGTAAATCTCGGACAAGGTGACTTTTAATATATTGGGCTCTATTTATTCTCAGATTTAAAAATGATAATTAAAAATTAAAGTAGACGATCAGCTGATAATTAGCATTTTTTGGGGGGGGGTAATTACAGGCAAATATATTGATAAAAGTCACCTTGTCAAGGCCTCCTGAGTGGCGCAGTGGTCTAAGGCACGGCATCGCAGTGCTTGAGGCGTCACTTCAATTGGCCCAGTTTTGTCCGGGTGAGGGCAGGGTTTGGCCGGGGAGGGGGGGGGGGGGCTTTACTTGTCTCATCGTGCTCTAGTGACTCCTTGTGGTGCTCTGGACTTCTGCCGGCTGACTTCAGTTATCAATTGTGTTCAGAAGTGGGTTTTAAAGTGGGTGTCAAGAAGCGCGTAAGTGGGGGCTCATGTTTCGGAGGATGCATGACTCGACCTTCGCCTCTCCCGAGCCCGTTGGGGAGTTGCAGTGATGAGATTGGATTACAATTGGATATCACGAAATAAGGGGAGAAAAGGGGCTACCCACCCCCCGCCCCCACAACAAAAAAACGTCTGCCTGTCCAGGAGAGATTTACAAGGTTATTAAAACGTCATGCCAGTAAGACAACCATTATTTTAAAAATCCCCCGTGGAGAAACATTTCCCTGTTTGACCGCTACGGTGGTATAGTAAAATACACTATAACATACTGTCTTATTCTATAGTGATAGCACCTGGGAGGAAATGTAATTGTCTGATTTCTCCAACCTGATGGGAGATCAAAGCAGTGGTGGTGTGGGTGGTCTGGGCTGGAGATCATGTGTTGGGCATTGCACTGTATATTGCTTTTGTTCAATAGGTGAGGGGGGATCCAATCAGTTTAGATGCCGTGAAAAAAATGAAATAGTAGGCCTACTCCAGTGATATGAAATAATCTATACACTTTTATGCAAACCTTCAGAACATACAGTGCGAAACTTGAAAGAACTTGTGGTTTTCAAAATAAAGTTAAATTATACAATATATCACTTGCTCACTCTGAAGTGGAAATAACAATGTAGTCTAACAACATCACTCCCAAATGGCACAGATGTGAGGATTTTTTTTTCGCTATAGAAGCACTGGTCCTCTTAAATTCTAATTACAAGTTGCACATCTAAATAAATATTTAGGGTCATATTAATGGTCTACTCTGCCATTCCTCCACTTGACACCACGGCTGCCAAGAATATAGGGTTGCTATAAGACGTAAATGGGAAAATAATGGACTTGTGAAAACTATTTTTAAAAAGCTATACCTGTGCCACCAGAGACTCTGGGTTCGCGCTCTGTCGCAGCCGGCCGTGACCGGGAGGTACGTGTGGCGATGCACAATTGGCCTAGCGTCGTCCAGGTTAGGGAGGGTTTGGCCAGTAGGGATATCATTGTCTCATCGCGCACCAGCGACTCTTGTGGCGGGCCGGGCGCAGTGCATGCTAACCAAGCTATACCACTACCATGAGATATGTTTAATGGTGACTACAGCCCTTCTGAAAAAACATTTAAATCGTGTTAATGCAATCATTTTTTTTCTCCCACCCTCCTCCATGTATTCAATGTATTCATTTCAAACGTGGCTACCAATGCGCCTTTACTCCCGTGCTATTATGACATATCTGGCAGTTCCTTCTTTGTATGTGTCTAGCCCAGCGTTTCCCAAACTCAGTCCTCGGGACCCCAAGGGGTGCAGGTTTTGGTTTTACACAGCTGATTGAAATCATCACAGCTTGACGATTAGTTGATTATTTGAATCAGCTGTATAATTCTAGGGCAAAACCCAAAACATGCACCCCTCGGGATCCCGAGGACCGAGTTTAGGAAACGCTGTCCTAGCCCCTTTGCTAGCTAGCCAACTACATAGCTAACACAATCACTTCAGATTGAAGCTGGAAAGTCAGCAAACGAGCTGCATTTAGTTTAGGTTCACCTTTCTATTGAAATTTCTTTGTATATATCCATAGAAAATTATGCTGTTTCATGATTTCGACTGGCTGAGAACAAAGCTGCCTGTCTTGACTCCTGACACGTTTATTATTATGGAACACGGTGGAGATCGAATTTCAATATTGCAGCGATGTTGCAAATGTCGAAGATAATGTATAGATACTTTTTACAGTGGAGATCAAGTTTATAAGTTGCATGGCTGGGCAGATGAGACAGTGGATCTGTAAAAGTAGTAGTGCGTTGCTAGGTGACAACGTAAACGATGGCACTTTTTATGAATGTGGTTATGTGTATATTTAGTATATCATGGGCAGGATAGACTCTAACAATGGGAATTCCACACCATAATTAAGCAATAAGGCCCAGGGGGTGTGGTATATGGTCAATATACCACGGCTAAGGGCTGTTCTTATGCACGATGCAATGCAGAGTGCCTGGAAACAGCACTTAGCCGTGGTGTATTGGCCATATATCACAAACCCCAGAGAGGTGCCTTAATGATTATCAATATAATTAGAGCAGTAAAAATAAATGATTTGTCATACCTGTGGTATACGGTCTGATATACCACCTCTGTCAGCCAATCAGCATTCAGGGCTCAAACCACCCAGTTTATAATGAACTATACTCTACTTCTTTACTGTACTGTAGTTGTGAAACCAACTGTGGTTTGTGACTACTTTGATTTCCCATTGTAGCCAATTCAATTGCTGAAAATCTGTTAACGATTTCGTAACAGAATTCTGAGTTCTAATCACTTGCATAAACAAAATTATACCAGTAAAAACACTAACTAATTGATAGGCCTACCTTGTTACTTATGTGAACTTTTATTATCCTGTCTCATCAGGAGGGAGAGAAATTAGAAAATATCATAAAGATATGTGGGATTTGGGTAATGGAATTTCAAATCGCAAGGCAATGTTTCTTAAATGTACAGAAGGCAGACATTTTTCTCCAAAACGAAGTATGTGTTGATATTAGTTGGCAGGGGTCTTTACATCAACATGATTGTGTTTTGATATATTTCTAATACTTTAAGACTTTTTCTGGTAGACCCCTTTCCCATCTGTTTGACCAGAAATCAAAGCCTTAGCTTATTCCTAATTTTTAGAATGCAAGATGGTTGAAAAATGTATCTATGCTGAAATTTCTCAGAAATATAGACTCTTAGCTTTTATTTAACACCCAATTGGATATGCTCCTATGAACGTCACATTGGTGCTCATGGGTCCTTTTACATGGAAATGGCCTAATATAAACTCTCTTTCTTCACTTTTGTCAGTTTTCCTGTTTCTTCCTTCTTGCCCTAAGCAATTTTATTCTGTCTACTGAAGTCATTACTGGAAGTATGAACAAGTATGGGGGTTTTATTTTAGAAAACTACAAGGGGGATTTTTTTTTTGTGTTTGTTTTTTTTGCATATTTCAAGGTGATTTTACTATCCACGTCAATGGTACTGGGGTTAGTTGCACATCCTGTTTGAACTCACTTTCTCTTTAAGAGGGAACTTCCCAGTAACTTTGTATTTGCCTCACAAAAATTGAGATTTGTGTGTTTTGAGCTTTTGTGTGTATGTGTTCATCATGCTTTCTGGAAGTTTGTTTGCAAGGCCTGTTATGGTTTCTACTTAAAACGGTCTCTGCCCATATTGTTCAGCACTCTCACTATTTTTACTTGGACTCCAAGTAATATAAACTAACCCTATGTCAATCTTATTTTTAGATAAACATTCCATTCGGAAAGTATTCAAACCCCTTGACTTTTTCCACATTTTGTTACTTTACAGCCTTTTCTAAAATTGATTAACTTGTTTTTCCCCCCTATCAATCTACACACAATACCCCAAAATGCAAAAGCAAAAACAGATTTTTGCACAAAACTGAAATATCACATTAAAACCGGCATGGTGGCTTGTTAGACAAAAGGGGAAGTGGGGGTCAACGACAGAGTGATAATTATAACAATTGAAATGCTAATCCTTTGCACATGAACGCTCACTCATTCGGGAACAATTGCAATCAATATATATATTTATGCTCAGTGTGTCGTCTTGATCGCTGGTGAAAAGTTTGTTTCTGTTGGAGAGTTTCGTCCTCGCTCTCTCTCTCTCTCTCTCTCTCTCTCTCTCTCTCTCTCTCTCTCTGTCTTGGTTAGAAGGGATAGTTCGGAGTGACATTCATTCATTTGTTATAGAATGGATGTTTTGGCGGTTGTCGTTCTTCGCGTTCAATGATAACAAATTCCTAGCTGCAGACTAGTAATTGATATCAAAGACTTGTTCTTATTCTGTTGGTATCGATGGTCTAAGAGTTTAACCACGTGGTATGGTTAAAAGATTCAGCAATTGTCTACAACCTTTCTCCCCTCCTAATGGAGAAAAACATGGTCTGGTGATAATTTCTCAAAGTTGGGTCTTATTCCGAATTGCAGAAAGGGGCTGTCCCAGGACGCCTGACCCTAACTGGGCTCAGGGGCGGTCCTCTGATTTAGTTAACTCCAATTTCCTTTTTGAGTTTTCCTTCATTAAACAGTCACATTGTAAAATTGTGTAAACAGTGTCATACTCACTCATTCATCTTATACAACAATTAGATGTAAACCTCATATCTGAGGCTATTATATAAACAGCGTCATGGTAATGTGGCCAAACCGTCTCCCATGATCTTCCCCAAGTTGTAACAAACGGACCAGTTTATAGCTGGATTCTTCACCGATCTTATACTTTCTCTGGAACATGAAATTTGTTCGTACCTCAAGTTCCGTGAGGTGGAAGGAATTCCTTTGTTCTCTATGAAAATGTACTCTCTATACTGTGTGTCCATGAGGAGATCCTCAGGAATTTATGACATCTCTCAAAAACCATCAAGTGCTATGATGAAACTGCCAAAGGAAAGGAAGACCCAGAGTTACCTCTGCTGTAGAGGATAAGTTCATTAAAGTTACCAGCCTCAGAAATCGCAGCCCAAATAAATGCTTCAGAGTTCAAGTAACAGACACATCTCAACATCAACTGTTCAGAGGAGACTGAGTGAATCAGGCCTTCATGGTCGAATGGACATTAGACCGGTGGAAATCTTTCCTTTGGTCTGATGAGTCCAAATTTGAGATTTTTGGTTACAACCGCTGTGTCTTTGTGAGACGCAGAGTAGGTGAACAGATGATCTCCGCATGTGTGGTTCCCACCATAAAGCATAGAGGAGGTGTGATGGTGTGCTTTGTTGGTGACACTGTCTGTGATTTATTTAGTATTCAAGGAACACTTAACCAGCATTCTGCAGCGATGCGCCATCTCATCTGGTTTGCGCTTAGTGGAACTATCACTTGTTTTTCAACAGGACAATGACCGAACACACCTCCATGATTACATCATGTACCTTCGTTATATAGGTATGCATGTCAGCTGTGACATCGGGTTTGCACAACAGGCGTTAAACTAGACCTAGGCCAATACCGATGTTGGCATTTTTAGCTAATATCGTCTGATTCCGATATGTTCACTGATTATATCGCGCATCCCTAGTAATTAGATTAATGTATTGTGAAGGATCAACAACTCAGGGTAGAATTTGATGTATAATTGTACAACTTTCAGAAAGTGACATTTCGGACCTGAATGTCAAAACATTCAAGAGATACGGGTGCTCAAAGTTGACAGCCACATCTTCATCACTGGAAAAGAAAACCAGTTGAGGTTGATTTTATTTAAAAGCTGACAAACAGGGTTGTCGTTTTTTAATTTTTTTATCTGGAAAAAAAAGTTTTGCATAAAAATTGTTTTTTATTTTAACCATTTAATGTCAATGATCTAGCTTTTTTCATATTCACATATGTTGTAGCTTATACTCTATTTGACATAATCTAAGGCAGGAATTGGCAACTGGCGACCCCCTTTTTTAGGCCCAGCGGCCAGCTATCTAAACTTGTAGTAAGCATGGTCGAATTACCCACCGGGGAGGGGCCCATTGATCATCCGTTAACTGCAAACATTTGCCTCCAACCTCCGGCAAATGTGTAGAATTGCATGAAATTAGTTTTAAAGTTGCCCATCCCTGATATAAGGTTTTTGTGTTATGCCCGCCATCGGTTCAGACAGAGCATGCTCTTGAATACAGGGTGGATGTCATGCTTTGGTTGATAAATGTACTAAAATGGGAGTACAATTTTCAACATTCAAATGGTACCACAAAGATGGTTGGAGGTCCACTTATTCTGAAATAGTTTCTGTAGTTAGTAACATATACAACTAGCTTTCCTGAAAATATTTTGTTAAAATAGAATTTGATCTCTGAGAAATTAAGCTAATTGATTGCACCTAAATTGGCAATTTCTTTATTTATAGGATTCACAAAATATTCAATAAATATAGTACCCAACATCCGATTTGGACCAAACTTGTTCCGACCAATGAGTAAGACATGAGGAATCCCGGGGGGGGACAACAGCCATTCACAAACCCCCCACACCCCATGCCAATCCCTCCCTAATAACCAGTATACAGTAACAATTCTCTGTTTGACAAGTAGTATGAAGCTGTTTCTTGGAGTATTGCTTTTCCAATCTATGTAATGTTGATGGGTTTCTTCCCCTGTTAAAAAAATAGACAGCAGATTTAACCACAGAAAAAAATTCAGAACAAACTGAAATGGTGGGTGTCATGGCTTTCTGAATTTTTTATTTATTTTACCTTTATTTTACTAGGCAAGCCAGTTAAGAACAAATTCTTATTTTCAATGACGGCCTAGGAACAGTGGGTTAACTGCCTATTCAGGGGCAGAACGACAGATTTGTACCATGTCAGCTCAGGGGTTTGAACTTGCAACCTTCCGGTTGCTAGTCCACCGCTCTAACCACTAGGCTACCCTGCTCGCCAAACATTGTGGAGAGGTTGGAGTCTGCTTGATTGAGTGTGTGGACAGGTGTCTTTTATACAGGTAACAAGTTCAAACAGGTGCAGTTAATACAGGTAATGAGTGGAGAACAGGAGGGCTTCTTAAAGAAAAACTAACAGGTCTGTGAGATCTGGAATTCTTACTGGTTGGTAGGTGATCAAATTCTTATGTCATGCAATAAAATGCTAATTACTTACTTTAAAAAATCATACAATGTGATTTTCTGGATTTTTTTAGATTCAGTCTCTCACAGTTGAAGTGTACCTATGATCAAAATTACAGACCTCTACATACTTTGTAAGTAGGAAAACCTGCAAAATCGTCAGTGTATCAAATACTTGTTCTCCCCACTGTATGTGTATATGTATGCGTATGTATATGGATATATATATTTACAAAAAAAAATATATGGGGAATTGGAAATGATACAACCAATGACATTGATGGAAGCAAAAATCTTTCCGCAATATTAAGCTGATCCACACCTTTAAAAAAAAAGGAGGGGAAAAAAACAACACAACGTGCCATTGGAACACAGGAGTCATGGTTGCTGATAATGGGCCTCTGTACGCCTATGTAGATATTCCTTTAAAAATCAGCCGTTTCCTGCTACAATAGTCATTTACAACGTTAACCGTGTCTACACTGTATTTCTGATCAATTTGACGTTATTTTAATGGACATAACATGTGCTTTAATTTTAAAAACAAGGACATTTCTAAGTGACCCCAAAACTTTAAACTGTAGTGTACGCAAAAAAGAAGAAAATCTGAGTTTACGCATTTTTAGATCATTGATGTTAATGGTTTAAAAATGACAATTGATGTTTTCTTCTCAAGAAATAAACAAGTAATTTGACAACACTGTTTGTACGCTTTTAAATGATACACTCAACCGTTTATCTTTCCTAGTGATGAAGACATGCATGTCTCATGGTATGGTGGGGTATGACAAATGGGTCAACTTTGAGCAGCTTTATCTCCTGAATGTTTTGGCATTCAGGTCCAAAATGTCACTTTCTGACCAATTGTTCCATGGGCAAACGTGTATTGAAAGTTTGTTTCAATTAAAAGGGATGCTGTCAAAAAGTGATTAAAATGGATTTACCTCATACACTACATGCTTGTCTCAAATCTCATTCCAAAATCATGGGCATTAATACAGTGTTGATCCCCCCTTTCCTACTATAACAGCCTCCACTCTTCTGGGAAGGCTTTCCACCAGATGCTAGAACATTGCTGCAGGGACTTGCTTCCATTCAGCCACTAGAGCATTAGTGAGGTCGGCACTGATGTTGGAGTGAATAGGCCTGGCTGTCGGCGCAGTCGGCGTTCCAATTCCAATCCCAAAGGTGTTTGATGGGATGACGTCAGGGCTCTGTGCAGGCCAGTCAAGTTCTTCCACACCGATCTCGACAAACCATATCTGTATAGACCTTGCTTTGTACACAGGGAAATGGTCTTGCCTTCCCCAAACTGTTGCCACAAAGTTGGAAGCACAGAATCGTTTAGAATGTCATTGTACACTGTAGTGTTAAGATTTATCTTCATTGGAACTAAGGGGCCTAGCCTGACCCATGAACAGCCCCAGACCATTATTCCTCCTCCAGCAGGTACAGTTCTCCTGGCATCCACCAAACCCAGATTTGTCTGTTGGACTGCCAGATGGTGAAGCATGAATCATCACTCAAGAGAACTCGTTTCCACTGCTCCAGAGTACAATGGCAGCGAGCTTTACACTACTCCAGCCGACGCTTGGCATTTGTGACAATATCGTTTGAAGGCAGTCATCAATTTGGCAATCTGAAATAGAACAATCACTTGATGTTTTAGTTATAAAGCCGTCCTAAACCTAATCACTGCTAAATAACCCTTCCTCCCGGTCTTCCTCCTGCTCCTCTTTAGGCACGGTCTCCACCGTTTCTTCTCCTGCCGGGGGATAGCCATTGCTGTTGAGGCCTTTTGGAGTCGGGGCCACCGGGAGATCACAGTCTTTGTGCCTCAGTGGAGGCAGAAGAGAGACCGCTATACCACAGGTCAGAACAGACACTCCACAGCACAGGCCACCTCAACCTGTGCTAAATCTCATCCTTCTGGTTTTGGGTGGTAGAAAATGTACATGAAATGTACCGGTAGGAAAGCCATCCAAGGCTTTGGTCAGTTGAAAGACGATTGGAAAATAGTTGGGAGGATTCATGTTTGAATAGTTATAGTGTGCTCTGTTAAGGATATGTTTAAATGCAGTGGTGATTTTAGCATGTAAATCTTGGTGGGGTAAACTCCCAAAAATGTTTAATGCATGCCAGCAAAGATACAACACTAAACAATACATTAATTTCACCATAACGGTGACAAACGGTGCCCACAAACTGTTAGGTCCTATATAGAGCTGTCGCAACAGCAGTGCTTTCTTTTCAGCACCATGGAGTGAATCCTTACCACTGCTACACCTGGCTTTCAGCGGAGCCTTGTCTGACAGCGAAAGTTAATTCAGCCTCATTTACAGCCTTTTTTTTTAAACAGCTGATATGGCTGACTTGCTTGAACAAATGTGGCTTCTACTGACAATTGAGATGTACAAACTATGGCATAAGGGGATGACGAGCAGATAAGAAGCAATCTGTCATTTTGATTTAAGACATTAATGAGCGAGGTCGGACAGACGTACAGTACCAGTCAAAAGTTTGGAGACACCTACTCATTCAAGGGTTTTTATTTATTTTTAATATTTTCTACATAAACTATGAAATAACACATGAATCATGTAGTAACCAAAAATCAAAATATATTTTAGATTCTTCAAAGTAGCCTTGATGACAGCTTTGCACACTCTTGGCATTCTCTCAACCATCTTCACCTGGAATGATTTTCCAACAGTCTTGAAGAAATTCCCACATATGCTGAGCACTTGTTGGTTGCTTTTTATTCACTCTGGTCCAACTTATCCCAAACCATCTCAATTGGGTTGAGGTCTGTTGTGTGGAGGCCAGGTCATCTGATGCAGCACTCCATCACTCTCCTTCTTGGTCAAATAGCCCTTACACCGCCTGGAGTTGTGTTGGGTCATTGTCCTGTTAAAAAATAAATGATAGTCCCACTAAGTGCAAACCAGATGGGATGGTGTATCTCTGCAGAATACTGTGATAGCCTTGCTGATTAAGTGTGCCTTGCATTCCAAATAAAATCACAGACGGTGTCACCAGCAAAGCACCATCACACCTCCTACTCCATGCTTCACAGTGGGAACCACACATGCGGAGATCATCTGTTCACCTATTCTGTGTCTCACAAAGACACGGTGGTTGGAACCAAAAATCTTACATTTGAACTCATCAGACCAAAGGACAGATTTCCACTGGTCTAATGTCCATCGCTGTAGATATTCCATAAAAAAATAGCCGTTGCCAGCTACAATAGTCATTGACAACATTAACAATGTCTACACTGTATTTCTGATCAATTTGTGTTATTTTAACATCTCTAGGTTTATGTGGGACACTAGCCCACCTGCCAACATCCAGTGAGATTGCAGAGCACCAAATTCAAATATAGAAATATTCAGAATAGATTCAGAATAGATACAACTATTTTACATAGGTGTCAGATTTAAAAATGCTTTACGGCAAAAGCATACCTTACAATTATTTGAGAACATAGCCCAGCAGACAAATCATTTACAAACCGTAACCAGCCAAGTAGAAGAGTTGCACAAGTCAGAAATAGTGATAAAATTAATCACTTACCTTTGATGATCTTCATATGTTTGCACTCAGAAGACATTCATTTATTCAATAAATGTTCCTTTTGTTCGATAAAGTCTCTTTCTATCCGAAAACCTCCGTTTCGTTTGCGCTTTTTATTCAGTAATCCACAGGCTCAAACGCAGTCCCAACAGGCAGACAAAAAAATCCAAATTGATTCTGAAGCTAAGCAGGGTTGGTCCTGGTCAGTCCCTGGTTGGGAGACCAGATGCTGCTGGAAGTGGTGTTGGAGGGCCAGTAGGAGGCACTCTTTCCTCTGGTCTAAAAAATATCCCAATGCCCCAGGCCAGTGATTGGGGACACTGCCCTGTGTAGGGTGCCGTCTTTCGGATGTGACGTTAAACTGGTGTCCTGACTCTCTGCGGTCATTAAAGTTCCCATGGCACTTATCGTAAGAGTAGGGGTGTTAACCCCGGTGTCCTGGCTAAATTCCCAATCTGGCCATCAAACCATCACGGTCACCTAACAGTCCCCAGTTTACAATTGGCTCATTCATCCCCCTCCTCTCCCCTGTAACTATTCCCCAGGTCGTTGCTGCAAATGAGAATGTGTTCTTAGTCAACTCACCTGGTAAAATAACGGATAAATAAAAACGTTGTCAATATAAAAGGTAAACAAGAAATGCACTCTCTCGGTCGTGCGCATGAAAAAGCTCTGTGACACGGCAGGGTCTACTCATTCAAACTGCTCTTACTCCCTCATTTTTCAGAATACAAGCCTGAAACCATTTCTAAAGACTGTTGACATCTAGTGGAAGGCATAGGAACTGCCTAAGTCAATGGAGTCCTAAGTCAATGGATACTGTAATGGCATTGAATAGAAAATTACAAACAAAACAAAAAATCCATCTTCTGGGCCTGAGTAGAAGGCAGTTTAATTTGGACATGCTTTTCATCCAAAATTCCAAATGCTGCCCCCTACCCTAGAGAGGTGAATGGACAAAACATGTTTTTATTTTAAAAAACATGGGCATTTCTAAGTGACCCCAAACTTTTGAACGGTAGTGTATATATTTTTTTGTGCCCCACCTGCCCTGAATGACGGGTCATCACGGTGTAAATGTGTGTATTTCCTCCACGTGTCTCAACAGAACAACATTACCTGAATCAACTGGAAGACCTGCGTCTGCTCTCCTTCACTCCTTCCAGAGAGGTCTGTGGAAAGTGGATTTCCTCACATGATGACAGGTACTGCTAAGTCACACATCTCACCACATCATACAGCCTGCCCACCCTCTGTATATTCAACCCGGTGTCCCCCCTCCTTAATGTACAAAACATTAAGAATACCTTCTAGGCTCGGGCAGTATACCATATACTGGGGTATTTGGAGAAGAAAAATATATATTTTTTGTTAAGTTTAATATTTGTAGCTAGTTTAAGTAAATGCTTGCAGTCAACTTGTGCAATATGTTTGGCGATAAAGAACATTGCGTCACATTATTATCACATTATTATGAAGTTTATTTTAGTCCCCAGTCACATGTCATGTGGACGACAAGGTGTCAAATGCGTTCCACAGGGATGCTGGCCCATATTGACTCCAATGCTTCCCACAGTTGTGTTAAGTTGGCTGGATGTCCTTTGGGTGTTGGATCATTCTTGATACACACAGGAAACTGTTGAGTGTGAAAACCCCAGCAGTGTTGTAGTTCTTGACACAAACCGGTGCGCCATACCCTATTCAAAGGTACTTAAATCTTTTGTCTTGCCCATTCACCCTCTGAAGCGCTCACATACACAATCCATGTGTCAATTGTCTCGAGGCTTAAAAATCCTTCTTTAACCTGCCTCCTCTCCTTCATCTACACTGACTGAAGTATTAATGTTTTTTTTGCTAACATGATGGTGGTCCTTGCTCACCTTTTATTTCGATTTTTTTTATTGAACCTTTATTTAACTAGGCAAGTTGGAACAAATTCTTATTTACAATGACGACCTACCCTGGCCAAACCCGGACGATGGCCAATTGTGCGCCGCCCTATGGGACTCCCTATCGCGGTCGGATGTGATACAGCCTGGATTCGAACCAGGGACTGTAGTGATGCCTCTTGCACTGAGATGCAATGCCTTAGACCGCTCTGCCCTTCGGGAGCCTTGCCCACATTCTCTACTGCCACCTCATCCATACTGACTCACTGTCAGGTGACTCGTTCCTTTCACTCTCTCCCCTGCAGGTTTCTGCTCCATCTAGCAGAGAAGACAGGAGGGGTTATCGTCACCAACGACAACCTGCGGGACTTTGTAAATACATCACAGGCATGGTTGAAGATCATCCAAGAGAGGTGAAGGCCTTTTAACCAATCATCAGACATGCACTAATTTCTCCACAGACATTGATATATATACCATCCATGGACACATTATGTTAAGAATCCTTCTCCCCTAACACTGATTGTCCCCTTTTTCAAGGCTTTTGCAGTTTACCTTTGTGGAGGACCACTTTATGATCCCAGATGACCCCCTGGGGAAACATGGCCCCCACCTGGATGTTTTCTTACGGAAGGACAACAGGTGTGTGTGAAAGAAAGGAGATGATAGTATTGTTCATACACTATGTCCTGACCGTAATGTGTGCGTACATGCATGCACACACGGCATGTATGTGTGAATATTGACCAAACATGTGTCTCTCACAGACCGAGCCCAGTTGCACCTCTTCTGAGGCCGGACCCCCAAGCCACCCCGCAGCATGTCCACGCTATGCAGTCTGCTCCCTGCCCCTCAGCTACCCCCCCATCCCTCAGCTACCCCCTTGATGAGGCCACCCTCCCAATGGCCGCACTCTGGGGCCCCTGGGTGGCACCGCCCTTGCCCTACACCCTCACCCCTTCTCCAGCGGTCGCACCCCCCTCCCCCAACACCGTCCCCCCCCTCCACAGCGGTCACCCTCGGAAACCATAGAGCTCAAAAGTAAGCTGTACGATATCTTCCCCGGCCAGAATCAGCGCATTGACCGTATCCTGTGTGACAACCCCTACATGAGGGACCTGAACGCACTGTCAGGCCTTCTGCTGGGATGAAACCAAGCTCACATACAGTACTCAGCCACTCACACACAGATACACTTAAAAGTCTGTCTGTCGAATGATGGCGCCAAGAGTAGGCCTATGTACGGAAAACTGAGATGTTTTTTTATTAAAGACGATGATCAACTGCACTGCTATTGGGGATGGCTATTTGTTTGGAAGGCATCAGTCTCCATTTTCTCCACATTTTGTTTAAGTTCAACAGTGTCCATGGAACATATCCACTAGCACAAATGCACTTCTATGACATTTCTAAATAGTTTGCTTTCTAGTGAAACCATGGAATGTGGGGAGAAACTGTCCAGCTGGCATATGATGTGCACATATTTGTTCTGAGTACTTAGGTCTTTAAAGTGTGAAACCAAAATTGTGTTGAAATTGCTGTTATAACTGCTGAAGGAAAAGTTATTTTGTTCATGATGTAATATATTTACAGTTTATATTATTTGATTGAGCAAATATGAAAATTGTGACATGTGTAGATATTGTTTTATGTGAACATCTACGAAAAATACAGCAGCCCATAAAGATGATTTTTTTTTAAAACTTAAATCTGCCTAATTGCTCCAGTGAATCACAAAACAGTGCTTTAGTACCAGGTTGGCAGGGTCTGGAGGACCCAGTGCCCTGTACTAGCACACTCCTGTGCTGAGGTTAATTATATCTTCTATTAATATTTTATCTAAAATATGAGTAAATTATATTTCTTACCTACTACACGTCAAGTCTGGCTGCCTCTCATCTTCCAGTACTGAATGTCCACTACACTCACTGAGGACATAACCATTGTATCTTCGGGAGAGTCCCAGACTGACTCGGATGCCAGAAGAGACAATTTACCCATGTTACTCAATGATCTGGCACACCCTGGCCATTCTCTTTTGCAAGTGACTACCTTGTAATGGTAACACATAGCAAACCTGGAGTTCATGGTTTTTCAATAGGATAAGACTCCAGTCACCAGCTATGGCCACCAGAGGTCACTGTACACTAAGCTGTCAGGGGCTAGTTGCTACTGAATCACTTCCTCATTACCACAAACAGAAGAGTGTCTTTTATGAATAAATTAATTTGCTTCAGTTGTATATAACTTCGGTTTTGTATAACAGTAGTGATGGGGGGGGAAATCGATACAGTTACAGATTGGGATATTATATTTCACGATATATCGTATCGGTTTGACAATATCGCAATATTATTGCGATTATTCTTTGCACTAGTTGGCTATAACTGCACCAAAACTCAAGTGTTTTTCCTTAATAGCTTATTTTCCATCTTTTTAAATAGGGAGACAATTTGTTTTCAGCACTTTTATATTACTGATCAAAACTTGTTTTCTCATGCTCTCTCATCTCTCTGCAGCAGCCATATAGTGAGCAATGTTTGAACCATGGAATCACAATAAAATCACAGTATTGAATTGCAATACACATAGAGTTGCAAGACATATTGTATCAGCATCATATCGTGAGGATTATTTTTGGATATTTTTGTCAGTGTATTCTACCAGTGAGGTAAAACTTTGGTCTATGTCTCCAAGTCCCCATTTGTTTACTCTCAACAAAATGCAATGGATGTCAGTCACTGATGTTTGGTTTAAAAAGAAAAAAATGTTAAAACATTTTCAGATTTCTATGAGAAGGGAAATGCTGTGGTATCACCAGGGTACAGACATTTTGTGGGTATCTCACAGTTAAATACAGGGTATGTATATGATCTCCACAGGCTGGTAAAGTTAAGGCTATGTTTTTGTCATAAACAATAATTAATTTTCTTATTCTGTATGTTGCCTTCTTTGTTCTTACCATACATTTATGAGCTGTTTTGTTGGGGTGTGTAGACGTGGACTGAAAACTAAAAATAGCCATATACATTATAAGAGAAAGAGTGAATGCAGAAGGGTAAAGCTGTGAGGCATTTGCTCAAATAAATTTATTCAGGCTGAGTAACTTACCAAATGTTTGAAGGGAGAGACAACTGGTCAGCCTGGTCTCATAGACTAGACATGAGGGTTGAAGGGCGGGAACCCGGTTACCGAGATTTACAGCCAAAAACCACTCCCTTTTCCCGAGATAAATAACTGTAAGAAACCAGTCAATTGGAACTGTTAAATGATATGCGATATCTAAATCTGGCTTCTCTACTGCTTCTGCATGATGAATCAGACAGCCCATCTCAGTATGGAGCGCAATTCACAATGCATGTAGACAGACCTATCATCTCATGGTAAAATGTTTTTTTATTGCGACAGGTAGTTCTGCATTTGCTGCAGCATAGTTTATGCTACAGTAATATAAAGACCAAATGCGTGTCAAATTGACCCATATCCATCGGATTTTACGAGGGTCACCTTGTTTTTTCTTTTTAAAGATATATATTTTTCAATTGCAGGTGCAGTTTTAAAACAGTCTTATCACTCAAATATCATTGCTTTAAATCAGTGCATGCGCGAGCACTCTCACAATTTTTTTCTCTCTCCATCAACTCCATTCAAATTGCATCCAAAATAGATCATCCTGTTCTAGATTGATATACAGTTGAAGTCGGAAGTTTACATACACTTAGGTTGGACTCATTAAAACTCGTTTCACAAATTGCTTGTTATTAAACTATAGTTTTGGCAAGTCGGTTAGAACATCTACCTTTGTGCATGACACAAGTAATTTTTCCAACAGTTGTTTACAGACAGATTATTTACCTTATAATTCACTGTATCACAATTCCAGTGGGTCAGAAGTTTACATACACTAAGTAGACTGCCTTTAAACAGCTTGGAAAATTCCAGAAAATGTTGTCATGGCTTTAGAAGCTTCTGATAGGCTAGTTGACATCATTTGAGTCAATTGGAGGTGTGCCTGTGGATGTATTTCAAGGCCTACCTTCAAACTCAGTGCCTATTTGCTTGGCATCATGGGAAAATCAAAAGAAATTAGCCAAGACCCCAGAAACAAAATTGTAGACCTCCACAAGTCTAGTTCATCCTTGGGAGCAATTTCCAAACGTCTGAAGGTACCACATTCATCTGTACAAACAATAGTAGACAAGTATAAACAGCATGGAACAACGCAGCCGTCATACCGTTCAGGAAGGAGACGCGTTCTTTCTCCTAGAGATCAATGTACTTTGTTGTGAAAAGTGCAAATCAATCCCATAATTACAGCAAAGGACCTTGTGAAGATGCTGGAGGAAACAGGTACAAAAGTATCTATATCCACAGTAAAATTAGTCCTATATCGACGTTACCTGAATGAAAGGCCGCTCAGCAAGGGAGAAGCCACTGCTCCAAAACCGCCATAAAAAAAAGCCAGACTACGGTTTGCAACTGCACATGGGGACAAAGATTGTACTTTTTGGAGAACTTTTACTAGGATTAAATGTCAGGAATTGTGAAAAACTGAGTTTAAATATATTTGGCAAAGGTGTATGTAAACTTCCGACTTCAACTGTATCGCCCTCCCTGTTTAAATAAAGGTTCAATTAAAAAATATATAGATAGATGTCCTAACCTAGCCTACCTCTTTCAGGTAATAAATTCAATGCAATATTAGCCTTATATTTAGCTAATTAATGATGGTTTATGCATAATAAGGTTGTAACTTTTAGCTTCTGTCTCTTGCACAATATGCAAGCACCTGTGCTCCGCTGGCGCCTCTCCTTAAAAAAACGCTCCATAGCTCTTGGAGTCCCATGCAGAAAAAGCTCAACTCGAATAGCTTGCTGGACATTTTTTTTGTATTTCTTAAACCAACAGACTATTTGAAGAGGGATGCAAGCTCTTGTTTGCTGAATGTTAAATACAGCAGCCAATAGAACTGGTAGTTTGAAAGAAGAGCGGACACACGTGATAGCAGTTATTTATTCAGACCCATAACCATTTAATCTTCATGATGAGAAGTGAAATCTTTCTGAATCTAATTCTAGTCCTAAATTATTCAGGGATGTCATTAGAAGGATGAAGATAAGGACAACTAAACTTGTTTCATTTCACTGTTGAAAGCGTGGAAGGGATGAAGCAACAACAGAGAAAGAGGTAAGCTAATAACATGAGAGGAAATATTATGAAAGGTACATATGTGTCAGCCTACTATTTATGAAAATAGGCCCAAATTCGCTACCATATACTTGTAACTTTGTTGGCCGCATGTGCTGCACCAGAATCGCCTGTTCTCTCCATGCTTTATCATGGTTTGAACAATGTGCATAATTCCAGTCCATACAATACGATTTACATTTTAATCATTTAGCAGACGCTCTTATCCAGACAGATTACGGTTAAGTCCTTTGCTCAAAGGCAAATCGACAGATTTTTCACCTAGTTGGCTGAGGGATTTGAACCAGCGACTTTTTGGTTACCGGCACAACGTTGCCTGGAGCCTAATTGAATTTATTTACCCAAGAGAGAATACAGCTAGTTTACATCTATTGCATTTGATGTTTTTCTGTTGTGCATAATGTGCAGTAGCACATAGTGTATTCGGAAAGTATTTAGACCCCTTGACTTTTTCCACATTTTGTTAGGTTACAGCCTTATTCTAAAATGTATTATCATTTTTTTCCCTCATCAAATCTACACACAATACCCCATAATGATGAAGCAAAATGGGTTATAAGAAATGTGTGCTAATAAAAAATAATTAACTGAAATATCACATTTACATACAGTACCAGTCAAAAGTTGGGACAAACCTACTCATTCCAGTTTCTCTATTTGTACTATTTTCTGCATTGTAGAATTATAGTGAAGACATCAAAACTATGAAATAACACATATGGAATCATCTAGTAACCAAAAAAGTGTTAAAGAAATCTAAATATATTTTATATTTAAGATTCTTCAAAGTAGCCACCTGTCACAACTTCCACCGAAGATGGCTCCCCTGCCTGTTCGGGTGGCGCTCGGCGGTTGTCGTCGCCGGTCTACTAGCTGCCACCGATCCCCTTTTCCTTTTCTGTTTGTTATGTCTTATTGGTTGCACCTGTCTCTTATTTTGTTTTGATTCAGGAATATTTAAGCCTGTTATGCCCGCCTGTTTTGTGTGGGCTTGTTTTGTGTCAGTCGAGGTTGTTTGTAGAGTTCCTGTCTGTTTGTGCCCTGTGTTGGTTGGACAATTTTTGATTATTCGCCTGTTGTTTTGGGCGTTCATTTTGGAGGCCGAAATAAAGTCTGGTTTCCCCATTCTCCTCTGCTCTCTGTGCTTGACTCCGCACCCACCACTCCAGGCTTTGTGACACCACCCTTTACCTTGATGACAGCTTTGCACACTCTTGGCATTCTCTCAACCAGCTTCATGAGGTAGTCAACTGGAATGCATTTCAATTAACAGGTGTGCCTTGTTAAAAGTATAGTTGTGGAATGTCTTTCCTTAATGCGTTTGAGCTAATCAGTTGTGTTGTGACAAGTTAGGGGTGGTATATATTTGGTAAAAGAGTCCATATTATGGCAAGAACAGCTCAAATAAGCAAAGAGAAACGACAGTCCATCATTACTTTAAGACATGAAGGTCAGTCAATACGGACAATGACAAGAACTTTGAACGTTTCTTCAAGTGCAGTAGCAAAAACCATCAAGCGCTATGATGAAATTGGTTCTCATGAGGACCGCCACAGGAAAGGAAGACCCAGAGTTACCTCTTCTGGAGAGGATAAGTTTATTAGACTAAACTGCACCTCAGATTGCAGCACAAATAAATGCTTCACAGAGTTCAAATAACAGACACATCTCAGCATCAACTGTTCAGAGGAAACTGCGTGAATCAGGCCTTCATGGTCGAAATGCTGCAAAGGACACCAAGAAACACGAGCAATGGACATTAGACAGGTGGAAATCTGTCCTTTGGTCTGATGAGTCCAAATGTGAGATTTTTGGTTCCAATCGCTGTCTTTGTGAGACGCAGAGTAGGTGAACGGATGATCTCCGCACATATTGGGGTGGCAGGTAGCCTAGTGGTTAGAGTGTTGGGCCAGTAAACAAAAGGTTGCTGAATCAAATCCCAGAGCTGACAAGGTAAAAATCTGTTGTTCTTCCCCTGTGCAAGGCAGTTAAGACACTGTTCCTCGGGCACTGTGGATGTCGATTAAGGAAGCCCCCCACACCTCTCTGATTCAGAGTGGTTGGGTTAAATGCGGAAGACACATTTCAGTTGAGGGCATTCAGTTGTACAACTGACTAGGTATCCCCATGTGTGGTGACACTGTTGGAGATTTATTTAGAATTCACGGAACACTTAACCAGCATGGCTACCACAGCATTCTGCAGTGATACGCCATCATCTGGTTTGGGATATGGGACTATAATTTGTTTTTCAACAGGACAATGACCCAAAACACACCTCCAGGCTGTGTAAGGGCTATTTGACCAAAGGAGAGTGATGAAGGAAAAGCAGCCAACAAGTGCTCAGCATATGTGGGAACTCCCTCAAGACTGTTGGAAAAGCATTCCTCATGAAGCTGTTTGAGAGAATGCCAAGAGTGTGCAAAGCTGTCATTAAGGAAAAGGGTGGCAACTTTGAAGAATCTAAAATGTATTTTGATTTGTTGAACACTTTATTGTTTACTACATGATTCCATATGTGTTATTTCAAGGTTTTGATGTCTTCACTATTATACAATGTAGAAAATAGTTCACAAAAATAAAACCCCTTAAATTAGTAGGTGTGTCCAAGCTTTTGACTGGTACTGTAAGTATTCAGAAACTTTACTCAGTACTTTGTTGAAGCACCGTTGGCAATGATTACAGCCTCAAGTCTACTTGGGTATGACGCTACAAGCTTGGCACACCTGTATTTGGGGATTTCTCCCATTCTTCGCTGCAGATCCTCTCAAGCTCTGTCAGGTTGGATGGGGAGCATTGTTGCACAGCTATTTGCAGGTCTCTCCAGAGATGTTGGATCGAGTTCCAGTCCAGGCTCTGGCTGGGCCACTCAAGGACATTCAGAGAATTGTCCCAAAGCCACTCTTGCGTGGTCTTGGCTGTGTGCTTAGGGTCGTCGTCCTGTTGGAAGGTGAATTTTCGCCCTAGTCTGAGGTCCTGAGCACTCTGGAGCAGGTTTTCATCAAGGATCTCTCTGTACTTTGCTCCGTTCATCTTTGCCTCGATCCTGACTAGTCTCCCATTCCGTGCCGCAGAAAAACATCACACAGCATGATACTGCCACCACCATGCTTCACAGTAGGGATGGTGCCAGGTTTCCTCCAGACGTGACGCTTGGCATTCAGGCCAAAGAGTTCAATCTTGGTTTCGTCAGACCAGAGAGTCTTTAGGTGCCTTTTGGCAAACTCCAAGTGGGCTGTCGTGTGCCTTTTACTGAGGAGTGAATGTTTTTTATTTTTAATACATTTGCAAAAAAATCTAAAAACCTGTTTTTGCTTTGTCATGTTGAGGTATTGTGTGTAGATTGCTGAGGATTTTTAAAATCCATTTTAGAATAAGGCAGCAATGTAACAAAATGTGGAAAAAGTCAAAGGCTCTGAATATTTTCCAAAGGCACTGTATATATGTATTGGATAACAGCACAATCATTTGGGATTTTTGCGCTTGGGCTCATAAAATGTATTTAATGTAGGGCTCATCAGGCATCAGTAGCATCAGGCTTGAATTTTCCATCAAACCTCTAATCAAATCCAGATGTAGGCCTATTTATATGATTTATAGTGCTTTTGAATGAGACTTCTGGTTTTGGCAGGAAATACCGGGTTACCTGGGAGAAAAGTGATTTATTCTCGGGATGAATCATTTGTAAAATATCAGAAAAATATTAAACCCTACTAGATGTAACATAGTAAACCTAAATCCAGCACACTCAAATGAATATGTTACATTTGGTGTGGTTACTTAAGACAGAAAGTTACTTGAGGCAAAAACAAAATAAGGGTGGATGGGTTGGCTTATAACACGAATATCTAACAACCCAAAGGTTGTGTGTTCAAATCTCATCAAGAAAACCTTTGGCATTTTAACTAATTGGCAACTTTGCAACTACTTACTACTTTTTTTCGCTAATTTGCAACACCTTTAGAATGTTAACTAACCTTTCTTCTAACTTTAACCCTTTAACTTAACCCTAACCTTAACCTAGCTAGTGTTAGCCACCTAGCTAACGTTAGCCACAACAAATTGGAATTCATAACATATCATACGTATTGCAAATTCGTAACATATTGTAAAAACTGCAATTCGTAACATAAGCGAATTGTAATTTGTGATATCATATGAAATTAATGATCGACATTCACAAATTAATAAATACCATACGAAACGTAACATATTGCACTAAATGGAGGGAGAGAGATTTATATTTCTATCCCTGAGTCCAGGTTAATTCTGTCATATCCAGAATCCTTTACTGACTGCTGATCAGGGAACAGTCAATGGAGTAAGAAACAATTCATTTCTACAAAACTTTTCTTCACGAGAATGCTAATTCAGTCTTGGTGGTTCATCAAGCCTGGTGAATTGGAGCATCAGGGTTTGTCTAAACATCATCAGGTAGGAATTTAGTTGTCATTATAATTGGATGAGAACCATGAATGCATTGTGTGGCTCATTAGTGTGGATAATTGCCTCATTGTTCCCACAAGCAACAGTTTTGCTAAGATGTGGCTTGTCAAGTACTAAATTCAAAATCCCTGTTTTAAATGCCAGGAGGTGTAGTGGTTTCCTCATAGGCTAGTTCTTCAGGGATGCAACTTGCCCTCAAAGGTCATAGTTATGTAAGAAACATATTTTACTCAACCATCTTCATTATGCAAACAGCAACTTAATTCTGCAAACTTTTGTGGTTTCTGTTTACAAGCCGAGTTAGAGTAACTAGGCCCTACTTATACAGACCTGAGGAGGAGTAACATGTCAACATTAACACTATCAAAAGTCTATAAAAAGTTATTCAAGGTCTTGAATGGAACCACTCAACTGATGCTGCACTTTACCCTCTACTCCCCAATTCCCACCTAGCATGACCAGGGTATGAAATTAGCACCAGGCTGGAGTATGGAAAGAAATAAGACCATTATTTTACTCAATAAAACCCCTCCCCACTCCTTCCTTCCCGTTCTGCCCTGACCATGGCAAGAAAAAAGCATTGTTCTGTCCAGAGAGGAATGTTCAAATACCATCAACATTCCAGGGCCTGGTTTCCCAAATGCATATTAAATCCAAATTAATCTAAGAACAGTAAAATATTCTAAAAGCCTATTTATGCTTGATTAAAACATTTGGTCGGAGGCTCCGTATGGAGGGTGTGAAGCAATAGCGGAACATCTGGAGGCACGCAGAATCCAAACTGAGCTCTGAGCGCTTCTCAAATTTTGTAACAATATGGAGGGCTCTGTTTCGCTCCGAATTGATATAATTGGTTGACGGTAGGTGAGGGCGGGAAGTACTGTGTAAACACAAACCCAATTCCTTGACAACTTCTCCGCGCTGCTCCGTGACGCGCAAGAAGTATGAATGCCCTGATTTGTTCATAGATCGTATCCCCGTAAATGATGTACGACCAATGCAGACGTTAGATTGACCTAGTGGTGCTTTTCAGCGGTTCTACTATCTCCCCCGTTACCCTCCCGTTGAAGGCTCACTAAACGTTCTTTCTGAACCGTTGTTGAAATAATTTGCTTTATTTCGTATAGTATAAGCTTCTGTCTTACGCATCCTAAATAATGCCATAGATTCCGTTTTTGAAAAATAGTCAACTTGAAGGCAAAAAAGGAAAGCATGATATAAAGATGCAAACCTGGAATTAAAACTGATAACAGGCTACTAAGAGACCATTTATGCTTGATCCGAAATTGTTGTTGGAGGCACGATATGGATAAATCGTGTGACGCAATTGCGGAGCATCCAGATGTCACGCAGAGTCCAAACTGAGCTCTGTACCGCATTGCTGTGCGCTTCTCAAATGTTGTAACAATATGGAGGGCTCTGTATTGCACCGCATTGATATAATTGGTTGAGGGTAGGTGGGGGCGGGATGTCCAGTATAAACACAAGCTCTCTTCCTCTCTTCCATAACTTGCTTCACAATCGCTCTGATCTGCCCAGCGAGGCGCAAGAAGTATAAATGGCCTAACTTCTCCAGAGGCTGTATCACAGTAAATGCTGTATGGCCTATGCAGACCTCGGATTGACCATGTCGCGCTTATGGTAAACTGCAGCGATCATTGTTTGGCCAGAGGTTTAGTAGTAGAAATTGGATGCAGAGGGGAACATCACAGTTCAGATTCTTTTGTTGTTGCAGACAACCAAAAGTATTTGCAGCAGCACTGTATGCACAGAGTAAACTTGGATCGAATAAGAATATTTAGATTCTCTAGACTAGTTACGGGCCACCATTGTCCCCAGGTCACCAGATTTGTATTTTACAGTAAGCTATTCATTATCTTTGTTGTTGTTTGTCACTTCATTCAGATTAAAAGGGCTATGAACAATACATGTATTATCCTCACTTCATGACCTGGTTTTAAAGCCAAGGGAGGGAGGGGTTACAAAGCCTCAGACTGTAGTCCCTCCATCTGCTGCAAAGCTGCCAACACTGATGTAATATCCTGTCAGTGGCTGAGCAGGCAAATTCTTCAGCTGGAAAGTGCACAGAAATAATGTATAAAATGAGAGTGTGCAATGAATTCCAGATCCAAGAGTTCCAACTTCCATTAACTAACAGGACTTGTATTGCACTTGCAGAGGCTAATGTTTTGTTTGAAGTAAACTTGTACATCATTTGCATGTCCTTGAAACCAAGTAAACAAGACAGAGAGGGAGGGCAATAAAGGGGGAGGGGGGGGTCAGTCCACCTGTCTTTGTTGACCTTGGACTCTAATGTCCTTTGTGTTCTGAACATGTAGGCGAAGTCTGGTTGAGATGAGTCATAATAGGCTAACTGACAGGGTTGGGTAGGTTACTTTCTAAATGTAATCCATTACTTACTAGTTACCTGTCCAAAATGTTAATCAGTAATATAACTTTTGAATTACCCAAACTCAATAATATAATCAGATTACTTTCAGTTACTTTTGGACTTCGTTGCTCTGAAGAGGCATTAGAAGAAGAACAAAATGATCCATCAAACGTATTTGGTGTGTCAGCATAGTGGAAGGTGTCATTTTTCCCCCGTAAACATCTTTTCTGAATTTAAAAGAAATACAATAAGTAATCATCTAGTTTTTCAAACGTATCTGTAATCGGATTACAATATTTTAGCTGTAATGTATTACAGATACTTTTGAAAAACTAGATGATTATTTTGGACAGGTAACTATCTCAACCCGGCACAGCCAGAAGAGGACTGGCCACCCCTCAGAGCCTGGTTCATCTCTAGGTTTCTTCCTACGTTCCTGCCTTTCTAGGGAGTTTTTCCAAGCCACTGTGCTTTTACATCTGCATTGCTTGCTGTTTGGGGTTTAAGGCTGGGTTTCTGTATAGCACTTTGTGACATTGGCTGATGTAAAAAGGGCTTTATAAATATATTTGATTGATTGATTACTTATTGGATTACTTTCAAATTCAGAAAGAATGTTTGTCAAAAAAATGGATTGACATCTTTCGGTTTTCTCAATGACATTCAATTCAACATTGAAAAAAGCCCCAAGTTTAAGTATGTTGCACCTGAGCAAGTCTGACCACAAGTCAGAGACCACTATGATGACACATCAAATGTGTTTGATGGATCCTTTTTGTCCTCCTTTTTTTCCACCTTTATATAACCAGGTAGGCTAGTTGAGAACAACTTCTCATTTACAACTGCTACCTGGCAAAGATAAAGCAAAGCAGTGCGACACAAACAACAACACAGAGATACACATGGAATAAACAAACGTATGGTCAATAACACAATAGAAAAGTCTATATACAGTGTGTGCAAATGAGGTAAGATTAGGGAAGTAAGGCAATAAATAGGCCGTTGTGGCAAAATAATTACAATATAGCAATTAAACACTGGAGTGATAGATGTGCAGAAGATGAATGTGCAAGTAGAGATAGGGCGGTGCAAAGGAGCAAAAAAATAATAATAACAATATAATAATAATAATAATATATGCCATTTAGCAGACGCTTTTATCCAAAGCGACTTACAGTCATGTGTGCATATTTGATGGGCTATTTACAGATGGGCTATGTTATGATCTGTGAGCTGCTCTGACAGCTGATGCTTAAAGTTAGTGAGGGAGATATGAGTCTCCAGCTTCATTGATTTTTGCAATTCGTTCCAGTCATTGGCAGCAGAGAACTGGAAGGAAAGGCGGCCAAAGGAGGAATTGGCTTAGGGGGTGACCAGTGAAATATACCTGCTGGAGTGCATGCTATCGGTGGGTGCTGCAATGGTGACCAATGAGCTGAGATAAGGTGGGGCTTTACCTAGCAAAGACGTATAGATGACCTGGAGCCAGTGGGTTTGGCGATGAATATGAAGCGAGGGCCAGCCAACGAGAGCATACAGGTCGCAGTGGTAGGTAGTACATAGTGCTTTGGTGGCAAAACAGATGGCACTGTGATAGACTGCATCCAGTTTTCTGAGTAGAGTGTTGGAGGCTATTGTGTAAATAACATCGCCAAAGTCAAGGATCGGTAGGATAGTCAGTTTTACGAGGGTATGTTTGACTGCATGAGTGAAGGATGCTTTGTTGCGAAATAGGAAGCCAATTCTAGATTTGATTTTGGATTGGAGATGCTTAACGTGAGTCTGGAAGGAGAGTTTACAGTGTATCCAGAGACCTAGGTATATGTAGTTGTCCACATGTTCTAAGCCAGAACCGTCCAGAGTAGTGATGCTAGACGGGTGGGCAGGTGCGGGCAGCGATCGGTTGAAGAACATGCATTTAGTTTTTCTTGCATTTAAGAGCCACGGAAGGAGAGTTGTATGGCATTGAAGCTTGTCTGGAGGTTAGTTAACACAGAAGGGCCAGAAGTATACAAAATGGTGTCGTCTGCGTAGAGGTGAATCAGAGAATCACCAGCAGCAAGAGCGACATCATTGATGTATACAGAGAAAAGAGTCGGCCCGAGAATTGAACACTGTGGCACCCCCATAGAGACTGCCAGAGGTCCGGACCACAGGCCCTCCGATTTGACCCACAGAACTCTGTCTGAGAAGCAGTTGGTGAACCAGGCGAGGCTGTCATTTGAGAAACCAAGGCTGTTGAGTCTGCCGATAAGAATGCGATGATTGACAGAGTCGAAAGCCTTGGCCAGGTTGATGAACACGGCTGCACAGTATTGTCTTTTATCGATGGAGGTTATGATATCGTTTAGGACCTTGAGCGTGGCTGGGAAACCAGATTGCATAGCGGAGAAGGTACGGTGGGATTCGAAATGGTCGGTGATCTGTTTGTTAACTTGGCTTTCGTAGACCTTAGAAAGGCAGGGTAGGATAGATAGAACGTCTGTAACAGTTTTTCAGGGGAAAGTAATCGTATTACATTACTGAGTTTGGGTAATCCAAAAGTTACGTTGCTGATTACAATTTTGGACAGGTAACTAGTAACTGTAACGGATTACATTTAGAAAGTAGCCTACCCAACTTTAACACAGCATAGCCATAGGCCTATTTTTTTCTTCTTCCATTTCCACTTTTCAATTTAAATGACTGTGGTTCCATTACAGGAGAATGAGTTGTTTAGTAGCCCAAGTAAATTCAGAGTGTGGTAAATTACACAAATAAAGCAGAATACCATGTTAGCTGCTACTGTTTGGATACTGAAAATATTTTTTCATGACGCCTGCTACAACCATTAGTGCGTTCATGTAGTTAAAGCGCGTGCTCCTTTGCGCCGCTCTGGTGAGAAACTATTTCAACAACCGTGCGCGGTCACGAGACCGGTGAGTACTTGGACGACAGTCGTCTCGTCTCCAGTACAACGCGAATGTGGAAACACTGTAGGTAAAGAGTGAAGGACTGTAGAATTGGAGTGGAATCCCTTGTGGATTACGTCGAAGTAGCTACCTACAATATAAAAAGGACATTTCATCAAAGGTAAGTAGTGCGGATGTTTTACCGGGATGTACTCGAAAAACAACACCGATGCTAACGGTGTTACATAGCCATCTTCATAATAGCATGTTCAGCTAGCTGTGTTAACGTTAGATAGCTACCGTTAGCTACTTCACGTCGTAAACTAGATCCTGGCTAACGTTAAATTATCTGGTAAACTATCTAACTAGATATGTGGATGGTTAAGTGATAATTCCGGTCACCACATCGGAGGCTTTGTTGTACCTAGTTAGCTACTGTACTGTAGCTAGGTCAGAATACCTAACTGATGTTGGCTAGCTACATGATTCGGGTAGGCCGCGCTCTCTACTACTAAGCAACTAGCTAACGTTACAGTAACTGGCTAGTAAGATTGCTGGCTCCCATGTCGTGCCAAAATTGGCTCAACTCATGCAATTTACGGAATTTGTCAGCTAACGTTAACTTTACCTAGTTTACACAGCAAGTGAACATTTTGCGGTTTTGTGAAGCAATGTTCGATAACTAGCTGCTAGCGGACATGGATTTGTTTATGTTGTAACGTTAGCTACGCTAACCGTTAGCACATTCGTTTGCTATGGTGACGACATCGTCTCAGCAGATTTGTTCGCATAGTCTGGGCCTCCGTAGCTAGCTAGTTGAATATACATACCTTGCAACTCTGCACTTGTTTGCTAAAGCGATGTCTTTGAATGTCAAACATGTCTGAAGTTAGCGATGTCGGTGCTACGCTGACATGAATGAGCCTGATTTGATTGTAGACTAGTTGTGCCAATCATATGTGTCAGGTTCTGCATCACCTCTGTCAACCTTTACTTTATATTCATAATCTCATGTTTCTCCATAAATCTTAAACTGATAATATAGCCTGTTTTCCTTTGAAAATATCTCTATATTTTCAAAGGAAAACAGGCTATATTATCAGTTTTGTATATCATCATCGCTTGAAGAGCGTAGTCAGAACTACACATTTCTGATAATCACATGCAAAACAGTAGCGCAGATTTAGCATGATTTCAATAAGTAAATATTATGTCATTTCAGATACAGTAGGTGGGTGGAGCCTCACGATATCTCTCTCAAATGCCACCATTAATTTGATATTTGAGTGATATAAACATCAACTATACCTGGAAAGTACGAGTGGTGTAGGTTCATTTCCCATCCTGTCAACATTGTTTTTAAGTGTTGAATCGGTGCTGACAGACATGATAGGCCACATTGATGGACCACATCAGATTGGATAGCTAGCTGATAACAGGTCACGTCAATATGGCGAGTTAACAAGCTCACTTTCAGGGGATAAATTAATGGCTATATCCAAATATTGTTTGTTTTGCTTGCTATTTATAGTGGTGATGGCAGTAGTCCAACTGACAACTTTGCCCAGAAGGAAGACTTGCTGAGGTCAAGCCCTTTCCAAAAGCCTAATCTCTGAAGCAAGCTAAATGACACCTTGTTTGCTTAGCTAGATAGGTTTCTGAAGTTACATGATCAGTTGATGTTTACTGATTGTGAAAAGCATGCAGTTGCTTGCTGTATAACTCTGAGATGGTTAAATGTGGAATAATGGTTCATGTGTAGTTCTTCTTACTATGCTTATCGAGAGGTGACGTTAAGACCAAATAGTTATAACCTTCATTTAACAATCCCTTGAATGGCACATAGTGTCAATTGGTTTTTAGCAGTGTTCAGGGGGCAAGGAGAACCCCAGCTCTGCAAAAACCATTGACAACTACAAACCAAATCTAACTCTGTATTGATAATGGCCAAATAAAATGGATGCGATCGAGGTCAACCAAAACAATGGAAATGCGTGGAGGAAAGATCCTGAATCTCCTCATGCTCCCCCAGCACAATTAACCAACCAACATGTAGGCTGTAGTTGAGGTAAAAATATAGTATAATGTTTGTATGACAGTCAACCCCAATACATGTTCATGTTGTCACCAATCAAGTTCATTACAGTTAGAAATGACTGACTACCACCACCTGATTTCTGTATGCTAGCTATGCTACCAACTTATACTAATGGAAGTTAGCATTTAGCAAGCATTTCTTCTAAATCAGAAAAAGGACAACTTCTAAATGTTATGCAGCAAAAGCAGCCAAATATCCAAATCAGACATTAGTAACCACATTTTGGGCCTGTTACAATGCATCAATCATGACAGATTTGACGAATATCCACTTTGTTAGATCAGATTTGCTGAATGTGACAATGCGGTGTCCTGGCGGTCTGCGTCTTACCTGGCTGCTGATTTTATTTTAAAATTAAGAATGTAACTCGGGCTACTTTATCAAGTCCTGCATGTCAACTAGCTACAGATTGTTACACCTGATAATGTGATTTAACAAAAAACAATTGGTACCCAATACTGGGCATTAAAGGATAGGTACTGTTTGGTGTAGCACAGACAATGTACTACCAACCTTAACTTGGTGATACGGTCTTCGTTCTCGACCAATGACGGCGAGTTTTACACCACTCCAGCCAACGCTTGGCATTGCACACAGTGATCTTAGGCTTGTGTGTGGCTGTTCTGCCATGGAAACCCATTTCATGACGCTCCAGACGAACAGTTCTTGTGCTGACATTGCTTCAAGAGTCAGTTTGGAACTGTAGTGAGTGTTGCATCCAAGGGAAGGCATATTTGATTTAGAAAAAAAAAAAAATGCAATTCAGCACTTCGCAGTCCGGTTCTGTGAGCTTGTGTGGCCTACCACGTCGTGGCTGAGCAGTTGTTGCTCCTTGACGTTTCCACAATAACAGTACTGACTGGGGCAGCTCTAGCAGGGCAGAAATGTGACGAACTGACTTGTTGGAAAGGTGGCATTCTATGATGGTGCCATATTGAAAGTCACAGAACTCTTCAGTACAGGCTATTCTGCTGTCAATGTTTGTCTACGGAGATTGAGTGGCTGTGTGCTCAATTGTATACACCTGTCAGCAACGGGGGTGGCCAAAGTAGCCAAATCCACAAATTTGAATGGGTTTCCACATACACTACATGGCCAAAAGTATCTTCTAAAATCTTTATGTCCAGTTGAAGGTGGATCGTTTGTATAAAAAAAGCTACTTTATTGAATTCTATTTTTTGCTTTGACGTAATCCCAAAGTATGCATGTCGCCATCTTGTATTTTCACGTCTTCTCTCATTGATTGAGACAGGTGGGTCCACCCCAAAGTGTTGCATGTCTTGACACTGACCTATGTCGATCAGTGATAGAATATTTTAAATCGACAAGATGGCCACGCCATGAAGAACCTTATTTTATTTTAGTAAAGTAATTTTAGTAACTACATGCAATGGGACACTGACATTTTAAGATGAATGTTTGGCTGAATCGAACGAATATGGTATCTCCAATACCGAGGTTTTGTATAGGCCAACCTGTATGCCCAGTAAGGGATACCAAAAATCTTTGGTTATATCACATTATCAGGTGTACATTCTGTAGCTACATGTCTATGTATTTCAAGAAAACTGGTTGTTCAAAGGAGCTGTTTGCAAATCGAGCTAGTGTAGGTAGGTATGTTGTGGTTTGTTGATAAACTACTTGCAGAATTGTTTCTGATTTCCTTAGGTCCTTGATTTTGGATGTAATTGTGCACTGCATCCATCTCATGTCCAATGTATCAACTACGACAGAGAACCGTTTCCTTGTGTAATGGTTGTGTGATTTAGTTAGCCAAACCATAACCTTATTTTTAGGACTACTGTTTCAGGCATCTGTTGGTTGGAAACAATGCACCAAAGACTGCCAGTATTGATAGTGTCTTATGACTGTCCTGGGTTTAATAAATGAAATGGCTGACTGCCTGGTTCATGACTGTAGTAGCCTGTCCTGTTGCTCCCTGTCTTGCTGGCAGCTGCACATGTATAGTGAATTGAACATAGTGACAGGCGTACAGCTGTCTCTAGCAGCAGGAGGTCCAGTTTGGTAACTCACTCACTGGCTCTCAAACAGTGAGGGAATTCTATATACTTTGAAAGTGCTCTGTCTGCCTCTTTTAATTCTCTCTAAATCAGAATCCCCCTCTCCTGCATCATAGATTGGCTTACTGAAAATGCTACTGGATGTGTGTTTTGCAGAAGCGCGGGCTGGATGTTTGAAGGTGGGTGTTTCTGCCTTCAGATTCCAACCCTCAATGTAACTTTTCCATGGCAACACATGCTTCTGCTTATAATGCTCTTCTGCCCAGGGTGAGTTGGCTGCTTTGCCCAGGCTGCTCTTCTATACCAGGAAGTTGAGTGAATAAATACTCTGTTTCTGGGGTTGAGCAAACTTCTGTATATAGCAAACTATTATTATATTTTTGCGAAGGGGGTGTCACAAAGCAGGCTACTTTTTTTGCAGTCAAAATGTTAGCTTAGCGCTATCTAAAACTGTGTTTGTGGGCGGCATAGTTTCCTGCCCTGTCAGTAAAACGATTAGTTAATTTGTGTTCTTGCTTCTAGATGAGTTATTTTTCCCTCTTGTGAGGCGAGGAGAGTTGTGTGTTGGTTTACTCTGCCATGGAAGGAGGTTTGCCTGTGCTTTCTTTGAGTAGGTGGAGTGGGTTGTCACTGCAGCTGTTTACATGGAAGGTGTGTTTCTATGGATGCATTCAAGAGTGAAAATAGGCTAGTCCACTCTGTCTGATCAGACTACTGCAATGCCTTTGTCAGTATCTTTCACTTATTGTCAAGGTGTGTTCTTTGTGGTAGACCCATGGTACATTTCCACTGGGCTACCTGTTTTGCATCCTGCTGGCTGTGAGTTCTATGCATCCTGTCCTTTTTCCGGTGTCTACAGCTTGGATGTAGCCTAAATATTATGACACATTTAAGATGGAAATGCATGTGCCACTTCCCTCCCTTTTAGTAATAAGCTTGACAAGGTTTTTTAAAATTAATATTCTTTTAAACTAAGAGGTTGACTATAAATATGGATTTAATAGTTATTATACTGTAAGAACAACTGTAAGAGCTACCCTTTTGCCTGCTGTTTTGTGCTCTGCCTGGCACCTGACTCTTTGAGTAACCTTTTGTTCACCAGCCTGTTAAAGGATGCCAAAGAATATGCTCCTGCTTTTAGTAGTTAGAATTCCTCTGTCTGGCCTCCTGAGTGGCGCAGTGGTCTGTATCGCTGTGACACTAGAGATCCTGGTTCGAGTCCAGGCTCGACCGGGAGACCCACGGGGCGGTGCGCAATTGGCCCCGCGTTGTCTGGGTTAGGGGAGGGTTTGGCCGGCAGGGATGTTCTTGTCCCATCACGCACTAGCGACTCCTGTGGCGGGCCGGGCACAATGCATGCTGACACGGTCGCCAGATGTACAGTGTTTCCTCTGACACGTTGGTGCGACTGGCTTCCAGTTTGTTGTGTCAAGGAGCAGTGCGGCTTGGCTGGGTCCTGTTTCGGAGGATGCCCGGCTCTCGACCTTCGCCTCTCCTGAGTCCATACGGGAGTTGCAGCTGAAACCTATTTTGACACATTTGGTCTAAGTTTGTCTGAATGATTGAGACCAATGGCCTCTATAATACCTGTACTTTAACTTCTAAGGATTGCTCTCAAAGACCGGGCATGTCTCTGAATAATTTCATTGGAAGTCCCAGGACTACCTGACATGAGGACTCCTTGCTGTCCCCAGTCCACCTGGCCATGCTCCTGCTCCAGTTTCAACTGTTCTGCCTTACTATTATTCAACCATGCTGGTCATTTATGAACATTTGAACATCTTGGCCACGTTCTGTTATAATCTCCACCTGGCACAGCCAGAAGAGGACTGGCCACCCCACATATGCTCTCTCTAATTCTCTCTTTCTTTCTCTCTCTCGGAGGACCTGAGCCCTAGGACCGTGCCCCAGGACTACCTGACATGATGGCTCCTTGCTGTCCCCAGTCCATCTGACTGTGCTGCTGCTCCAGTTTCAACTGTTCTGCCTTATTATTATTTGACCATGCTGGTCATTTATGAACATTTGAACATCTTGGTCATGTTCTGTTATAATCTCTACCCGGCACAGCCAGAAGAGGACTGGCCACCCCACATAGCCCGGTTCCTCTCTAGGTTTCTTCCTAGGTTTTGGCCTTTCTAGGGAGTTTTTCCTAGCCACCGTGCTTTTACACCTGCATTGTTTGCTGTTTGGGGTTTTAGGCTGGGTTTCTGTACAGCACTTTGAGATATCAGCTGATGTACGAAGGGCTATATAAATAAATTTGATTTGATTTATTTGGATTAGAAAAGATACAGTAGCTACAACGGTTACATTGCCACAATCCATGACTAGGGCTGGCACAATTCCCGTAGAACCTTACCCGACAGTTATGGGTGCAGACCATCATGAGAATAAAATAACCGGCAGAACCATTTTTTGTGTGTGTGTGTTCGGACCGAACTGAAGACTGGATGCCCGGGCATTTGTGCGGTTTGAGTCTGTTTCTGCTGTAACAGACTCTATAACGTGATCAAACTTTGTTGCTCCTTGCCTGAAACAAGCAAGGTGTTGTAGCAAATGAGTCTATAGTTGCCTGGGTAACATCCCCTCCCTGCAGCAGTAGCACATGCATTCAGGAACAGAGGAGAAAATGATTGGAACGGTGACTGCGGAAATGACCAATAAGTCATCCAAAATTCCATGACTGTCACTGCCCTGTCCATGCTCAGAGAGAGAGTGTGTGAGGTTATGAAGTATTTTTGGTATCAACTCTGAATATTGTGCTGTGCATTTGTAATGTATACTCTGACCTGTGTTTGTGATTAGGGTGTCTACTCCACTGTGAGGCTGTTTTTGGGACTGTATGTCACTGAGTGGAAGTAAGGGTACTTGTGTGTTCTCCAGCTCTCAAGTCTCTCCAGTTTCTTTGTCTAGTCTGCATGGTCAGGGGAAGGGAGGGAAGCAGGCAGGACTGTTAGCCCAGCTGGAGGTGGAGCTGCCAGAGCTGTAATCTGAGAAGGGCCCCACTCCCCAGAAAGAGGGTGGGGGAGAGCGTGAGCATGCGCTCCCCAGTCTGACATTGGACTCCTTAGCCTACATTGAGCAGTGCAGGCGTCAGGCAAGGGGGACTGCTCTATGGTGCTCAGCCAGGACAGTCTGTTTCACCCTAATACCTGCCTCTCGCCGCCTTCTCCACTGACTGACTGGATCACTCAGAAGATAGTGACCGAGCAGGGAGTGGTTACCTAGACTAGGGCTTTCAGCAGAAGAATACTGCCAGTGTTTCCTTAGCTTCCTCTTCAACGTGCTCCATTTCTTTCCCTGTCTCTCTGGCTGGGCTGCCTGCTTGTCGCGGAGCTGGATATACTTGTGTAACATTCCTGGATTACAGCTACGTGTTATTTAAAAAAAATATATATATTTTTTTTTATTCTCTATTTGGGCCCCTCCTACCCGTGGCTCCTCCACCCTTCCTTGTGGCCTTTTCCTGGGCTGCACTTTAAAGAGGATTAAGACTCCAGCCTCCTGCCCTCTGCCGTGCTGGTGAAAGAAGTGCCTGAATCGGAGGCTCTGTTTGAGGCGTCCAGCCCGCCAAGGTGTCTGGCCCTGGACCCCCAGGCTCTGACTGCAGTAGTACATATATTTTCTGATGGGAGTTTAAGTAGAGACCTAGGGAGAGCGACAGGAAAGGATCTGCCCTCTGTTATGGGCTGTTTTTGTTCCTATGGAAAAACCGCGATGAAGAGTTCCCTCACACTCTCCCTATGTCGGGCAGAGCTAATGTTCAGCCCATGAACTCATGGAAGGGGGTGCTCAAGCTCTTCACATGCATAGCTTCTAGAACAACTGCCAACAAACCTAAAGGTAAAATGTCCTATTTGCACACTCGGTGGCTCATAAATATTGCTCTGCTCATTTTCTGTGAGAATGTCTGTTGGAATGTTTGCCCCCTTTCCCCTTACGCCTCCTATACCCGAGGTGCAACTGTGGTGTCATAAATACCTACTGGTGTTCACTTCTGTCCAGTAATGGCTTTGTTTTCTGCAAGGCACTGCAGGTCCTAAGAATGGCAGGGCATTTTTTATATGCAGGGGTGTGAGAGAGACTGGACATGAGTGGAGAACAAAGAATGGCATGTTTTGTTAAGTAGAAATGCTTTTGTTTTTCTGACCCTCTGTACAAACATACCGAACAATTGTCATGGTTGCCAACGCTGTCATTGTCTCCCTCTGTTATGTTTTTGATGTTATGCTGCTTTGAAGTAGTGTTCCTCTCCTCTGCAGCAGTGTGGAGGGCACATGCAGATGGCGTGTTTGATAGTAAACAGCAGCCAGAGTTTACAGAAAGGGGGCAAGCAGAGACTCGCCGCCTCTACTAGGCCACGCTTACTCAAAGCCAGGCACCTACATGGAGGCAACTGCTGATACACATGATAGTGTTTGTTTTGGGTTTAGCCTACATCTGCTAGATTCTGGTGCACCTTACCGGCCGTCATCGTAGAGAAGTCATATTTTAACGAGGTAGTGACGTGAATTCATAGATTTACCCTACACAAAGACTACATGATTCAACAAATGTGCTAGACCGGAAGAAGTTTAAATGATAAAACTACCAATCTGACATGAGTTCTGTGCAGAGATTTGGATCCATATTAAGACTATGCCATTTAGCAGAAGCTTTTATCCAATGTGGCTTACAGACTTGTGCATACATTATTCGTGCAGATGCTCCTTTGCATTGAACCCACTAGAGGTCGACTGATTATGATTTTCACGCCAATACCGATTTATTGGATGATCAAAAAAAGTCGATACCGATTAATCGGACAATTTAAAATTAAACAATTTTTTAATTTTTTAAATAACATAAAAACATTACATTTTTTGTAATGACCATTACAACAATACTGAATGAACACTTATTTTAACTTGATATAATACATCAATAAAATCTATTTAGCCTCTAATAAATAATGAAACCTGTTTAAATAATGCAAACACAGTGTTGGAGGAGAAAGTAAAAGTGCAATATGTGCCATGTAAAAAAAGCTAACGTTTAAGTTCCTTGTTCAGAACATATGAAAGCTGGTGGTTCCTTTTTAACATGAGTCTTCAATATTCCCAGGTAAGAAGTTTTAGGTTGTTGTTATTATAGGAATTATTACATTTACATTTTACATTTAAGTCATTTAAGTCATTTAGCAGACGCTCTTATCCAGAGCGACTTACAAAATTATAGGACTATTTCTCTCTATACGATTTGTATTTCATATACCTTTTGACTATTGGATGTTCTTATAGGTACTTTAGTATTGCCAGTGTAACAGTATAGCTTCCATCCCTCTTCTCGCTGCTACCTGGGCTCGAACCAGGAACACATCGACAACAGACACCATCGAAGTAGCGTTACCCATGCAGAGCAAGGGGAACAACTACTCTTAAGTCTCAGAGCGAGTGAGGTTTCAAAAGCTATTAGCGCGCACCCCGTTAACTAGCTAGCCATTTCACATCGGTTACACCAGCCTAATCTCGGGAGTTGATAGGCTTGAAGCACAATGAAGAGTTGCTGGCAAAACGCACGGAAGTGCTGTTTGAATGAATGCTTACTAGCCTGCTGGTGCCTACCATCGCTCAGTCAGACTGCTCTATAAAATCAGACTTAATTATAACATAATAACACACAGAAATACGAGCCTTTGGTCATTAACCTCTTAACTCCATCCGACACGCAGGCGTCCCATCTAGCCATCTGGAAATGCAAATGTGCTACGCTAAATGCTAATAGCACTCGTTAAAACTCAAACGTTCATTAAAACACACATGCAGGGTACTGAATTAAAGCTACACTCGTTGTGAATCCAGCCAACAAGTCAGATTTTTAAAATGCTTTTCGGCGACAGCATGAGAAGCTATCTGATAGCATGCAACACCCCGAAATACCCGAAGGGGACGTAAACAACATAATTAGCATAGCCGGCGCTACACAACGCAGAAATAAAATATAAAACATTCATTACTTTTGACGATCTTCTTTGTTGGCACTCCTAGATGTCCCATAAACATCACTATTGGGTCTTTTTTTCGATTAAATCGGTCCATATATACCCTAAATATCGATCTATGAAAAGTGTGTGATACAGGAAAAAAGACCGTTTTAAAACGCAACGTCATTTTTTTAAAGTAAAAAAGTCGACGATAAACTTTCACAAAACACTTCGAAATACTTTTGTAATCCAACTTTAGGTATTAGTAAACGTTAATAATCTATCAAATTGATCACGGGGCGATGTGTATTCAATAGCTCCACATCTTGAACTCATGGTTGAAAATTTGTCATCAAAAACATCCTGTCGGAGACCGGAAGGAATGGGCTCTCTCTTACTCGTTTGACCAAGAAACAAAGCCCAGGCAATTGACAAGACTGGTGACATCGTGTGGAAGCTGTAGGACTTGCAATCTCAGCCCCATGTAATTTGGTTTCCCATAAACAATACATGCAAGTGGCGCATTGACACTTTTTCCAGTTTTCAGTGATCAGTTTTTCTTGTGCTTTTCGATGAAACACAGGCTCTGTTATAGTCACAGCCGTGATTTAACCAGTTTTAAAAATGTCAGTGTTTTCTATCCACACATACTAATCATATGCATATACTATATTCCTGGCATGAGTAGCAGGACGCTGAAATGAAATGATCATTTCAAAAACAAAACATTTATTCTTTCAGTGAAATATAAACAGTTCGGTACCTTATCTAACGCGTGGCATCCATCAGTCTAAATATTCCAGTTACATTGCACAACCTTCAATGTTATGTCATAATTACATAAAATTCTGGCAAATTAGTTCGCAATGAGCCAGTCTGCCCAAACTGTTGCATATACCCTGACTCTGCGTGCAATGAACGCAAGAGAAGTGACACAATTTCACATGGTTAATATTGCCTGCTAACCTGGATTTATTTTAGTTAAATATGCAGGTTTAAAAATATATACTTCTGTGTATTGATTTTAAGAAAGGCATTGATGTTTATGGCTAGGTACACGTTGGAGCAACGACAGTCCTTTTTCGCGAATGCGCATCGCATCGATTATATGCAACGCAGGACACTAGATAAACTAGTAATACCATCAACCATGTGTAGTTATCACTAGTGATTATGATTGATTTGTTTTTTAATAAGATGAGTTTAATGCTAGCTAGCAACTTACCTTGGCTTCTTACTGCATTCACGTAACAGGCAGTCCTCGTGAGGTAGGTGGTTAGAGCGTTGGACTAGTTAACCGTAAGGTTGCAAGATTGAATCCCTGGGCTGACAAGGTAAAACATCCATGTATCTCATACCATTTTAAAGCTATTCTCGTTAATCCCACCAGTGTCCGATTTCAAATATGCTTTACAGCAAAAGCACCACACGCGATTGTTAGGTCACCACATAGCCACAGAAAAGCACAGCCATTTTTTTCCAGCTAAAGAAAGGAGTTAAAATTAATCACTAACCTTTGATCTTCATCAGATGACACTAATAGGACTTCATGTCACACAATACATATATCTTTTGATTGATAAAGTTCATATTTATCAAAATATGATTTACATTGGCGCGTTACATTCACTAGTTCCAAAAACATCCAGAGATTTTGCATAGCCACATCATTCAACAGAAATACTCATCATAAATGTAGATGATAATACAAGTTATACACATGGAATTATAGATATACCTCTCCTTAATGCAACCGCTGTGTCTTTTTTTTTTTTTTTACTTTACGGAATAAGCCAGCCATGCAATAATCTGAGACGGCGCGCAGAACATAAACAAATGACACAAATATTCCCTTACCTTTGATCTACATCAGAAAGCACTCCAGGAATCCGGGTCCACAATAAATGTTTGTTTTGTTCAAAAATGTCTGTTATTTATGTCCAAATACCTTCTTTTGTTAGTGCGTTTGGTATACATATCCAAACGCTCATTCTGGTCAACGTTATATCAGACAAACTTCTAAAAAGTTATATTACTGGTCGAAGAAACATTTCAAACTAAGTACAGAATCAATCATTAGGATGTTTTTAACATATAGCTTCAATAAAGTTCCAACCGGAGTACTCCTTCTGCAATGGAACGCAAGTGACTGCCATGAGGAATAAGCATGATCAAAAAATGGCTGACTGCCAGACACCTGACTGATTCTGCTACCATTCGCTCCCACAACACCATAGTCAACCATCAATAGAAATTATGAGACATCTAGTGGAACCCCTAGGCAGTGCAACATCATTAATATCTCAAGGGGATTTCATTGGGGACTGGTGAATACATGCAATGCTCAGATTTGACTTCCTGTTTTGATTTCAACTCAGGATTTTGCCTGCCATATGAGTTATATTCAAACATCATTCAAACAGTTTTAGGAACTTCAGTGTTTTCTATCGAATACTGATAATAATGTGCATATATTAGCAACTGAGACTGAGGAGCAGGCCGTTTACTTTAGGCACCTTATTCATCCAAGCTACTCAATACTGCCCCCCCCCCAGCCATAGGAAGTTAATCGGTCGACCTCTAGAACCCACTGTCCTGGCATTGCAAGCGCCACACACGCCACATACCAACTGAGTAGCAGAGGACCACAATCAAAACCTCAATCAGTGGACTGATTTCGTCAAATATTTCCATGTTAGTGTCAGTCAGGATGTAGCCAGTTGTTGTAATGTGATAGTAGGCCTAAAGGTTGTGCTGAGAACACACTGAAGAGGGAAATCGATGCTCCATGTAATGTACTTTGCATTAGTAGTGTTAACCCATTGCATGATGGAAGCAGTGGGTTTCCAGTGGAATGTGAGGCCAAGAGCGCTCAGTATTGGCACTCTAGCTAATATGGCTCTAGCCATTACATTTTTGTTTCCACAACTCACTGATTAACACTTAATTTGTATCTGTGCTGTTTGGGGAGGTCTGAGTCAGTCCCCAACACATGTCCACCTTCATACTATAGCTAGAACTGTTGACTATGACCAGCCCTGAATGGTCACCCTGCAGAGAACAGAAGGTGGGCATATGGGCCTTTACAGAACTCTGAGACTGCAGTGGTGTTGATTGATTGTGTTTCTATGGCTACCTCAGCTCCATTTGACTTACTTTTTAAAGAATTGTTTGTACTCCACTAGTTAACCTCTCTTCTCTCTCCCCTTTCAGAGTTACCCATTTTTCAAGAGAAGAAGAAAGCCTTATTTGGGAATCTTATGGACGAAGGCAAGCAACATTTTCTTTCTCGTGTGTTTGTCTGTGTCCATGTTTGGGTTAACCCAGGGGAAGCAGCTTGTTTGATAAAGCAGGGGAGGTGTTTGGAGGATTGTAGAGGTCATCTAATGAAGGTTCAGTGAGTGTGATTGGTAGATGGAGGAGAGGTCATCACCCTGAGCTGGTTTAGTAATCAACTCCTCTCCATCTGGAGGGACATATTGAGCATCTCGTCCTCGTGTGCCATTCACCCCAGCTTCCCAACACACGGGTCGGGAGGAGAGAGTCCTAACACAACCTAATCCCAACCTACTGTCTGTACCTCCCTCTTGTTTGATTGCCGCACAATTTCTCACATGTGCCTGACCAGAACCTGTCCCCCCCCCCCCCCCCCCCTAAACGTAGCTCCTACTACATATGAACATAAATAAGAAATTCAAATCTGGTGGAATGCTAGACCCATCTCTTGAAGTGATTCAGGTACAACCGCTTGTGTTTCCTGTGTAAAGACATGACCTCTAGAGTTTCCACTAGCACCACAAGTCAGCCCATCCTACAACAAAGAACACGGTGGACACACACTTCTGACTGCGCATCTAGTCCTACCAGAGGTCTAGTAGCTAGCCTGCTCGTTTCAGCAAAAGTCATTCTGCCCTCTTAACCATTAGCATGAGAAAAGCATGATAACGATGTCAAATGGTTCTTTAGACGTTATGTTTAATGAGGCACAAGACCTGGTTGTTTCAAGTGTTCATTGAGCCCTAAAGTCTTGGGATAATTTCCACTATTTATGGTGAACGTGCTTTGTTCTGATCTCTGCAGTGGCCTCCGCTCAGCTGCTCTTACTCTGGCCTGTACACCCTAGTTCTAAATCGTGAATGTCTATCCTCTTCCTCAGTAGGAGAAATACTCATGTAGCCGGTTCCTCAAATGGAAATCACTGCAGGCACACCAATGTGCGCACTCTCAGAGCAGTGTTGTTTATGCTCATTATGGCACCAGTCCCATGGGTGTCTGCATTAGTGTTGCACGGTATATCAAAATTTGGTTATTTTTCCGATACTAGAACATGAAATATGGTTCGCTACTAGAATTAGTTTATTTTGATACTTCTGTCAATTGTGTCTCACGGGTCAAGCCTGTGTATCAGCGCAGCCGACTTATTGCTAACCTGCACTGGGAGTCTGGGTTAACACTTGAATAATGATTGCAACATGGCATGTAGACATTTTGAAACTTCTTTCTTATACTGTTCGCAAAACAATGTCCATACACGCTAAAACACTTTACAACGCAAGAAGATACCGGTAGCTTCCAGCTTTGTAGGCAAACTTCCTTTGCTGGCTGACAGCTAAAGCTAATCTCAGTTCACTGCCCTAGTACTTTGTGACAATGTGCAAACCATAATGTGAAATATGCTGTTTGCCACCAAAAATGTTCATTCACTTATTCGGTCTCTCTCATGTCTCTCCCGACGGCTGCTGCATCATGGGGGATGACATGTTTACTGTTGCCTTGTCATTTGTAGTCACACAATCAGCCAAACAAGGTCAACTCAATGCATGCAAACTCCTTAGTAAATATTGATTCACCTGTATTGTAGATGGGCCCAGGTTGTTTTTTGATTTACCTAATTTATGGGTGGCTACCCTTGATAGCCTGTAAAATATTGCAACATTAAAATTACAGCCAAATACTTTATACGCAATGATTCCCTCTAGGGATCTAAGTTAAGGTCGTCCCTAGAACAATAAAAACAATATATACGTTCAAAACAGATAGCAGAGCCAAAATTCATACAACCACTGCACATTTAAAAAAAGCAATGAGGCTGATGCAACCGACCCTTTAGCTTAATGTTGATAGTTTTATTTCTTCATATTATAAAGCTCTACAATGTGCTGCACATGTTCCAAAATGCCATTATTGAGAACATCGGTCTCAAAAGTCCACTGCATGCGTGAGCGTTTTCATTTGACCGAGATGAAAAATATCCCTTAGAAATTAAGAGAGCGGGGAGATCAAAAGATGCATCACCTAGCATGGGTTACTAATGACTGACATTAATACTAGTCTTTGGCAGCTGGGCAATAAAATAACTTTGATTTTGAAAATAAATAGACAATGAAGAAATTACTGGTTACAATGGGATAATAATTGCTTGCAAAATAATTACCTCAACAGTTCTATGGTTGTATTTTGGCTACTTTGAAATTACAAATGTCCAAGTTTTAAACAAGTATAGATAAATAAATAGCTCCCAAATGCTGACCGCCTCTGCTCAGATTCAAGGTGATTGCTGTGTGGTGCACAACAGGCACTGTCCTTAACTCTCCGGTCTTGTGACTATTTAATCTGAACGTACCGTGCCTCGAGTCGGCTATGTTGCCAGAATCCGACCTTTTTAGATGTCAATGTTAATTATCCTTCATTGTATTTGACTGGTGTAAGAAGTAATTTATATATAAAAATGTAATGATACTGAACTCAAGATGCCCAATGATTGAACAGAGTATTTTTATGGGCTGGATCAAGTACCATTCTGTGACTGGCTAATATGGCTTTTTTTTATACTAAACTTGGGATCAGTATCGAAGTCAAAATTCTGATATTGTGACAACACTAGTCTGCATCCAGCCAGACACTGTGGGAGGCAGTACAGACTCTGGGACGAGGGAGTAAAATAGAGGCTGCTGATGCCAAAGCCTCCAGCCTCCTGGAGACAGATTGAAGAGCTGTCTACATCTCCCTTTTCCCCGTTGCTCTAGAGCACATCACTGCCTTCATGCAGGCTGCAGCAACCCACAAACACACAGGCAGATACTGTTACCGTCACTGCAGACTATTCCTACTAAAGTGCTCACTCACTCACTCACGCCCACACACATACTAAACCTCACACACTTATAGCCCAGACAGCAGCCACCAAGTGCAACTGTTCCATTTCAACAAGCTGCTTTCTCAGCACCCACACATAGCTCTTGTTTTAGCCCTGCTAGTCTTGGCTTTGCCCTTTTGTGTTCTGTGCTAATTTGGTCTACAGATGTTGCTTGTGTGTCCAGAGCAGCTTGCTAAGAGGCCCATCAATAGGTGGAGCTTTATCCAAGCAGATGTGGTCACAGGCAGCCTTAATGACACCTACAGTTGAAGTCAGAAGTTTACATACACCTTAGCCAAATGTATTTAAACTCAGTTTTTCACAATTCCTGACATTCAATCCTAGTAAAAGAAATCCCTGTCTTAGGTCAGTTAGGATCACCACATTATTTTAAGAATGTGAAATGTCAGAATAATAGTAGAGAATTATTTATTTATTTATTTCATCACGTTCCCAGTGGGTCAGAAGTTTACATACACTCAATGAGTATTTGGTAGCGTTGCCTTTTAATCCCACCGCAGTGTCCGATTTCAAAAAGGCTTTACAGCGAAAGCAAACCAAACGATTATGTTAGGTCAGAGCCAAGTCACAGAAAAACAGCCATTTTTCCAGCCAAAGAGAGTAGTCACAAAAAGCAGAAAGAGAAAAATTAATCCCTAACCTTTGATCTTCATCAGATGATACTCATAGGACTTCATGTTACACAATACATGTATGTTTTGTTCGATAAAGTTCATATTTATATCAAAAGATCTGTTTACATTGGCACGTTACGTTCAGTAGTTCCAAAACATCTAGTGATTTTGCAAAGAGCCACATCAATTTACAGTAATACTCATTGATAAGATTGATAAAAGATACTATTATGCACGGAATAATAGAATAATAAATAGATACATTTCTCCTTAATACAACCGCTGTGTCAGATTTTTTTTAAACTTTACGGAAAAAGCACACCATGCTATAATCTGAATACAGCGCTCAGAGACCAAAACAACCCAAACCGATATCCGCCATGTGTAGTCAGAAATAGCATTATATATATTCACTTACCTTTGATCTTCATGAGAATGTACTCCCAGGAATCCCAGTTCCACAATAAATGTTTGTTTTGTTCGATAATGTCCATTTATGTCCAAATACCTCCTTTTTGTTCGCGTTTAGCTCAGTATTCCGAATTCATGATGCGCGATCAAGTCAATGTTCCGTTACAGTCCGTAGAAACATGTCAAACGATGTATATAATCAATCTTTAGGATGTTTTTATCAAATCTTCAATGATGTTCCAACCAGAGAATTCCTTTTGTCTTCAGAAATGCAATGGAACTCAAGCGAACTCTCACGTGAACGTGCGTCACCAGCTCGTGGCTCTCTGGCAGACCTCTGACTCATTCCCTTCTCATTTGCCCCCACCTCACAGTAGAAGCATCAAACAAGGTTCTAAAGACTGTTGACATCTAGTGGAAGCCCTAGGAAGTGTAATATGACCCCATAGACACTGTATTCGATAGGCCAAGAGTTGAAAAACTACAAACTTCAGATTTCCCACTTCCAGGTTGGATTCTTTCTCAGGTTTTTGCCTGCCATGTGAGTTCTGTTACACTCAGACATCATTCAAACAGTTTTAGAAACTTCAGAGTGTTTTCTATCCAATACTACTAATAATATGCATATATTAGCAACTGGGCCTGAGAAGCAGACTGTTTACTCTGGGCACCTTATTCATCCAAGCTACTCAATACTGCCCCCAGCCCAAATAAGTTAAATTGTTTAACTTGGGTCAAACATTTTGGGTAGCCTTCCACAAGCTTCCCACAATAAGTTGGGTGAATTTTGGCCCAATCCTCCTGACAGAGCTGGTGTAACTCAGTCAGGTTTGTAGGCTTCCTTGCTCGCACATGCTTTTTCAGTTCTGCACACACACTTTCTATAGGCTTGAGGTCAGGGCTTTGTGATGGCCACTCCAATATCTTGACTTTGTTGTCCTTAAGCCATTTTGCCACAACTTTGGAAGTATGCTTGGGGTCAATGTCCATTTGGAAGACCCATTTGCGACCGAACTTTAACTTCTTGACTGATGTCTGGATGTTGCTTCAATATATCCCCATCATTTTCTTTGCTCGTGATGCCATCTATTTTGTGAAGTGCACCAGACCCTCCTGCAGCAAAGTGCCCCCACAACATGCTGCCACCCCCATGCTTCACGGTTTGGAAGGTGTTCTCCGGCTTGCAAACCCTTTTTCCTCCAAAACGTAACGATGGTCATTATGGCCAAACAGTTATATTTTTTTCATCAGACCAGAGGACATTTCTCCAAAAAATACGATCTTTGTTCCCAAGTGCAGTTGCAAACCGTAGTCTGGCTTTTTTATGGCAGTTTTGGAGCAGTGACTTCTTCCTTGCTGAGCAGCCTTTCAGGTTATTTTGATATAGGACTTGTTTCACTGTGGATATAGATACTTTTGTACCCGTTTCCTCCAGCATCTTCACACGGTCCTTTTGCTGTTGTTCTGGGATTGATTTGCACTTTTCGCACAAGTATGTTCATCTCTAGGAGACAGGACGCGTCTCATTCCTGAGCGGTATGGCGGCTGCGTCGTCCCATGGTGTTTATACTTGCATGCTATTGTTTGTACAGATGAACATGGTACCTTCAGTGGTTTGGAAATTGCTTCCAAGGATGAATCAGACTTGTGGAGGTCTACAATTTTGTTTCTGGGGTCTTGGCTGATTTTCTTTTGATTTTCCCATGATGTCAAGCAAATGGGCATTGAGTTTGAAGGTAGGCCTTGAAATACATCCACAGGTACACCTACCATTGACTCAAATGATGTCAATTAGCCTAACAGAAGCTTTTAAACGTCCAACTTCAAACTGTACATGCACAGCTCTGCTGCCCAGTCTACCCCCTCTCTCTGCTTCCCAGCAGTCATTTCCCTCCATTTCACATGTATTTTTTTTGTCTGGAGCACAGTGCTTCATGGCTGTCTTCCTGCCTGTCTCTGAGCTGTGCTGTTGGTTATATAAAGCAGCAGGGCCAGGGGTGGGTCACACCCAGCTCCTGCCAGGCCCAGGGGAAAATCCAGCCCTCCCTCCACTCGGCGGGCCGAGTCCATCCACAAAGGCCTCAACCGCAGCCTGTTACCATGGGAACAACTGACAGGAAGCAAACTAGTGCTCTGCTCTCGCATCCATCCTAGTCCACATTGCTGTATGGAGTCTTCAAAAAAAATTATGCAACCATGAATCTATGTTGCTCTCCCGTGCCAAAAATAGCCTCCAAGCTCTGTGCTTGCCCTTCGCTGGTCAGGCTTTATAGACAGATGGGCATATCACAGAACCTCTAGTCTGACCCTCAGCGAGAGGAAGGGAAAGGCCAATCAGTGTATAGGGCTGCCTGCCTGGACATCCCACTCAGCCCACTGTACTGGGGCTGTGCTAAGAGTGGAACATGCCATTCTCTCTCTGGTTGTCAACAGAGAACATCGAAAGGCCCCTTGACATTTTCAACATTTTGAGTTACGTTACTCTAATCAATTTTAGAATAAGGCTGTATGTTTTTTTAGAAAACTGGTTTTTAGAGATGTTTGGAAATGTATAGAAATACCTTATTTACATAATTATTCAGACCCTTTGCTATGAGACTTGAAATTGAGCCCAGGTGAATCCTGTTTCCATTGAGCATCCTTGATGTTTCTACAACTTAATTGGAGTCCACCCATGGTAAATTCAATTGATTGTACATGATTTGGAAAGGCACACACCTGTCTATATTAGAGGTTGACTGATTTTATTATTTTTTTCCACGCCCATACCGATTTTATTGGAGGACCAAAAAAGCACATACCGATTAATCGGATGATAATTTTTATTTGTGATAATGACAATTACAACAATACTAAATTAACACTTATTTTAACTTAATATAAAACATCAATAAAATCTATTTAGCCTCAAATAAATAATGAAACTTGTTCAATTTGGTTTAAATAATGCAAAAACAAAGTGTTGGAGAAGAAAGTCATATGTGCCATGTAAAAAAGCTAACGTTTGAGTTCCTTGCTCAGAACATGAGAACATATGAAAGTTGGTGGTTCCTTTTAACATGAGACTTCAATATTCCAAGGTAAGAGGTTTTAGGTTGTGGTTAATATAGTATTTATAGGACTATTTCTCTCTATACCATTTGTATTTCATATACCTTTGACTATTGGATGTTCTTATAGGCACTATAGTATTGCCAGTGTAACAGTATAGCTTCCGTCTCCCCCCTCGCCCCTACCTGGGCTCGAACCAGGAACACATTGACAAGAGCCACACTCGAAGCATCGTTACCCATCGCTCCACAGAAGCCGCGGCAAGGGGAATAACTACTCCAAATCTAAAAGCGAGTGGTGTTTGAAACCGTATTAGCGCACACCCAGCTAACTAGCTAGCCATTTCACATTGGTTACACCAGCCATTAGGCTGATAGGCTTGAAGTCATAAACAGCGCTGTGCTTGCGAAGAGCTGCTGGCAAAACCTACGAAAGTGCTGTTTGAATGAATGATTATGGGCCTGCTGCTTTACCCATTTCGAAAACAACACGTTTATTATTTCCGTGAAATACGGAAACGTTCGGTATTTTATCTAACGGGTGGCATCCATAAGTCTAAATATTCCAGTTACATTGCACAACCGTCAATGTTATGTCGTAATTACATAAAATTCTGGCAAATTAGTTCGCAATGAGCCAGGCAGCCCAAACTGTTGCATATACCCTGACTCTGCATGCAATGAACGCAAGAGAAATTACACAATTTCACCTGGTTAATATTGCCTGCTCAACTGGATCAGTAGTTATAACTAGTGATTTATGATTGCTATATTTTTTTTAAAGATAAGTTTAATGCTAGCTAGCAATTTACCTTGGCTTCTACTGAATTTGAGTAACAGGCAGGCTACTCGTGGAGTGCAATGGTTAGAGCGTTGGACTAGTTAACTGTGCGGTTGCAAGATTGGGTCCCCTGAGCTGACAAGGTGAAAATCTGTCCCTGAACAAGGCAGTTAACCCACAGTTCCTAGGCAGTCATTGAAAATAAGAATGTTTTCTTAACTGACTTGCCTAGTTAAATGAAAGGTATAAAAATGTTTTTTAAATATATTTTTTAAATCGGAAATCGGCGCACAAAAACACAGATTTCCGATTGTTATGAAAACTTGAAATCGACCCTAATTAATCGGCCAACCTCTAGTCTATATAATGGTCCCTACAGTTGACAGTGCATGTCAGAGCAAAAACCGCCCGGCTAAACTGAGCAATCGAGGAGAGGGGCCATGGTCAGGGAGGTGACCAAGAGCCCGATGGTCACTCTGACAGAGCTCCAGAGTTCCTCTGTGGAGATGGGAGAACCTGTTTTTTTCAGTAGCAGGGACTGAGACTAGTCAGGGTAAAGGGAAAAATAAACTGAGCTAAGTACAGAGATCCTTGATGAAGGAACCTGTAATACTTTCTGAAGGTGCTTCAACAAAGTACTGAGTAAAGGGTCTGAATACTTACGTCAAATGTTTTTATTTATACATTAGCAAACATTTCTAAATCTATTTTTGCTTTGTCATTATGGGGTGTTGTGGGTAGATTGAGGTGGAAAACGATTTACTCCATTTTAGAATAAGGCTGTAACGTAACAAAATGTGGGAAAGACGAGGTCTGAATACTTTGTCTGCTGCATGTACATTATGTACTCTTCTTTTTAGACTCCTTTGCACTGAGTAACTATTTTTACCCTACCCGCTGTATGAATAGAAGGCAGTTGCCAGTAAACTACCGGCACACATGAACAGTAAAAAAACAAAGTAAAGCATTCTGTTGGAAAGACTAAGATACTAGACCCCTCAAATTCAAATCTGGACCTTGAAGCCAGTTCCACTGCTTAAAACCAGGTACTGAGTTTTAGACCTGGCACACCAGGTGGTTGCAATTTAATTATCAGGTAGAACAGAAAAGCAGCAGTAGTCTGGACCTCGTAGGGTCAGAGTTCCTGTACTAGATCGTTGTTTTACACACACTTCCATTCCGTTTGAAATTGTTACATGATATTCTTCAGAACATATAGCCCACATGACCTTTGCATGTGAATGAACCATGACTATTGTTTTAAGAATCTGTGATTGGTCAAGCCTCATGGAAACCATTACGTTTTCCTCACTACATTCACCTATTCTCCTGTCTCCACACCAAATGTATAGTTAATTTATTATCCCGTTGTGTCTAACCCGTGTTCTCCCTGTTTCTCTACAGAAATGAGTCGCCAGACCGCCACAGCGCTGCCCACAGGAACCTCCAAGTGCGCCCCCTCCCAGCGCGTCCCCACCTTGTCCGGCACTACGGCCTCTAACAGCGACCTGGCCAGCCTGTTTGAGTGCCCTGTCTGCTTCGACTATGTGTTGCCCCCCATCCTGCAGTGCCAGAGCGGCCACCTGGTCTGCAGCAACTGCCGGCCCAAGCTCACCTGCTGCCCCACCTGCCGGGGCCCGCTGGGCTCCATCAGGAACCTGGCCATGGAGAAGGTGGCCAACTCTGTGCTCTTCCCCTGCAAGTATGCGTCGTCGGGCTGTGAGGTGACGCTGCCCCACACAGACAAGGCAGAGCACGAGGAGCTGTGTGAGTTCCGGCCATACTCCTGCCCCTGCCCAGGGGCCTCCTGTAAGTGGCAGGGCTCGTTGGACGCGGTCATGCCCCACCTCATGCACCAGCACAAATCCATCACCACGCTGCAGGGCGAGGACATCGTGTTCCTTGCCACGGACATTAACCTGCCTGGGGCAGTGGACTGGGTCATGATGCAGTCCTGCTTCGGTTTCCACTTCATGCTGGTCCTGGAGAAGCAGGAGAAGTACGACGGTCACCAGCAGTTCTTTGCCATTGTGCAGCTGATCGGCACGCGGAAGCAGGCAGAAAACTTTGCCTACCGCCTGGAGCTCAACGGGCACCGGCGACGGCTCACCTGGGAGGCCACGCCCCGCTCCATCCATGAGGGCATCGCCACTGCCATTATGAACAGCGACTGCCTAGTGTTTGACACCTCCATCGCGCAGCTGTTCGCTGAGAACGGAAACCTGGGCATCAACGTCACCATATCCATGTGCTGAGGACTGTCAAGTGGACAGCCACTAACACACACACACACTTTCTCTCTCACACTCTATCACACACATACTCAGACACATTTCAGACACCACAGGACACCTGAAGTTGTACCTGGGGGGTTTGGAGGGGGGCAAGATCTTTCCCAGGGAACCTGTTGTCTTCGAACAATGTGATTTAGAATGTTCAGATCGGTTAGATTGATGAAAACAATGGAACTCTATCCCTGGGATTCAATTTGAAGCTTCATTACAATATTAGTTCTATAACTAAAGTAAAGGTATCCTTTTTTTTTATACCTTAATGTTATGAGAATAATCCAGCCCATTGAACCCAGAGCACACACTTCAACAGGTGGGCTCAGTTTGCAGTGGGAAACTGGCAGAAGGGGCTCAGGGGATAGACACGGTAGGAGGAGTCAATTTGAGGGAGGATGGGGAATAAAAACAACTTATTTTTTGAAGATGTTGCATTTTTCAGCTTAGTCAACGTGAAACTAACTTCTTTCGGTTCATTATTGTTTTGGTTTTTAGTTCTGTTTCCCCCATTGGATGAGAAGAGAAGGTCCTGATATTGTGTGCACAGACATTGGCTGAGATGAAGCTAGTTTGTTCTCTCTCTGGAGTCTAACAGTTTTAGCCTAAACCACTGAATATCTGACCAGGAATGGGGACAATTTCTACAGTTATATTATTATTATTATTCAATGGAGATTTATCATTATCATTTTTTTGTAAGGACTTTTAATGAATGAAAAAGGCTGTAACCTTGTGGCTAATCTTCAGTGTTTGTAGATAAATTGTGTCGTTCTTTCGAAGACTTCAATGTATTTTATTTTGTAAGTTAGATTTCTTTGTCAGTCCTTGTCAGTCCTTGTCTACATTCTGTTTGAGGAGTGGGTGACGCAAAGCCAAACATCTCTGGATACGTAGAACTATTGCTGGTCCCATCATTATTTTGTTTTATTTTGTCATTAAATAAATCTATCTTTTTCATACCTTGTGCAATTTCCCCTTTCCCTGTGATTTTTCTCTTGGCCAGGGTTTAACTATGGGTTGGGACCCAAAGTGGTCCCTGGGCATGTGGGAGGTGGGCCGTGAGTTAGGAGAAGACATCTATAGTCGCACACTTTCCTCTTAATTTGGGTAATGGGAGGACCGTAAATTTCTCATTGTAGCTCTCGACCTGCTATAGGCAACAACATTTCTTGGCAAGGGTTTACTCCAACCACACACTTATCCCTCCCATCTTACCACGTTATCCTTGTCCAATGGCTTTACCCGTGTAAAAAATAAATAAAAAAATGGGGAGGGGGAATGGTAACTTCAGTGTGAACTTTGACGAACACCAAATAAAGTATGTATAAAAGATAATGGATATTTTTCAAATAAGATCATCTTTGAGAACTAAAAGCTAGACGTCATGTAGAACTTAAAAATGATGCATTTTTGTCATAGCGTGGGGCCCTATTGATGGTTTTTGTTACTCACTCAGCATAAGACCACTGCATAACCCATAGCATAAATTTGGCTTTAATACTGCACATTTTCTCTCCACCCATGACCAAATGTGTGTAATTGCAAGAAATTACCTTTTTAAAATTCTGTAGCCAAGAGGGCTTCCAAAATCGTAGGTTGGTATCTGCACAAATGGCCACGCCCACCACCTAAGGCCCATTTTGATCCAGAAAAAAAACTGAATACATGGCTGATCAAAGGCTTAAGGACAACTCACTACTCGACTGACCGTTTCTTTGTTTGTTCGCTTGTTGTAGGCGCTGTGTGTTATAGGGACCACCCGTCGTTTCTACATGTAGAATCGGTTTGCAACAGTGGAGGCAGGGGAGGACCATCCTCAGGGAATTTCATAAAAACCTTAACATTAAGTTATCCTTTCTAGATAAAACTATACCAAATATATTCACATCACCAAACAATTGACAAAAACACTTTTGAAATGGTCTACTATAGCCTCAACAGCACTCTGTAGGGTAGCACCATGTTGTAGCCAGAGGACAAGCTAGCTTCCATCCTCTGGGTACATTGACTTTAATACAAAACCTAGGAGGTTCATGGTTCTCACCCCCTTCCATAGACTTCCACAGTAATTATGAAAGGTTGGAGGACGTCCTCCCAAAGTTATCAGAGGTCTTGCAGCACGAACTGACATGTCCACCCAATCAAAGGATCAGATAATGAATCTAGTACTGAAAGTATAAGCTACAGCTAGCTAGCAGTGCAGTGCATGAAATGTGAGTAGTTGACAAAGCGAGAAAACAGTTAAACATTTTGAACAAATTTCTTCCAAATGGAGTAGCAAGAGGGAGTGAGGGCTAGCTCTATATATATTTTTTCTCACTTAGCTAGCAAATGCAGCTAGCTAGTTTAGCCAACTCAAATACCCGGCTCAAACATGGGGATGCTATGTTAGCTAGCTACAACTATCCAACACTGGAATTCTTAGAAGGCAAAGTAAGCCTTTGGTTTTACTAATTTAATGCCGCCGGTGTAACTGCTTACTGACTACTGCATGATTGTAGTGGGTTCACTAATGTGTTCTTTTAGCTATGTTGACTAGGATGTTACTTTAGCTAATATGGTGACAACGATAAAGGCTGTGTAAAGCGGTTATGATATGGTTTGGCTTGGAATGGTTGTTTCGCCTAGTCAGACAGCTGTGTTGTGCATTGAAGTCCACAAGAGAAGGGCAAAGGGGTGAGAGCTCGTAGATGTGAGAAGGAATACAAGCTGGTTGTATGTGGCTATGAAAGGGAACTGTTTGCATGTGATATGGGGTGTGTTCATTCCACCGATTCTGTTAAAATGTTTCTTAAATGGGGATAAACATACCTGAATTTGTCCAATAGAAACTTGTTTGCAACTGTTGGACTAATGATTACACCCTAAATCAGCTTGATGCAGGCAAGAGTGTGCAAGGTGGTATTGAATGTGTCACCTTAAATCTTCGAACCTGTGTGCACTTATGTTGTAAACTTTCATTTATTGGCTAAGTTGTAGCAACGTCATGTGTATAGGGAAAATTTGAGTATCATGTTGTAGCCTAAACCTATCAATGTTACAATGAGCTGGGTGAATGGAATATGAATGACAGTCATCCAATATGTTGTAATAGAAATAAGGCCATACTCATAAAAAAATAATCGTCCTCCCTCATCTTAAACGGCACCGACCACCACTGGTTTGCAAATTTCAGCCAGAACTGTTCAGAAGTGCTTGGTACTCTCGGCCAGCAATCCTACTGGTCTGTCATTGTCTTTAGGGTTGTGTGTGTGTGCTGCGAGGTGCATTTTTAAGTATGGTACGTCGTGTGTGCGCTTCCCAGTCCCATGCCGCCCCAGCTGAAGCCCTGTACTGTTTGGAGGCTCTGGGGCGTCAGTGTTCTGGCTGGTGAATGAAGGGTTAGCTCTGTAGGATCATAATTACCAGAGGCCCCCAGGAACCTTGGCACCCTGCCAGCCCACTCCACTGGGGAACACAGACCACTCCTTCTCTGACCCTGCTGCTGCTTTGTCTTCACACCACTTCCCTCAAGCATTATCTCCCTCCAGCAATGGCCCTAACAGGAACAGCTATATTCAGTCATGAACTCAGCAAAAAATAAACGTCCTCTCACTGTCAACTGCGTTTATTTTCAGCAAACTTAACGTGTATATTTATATGAACATAAGATTCAACAACTGAGACAAACTGAACAAGTTCCACAGACATGTGACTAACAGAAATGGAATGTGTCCCTGAACAAAGGGGGGTTCAAATCAAAAGTAACAGTCAGTATCTGGTGTGGCCACCAGCTGCATTAAGTACTGCAGTGCATCTCCTCCTCATGGACTGCACCAGATTAGCCAGTTCTTGCTCTGAGATGTTACCCACTCTTCCACCAAGGCACCTGCAAGTTCCTGGACATTTCTGGGGGGAATGACCCTAGCCCTCACCCTCCGATCCAACAGGTCCCAGACGTGCTCAATGGGATTGAGATCCAGGCTCTGCTGGCCATGGCAGAACACTGACATTCCTGTCTTGCAGGAAAACACTCACAGAATGAGCAGTATGGCTGGTGGCATTGTCATGCTGGAGGGTCATGTCAGGATGAGCCTGCAGGAAGGGTACCACATGAGGGAGCGGGATGTCTTCTCTGTAATGCTCAGTCCGATGATGCTGTGACTCACCGTCCCAGACCATGACAGACCTCCACCTCCAAATCCCGCTCCAGAGTACAGGCCTCGGTGTAACGCGCATTCCTTCGACGATAAACCAGAATCCGACCATCACCCCTGGTGAGACTAAACCGCGACTCGTCAGTGAAGAGCACTTTTTGCAGTCCTGTCTGGTCCAGCGACGGTGGGTTTGTGCCCATAGGCGAGGTTGTTGCCGTTGATGTCTGGTGAGGACCTGCCTTACAACAGGCCTACAAGCCCTCAGTCCAGCCTCTCAGCCTATTGCCGACAGTCTGAGCACTGATAGAGGGATTGTGCGTTCCTGGTGTAACTTGGTCAGTTGTTGTTGCCATCCTGTACCTGTGTTGTTACATGTGGTCTGCCACTGCGAGGACGTTCAGCTGTCTGTCCCGTCTCCCTGTAGCCTGTCTTATGCGTCTCACAGTACAGACATTGCAATTTATTGCCCTGGCCACATCTGCAGTCCTCATGCCTCCTCCCATCTTTCTTTTTGTGTATTTCAGAATCAGTAGAAAGGCCTCTTGGTGTCCTAAGTTTTCATAACTGTGACCTTAATTGCCTACCGTCTGTAAGCCTCTCGTGATGGCGTCATAGTGTTAACGTACAATAGTGTTAATATTTACAGGATGCTACTATTGTCTGTAGTTGGTTTCTAGTCATATTTTAGTAGCTTTCTCCCATTGGGCCCAAAGGAAGGCATATAGCCTAGATGCTGGAAGCAGCAGGCATGCTGTGGTGGAGCTTGTCTTGGCTCATCATCGTTGTAGAATGATGATCCACACCCTGCTGTTGCTAAGACGGCTGCATCGCGCTCTGCTGATTCTCAACCACATTCAACAGAGTACTTTCAGTACATCACACACGCAAATTATGCAATTTAATATTTGTATTGAAATTCTTTATTTTCATTATGCAACTGTTACAGAGCTATTTAGTGAGACTGTATCCCTTAGGGTATGACATAGTACTGCATCTTAACAGTATAGCTACTGTGCAATCACGCTCATCCTGTATCTACACATAAAATCATGTGTAAAGCCATACCAGCAGAATTATCTGGATATTGAGCAGACCTCTGATGCTGATGCCAATTATGAAGTCTCTGTAAACCTCATTCATTCAGTCATGTTAAATCTGAGGGACATGAACAGCATGGTCAAGGTCACCGGTCTTGTTATTTTTTAAATGTTCGTAGCCAGAGCTTTTACAGCAGAGCAACTGGAACAACTAGTACTGTTACAATCCACATAAGCCCCACACTGTGGATTCTTCAGCCAGTTCCCAGAACAACCCAGTATGCAGCAGAGACAATAGAACTTAGTGATTGATGGTCCTAACTCGGTCTGAACTCCACCAGGATCAGACCAGTCAGGTCATAAATGTGGAATGTCAGATCCAGAAACGCAACAGGTGTTACAAGAGAGGGCACTACATTTCAACCTGTCCGCTTTGTGTGAACTTAAGGAAAGTGTTGAAGTAGATAAAGAACATGTTTGCATCACAGAAGCCTCCTTACTAACAGATCAGTAACACCCACACCCTCTTTGATAACGGCCTGTTTATGCATCCACCACAAAGATAATGTGGTCAGTGTGTTTCTGCCTCATACAAATTAATATATGGAAGTGACAATGTACTATGAGCTTTCCATATCCACCAGGAAGATGAATGGGAGTTCCTGTATGTTAGTCAGAGTGTGACATAGACCGTCTCTGAGTGGTAATATTACAGGGACCCGTCTCACAGTTTGCTGACAATGTGTGGTAGAGTGAGAGGGTTGGACATTCCGGGGAACCCCCCATCGAAGGCTGCGTTCAGGACCTCGTCCAGGTTGCTGGCTGTTACAAAGTCCAGCTCCTTCCGGACGTTAGCTGGGATCTCCTCCAGGTCCTTCTCATTGCGCTTTGGGATGATGACACGCTTCACCCCGGCCCTGTGAGCTGCCAGGACCTTGTCCTTGATCCCTCCCACCTGCAGACAGAATCAGGGCTGGCACAATTACCGTATAACTGACGATTATGGATGAAGACAGTTATGAAAATCAAATAACCTTGGGGGTTTTTGGGGACAAACTGCTGGCCGGGCATTCGTGCGGTTGAGTCAGTTTCTGAGATAACGCAATGAAACTTTGTTGCCCCTTGCCGAAACAAGTAAGGTGTTGTAGCAAACAATTAATAGAATGGGCTTGGAACCTCTAACCCTGGCAATTTGACTGGTAAACTCGCAATGTCTTAAAATATTTAGATGCACTATTGTAAAGTGGTTGTTCCACTGGATGTCATAAGGTGAATGCACCAATTTGTAAGTCGCTCTGGATAAGAGCGTCTGCTAAATGACTTAAATGTAAATGTAAATGTCTTCCTGGTATTGTGATGCAATCATTTCCATGGTAAAGTAGAATGCTCATTCAAATGATAACTATAGGGGTGAACGACTCCAGGATTTTGAGTCGTCGTCTTTGGCTGCGCACCACATTATTGCAGAGTCCTACTAGGAACACAAATGTTGTATTCTAAAGAGGACTGGCATGAGCATGCTGCTGCCCATTTGCTTATCAACTTATAAAAGGCCTATTTTGTTTGAATATAGAAGATGTGTAGGAAGTAGATTATTTCAGAGATAATTCAGCTGTGTGCAGCCTTGACAGATTCCCATGGGATGATATGGGGCACTCTCCACGCTGATAAGCCTATTCTTTGATGTGTTGTATGCCCCTAGTCGGACGGGACTAGTATTGATAGAGACGTTGGTCATGTAATTATTATGAAAGCATGTGTTATTCCAGAGGACAATTCACACAGGATTCATTTTTTGTTCATTATTTTAAAAATATATATATATTCAATTGACTTATGACTGAAGCCGAGGTTTGTATTCTAGCAGTGAAGACATGTCAACGTCATGTCTAAACGATAATAGGCTACACTGATAAGTCATGTATAGGTCTCCCCATCATATTTACACTGAAGTGTGATCATAATCCTTATTTTAGCAATCCATGGTAGATTTCCCTCCTAATAAAAATGCCCCAGATTCTGCTGATTTGAGCTAGTGGACAGTATTTGCATGAGAAAGTGAACTTGCCATTTCCAAAAAGTTTAGCTCAGTGGGGAATCGGGGATGCTCTGCTTTGGATCTATTGACTAACTAGGACATCAACAACCAGGGTTTCATTAAATAAGCTATAGGCACAATACCTTTCATCGCCCATTTAGGTTTAATTAAACTGACGTTTTGGCGATGTTCAACTTCAATTCACTGGCACAATTTAGAATAGTTTTGCCCTAGGCCAACTCATTGATGTACAGTCGTGAACAAAAGTTTTGAGAATGACACAAATATTCATTTTCACTGCTGCCCCAGTGTCTTTAGATATTTTTGTCAGATGTTACTATGGAACACTGAAGTGTAATTTAAAAATATAGATTTTATTGACAATTACATGAAGTTGATGCAAAGAGTCAATATTTGCAGTGTTGACCCTTCTTTTTCAAGACCTCTGCAATCCGCCCTGGCATGCTGTCAATTAACTTCTGGGCCACATCCTGACTGATGGCAGCCCATTCTTGCATAATCAATGCTTGAAGTTTGTCAGAATATGTGGGTTTTTGTTTGTCCACCCGCCTCTTGAGGATTGACCACAAGTTCTCAATGGGATTAAGGTCTGGGAAGTTTCCTGGCCATTCCTGACCTAAAATATTGATTTTTTTGTTCCCTGAGCCACTTAGTTATCACTTTTGCCTTATGGCAAGGTGCTCCATCATGCTGGAAAAGGCATTGTTCGTCACCAAACTGTTCCTGGATGGTTGGGAGAAGTTTCTCTTGGAGGATGTGTTCTTAGGAAAAATTGTGAGTGAGCCCACTCCCTTGGCTGAGAAGCAACACCACCCATGAATGGTCTCAAGATGCTTTACTGTTGGCATGACACAGGACTGAGGGTAGCGCTCACCTTGTCTTCTTCGGACAAGCTTTTTCCGGATGCCCCAAACAATCGGAAAGGGGATTCCGAGAAAATGACTTTACCCCAGTCCTCAGCAGTCCAATCCCTGTACCTTTTGCAGAATATCAGTCTGTCCCTGATGTTTTTCCTGGAGAGAAGTGGCTTCTTTGCTGCCCTTCTTGACACCAGGACATCCTGCAAAAGTCTTCGCCTCACTGTGCGTGCAGATGCACTCACACCTGCCTGCTGCCATTCCTGAGCAAGCTCTGTACTAATGGTGCCCCGAATCCGCAGCTGAATCAACTTTAGGAGACGGTCCTGGAGCTTGCTGGACTTTCTTGGGTGCCCTGAAGCCTTCTTCACAACAATTGAACCGCTCTCCTTGAAGTTCTTGATGATCCGATAAATGGTTGATTTAGGTGCAATCTTACTGGCAGCAATATCCTTGCCTGTGAAGCCCTTTTTGTGCAAAGCAATGATGACGGCATGTGTTCCCTTGCAGGCAACCATGGTTGACAGAGAAAGAACAATGATTCCAAGCACCACCCTCCTTTTGAAGCTTCCAGTCTGTTATTCGAACTCAATCAGCATGTCATTGTGATCTCCAGCCTTGTCCTTGTCAACACGCACAGCCGTGTTAACGAGAGAATCACTGACATGATGTCCGCTGGTCCTTTTGTGGCAGGGCTGAAATGCAGTGGAAATGTTTTTGGGGGATTCAGTTCATTTGCATGGCAAAGAGGGACTATGCAATTAATTGCAATTCATCTGACCACTCTTCATAACATTCTGGAGTATATGCAAATTTGCCATCATACAAACTTGGGCAGCAGACTTTGAAAATGTATATTTGTGTCATTCTCAAAACTTTTGGCCACGACTGTAAACTATACTTGAATAAGCTTTTGGTGAATTAGAGGTATTTCAAGACAAAACATTGCGAGATACAGATTATCAAGACATAGCCTATGCGCACGGTTCTGACTGTTTGCCTGCCCCTCTTGCTGGCTCGCCTGCTCTTTCTCTTCACTATGAATGATGCCTGTGTGTGTGTTCAGTCTCCGGTCTGTTGCATGTTTGTAGCTTAGCCTACTCATTGATAGCCCCTACTTTAGTAAATATGCAAGAAATTGTGAGATACACCTACACAGTACTGCGAGATACAGCTTTAGATTACCGATGCATAGCTCTGACTGCCTGGTGGCCGACCTGCCTACCTATGTCTGGCTGTGCCCTTCCCCTCGCTCTCCTTCGCTAGCTCGCCCTTTCTTTGCTGTGAAAGATGCGAGTTTGTGTTCTCTGAAGTAGCCTACGGAAACTAGCCTAATCAGTCTCCTCCGTTATAATCATACTGAATCTTAGGGGTCGATTCCACTACGCATGACACCCAGAAATTGGAGTTGACAGGCAAGCAATCTATTATTTTGTAGTAGACAACCCACCACTAGTTAACTGCTCATGCAATGGAATGTATTTTGTAATGTCAGTTGAGTTGAATCAACAAATCACGGCACATATTGATGGGTACACTTCCTGCTTTGTTCATATGGGTACACTCGCAATGGCCGCCAGTCCACCCATTATGCCGTCATTGACTTGAATGGGGACGCCCATTCTTTTCATTCTATTTCTACTGCAGCACATGCAGTCCGGAGCGGAGGAAAGGATGTGTAGTTGTGTCTCACCGGCAGCACCAGGCCTCTCAGAGTGATCTCTCCAGTCATGGCCACATCGGACCGTACCAGGCGCCCACTGAACAGCGAGGCCAGGACCGTTACCATGGTGACTCCAGCCGATGGGCCGTCCTTTGTGACTGCTCCTGCTGGGAAGTGCAGATGGATGTCTGTCCCCTCAAGAGGATCTGAACCACCGACCACTACATCAGACAGACAGACAGACACACAGTCCTTCAGCCGTCATTGTGTATTGCTTTGATATGGATGTAAATGAGTAGCAAAGCTAAGGCAAAATGCATTTTGTTGTGTGTCTTCACTCACGATTGGTCAGCTGGTAGGTCTTGGCATTGCTGCGCAGCCAGCTCATGGCCAGGTGGGCAGATTCCTTCATAACGTCACCCAGTTGTCCAGTCAGGGTCAGCTGGCCCTCACCCTCCATGCGGCTGGCCTCCACAAACATGATCTCCCCTCCCAGGGGGGTCCAGGCCAGGCCGACGGCCACGCCCGGCAGTGTCAGACGCTCCGACACCTGGACACGACCAGGGAGAGGAACACAATCATCTACACTGAGTGTACAAAACAGGAACACCTGCTCTTTCCATGCCCTAGACTGACCAGGTGAATCCAGGTAAAAACTATGATCCCTTATTGAGTTCACCTGTTAAATCCACTTCAAATCAGTGAAATGATAAAAGGAAGGAGGACAGATTAAAGAAGTTTTTTTTTTTGAGTGTGTCATGAACTGCAATGCTGCTGAATTTTTCACACAACAGTTTCCCATGTGTATCAAGAATGGTCCACCACTCAAAGGACATCCAGCCAACTTGATACAACTGTGGGAAGCATTGGAGCCAACATGGGCCAGCATCCCTGTGGAACGCTTTCGACACCTTGTAGAATCCATGCCGCAACAAATTTAGGTTGTTCTAAGGGCAAAGGGGAGTGCAACTCAATATTAGGAAGGTGTTGTTAATGTTTTGTACACTCAGTATATACAGACACCTAGGTACTGGATCTGTAGTCATCTACACATCACTGCTATATTAGTCAATAACACTGAGGTGAGAGTAAGAGTATGGGGTTTACTATGTTTTAAAACTAGTTGTAGTCCTCAGTATCCTATGCTCAGTGAGGACTAGAAGAATGCTGTGGTCTGCCTTCCCTCCAAATAACCCTCCTTCTGCTCTCCCTGCTGTACACACAACACAGGCACATTCCAGTCCCCCTGTGAGAGCTCGAGAGCCCCTCACCCCAACCCCCTCTCTTCCCCTCCGCCCCCAAATCCCATGGGTATGAATGGAATGCTAAGCTACATTAGTAACATAAGTGTGTACTTTCTGCAGCACAGCTACACTGCTTTAAGCCTGCAGCAACAGCATCCTAATCACAAGTTGGCACATTTAGGTGCATCTATAGTACACTAGAGTACTGTTTTAAAGTTGCACCCTTCAAGTCTGCAAACTAGTACGGTTAGAAGTGCATGTTTATAGTTGTCTCTCACTCGCTCAAGAGGACCAATGTTATGGGTACATAAGAACACTTTGGCTTTAATTGTGCATGACAAGGCTTTTCTATACATGTGCTTCCCACAGTAGAGAATCATCCTGCTGTATTTGCTGCAATCTGCAATGTCATCATTCTCTCTCCAGTGCATCAGTCTTCTCAGAGCAGTGTGTTGGGCCAGACAGTGCCAACCCCTACCCTCTCTCACCTCCATCTCAAAGACAGTGCATCAGTCTTCTCAGAGCAGTGTGTTGGGCCAGACAGTGCCAACCCCTACCCTCTCTCACCTCCATCTCAAAGACAGTGCATCAGTCTTCTCAGAGCAGTGTGTTGGGCCAGACAGTGCCAACCCCTACCCTCTCTCACCTCCATCTCAAAGACAGTGCATCAGTCTTCTCAGAGCAGTGTGTTGGGCCAGACAGTGCCAACCCCTACCCTCTCTCACCTCCATCTCAAAGACAGTGCATCAGTCTTCTCAGAGCAGTGTGTTGGGCCAGACAGTGCCAACCCCTACCCTCTCTCACCTCCATCTCAAAGACGTGCGGCCCCAGGATGTCTTTCAACGCGATGTGGTCCATGACGATGGGCATATCTGGGGGCGCTGCCATGTCTGCCGACACCCCGTCAGGCTCCTCTGCCCTCCTCCCTCGCTTCCCATCTGACACACACACACACACACACAGAGAGAGAGGTCAGAGAGAATGAGAACATAGAAAGCAGGTGAGCAAATTATAGAGATTAATATAAATATTAGCAACAGCAAAAGTTAATTTGAGAGGTTGGAGCAGGATGTAAAACAACAAGGTGTGTGTGTGTGTGTGTGTGTGTGTGTGTGTGTGTGTGTGTGTGTGTGTGTGTGTGTGTGTGTGTGTGTGTGTGTGTGTGTGTGTGTGTGTGTGTGTGTGTGTGTGTGTGTGTGTGTGTGTGTGTGTGTGTGTGTGTGTGTGTGTGCACATAGTGCATGTCTGAGTGGTTGTTCTTGTACACAACACAGCTTCCCCAGACCTCTTATTATGCACATGCTGATCACTGGTCATGTGACCTGACTACCAATGCAAAGTGGATGAGGAGCATGGTGTTCCACTCAACAGAGCTAGTCCATTCAGTGGCAACACTACACTGCAGCACAACACTATTTTACAAACACTTAATGGATAGTTAAAGAGGGGGGATAACTGAGGGCAGTCTTTATGGACTGACATATCTATGTAGTGAGTGAATGTGTAATATAAATCAGCTCTGACAGTCCCTCTTTGAGCTGTCTAGTGCCATGAAAGACAAAACAAAGCGAGGGATGAAACGAAGGATACAACCAGGGGAGAGAGGTGGGCAAAGGAACAACAGCCGTGCTCCTAACTGGTCATGTGACAGCTGTCATGAGCCGCCAGTCATGGAGCAGCTGGTAGAGAAAAGAAAGACACAGCACGCACACACTCCTCCTCACAACTCTTTGTTCGGTCTGCCAATAATGTCACCGTTACCTGGCAACAGACAGCCATTTACACAAAGAGCAGAGGAAGAGTGTCATTCTCTCTTTTCATCTGCTGCTGTTTTGCAGTGGGAGTGGTTACACAGAAGCGAGGGGGCGGGGGGGGCAGTCCAAATCTGTTTCAATAGGGCAACAGAGCCATAAAACCCCTCTGTTCTGCCCCCCCCCTCTCTCTCAGCTCAGGCCGTGTTAACTGCCAGTGTGATTTCTCCTGTTACACAAGAGCTGCTGCACAGAGACACTGGGGGAGGGAAGGCAGGGGGCATGTGGTCGTGAGGCCGTCTGTTAGCAGGATTATCCCCCCCCCATACCCTTCAGAAGGGGGATGACGTGTGTGTGTGTACTGTGTGTGAGCATGCGTGCCTTTATGTTTGAGAGGGCATTGTGCATTGGTCAGCAGATTTGTAGTCAGGGACTGCACAACCAACCGGCGGTGTGAATGTGTGTGAGGTGACGGTGCTCACTGGAGGGAAGGAGGGAGCACCTGGTAGTGTACATAGTATGATATAGCCATGTCTGTTCCTAACAACTCAATTAGCTCCAGCCTCCAGGGGCAGATATTGTGATTTCACAGCTTGTCTGTGGGGAGTGCTAGTCTGTATACAGCAGGCCACTGAGGCACTGCTGAGACCAGCTCACCACTGCAGTATGTTTGAGGGCAGGGACTGATACTGTAGCTGTGCCAGTCAGTCAGTCCTCCCTCCTGCCCCACAGAGAGTGGTTTTCCCCTGCTGGTTTTTCTACCTCCGTGCTCAGCTCCCTGGGGGGCACTCTCAGCAGGCGCGGCCTCTGATTTGGTAACATTGTGACCCTCTGCGACCTTCACTGCCACTGCTCGACATATCGCACCGATCTTCCTCTCCAGGGACCGGACACCGGCCTCACGAGTGTACCTGCGTGTGCGCACACACACACACACACACACACACACACACACACACACACACACACACACACACACACACACACACACACACACACACACACACACACACACACACACACACACACACACACACACACACACACACACACACACACACACAGTTCCGCTATCATCAACCATGATGGTTAAAATGACAGTGTGACTGTTTGAGACATCACAATCTCCCCCCTGGCCATGCTGTTAGGTGCTGGCCCCATCTGCAGCATGCGCTGATGTCCACAACACTGAGGATCTATCATGGTCCTACTGTACTCTATATCATCTACTGCATCTTTATGTAATACATGTATCACTAGCCACTTTGTTTACATACTCATCTCATATGTATATACTGTACTCTATATCATCAACTGCATCTTTATGTAATACATGTATCACTAGCCACTTTGTTTACATACTCATCTCATATGTATATACTGTACTCTATATCATCTACTGCATCTTTATGTAATACATGTATCACTAACCACTTTGTTTACATACTCATCTCATATGTATATACTGTACTCTATATCATCTACTGCATCTTTATGTGATACATGTATCACTAGCCACTTTGTTTACATACTCATCTCATATGTATATACTGTACTCTATCATCTACTGCATCTTTATGTAATACATGTATCACTAGCCACTTTGTTTACATACTCATCTCATATGTATATACTGTACTCTATCATCTACTGCATCTTTATGTAACACATGTATCACTAGCCACTTTAACTATGCCACTTTGTTTACATACTCATCTCATATTTATATACTGTACTCTATATATCATCTACTGCATCTTTATGTAACACATGTATCACTAGCCACTTTAACTATGCCACTTTGTTTACATGCTCATCTCATATGTATATACTGCACTCAATACCATCTACTGTATCTTGCCTATGCCGCTCTGTACCATCACTCATTCATATATCTTTATGTACATATTCTTTATCTCCTTACACTTGTGTCTATAAGGTAGTAGTTTTGGAATTGTTAGCTAGATTACTTGTTGGTTATTACTGCATTGTCGGAACTAGAAGCACAAGCATTTCGCTACACTCACATTAACATCTAACCATGTGTATGTGACAAATACAATTTGATTTGAATTTGATTTGGTCCAAACACACCAACACAGTCGTAAAGAGGGCACGACAACGCCTCTTCCCCCTCAGGAGACTGAAAATATTTGGCATGGGCCCTCAGATTCTCAAAAGGTTCCACAGCTGCACCATTGAGAGCATCTTGACTGGCTGCATCAAGATACGCTACAGAGGGTAATGCGTACGGCCCAGTACATCACTGGGGTCGAACTCCCTGCCATCCAGGACCTCAATACCAGGCGGTGTCAGAGAAACGCCCTAAAAATGGTCACACTCCAGCCACCCAAGTCATAGACTGTTCTCTGCCACCGCACAGCAAAATGTTAGTGTAGCGCTAAGTCTAGGACCAAAAGGCTCCTGAACAGCTTCTACCCCCAAACCATAAGACTGCTAAATACACTGAACAAAAATATAAAATGCAACATGTAAAGTGTTGGTCCCATGTTTCATGAGCTGAAATAAAATAACCCAGAAATGTTTCATACATACATACATACAAAAAGCTTATTTCTCTCAGATTTTGTGCACAAATTTGTTTACATCCCTGTTAGGGAGAATTTCTCAAGGCATATCAAGAAGCTGATTAAACAGCATGATCATTACACAGGTGCACCTTGTTCTGGGGACAATAAAATGCCACTACAATGTGCAGGTTTGTCACACAACACAATGCCACAGATATTTCAGGTTGAGGGAGCATGGGATTGACATGCTGACTGCACGAATGCCCATCAGAGCTGTTGCCAGATAATTTGTTCATTTCTCTACCATAAGCCACCTTCAACATCTTTTTAAAGAATTTGGCAGTACGTCCAACTGGCCTCACAACCGCAGACCACATGTAACCACGCCAGCCCAGGACCTCTACATCCAGCTTCTTCACCTGCAGGATCGTCTGAAACCAGCCACCCGGGCAGCTGATGAAACCAAAGAATTTCTGCACAAACTGTCAGAAACCATCTCAGGGAAGCTCATCTGTGTGCTCATCAGCCTCACCAGGGTCATGACCTGACTGCAGTTAGGCGACATACTGTGGGCAAAGGCTAACCTTTGATGGCCACTGGCACGCTGGAGAAGCGTGCTCTTCCCTGGTTTGAATCCCGGTTTCAACTTTACCGGGCAGAAGGCAGGACAGTGTGTATGGCGTCGTGTGGGCGAGCAGTTTGCTGATGTCAACCTGGTGATCAGAGTGCCCCATGGTGACAGTGGAGTTATGGTATGGCTATAAGCTATGGACAATGAACACAATTGCATTTTATCGATGGCAATTTGAATGCACAGAGATACCGTGATGAGATCCTGAGCCACATTGTTGTGCCATTCATCTGCCGCTGTCATCTCATGTTTCATTATGATGAGGCACGGCCCCATGTCGCAAGGATCTGTACACAATTCCTAGAAGCTGAAAAGGTCGCAGTTCTTCCACGGCCTGCATGTCACCCATTGAGCATGTTAGGGATGCTCTGGATCGACGTGTACGACATACTGCGTTTCAGTTCCCGCCAATATCCAACAACTTCACACAGCCATTGAAGAGTGGGACAACATTCCACAATCAACAGCCTGATCAACTCTATGCGAAGGAGATGAGTTGTGCTGCATGAAGCAAATGGTGGTTACACCAGATACTGACTGGTTTTCTGATCCATGCCCCTACCTTTCTTTTTTTAAGGTATCTGTGACCAACAGATGCATATCTGTATTCCTAGTCATGTGAAATCCATAGATAAGGGCCTAATACATTAATTTCCATTGATCAATTTCCTTATATAAACTGTAATTGGTGCATGTTGCGTTTATATTTTTGTTCAGTGCAGTTAACCAAATAGCTACTTGGACTCTCCTTTTGACCACACGCTGCTGCTACTGTCTATTATCTGCCTTGTTGTGTTGGCTTAAATAAAGGTGAAATAAATAAAATTGTCACTTTACCCCTACCTATATGAACATACACTATATATACACAAAAGTATGGACATGTCTTCAAATGAGCGGATTCAGCTATTTCAACCACACCCATTGCTGACAGGTGTATACAATTGAGCACACAGCTATGCAATCTCCATAGACAAACATTAGCAGTAGAATGGCCTTACTGAAGAGCTCAGTGACTTTGAACATGGCACCGTCATAGGATGTCCTCTGTTGCAACACTCACTACCAAGTTCCAAACTGCTTCTGGAAGCAACGTCAGCACAATAACTGTTCGTCGGGAGCTTCATGGAATGGGTTTCCATGGCCGAGCAGCCGCACACAAGTCTAAGATCACCATGCGCAATGCCAAGCGTCGGCTGGAGTGGTGTAAAGCTCGCCGCCATTGGCTCTGGATCAGTGGAAACGTGTTGTCTTGAGTGGTGGATCATGCTTCACCATCTGGATGGACAAATCTGGGTTTGGCGGATGCCAGGAGAACGCTACCTGCCCCAATGCAGTGCCAACTGTAAAGTTTGGTGGAGGACAAATACTGGTCTGGGATGTTTTTCATGGTTCGGGCTAGGCCCCTTAGTTCCAGCGAAGGGAAATCTTAATGCAACAACATACAATGACATTCTACATGATCCTGTGCTTCCAACTTTGTGGCAAGTTTGGGGAAGGCCCTTTCCTGTTTCACCATGACAGAACCCTGACCTCAACCCCATTGGAACGCTCAACATCAGTACCCGCCCTCACTAATGCTTGTGGCTGAATGGAAGCAAGTCCCCGCAGCAATGTTCCAACATCTAGTGGAAAGCCTTCCCAGAAGAGTGGAGGCTGTTATAGCAGCAATGTTCCAACATCTAGTGGAAAGCCTTCCCAGAAGAGTGGAGGCTGTTATCGAAGCAAAGGAGGGACCAACTTAATGACCATGATTTTGGAATGAGACATTCGACGAGCAGGCGTCCATATACTTTTGGTCATGTTGTGTATCTACCTCAATTTCCTCGTACACCTGCATAACGACCCGGTACTGGTACCCCATGTAATACAGCAAAGTTACCATTGCTCATTTGTAATTTTCTATACAAAAAAAGCATTTCACTGTTTATCTACACCTGTTGTTCACAAAGCATGTGACAATACAAATGTACCCGTGGGTGCCCTCTGCGACCCGTCTTAACCTGTCTGGCTCTGGTAATCTCCCCCTTCTGTCCTGCTAGAACGATAGTCACTCCCCTCCTCTCTCTGACCTGCCACACTTCTAGCGTGTGTAAAGCACCCTCGGTGTGTGTGTGAGTCTTTGTGTTCGTACTTGCTAATGATGTCCTGGGTGGTGTCCTGAGGTATCTGGAGCTGTTGGGGCGTGAGTCCATGCTGTTCTAGCTGATGGGGAATCAGGTGACGATGAGCTATCTCCACCTTCTCCTCCTGAGTGTACCCTGAGAGGACATCAGATACAGAGAATGTAATAAACACCTCTTCCTGACAGGCCATTACCATATTTATCCAGGCTAACACCACATCAATCTCGGAGGGGAACTGCCCACTGTGTCTTGGGGCTACACCATGATGTGTGCTATTAATGTGTTAATAACCAGTTACATTGATTCTACATAAATCAATGGCCAAGACAGGTACTCAATGTCCCTTCAGTTGACCCCTGTGCCCAACAAGATGACCCTTGACCTCTGACCTTGCACCTGGAGGACCTCCATCCTGTCCAACAGGGCCGGAGGGATGGTGGCCGTGGAGTTGGCTGTAGCGATGAACAGGACCTGGGAGAGGTCGAAGGCCACGTTGAGGTAGTGGTCTGTGAAGCTGTGATTCTGCTCTGGGTCCAGGACCTGGTGGGAGTCAGGCGGACACAGAAGAGACTCAGTATTAGGAGCACAGCTAACACTCAGCAACAGGAATACATATTTCATTATACTCAACTGGTTAGCGACCATTACTAATGAGCTGCATGTCTACCAGCTGCAGATGTAGAAACATTTACACTGTGTGTGTCTGTGAATTGTTGGTTCAGACTTCACACTGCCAGAGGCAATAAACAAATCATTCTGCTTTGCTTCCTCCCCCACATCCCTTCTCCTCCTCCCTGCTCTGCCTCTCTCTATCCCTCTGGGCACCCAAGCAGAGAGAGAGGAAGAAAAATAGAGAGAGGGAGAGGGAAAGGGGTAGTAAGAAGGTGGAATGTTGAATGCAGCAGAACAGTGGACCTGATGGGTAATTCTGTGACTGAGCCTGAAGTTTTGGTTTGGCTGTGATGTGTTCTGCAAACACTGGCTCCCACAAAGCAGGACTACATTGCTGCGCTGCGCAGGATTACATTACCGTGCAGGCGCAGGACTACCTTACCGCGCAGGACTACATTACCGCGCAGGACTACATTACAGCGCGGGACTACATTACCACACAGGACTACCTTACTGCGCATGTCTACATTACCACGCATGTCTACATTACCATGCAGGCGCAGGACTACCTTACTGCGCAGGACTACCTTACTGCGCAGGACTACCTTACCGCGCAGGACTACCTTACCACCCTGGACTACATTACCGCGCATGTCTACATTACCGTGCAGGCGCAGGACTAACTTACTGCGCAGGACTACATTACCGCGCAGGACTACATTACCGCGCATGTCTACCTTACAGCGCGGGACTACCTTACCGCGCATGTCTACATTACCGCGCATGTCTACATTACCGCGCATGTCTACCTTACAGCGCGGGACTACCTTACCGCGCATGTCTACATTACAGCGCATGTCTACATTACCGCGCATGTCTACATTACCGCGCATGTCTACATTACCATGCAGGCGCAGGACTACCTTACTGCGCAGGACTACCTTACTGCGCAGGACTACCTTACCACGCAGGACTACATTACCGCGCAGGACTACATTACAGCGCAGGAATACATTACTGCGCATGTCTACATTACCGCGCATGTCTACATTACCGTGCAGGCGCAGGACTAACTTACTGCGCAGGACTACATTACCGCGCAGGACTACATTACCACGCATGTCTACCTTACAGCGCGGGACTACCTTACCGCGCATGTCTACATTACCGCGCATGTCTACATTACCGCGCATGTCTACCTTACAGCGCGGGACTACCTTACCGCGCATGTCTACATTACAGCGCATGTCTACATTACCGCGCATGTCTACATTACCACGCATGTCTACATTACCATGCAGGCGCAGGACTACCTTACTGTGCAGGACTACATTACCACACAGGACTACATTACCACACAGGACTACATTACCACACAGGACTACATTACCACACAGGACTACATTACCACACAGGACTACATTACCACGCCAGTAGATAAAAGGATTCAAGCAAACAAAGGGACAGAGGGAGCATGTGGAAGCATGCAAGATGGCTTTTGAACTAGGAGTGTGTGAAAGTGTGTGTAACAGAGAGAGACAGTGTGTGTGGCATGTCTGAGTAGTGCGCACCATTCCTACTTGGGGGTCAAGCTTGGACTTGAGGCTAGTGGGGCTCTTATCTGAGCTACCTGTAATGCATTCCCAGAGATGAATCTTCTCCTGGTATCAGCAAGGCTATCACACTGCTGCAGATAGGTAGGTATCCCGCTCACCTAAACATAGCGACTCACGTCTTCAGGCCATTACACTAATTGAATTTGAGACTCCTCACATACATTCAGTGGTGAGTGAGTAGGAATGGTGAGCACTACTCAGACATGCCACACTCACTGTCTCTCTCTGTTACACACACTTTCACACACTCCTAGTTCAAAAGCCATCTTGCATGCTTCCACATGCTCCCTCTGTCCCTTTGTTTGCTTGAATCCTTTTATCTACTGGCGTGGTAATGTAGTCCTGTGTGGTAATGTAGTCCTGTGTGGTAATGTAGTCCTGTGTGGTAATGTAGTCCTGTGTGGTAATGTAGTCCTGTGTGGTAATGTAGTCCTGTGTGGTAATGTAGTCCTGCGCAGTAAGGTAGTCCTGCGCCTGCATGGTAATGTAGACATGCGTGGTAATGTAGACATGCGCAGTAATGTAGACATGCGCTGTAAGGTAGTCCTGTGTGGTAATGTAGTCCTGTGTGGTAATGTAGTCCTGTGTGGTAATGTAGTCCTGTGTGGTAATGTAATCCTGTGTGGTAATAGAGTGAGTGAGTGAGTGGTGAGTGAGTGAGTGAGTGAGTGAGTGAGTGAGTGAGTGAGTGAGTGAGTGAGTGAGTGAGTGAGTGAGTGTGGACACTACAGTGCTCATTTGTCTCCGTCCATCACTGTGATGGGGATTCTTAATCACTAATCTCCCATTGTGTTTCCAGGAGGTGAAGTGGGACGGTGATGCACCATAGGAGCTGATAACTCCAGCAGGAAGTGGAGCAGGGCCAGGTGAACCAGCAGAGGTCACAGACCTACCTCCAGGGGACTACTGGGTCTTTCTAGAGATCAGACAGGTGTTGACTTCATACATGCAGACTTATTTGATACGACTTGTTTCCACCATCCTCCTCTATATATAATCTAGGTAGAATCTTATCCCTCTCTCTGCCTGGCTGTCTGGATGAGCCTCTGTCCATCTCCCTGTATCACTCAATCCCTCACTCCTTTCCTACCTCTTCCCCTTTGTACTCCATATTGTTTGTATCAGAGACCATGAAGCTGCCCCCTGGTCTGGAGGTCCCAGGTTTCTCACCTCCAACAGGGCAGAGGCAGGGTCTCCCTGCAGACTCTTGCCTAGCTTGTCCACCTCGTCCAGCAGGAAGACAGGGTTGTTGACTCCCACAGTCTTCAGCCCGTTGATGATGCGGCCAGGCATGCTGCCCACGTAGGTCCTCCTGGAGACAGGGAGCGAAAGGGCATCATGTCAGACAGAGAGACCAGTACATAGAGGACAGAAAATGGGGTGCAGAAAGGAAATGAAAGCAAAACAAGACAGGTGTGCAGTGAGATAATGATAGGGACGGAGAGAGAATCAATGGAAGGAGAAAGACTCAAAACAAGGAAGCCAAAACAGGATGCTTAAACAACGTGCTGGACCATGTACATACAAACATCCTTGATCATGTCTCTCTGTTCCTACTCCCAGCCTACAAGCAGCAAATCAAGAGGGAGCAACAAGCACAGATAGTGAGCCATTGGACCGAGGGGGCTGCCTCAACACTGCAGGACTGTTTTGAAAATACTAATTGGAATATTTTCAAAGATTCATCCACCCAGGACTCATCCATCAACATTGTGGAATATACACTACATGGCCAAAAGTACATGACCGCTCGTCGAATATTTCATTCCAAAATCACAGACATTAATATGGAGTTGCTCCCCCATTTGTTGCTATAACACCCTCCACTCTTATAGGAAAGCGTTCCACTAGGTGTTGGAACTTTGTTGTGGGGACTTGCTTCCATTCAGCCACAAGAACATTGGTGAGGTCAGACACTGACATGGGGTGATTAGGCCTGGCTCACAGTCAATGTTCCAATTCATCCCAAAGGTGTTTGATGGGGTTGAGGTCAGGCCTCTGTGCAGGCCAGTCAAGTTCTTCTACACCAATCTCGTCAAACCATTTCTGTACGAAGCTCGCTTTGTGCACAGGGGAAATGTCACGCTGAAACAGGAAAGGGCCTTCCCCAAACTGTTGCCACAAAGTTTGAAGCACAGAATCGTCTAGAATGTCATTGCATGCTGTAGCGTTCGGATTTCCCTTCACTGGAACTAAGGGGCCAAGTCCGAACCATGAAAAACAGCCCCAGAACACTATTCCTCCGCCACCAAACTTCACAGTTGGCACTATGCATTGGGACAGGTAGCGTTCTCCTGGCATCCGCCAAACCCAGATTCGTCCGTGGGACTGCCAGATGATGAAGCATCACAGAGGAAGGGATTTCCACCGCTCCAGAGTCCAATGGCGGCGAGCTTTACACCACTCCAGCCGACGCTTGGCATTGCGCATGGTGATCTTAGGCTTGTATGCGGCTGATTGGCCATGGATACCCATTTCATGAAGCTCCCGACGAACAGCTATTGTGCTGAAGTTGCTTCCAGAGGCAGTTTGGAACTCAGTAGTGAGTGTTGCAACCAAGGACAGACCATTTTTACACATCGACTCTGCACTGGTACTCCTTGAGATTGTTATTAATTGTGTTACTATTTTTATTTGCACATTCTTACTTTAACTCTGCATTGTTGGGAAAGGGCTCCTAAGTAAGGATTTCACAGTCTACACCTCTTGTATTCTCCGTATTTGATTTTAATTTACACAAACACTACACTACAGCACAGCACACAAACATCATGTAAGGTGGAACCAGCATGAACCTCACATCCCGGCCCCACACTTATATGTATACACAAGTGCGCTATGCAACCTGAAACCACATCAAAACACACAACAGGCAGCTTCCTAAACTGCAGTGGTGGGTGGTTTGGTGTGGTGTCACAATTGATGCATGAGACTAGAGACTGGGGGCTATGGATAAACTCAGACTGGCTGAGAGACACAGGAAGGACCTGCTGGCTGAGATGTCATCATCCCGCCGAGTCTCCATAGTGACAGGCGAACCATTTGAACATGAAAGATTACATCATGCTTCCACTCCTAGTTCTCCCTCTCAGGATTACTCACATTGTAGAGGGCTGTATACAAAACATTAGGAACACCTGGTCGTTCCAGGACAGACTGACCAGGTGAAACCTTGTTAAAAATCTATATTTTTACCCCGTTTTCTCCACAATTCCGTGGTATTCAATTGGTAGTTAGTCTCGTTACATCGCTGCAATTCCCGTACGGACTCGGGAGAGGCGAAGGTTGAGAGCCGCGCATCCTCCAAAACACAACCCAACCAAACAGCACTGGACTTACCCTCTCCACTCGCTTAAGTCAGAATATAATATCTATAGGGGTTTCATTTCCTGTGCAGAATACAATTTACAGACACAGCTGCTTGCCTGCCCACCTATTAATCCCCACCTCCGTTCTCTGCCCTCTCCAGTGTACCTGTGCCCGCGGATGTCAGACTGGTCACACACCCCTCCCAGGGCAATGCGGTGGAACTCCCTGCCCAGGGTACGGGCGATGGAGCGCCCCACACTGGTCTTTCCCACCCCAGGCGGCCCCACGAAGCACAGGATGGGCCCCTTGAGGGTGCTCTTCAGCTGCCTCACAGCCAGGTACTCCAGCACTCTCCTCTTCAGCTTCTCCATGGCATAGTGGTCACTGTCCAACAGCACCCGCGCAGCATGGATATCAAGACAGTCTGCAGAGACAATGCGGATCAGGGTTTAATTCCAACACCGTGAATATTGTCAAAGACCTTATCTAATGTCAACCAAGTGATTAAGATAACCATTAATCTAGATTGTAATAACAAGTATTGTTTTATGTGGCTACATGACTAAGCAGACATATGGTATGGACTCCCCTGTGTGGTAATGCTGAATCATCTAAGCAAATGTCCCCAATACTCTCAGTGTCTAATGACTGGCTATAGAGGACAAAGCAACCAGTGACAAAATATGATATTGAGCTCCCTCCAGTGGTAGAAGCCTTTAATTCCATTTTGAACAGAGAGTTCAAAAAAGAGAGCTGTGGCGGACTTCCTCGGGGTACACTTTGGTTTCTACCCCTCGTCCCAAAAAAGTGCCCTATCCCATTACAGAGAGTTTCAAGGTATAACGTGCATATGATGTGCTATGTACATTTCTAAATTCAAAAAAATAAAGTGTAAACGAATAAAGAAATGAACCTGAGATTGTAGTGGTGTCATAGTGGTGTACTGTGCATACCTGTGGTCCTTTTGCTCCAGGGCAATTCCACCATAAGATCCAGGTAGTTTCGGGTGAGAGCGTACTCTGGCATGGACTGGGGCATCTTCTTCAATCTGTGTAGATTATCATACAGAGCCTTCAGAAAGTATTCACATACCATTACTGTTTCCAAATGTTGTTGTGTTACAGCCGGAATATAAAATGTATTACATTTAGATTTTGTGTCACTGGACTACACACCACACCCCATAATGTCAAAGTGGAATTATGTTTTAAGAAATGTTTACAAATGAATAAAAAATGAAAAGCTGATATGTTTTGAGTCAATATGTATTCAACCCCTTTTGTTATGACGAGTCTAAATACATTCAGGGAGGAGTAGAAATGTGCTTAACAAGTGAAATAATAAGTTGATTGCATGGACTCATTGTGTGCATTGATAGTGTTTAACATGATTTTTGAATGACTATACCTCATCTCTGTACCCCACACATACAGATAATGGCAAGGTCCCTCAGTCGAGCAGTACATTCCCGAAAACAGATTCAACCACATATACCAGAAGGGCACCTATTGGTAGACATTGAATATCCCTTTGAGCATGGTGAAGTTATTCATTACGCTTTGGAAGGTGTATCAATACACCCAGTCACTACAAAGACACAGGTGTCCTTCCTAACTCAGTTGCCAGAGAATAATTTCACCACAAGGCCAATGGTGACTTTAAAACAGTTACAGAGTTGAATAGCTGTGATAGGAGAAAACTGAGGAAGGACCAACAACATTGTAGTTACTCCACAATACTAACCTAAATGACAGAGTGAAAACAAGGAAGCCTGTGCAGAATAAAAATATTCCAAAACACGCATCCTGTTCACAATAAGGCACTAAAGTAAAACTGCAAAAAAATGTGGCAAAGAAATGAACTGTCCTGAATACAAAGTGTTATGTTTGGGGCAAATTCAACACAACACATTACTGAGTACCACTCCTCATATTTTCAAGCATGGTGGTGGCTACATCATGTTATGGGTGTGATTGTCATCGGCAAGGACTAGGGAGTTTTTTTTAGGATAAAAATAAACCAAATTCAGCTAAGCACTGGGAAAATCCTAGAGGAAAATCTGGTTCAGTCTGCTTTCCAACAGACACTGAGACAAATGGACCTTTCAGCAGGACAATAAACTAAAACAAATGCCAAATATACACTGGGGTTGGGGACACAAACACACACACACAATGCATAGTCTGGGTAGCCATTTGATTAGCTGTTCAGGAGTGTTATGGCTTGGGGATAAAAGCTGTTGAGAAGCCTTTTTGTCCTAGACTTGCCACTCCGGGACCGCTTGCCATGCGGTAGTAGAGAGAACAGTCTATGACTGGGGTGGGGTCTTTGACAATTTTAGGGCCTTCCTCTAACACCATCTGGTGTAGAGGTCCTTGATGGTAGGAAGCTTGGCCCCAGTGATGTACTGGGCCGTACACACTACCCTCTGTAGTGCCTTGCAGTCGGAGGCTGAGCAGTTGCCGTACCAGGCAGTGATGCAACCAGTCAGGATGCTCTCGATGTTGCAGCTGTAGAATCTTTTGAGGATCTAAGAACCCATGCCAAATCTTTTCAGTCTCCTGAGGAGGAATAGGTTCTGTCATGCCCACTTCACGACTGTCTTGGTGTGTTTGGACCATTCTAGTTTGTTGGTGATGTGGACACCAAGGAACTTGAAGCTCTCAACCTGCTCCACTACAGTCCCGTCGATGAGAATGGGGGAGTGCTCGGTCCTCCTTTTCCTGTAGTCCACAATTATCTCCTTTGTCCTGATCACATTGAGGGAGAGGTTGTTATTCTTGCACCACCCAAGCCAGGTCTCTGACCTCCTCCCTGTAGGCTGTCTCGTCATTGTCAGTGATCAGGCCTACCACTGTTGTGTCATCTGCAAACTTAATGAAGGTGTTGTAGTGCCTGGCCATGCAGTTGTGTACAGGCACGACCAAGATGACATTGAATGTTCCTTGTTACAGTTGATGTTGCCATGTTACAATTGATGTTGCCATGTTACAGCTGACTTAAATATGCTTGAAAATCTATGGCAATAATTGAAAATGGCTATCTGGCAATGACCAACAACCAAGTTGACAGAGCTTGACAAATTCTTTAAAGAATAATGTGCAACTTGTTCTACATTCCAGGTGTGAAAAGCTCTTAGAGAGACTTACCCAGAAAGACTCACAGCTGTAATTGCTGTCAAAGGTGATTCTAACATGTATTGACTTGGGGTTGAATACTTATGCAAATGAGATATTTCTGCATTTCATTTTCAAAAAATGTGCAAACAATTCTAAAAACATGTTTTCACTTTGTCATTATGGTGTATAGTGCAAAGATTCAGGCTTTAACACAACAAAATGTAGAATAAGTCAAGGGGTATGAATACTTTCTGAAGGCACTGTATGTAATCTATATGTATTAGTGTATTATCCCATGGGTTGTGAATTCTTTCTAAAGGCATTGTTTGTGTCAATGCCACTACTATGGAAATATACACACATAATGTACACACACACTGCAAGTGTCCCCAAATAACCAGGAAGACTGAATCCATTGGAATGTAAGGTAAATAAACTGTGGGTACCTTTTGAGCTCTTTGAGGCAGACACGCAAGGCAGGCTCTGGCATATTCGCTCCTTTAACCTTCCTCTCCAGGACAGCTGTGTCATCACCATCCTCATCATCACCCTCTTCATCCAAGGAGAACTGACGACCAGGAAGCACACCGCCTTTACGTACAGCCAGCACCTGAGAGATAGGGGATAGAAGAGTGCCAAGCGTGAGGCATACTGTATAATCGCTGCATTTCAATTCTAAGCAGGCACTGCCTCTGATCTTTTAGCATGCCCACAAGTGTGACACTTTTTCCTAGAAGAAATGCTAACAGTTGAGTAGTCGTGTCATTCAAGCGTCAGCATGCTTCAGTTCGGCTGGCGGCTAGCCGAATAGCCAAACTGAGCGAGTGTGCTTGCATACTCCCTTAAAATACCTTCGCTTGAAAAACAAGACAAAAAGTGACAATAGTACTGTTTGTCCTCTTTGAGAAGCCATAGCCAGTATACACTTCCTCAAACTAGTCATAAGTAATCTAAGACAACATAAAAATGAAAGAGATTTCTTGAGTTTTTGCTGAGATCTTGGTCACACAATTTTACATCTCACTAAGATGTTAGGTGCAGTATTTCTCAATAAAAAAAATGTGCATGAAAACAAGTCATCTCTCGTTGAATGACAACAAAGACTGTTGAAGAATCCCTACAGTTGACCAATCACGGACTAAGACTTTGGCACCAGAACTTCGGCTGGCCTCGAAGTTGTGTGTGCCAGAACAGCCAAAAAAAAAACTTACTGGAGTCCAGAACGAACAAAAACGTTGTCATAATATATGCACAAACTCTTCCGAACTGTTTTGGCTGGGAAGCATGCGAACGCCTTTACCCTTTTGTCATCGTCTAGTCTTGGTTTTCTGGTCTTCTGCAGCAGTTTGAGACCCTCAATCTGTCTGGTCAGCAGGGGAAGAGTCTTCTTAAAACGTTCCTCCAGACTCACTGCATCCAGAACCTGCATGTCCACATACATATCACTGTAAGTGTATAACAGAAAGCAGGAAGAGACGCATATAGCTGATACATTCATGCCCTTCCACAGGGATGTGAATTTAAAAAAAATTGACATTCCTAAAAACGACACGGTACGTGAATGAACAAGCACCTCTCAGACACAGAAACACATTGCTCTACCTGGAGCTTCTCTTTGTTGGAGGTATGAATCATAGAAGCCAGGACATCAGGCAGGGTCTCCCTGGGGAGGCTGTCCAAGAGCCTTCTCAACTTGGCCACCACAGGAACAGACATGTCCAACATGCCTACCAACTAACCCAAACACACAGAGAGGAAAGACAACATAGATATGACAGATATGAAACACGGACAGGGGTGGAGATCAGAAATCAAGGTCTGTGTGGACAACAGGCAGTACATCTGTCTACGTAAACACATACCATGACATACATTACATAGGTGGATAATATTCTGTACATTTACAGAAGCGTAGCCTAGCCTATTACCCACATTGGAGGAATCCTCATTGGCTATGCTAAAAGAACGTAAAGTCATAGCTTCTGGTCCTGTGTGGCTCAGTGAGTGTGGTGCTAACACGAGAGCTGTGGGTTCGAGTCCCGATGGGGTCAAATACTAAAAATACATACATTCACGGTTACTGTAATATTAGTGGCTTTGGATAAAAACATCTGCTAAATGGTATATTATTTTTATATGACACATATACTGTAGATTATATTACTGAACGTCAGGGATGCTGCTCCTGCACTGTCTGTCACACCTACCTGCACAGCGGCCTGGTAGAACCTCTGGGACAGCTCCCCCAGCTCTCCATCTGGCAGGGCTGCCTCAGACATCTCCTCTGGGCTGGTGTACTGCTCCAGCTTATCCAGTTGCTCCACCTCAGCCACGGGGAAGGGCCCCTCCTTCAGCAGTTGGGCCACGCGGAAGCGACACAGGCCTGTGATGAGCAGTGTGTAGTGGGGCTTGGGCCAGTTACTGCCCACTACCTGCACTGCCAGCCCCGCCGTGCCAATACTAATAAGGGAGCGGTAATTACAGAATAGTATGAGGCGAGGAAAAACATAATCGTCCCTCCCAAATCGGGGTGTCAGGGTAGCCTAGTGGTTAGAGCGTTGGACTAGTAATCGGAAGGTTGCAAGTTCAAACCCCCGAGCTGACAAGGTAAAAATCTGTCGTTCTGCCCCTGAACAGGCAGTTAACCCACTGTTCCTAGGCCGTCATTGAAAATAAGAATATGTTCTTAACTGATTTGCCTAGTTAAATAAAGGTAAAAAATATACAAAAAATTAAAAAATAACACCCTACTCCCTATACAGTGCATTACGGAAAAGGGTGCCACTTGAATTGCGGTCTCTGACCATAACATCTACAACACAGCTAGTGTACAGACAGTCAAATCCAAAAGAGTAAGATACAGTGGGGCAAAAAAGTATTTAGTCAGCCACCAATTGTGCAAGTTCTCCCACTTAAAAAGATGAGAGGCCTGTAATTTTCATCATAGGTACACTTCAACTATGAAACTATGAAAAAAATCCAGAAAATCACATTGTAGGATTTTTAATTAATTAATTTGCAAATTATGGTGGAAAATAAGTATTTGGTCAATAACAAAAGTTTCTCAATACTTTGTTATATACCCTTTGTTTGCAATGACAGAGGTCAAACGTTTTCTGTAAGTCTTCACAAGGTTTTCACACATTGTTGCTGGTATTTTGGCCCATTCCTCCATGCAGATTTCCTCTAGAGCAGTGATGTTTTGGGGCTGTTGCTGGGCAACACGGACTTTCAACTCCCTCCAAAGATTTTCTATGGGGTTGAGATCTGGAGACTGGCTAGGCCACTCCAGAACCTTCTTACGAAGCCACTCCTTCATTGCCCGGGTGGTGTGTTTGGGATCATTGTCATGCTGAAAGAGCCAGCCATGTTTCATCTTCAACGCCCTTGATGATGGAAGGAGGTTTTCACTCAAAATCTCACAATACATGGCCCCATTCATTCTTTCCTTTACACGGATCAGTCGTCCTGGTCCCTTTGCAGAAAAACAGCCCCAAAGCATGATGTTTCCACCCCCATGCTTCACAGTAGGTATGGTGTTCTTTGGATGCAACTCAGAATTCTTTGTCCTCCAAACACGACGAGTTGAGTTTTTACCAAAAAGTTATATTTTGGTTTCATCTGACCATATGACATTCTCCCAATCTTCTTCTGGATCATCCAAATGCTCTCTAGCAAACTTCAGATGGGCCTGGACATGTACTGGCTTAAGCAGGGAGACACGTCTGGCACTGCAGGATTTGAGTCCCTGGCGGCGTAGTGTGTTACTGATGGTATGCTTTGTTACTTTGGTCCCAGCTCTCTGCAGGTCATTCACTAGGTCCCCCTGTGTGGTTCTGGGATTTTTACTTATTTTCCACCATAATTTGCAAATTAATTAATTAAAAATACTACAATGTGATTTTCTGGATTTTTTTCCCCTCATTTTGTCTGTTATAGTTTAAGTATACCTATGATGAAAATTACAGGCCTCTCATCTTTTTAAGTGGGAGAACATGCACAATTGGTGGCTGACTAAATACTTTTTTTGCCCCACTGTATGTGACTAATGTTGTGCCAGAGACAATTGTGAATTATCAATATGATTTAACATTGGCATCCTACTTCAGTTGTTGCAGTTATTAAAGCATAGGAGGGACACATATTACTACTGAGTAACCAGTGAACTAACAGCCTGCTAAATGCAAGGTTAAAGTCCATCTGAAGTTCAAACGACCATTCTAGAACAACTTACAGGAGAAAGCATAGGGAAAAAGTTTAAATTCTACTTTCAAAAATGTAAAGCATGATTTAGCTATCAAGTTAGTCCTATTTTTAAGAATCAATTAAAGGAATTCTTAGTAAGAAATCATATAACATCGCTTACTGATAGCACCACCATCGTAAACATTTCGGAACATTCAAACAACATCCAGTGATATAATAGACAGGACATGGCATAGTTTCCATTGAGTGAAGTTCAAGTACACTAGCTAGCTTTTCTCAATGTGACATTTAACTGACAGTGGTTGTTGTACAGCTTGCTAACTTAGTTGCATCATAGCTCCTACTACCGCTTGACTACAACAGGTAGCTGTTAGGCCTGCACTTGGCAGGCACAAAGACATGTTGAGATGTCATGTAAAATAGCATAATTAGCTAACTACTGTTACCTACCTATGCAAAGTGGGGAGATCTTCAGTATCGTGTTCAGGATCTCGGGTGTTGGGGATCACGCCGATGATGGTGCTCTTCAGCGAGGTCCCCTTCAGCAGTCTGTTCTTCACCAGATGCATGTTCCTCGCCGTTTCAACACTGATCCGCATCGTCGAGCCTGGCAAAAGCACCCCTTCATGGGTCAACAGCAGAGGCAGTCGACTTGGGATTTGGATACCGCTGTTGGATGACATTATTTGATGTTTTCCCAGCTCCCGATCTTCAGGTCAATATGAACAAAATGTATAGTACTTCTTTCTCCATCGGGTGACAGACTAGAGCGAATGTCACAACATTGTAAACTACGGCGTGCAGTAGGGGACAAATGCCCTCTGCTGGTCAAATGCATTGACATGTAAGCGCAACGCTCAATTAATTGCCAGTGGAGTTTTCCGATGAGAATGTTCCCAAATTGATACAGTACAATGTTGTTTCTTAAAACCTCTTAAGGATCCGCCCCTTTTTTTTCAATTTTCGCCTAAAATGACATACCCCAATCTAACTGCCTGTAGCTCAGGACCTGAAGCAAGGATACCATTTGAAAGGAAACACTTTGAAGTTTGTGGAAATGTGAAAGGAATGTAGGAGAATATAACACAATAGATCTGGTAAAAGATAATACAAAGAAAAAAAAACTGTTCTTTTGTATTTTTTTGTACCATCTCTGAAATGCAAGAGAAAGGCCAAAGTGTATTATTCCAGACTAGGTGCAGTTTAGATTTTAGCCACTAGATGGCAGCAGTGTATGAGCAAAGTTGTCGACTGATCCAATGAACCATTGCATTTCTGTTCAAAATGTTCTATCAAGACTGCCCAAATGTGCCTAATTTGTTTATTAATAACTTTTCATGTTAAAAATGATGCACTCTCCTCAAACAATAGCATGGTATTATTTCACTGTAATAGCTCCTGTAAATTGGACAGTGCAGTTAGATTAACCCTATAAAGGTGTGGATCAATTTAACTTTGCTTCCAAAACCAAACCACAGGCGATGCATGTTAATGTTCAGACCGAGCGTTGAGGATCTTAACAAAACTACCCCTTCAGAAGACGCCTTTGTCCAATGACTCTCATGTGCAGTGTAATATAACTGAAAGTCCTGATCAAGGGCTAGCCATCAGGTAGCCTGATTTCAGATGTGTCCATGTAAACAGGATTATTAGGGATGGATCGGTATTTACAGAATAGTTCTCTGGAGGAAACTGCGTGAGGGTCATGCCTTTTCAATTTCAGTCAAGAGCATGGGTTAGTATTTTTTTAAATCTAGTCTAGGGGACGGTCATGTAATTTGTAACTGATGAAATATCTATATTTTAGAATTAGTTCCTCATCTCTGATTCTCCGCTGGGCCCGCAATATCAAGTGCACCGATATGCTATTTAGTGTGTTCTCAATCAAATGATCCATAGCCTATAGGCTACAAAGTAAAGTTATATTTCTAAGATATCTGCTGGATGGTGTAAATAAAACTACACACTGCAATGGATATTCCAATCCTGATCTACTACTATAATAGATTTATCAGAGTTAATGATTCAAGTAATTTACAGTATTTTTTTGTTTGTTTTTGTATTTATTATGGATCCCCATTAGCTGCAACCATGTCAGCAGCTACTCTTCCTGGGGTCCAGCAAAATTAAGACAATACAATACAATACATTCACAGACTTCACAACACACTGTGTGCCCTCAGCCCCTACTCCACCACTACCACATATCTACAATACTAAATCTGTACTGTGTGTGTACAGTATGCATGTGTCTGTGCAAAAGTTTGTGTTGCTTCACAGTCCCTGCTGTTCCATAAGGTGTTTTTTTCATCAGCTTTTTTCAATCAAATTTTACTGCTTGTATCAGTTACTTGATGTGGAATAGAGTTCCATGTAGTCAAGGCTCTATGTAGTACTGTGCGCCTCACATAGTCTGTTCTGGACTTGGGGACTGTGAAGAGATCTCTTGTGGCATGTCTTGTGGAGTATGCATGGGTGTCTGAGCTGTGTGCCAGTAGCTTAGACAGACAGCTCGGTACATTCAACATGTCAATAACGCTCATAAATATAAGTATTGATGAAGTCAATCTCTCCTCCAGTTTGAGCCAGGACATGCATATTATTAATATTAGCTTTCTGTGTACATCCAAGGGCCAGCTGTGCTGCCCTGTTCTGAGCCAATTGCAATTTTCCTAAGTCCCTCTTTGTGGCACCTGACCACAAGACTGAACAGTAGTCCAGGTGGACAAAACTAGAGCCTGTAGGACCTGCCTTGTTTATAGTGCTGTTAAGTAGGTAGAGCAACGTTTTATTATAGACAGACCTCTCCCCTTTTTAGCTACTGTTGTATCAACATGTCTTGACCTTGACAGTTTACAATCCAGGGTTACTCCAAGCAGTTTAGTCACCTCAACTTGCTCAATTCATGTGTAGTGATTACATTTTTTCACTTTAATGTTATGTTTCTTCAGATAAGACATAACTCCACGTATATTTATTTATTTTTTATTGTATTGTGATTTGAAGTGTAATAAAACATTTATTATAATAAAAAATAAAATAATTACTACAGCGTCCAGTGTGCGCTTTGAACGCTCCAAGAGCGAAACGTTCTGAATTTACGAACACCCAGAGCGCACTCAAGAATGAATTTACAAACACAGTTTGTCTTTAGGGTCTGTCCCTACATGGCCATATATCCACGTTCCAGCACTTGTTTACGGAAGATAGACGGACCACTTGTGCTAATTAGCTATCTAGCATGCTCCATACACCTGTGTATAACGGAATAAAGCTGCCAAAAACGTGTTGTCACGTTTGTGATAAAGCTGGTTTAACAGTGTACAGTAAGTGTGTATTTTGCATTTGTAGAAATTATTTTTGACGTGACAATAAAGTAAAGGGTTTTAATGATACCTGAACCATATCGAAATTAAGAATCAATTCCCGTTTAGATGGAGTATTTGGCTGTTTTGGCTGCCAGAGCCAGTCGACCTCTGAAAATAATCTTCTCCTTTCCCCCTTCTGATGACCAGGTGGCGAATCGCATCTCTGCATGTCTGGCAGACATATCAGTGTGGATGACGGATCACCACCTCAAGCTGAACTTCGGCAAGACGGAGCTGCTCTTCCTCCCGGGGAAGGACTGCCCGTTCCATGATCTCGCCATCACGGTTGACAACTCCATTGTGTCCTCTTCCCAGAGCGCTAAGAATCTTGGCGTGATCCTGGACAACACCCTGTCGTTCTCAACTAACATCAAGGCGGTGGCCCGTTCCTGTAGGTTCATGCTCTACAACATCCGCAGAGTACGACCCTGCCTCACACAGGAAGCGGCGCAGGTCCTAATCCAGGCACTTGTCATCTCCCGTCTGGATTACTGCAACTCGCTGTTGGCTGGGCTCCCTGCCTGTGCCATTAAACCCCTACAACTCATCCAGAACGCCGCAGCCCGTCTAGTGTTCAACTTTCCCAAGTTCTCTCACGTCACCCCGCTCCTCCGCTCTCTCCACTGGCTTCCAGTTGAAGCTCGCATCCGCTACAAGACCATGGTGCTTGCCTACGGAGCTGTGAGGGGAACGGCACCTCAGTATCTCCAGGCTCTGATCAGGCCCTACACCCAAATAAGGGCACTGCGTTCATCCACCTCTGGCCTGCTCACCTCCCTACCACTGAGGAAGTACAGTTCCCGCTCAGCCCAGTCAAAACTGTTCGCTGCTCTGGCTCCCCAATGGTGGAACAAACTCCCTCACGACGCCAGGACAGCGGAGTCAATCACCACCTTCCGGAGACACCTGAAACCCCACCTCTTTAAGGAATACCTAGGATAGGATAAAGTAATCTTTCTCACCCTCCCCCCTTAAAATATTTAGATGCACTATTGTAAAGTGGCTGTTCCACTGGATGTCATAAGGTGAATGCACCAATTTGTAAGTCGCTCAGGATAAGAGCGTCTGCTAAATGACTTAAATGTAAATGAAAATGAAAATATCAATATCCTTGGACCATTAAGAGTAAAATATATAGTTTACCTTTATTTAACTAGGCAAGTCAGTTAATAACACATTTTTATTTACAATGACGGCCTACCAAAAGGCCTCCTGATGGGACGGGGACTGGGATTAAAAATAAAACATTTCATAATTAATATCAAAACACACATCACGACAAGAGAGACTCCACAAAACTACAGAGACCTAGACAACATAACAGCAACACATGAAAACACAGCACGGTAGCAGCACAAATCATGGTACAAAGACAACAGCACAATGGGCAAGGTAGAGACAATATACCACGCGAAGCAGCCACAGCTGTCAGTAAACTGTCCATGATTTGAATCTTTGAATGAAGAGATGGAGATGAAACGGTCCAGTTAGTGTTTTTTTGCAGCTTGTTCCAGTCGCTAGCTGACGTGAACTAAGGATTCTAAATGGTAGACACCTTAAAGGAGTAGTTCGCTATTTTACAACTTGATGTTAGATATTTCCTCACCGGGAAGTAGTCTATGGGTCAGGAAAAACGAATCCATGCTTCAGTTTTATTTAAACAGCCATTAGAAAACTACAGCTAACTTTAGCCACCGCTAAAGGAGGCTCGCTCGGCTGGTGCTAGCACATGCGCGGATCAAATACACTACTGGAACACCGATTAAGGTGTTTACGTGTCCTAATCATTTGAAAAATTGCTCAGAAAACCAGCCGTTTTAAGTTTTTCCATTTTGACCTCAAACCGATTAAGATAAACAGATTAAGGTGTGACATGATTATTGCGTAATCTGTCTACTGCCATAATCAGTTTAATATCCAATTATTAGTGTGCATGTAAACAATCTCTTGTTTACATAAACATCTAATGTAATCTGACCTCAAGCAATCATACTGCAGAAATTAACTCGTTGAACCTGGAATAGATTCACAAATAATATCTTTATTTCAGCATTGATGTGCATAATGCCAAACAAATGAGTGGCTGGAATTCACTGACTATGCCTGCAAGTCAGCAAAACACCTTAAAGCAATTTATTTAAAAAACAGAACAGAGAAAAAAACGTTTTTTAAACAAACACATTTACTATAATATTCATAAAGACAAACAGTCAGAGATGAGAGTAGCTGGCTATGTTTGTGTTCTTACTTTTTATGGGCAACAGTTGCTAATACATATGTCAGCCATAAGTGTTCCCTGATTGCAAAAAATATATAAAATAATACAAATAGAAATGCTACATCACACTCTGCTTGAGCATAGTCACCTGCCCTATACCATACAACTGTCTAAACACATCTAAAACCCGCAATTAAAACACAGAACATAAACATCAGTAGACAATATATTATAAATATACATATGAAAACAATTAGCGCCCTTCTCAGGTTTACTGTAGTCTCTTTCTGCCCTTCCGCCAGTGAGGTAAGCCACAATCTGAGGGAAGAAAATGGTGTAAGTGACAGATGAATCATTATAAAATCATATCTAAATATTTCTGATAAAATCATACCAACTGTTTCTAATAATCAATGACACTATATGAAACGTTTTTTTGGTCTGCTTTGAACCTGTTAGCCATGTAGTAAGCCCTTAACCTATTCACCTATTTTTGTGTTGCTATGTTATATGTTTTTTCTTCGTGGTTTTTATATTCATCATTCATGTTCCTCACACGAGTGCTTTATACTCCTTCCTGCCTTATATTTTCATATGGAAACTCTTCAATTGAATGGTTCACAGATATGCTATAGCCGCAAAACATCTACTGATCTCTCTGTAAAATAGGGAAAATATCAACCTTAAGAGGTGCTGATGCTATTAACCTGTGAAATTAATAGTGCATGATACAGACATGATAACAGGCCCTAACATAACATGTCTACGGCTCTATATTGTGTCAGTATGATGCACATAAAGACAAAGAAAACAGTAAGAGGACTGGCAAGATGTGTGGAAAGCAGCCAACACCGCATCTCTTCCCCTTTAAGATTGTGTTGAAATCAGTTAGTATGTTCTCTTTCCCACGGTCTGACATGACTTAGCTTTCTTTACATTAACTCAAAGTACCATCTGGGTTAAACTTTGTTTGACCAATCTAACCAGGCAACACATAGCTATGTTTTACCTATATAGGATGTGTAAATAAATAATAAATAGGCTAACAGGAGATATTGACAGGCATGTCCAAGTCCTTTTATAGCACAGACCTAAATGGGTATGACCTGGGCATGCACAACCATCTCTTTTCAAACAGTGTTGAATAAGAACATAGTGTCTACAGACACTGAAGAGACGCAATGAACACAACAAGCCCTTATACAGTATGCCAAACCAGTTGAGTAGGTTTGTGTTGATGGGGAAAACGCCAACTTTTGGTATTTAGCAGTCAGACAACTACGCCTTATTTACTTTGAAGAACTACTAAAATAGTGATTTTGTCAGACTGCGTAGGCAGAGGCTCTATAGAGACGAGATGATGACTTGGAATGAAATAATAAAGTCATCAAATAAAACAAATATACACAACAACTTAAATATTTGTAATGTGAATAAATTATGGTTTATAAGTTATATGCTAATGGACAATCACTACCATCATGGGACTTTCATTAATTGTTTTATTCTGTCCAAAAGTATGTGGTCACCTGCTCATCGAACATCTTATTCCAAAATAATGAGCATTAATATGGTGTTAGATGAGGTTGAGGTCAGGGCTCTGTGCAGGCCAGTCAAGTTTATCCACACTGATCTCAACAAATCATTTTTGTATGGACCTCCGTTTGTGCACGGGGGTATTGTCATGCTGAAACAGGAAAGGGCCTTGCCCAAACTGTTGCCACAAAGTTGGAAGCACAGAATCGTCTAGAATATCGTCTGCTGTAGCATGAAGATTTCCCTTCACTGGAACTAAGGGGCCTAGCTCGAACCATGAAAAATAGCCCCACACCCTTATTCCTCCACCAAACTTTATAGTTGGCACTATGCATTTGGGAAGGTAGCTTTCTCCTGGCATCCACCAAACCCAGATTTGTCTGTCGGACTGCCAGATGGTGAAGCATCACTCCAGAGAACGCGTTTTCACTGCGCCAGAGTCCAATGGCGGCGAGCTTTACACCACCTCAGCTGATGCTTGGCATTGCGCATGGTGATCCCAGGCTTGTGTGGATGCACGGCCATGGAAACCCATTTCATGAAGCTCTCGACAAACAGTTATTGTGCTGACTTTGCATCAAGAGGCAGTTTGAAACTCAGCAGTGAGTGTTGCAACCGAGAACAGACTATTTTTACGAACGACACGCTTCAGCACTCGGCACACGCTTTCTGTGAGCTTGTGTGGCTTACCAGTTCACGGCTGAGCCGTTGTTGCTCCTAGACGTTTCCACTTCACAATAACAGCACTTACAGTTGACCGGGCAGCTCTAGCAGGACAGACATTTGACTAACTAACTGGAAAGGTGGCATCCTATGACAGTGCCACGTTGCTCTTCAGTAAGGCCATTCTACTGCCAATGTGTCTACGGAGATTTCATGGCTGTGTGCTCAATTTTATACACCTGTAAGCAACAGCTATGCTGAAAAAGCCAAATCCACAAATGTGAAGGGGTGTCCACATACTTTTGTATATATAGTGTATAGTCTTAACTCATGTTACAAGAGGAGGAATGAATGAAAACTGCACGTCTGGAAAAGTACTATATGGATGGACAGTGGGTAATTGAATTAGAGAGGGCAGAGTTCAGAGGTAATGGAAGAGAGGAAGTACAGTAAGGGAATGAAGTGCACTCACAGTCTTGCTCTCTGTCTTCACTGGAAAAGCAGTCTTTGAAGAGACAGTGCATTGTCCGATAGCAGTTATCCAACAGAGATTTGGGGGTCACGAACTTCCAGCCTTTTGAGTCAATCTCCTTAACCCTTTTGTAGATCTCCTCTATTCGCTCTGGTGGCTCTCTCTGAGAGATAAATATACACGGCCATTATGAGATATGTTTGTTCAAACAGAGATGGGTAGAACAGTGATGGTGACACTATGGCCGGTCTTACACACCTCATCAGTCTGTGGTGGGAACACCTGCTGGACCTTCCTGAAGAGATCCTCCAGGTCGGTGGTGTACTTGTAGGAGGGGTGTCTCACTGGCAAGACCCTCAGAATCCTCTTCAACACCTCCTGGTTGACCAACAGCCACACATCCTGCAGGTCCCAGTCTTCCAGATCCTCCACCCTCGCCCTCTGGAGGGACAAAGAGAAGAGAAAGAAGTGTGGTAGATAGGAAGAGATAGTGATGTTTTATTTAACCTTTATCAGGGAGCCATACTGATCCCAAGGTCTATTTTACAGACGAGCCCTGAATTAAATCAATTCCAGAAAATACACACTTCAAAATCTAAATACAAACTGCAAGCAGAAAGAAAAACAGGATCAAACAAACAAACACATTCATCATTAATAAAGTTCTCAATCAGCTTTCTGAATTTCCCTAGAGGCACCAAAACATCCAATTTAAGAATTTGTAAAGATTGTTCCACAAATAAGGTTTAAGAAAACTAAAAGCTGATTTACCTAACTCAGTAAAAACCAAAGGAACTTCCAGAGTTAACTATATCTGAGACCGGGTGTGGTAAGTCATATGTCTAAAGTTTAGTAAAGATATTAGGAACAGCGGGACTTTTTGTAATATGGCTTTATAAATGAAAACATAGCAATGTATCAACCTACGTGACATCAAAGAAGGCCAACCAACTTTCTGGTAGAGAATGCTGTGATGACTACTGCAATTGTCACCTGTAATAAAGCGCAGTGTGCTATGAGAAACTGCATCTAACGACTTTAATGAAGTGGCAGGTCCGTTCATTTAGATGATGTCGCCATAGTCTAGGACCAATAAGATCGTTGTCTGAACAGTCGGCTTTCTACTATTTAGCGAGAGGCAGGATCTATTCTATAGAAGAAGCCCATTTTTATTCTCAGATTCTTAACTCATCAATATGCTTTTTAAAAGACAGATTGTCATCTATCCAGATGCCCAGATATTTGTAAGCAGGGACACGATAAATATGGACACCGTTCAAAGAACATCTGCTTAAACAAGACATATTTTTATGCACTCTAGAGGACAACATATACTTAGTTTTATCTGCATTCATTACTAATTTCAGGTCAATAAAGTTTTTCTGTAATACAATGAAGGCAGACTTGTAGTTCAGACAGAGCCTGATCAACCGTGGGGGCAATAGCATACGCAACAGTATTATTGGCATACAAGTGCAGGTAAAAATGTATTTTTTTTTTACAGCAAGTCGGTATTGTATGTAACAGTAAAAAGTACAGGATCCAAAATCAATCGCTGTAGGACACCTTTTGTAATATCCAGGAGACATGATTCAACACCATCAGTAGATACACATTGAGTTCTATCTGTCAAGTCATTTTTAAACCAGTTCTAGGCCAATTGAGGAAAGCCTCTGAATTAGCAGTGAGTGATCAACAGTATCAATAGCCTTTGACAGGTCAATGAAGAGGGCAGCACAATGGTGCCTTTTATCCATACAGTTAAGCACATAATTTATAACTATGGATGCAGCAGACATAGTGCTATGACCTGGTCTAAAACCTGACTGATGTTCATTTAGAATACATTTTCAAAAATAAGATCTTAGCTGAGATTTAATCAAGGATTCTAAATATTTTAGCTAGATCAAGAAAGTTTAGAAATAGGGCGATAATTATTTAGGTCACAAGGGTCACCACCTTTGTGAAGGGTTAGTACATGGGCCACCTTCCAAACCAGTACCAGATATAATTGTTAGATAAATCATATGGGTTAATGATTCAGCAATCAGGGGGGCAGAGAGCTGCAGAGAAAATGGATCAAGCATATCAGCCCCAGTGGATTCTTTTGTTGTTACATTAATCTTAAGCAAGGCATCTAGAACATCGCTGATAATAAATTGTTGTAATTAAAACAAAGATTCACTAGAAGTTGACGGGATAACTGTCGAGTCAGCTAGAGTCTGGCAGAGGGAAGAGCAGTCGATTGTCTGACAAGGGTCAATTAAACCACCATTTGTCTCAAATAAAAAGCCTGCCGAGATAAAATGATGATTAAAAGCATCACATAAGAATGAAATCAATCAATGAGGAGTAAACAGGGTTTTTCACATTTAGCCGTGTGGTTTTGAGATCAATTGTGTCAGATTAAAATCAATGCACATACTCTTAAATTTATCTGAGGCCGGGGATAGCCAATTCAGACTCAAATCCCCTAAAATGACCAACTCCGAGGACATAAAAGGTGTTAAACACTCAGATATAGCACCAATAGCATCCGCCATGGCAGCAGTGTGGGGGGGGGGGGGGGGCACATCTACAACCAGGAGCAAAAATGTCTTGGAAACAGAAATATTTAAAGATTGGGACGCCATTAAATTTAATTTGACATATATGGCAACCCCCCCACCCCTTTTTTGTAATCTGTCACAACTAAATACATTATAATAATTTACTTCAATGTCTTTACCAGAGACAGAACCCTTTAACCATGTTTCCGAGAGAACCAGAACATCAGGACACGAGTACTGTACCCAAATTTAAATTGTGTCCATTTTATCATTATTATTTTTATTTTACCCCCCCTTTTTCTCCACAAGTTCTATCTTTTCTCATCATTGCAACTCCCCAACGTGCTCGGGAGGTGAAGATCAGCTTCATGCGTCCTCCGAAACATGACCCGCCAAACCACACTTCTTAACACCTGCCCGCTTAACCAGGAAGCCAGCCGGACCAATGTGTCGGAGGAAACACCATTCAACTGATGACCGAGGTCAGCCCGCAGGCACCCGACCCGCCACAAGGAGTCGCTAGAGTGTGCTGAGCCAAGTAAAGCCCCCCGGCCAAATCCTCCCCTAAGCCGGATGACGTTGGGCCAATTGTGTGCCAACTCCCGATCACGACCAGTTGTGATACAGCCTGAGATCGAACCCAAGTCTGTAGTGACGCTTTTAGCGGGCCAATTGTGTGCCGCCGTGTGGCACTCCCGATCACGACCAGTTGTGATACAGCCTGGGATCGAAACCAAGTCTGGAGTGACGCTTTTAGCACTGCGATCCAGTGCATTACACCGCTGCGTCACTCGGCCCTGTGTCCATTTTTTTATCGTGCATTTGCCCAAACCCCCTGCGAGACTTAAAGTCAAAGAGGGTATTAAGCTCATTCCCATAAGAGCTAACAGACATAGGGTCATCTACAGCTATTTGTCAACTCCGCCAAAGGAGTTCAGCTGCTGCAGGGAACCGGTGTGGCTGCCAATGCTCCATTCTGGGTCTGCACAGGAGGCCTTGGTGTGGCTCCTGTTACAAGGTTGGAGCTGCCATGGGGGGCAGTAGTGTCCAGTGCCAGTCCTGGAGATGGGAGTAGGGAGGGTAACCAAAACTAGCCTGAGAGGGAGGTTGTGGGGGTGCGAAGCTTCAAACTCTCTACATATGAGGGCTGATGATGTGAATGAAAACTCTTCTGGAGCAGGATAGATATTACGATCTTCGCAAGGGGGAAGATGGTGGAGGCCCTCTCTATCACTGACTGTGCTGGACAGTTCCTCTCTAAGTCTGCACACCTCCTGCAGGTTCTGCATGTGGCTAGTACTGACTGTGCTGGACAGTTCCTCTCTAAGTCTGCACACCTCCTGCAGGTTCTGCATGTGGCTAGTGCTGACTGCGCTGGACAGTTCCTCTCTAAGTCTGCACACCTCCTGCAGGTTCTGCATGTGGCTAGTACTGACTGTGCTGGACAGTTCCTCTCTAAGTCTGCACACTTCCATCCTGAGAGCCTGGTTGTCCTCCTCAACATTGTTCAATGCACACTGCAGCTCACGGATCTCATCTGTATGCCGAAGCACCAGGCTGATCTCCTCCTCTATAAGATAGTGGTACTTTCTGACATTTTAAGTTAATTGTTGGTCTTGTGGAGAGCTGTGTGCCAAGCATTAGGATCATCCATGTAGAACAGGAGGTCTCCTTTTATTTCCTTGCTCGCTTTTAGGATGAAGTCTGCCCTCAGAGTCTCACAGCAATTTATTTTTCCTGACTCACTTGTAACATTTTTAGGATAGCCCCAGTCGGTATTCACGTAATAAGAAATTCCCCTCTCGACCACGGCCACAAATTCTATTGACCCCCAACAACGTTGTCGTTGTTTTTTTGTTATACAGAAATAACAAAACATGCCGAAAAGCTGCTGTGTTTTTCAATGTACATGTAACCAGGTCAAAAATATCCACCTACGTATCGCAATGCTCCCACGTAGGGAAATAGAGCCTGCGAGAAGAGCCCCGTGGCTTCAGGCTATGTCTTGGGAGAGTGGGAAATAGGCTACATGTAGCTAGGTTTGTGGAAAACATTTAATCCCAGATAAGACATTTAACTTGTTTAGTACAGTTCGTTTGTAACTCCACTCACTACTTATAGCTGTATAGTCCGTTTGTTTGTGTTGTTGGTCGGTAGCCAGCTTGCACTCACTCACTCACTCACTCACTCAAGTGGCTACTAGCATAGTCATGGAAAGAAGCATGAGGGAATCCCTACAATATTATGTTTTTCTAAGTAGTGAGAACGCTAGGGAGCAGCCAATGTTGGATGTTGTACTTTTCTTAAATGTAGAATTGTAAATGACAAAAACAAGCAAGAAATGTTTGATTTCCCCACAGGCAGGATTGCGACATTCTATCTAATACCATCTGGGTCTATACATGATGGCCATAGAAATAAGAATAAATAGAATGGGCGTCCCCATTCAAGTCAATGATGGCATAATGGGTGGACTGGCGGCCATTGCGAGTGTACCCAAAGCAGGAAGTAAAAGCAGGAAATGTACCCATCAATTTGTTGAATCAACTTAAATTACATTACAAAAAATACATTCCATTGCATCAGCCACATCAGTTAGCATCATTTAAATGAACATTCTACGTTACCATGGAAATTATTGCATCATAATACAAGGAAGCCATTGCGAGTGTACCCATGTACCCATACCAGTCAAATTGCCAGGGTAAGAGGTTCCAAGCCCGTTCTATTCATTCTTATTTCTATGGTGATGGCACAGTTTCTGAAACCATGCTTAGAGAATGCAGCCATTTTAATCTCCATGGTGACCTCTTTATACAATGCACTCTGCTCTAGAATGATGTGCATGTGCCTCTTGATGAAAGCACTTATTATTAAATGATGCACCTGTAGATCATTTCACTAATTGTGTGTAAAGTTGTCATCAAGGAAGCGGGTGGCTACTTTGAAGAATCTAAAATCTAATATATATTTTGATTTGTTTAACACTTTTTGGTTACTACATGATTCCATGTGTTATTTCGTAATTGTGATGTCTTTACTATTACTATACAATGTAGAAAATAGTAAAAAATAAAGACAAACTCTTGAATGAGTAGGTGTGTCCAAACTTTTGACTGGTACTGTATAACAAAATAATGTAACAAAAAAAATATATTTAAGGAGGAGCTCTTAAGTTCTACTGCTCATAGTCCCAGTTGGTACTGTATTAGATAGAACCAATTATTTATATATACACTAGATAACTGATAGGGGGTGCTGTGTTGAAGACACCGTGCCTCCATCTTGACACTCCCTCGCCGTTGTACAAAATATTTTAGAAGCTATAGAAATGCATTTATTAATGTATACATTAGTTTTTGCACACTTTTAAATTATATTATGTGAGCTAAAACATAAAATATTTTCCTTCAAGTTAAATGTTTTTAGATGACTAATGTCACTGTCCCCACTACAACGAAAACATTGTTAAATACATTCTTATGGAGGACTGCTCCTACTGGGGAGTGCTAATATTGCAGTCAGGTGACTTCAAAGCCTCTCAATGGCCAATACATAGCATCAGCAATCCAGGGTGTATACAAAGACAGTACTGGATGATGATATGCTGAAACTGCTTCTCCAATAGAAATCCCTGATCACACTTGTAGGCAATGTCATGGCTAGCTAAAAGGCGCCGAATGGTCAATCTGACATCTGCATTGGCCTCTCGCTCTCATCCAACACTTCCCACACTGCCCCTACTCGGATGGTATCGCGCCGTCCCAACCTTCGCTCTCTCTCCCCCGCTACTCTCTCCTCTTCCATCCTATCATCTCTTCCCTCTGCTCAAACCTTCTCCAACCTATCTCCTGATTCTGCCTCCTCAACGCTCCTCTCCTCCCTTTCTGCATCCTTTGACTCTCTATGTCCCCTATCTTCCAGGCCGGCTCGGTCCTCCCCTCCCGCTCCGTGGCTTGACGACTCATTGCGAGCTCACAGAACAGGGCTCCGGGCAGCCGAGCGGAAATGGAGGAAAACTCGCCTCCCTGCGGACCTGGCATCCTTTCGCTCCCTCCTCTCTACATTTTCCTCCTCTGTCTCTGCTGCTAAAACCACTTTCTACCACTCTAAATTTCAAGCATCTGCCTCTAACCCTAGGAAGCTCTTTGCCACCTTCTCCTCTCTCCTGAATCCTCCTCCCCCTACCCCCCTCCTCCCTCTCTGCAGATGACTTCGTCAACCATTTTGAAAAGAAGGTCGACGACATCCGATCCTCGTTTGCTAAGTCAAACGACACTGCTGGTTCTGCTCACACTGCCCTACCCTGTGCTCTGACCTCTTTCTCCCCTCTCTCTCCAGATGAAATCTCGCGTCTTGTGACGGCCGGCCGCCCAACAACCTGCCCGCTCGACCCTATCCCCTCCTCTCTTCTCCAGACCATTTCCGGAGACCTTCTCCCTTACCTCACCTCGCTCATCAACTTATCCCTGACCGCTGGCTACGTCCCTTCCGTCTTCAAGAGAGCGAGAGTTGCACCCCTTCTGAAAAAACCTACAATCGATCCCTCCGATGTTAACAACTACACACCAGTATCCCTTCTTTCTTTTCTCTCCAAAACTCTTGAACGTGCCGTCCTTGGTCAGCTCTCCCGCTATCTCTCTCAGAATGACCTTCTTGATCCAAATCAGTCAGGTTTCAAGACTAGTCATTCAACTGAGACTGCTCTTCTCTGTATCACGGAGGCGCTCCGCACCGCTAAAGCTAACTCTCTCTCCTCTGCTCTCATCCTTCTAGACCTATCGGCTGCCTTCGATACTGTGAACCATCAGATCCTCCTCTCCACCCTCTCCGAGTTGGGCATCTCTGGCGCGGCCCACGCTTGGATTGCGTCCTACCTGACAGGTCGCTCCTACCAGGTGGCGTGGCGAGAATCTGTCTCCTCACCACGCGCTCTCACCACTGGTGTCCCCCAGGGCTCTGTTCTAGGCCCTCTCCTATTCTCGCTATACACCAAGTCACTTGGCTCTGTCATAACCTCACATGGTCTCTCCTATCATTGCTATGCAGACGACACACAATTAATCTTCTCCTTTCCCCCTTCTGATGACCAGGTGGCGAATCACATCTCTGCATGTCTAGCAGACATATCAGTGTGGATGACGGATCACCATCTCAAGCTGAACTTCGGCAAGACGGAGCTGCTCTTCCTCCCGGGGAAGGACTGCCCGTTCCATGATCTCGCCATCACGGTTGACAACTCCATTGTGTCCTCCTCCCAGAGTGCTAAGAACCTTGGCGTGATCCTGGACAACACCCTGTCGTTCTCAACTAACATCAAGGCGGTGGCCCGTTCCTGTAGGTTCATGCTCTACAACATCCGCAGAGTACGACCTTGCCTCACACAGGAAGCGGCGCAGGTCCTAATCCAGGCACTTGTCATCTCCCGTCTGGATTACTGCAACTCGCTGTTGGCTGGGCTCCCTGCCTGTGCCATTAAACCCCTACAACTCATCCAGAACGCCGCAGCCCGTCTAGTGTTCAACCTTCCCAAGTTCTCTCACGTCACCCCGCTCCTCCGCTCTCTCCACTGGCTTCCAGTTGAAGCTCGCATCCGCTACAAGACCATGGTGCTTGCCTACGGAGCTGTGAGGGGAACGGCACCTCAGTACCTCCAGGCTCTGATCAGGCCCTACACCCAAATAAGGGCACTGCGTTCATCCACCTCTGGCCTGCTCGTCTCCCTACCACTGAGGAAGTACAGTTCCCGCTCAGCCCAGTCAAAACTGTTCGCTGCTCTGGCTCCCCAATGGTGGAACAAACTCCCTCACGACGCCAGGACAGCGGAGTCAATCACCACCTTCCGGAGACACCTGAAACCCCACCTCTTTAAGGAATACTTAGGATAGGATAAAGTAATCCTTCTCACCCCCCCTCCCCCCTTAAAATATTTAGATGCACTATTGTAAAGTGGCTGTTCCACTGGATGTCATAAGGTGAATGCACCAATTTGTAAGTCGCTCTGGATAAGAGCGTCTGCTAAATGACTTAAATGTAAATGTAAATGTGTAGCATTTACAGTGATATGGCCTCTGCAGAAGTAATATAATAATAATATATGCCATTTAGCAGACGCTTTTATCCAAAGCGACTTACAGTCATGTGTGCATACATTCTACGTATCGGTGGTCCCGGGGATCGAACCCACTACCCTGGCGTTACAAGCGCCATGCTCTACCAACTGAGCTACAGAAGGACCACAAGTCAGGGCATTCATATTTCTTGCACTTAGTGGAGCAGCACAGAACTGAATTTGTCAAGGAAGTGAGTTTGTATTTATACAGAATCTCCCACGGCCAACTACTGTTAACCAATCATTTCAATACGGAGCTATACATAGGCATCAGCATTGTTACAACATTTGGGGGGTGCACGGCGATGCGGTAGAGAGCTCAATTTGGCCTCTGCATGCCTCCGGAGGCTCCGAAATTGCGTCGGAGCCTCCCACAAAATGTACAGATCAAGCATAAATTGGCTTTTAGCTAGCTACGCTCAAGTGTAGAAACACGTCATCGGGTCTAACGGTGGTCTCACATGTTCGACTACTTAAGACATAGGCTCAAATCTAGGTTGTGTCTTTACATTTTGAGAAAATCAACAACTTAGGGGACTTCTCAAACCCCGGCCTGGTCTGTTTGGTCTGTTTCACAAGCGTTCCCGGGAATTCTCACGATTTTGCGTCTCTAGGTTTAGAAACTCTGTGGTTTATGTACATCATTGGATAGAGCGCCTGCCCGTGGGGAAAACAAGGTGTGGTTACCTAGATTAACCCTTTTCTGTATGACCAAAAAATCAAGGACAAAGTTGGCTCTTTTACAAGGGGTGTGAAAGGGAAAATGTTTTTGTTTTCCCCAATTTGTGTGCGTGGTCGAGGAGAATTCCCTATTATTACGTGAATATCGACTTGGACTATGGAATTGGTTGCTAGGTGACGGATGTAGTGATAAGAGTAAAGATAAAGGAGGGAGAATAAGGAAGGAATGTAGACGAAGGGTGAGTGAGTGGGTGGTGTGACAAGTAGATTTTTTCCATAATTTAAGTTAGATCAGTGGTAATGATAAGAAAACCAAGGGAGGGACTCACCAGCCTGCTGATATTACTGAGTTTGAAGACCTCCTCATAGTGAACTCTGATGGTGTAATTAATGGGTAAATTGTGTTTCTGTTAAAAAGACAGGAAAAATGTTGGTGTCAGATTGTGTTGGTAGAAAAATACCACCTTTAATGTAATCTCCACATATATCAACTGTCAAGACTACTGTGTGTGATCCACACACTAGACTTGCCTAATTTCATTAATATTCCAAACATGTTGTAACTGTCTCGATATATCCTGTCCCCTTCTTACCATGTTACGTCTTCTGCCTATGAGTTTGTTTTCCAATGTCTTCAAAGACGTGCACTGGGCAGTTCTGGGCGTCATCAAAACAAGAGGTAGTACACATATCAAACCTACAGGGGGCACAACATATATATGATATCATATAACATGTCACCCACTGACGCAGTTCAATATTCTAAAACAGTTTCGTAGAAGTATTGAAGTGGTATAATTGTGGTGAGAACTGAGCAAAGATGTGGAGACTGTCACAGTGCAAAGCCAGACCATAGCTCCTAGCTAGACCTTTGTGGTTGCTTTGCTAAAATGAATTATGCTGAACCATGACCTCTTCTTTCCATCAGACTCATCATCTCACTGAGAATCCACCAATCTCAGAGAAAGCCCAAGCTGAGCCAGATTACAATACTGATTAAACACAACAATAATCTCCTCTAAAATGCTTTCACCTTAATCTGCATGTGGTCAAGTGCAGGAGACATCCAATACATTCATGGTCAGTGGTACATTTTTGCTATTATGTTTGAAAACAGTATTTTGGTCCTGTGGTCCAAACGCAGACTGAGACAGTAGTACCTATTTTGACAAAAGGGTATTTTTTCTCAGGAGTAACTAACTCTGACTAGCACAGTTTCATAGCAGTGGGGGCAGGGTGAGTGGTGGCATGCAGGCCAAAGCCAGTCTGTTGTGGACCACTGTGTGGTTAGATCCTGTGGCCGAGGGCTTAGATGTAGATGATTGTATAGTGACTCCGAGTCAGCAAAATCCCCAAGACCTCACAGCACTCTTCACAAAGACCTAGGAATGTACCTCACTGCACTCAGTCTACAGTCAAGGGCTCAAACATCAGATACCTCACTTACCCTGCCCCCGTCTCTTGCCTTCAATACACGTTCTTCCTCTCATTCTTTAGTCAAGCGTGTGTATTTCTTTCTCTCTGTTACAGGACGTGGTTAGATACATCGGTTTAACAGCTTTTTTGGAACAGAAACCAGACCTACGCAATACTTTTTTTTGTTATCTCTTTCAATCTGAGATAGGAACTGATCAGACATATGTCTTCTACTGTCAATCCCCTATACACTTTCTAGCTTGAGCTCTCTGAAATATACATTGTTTGTCTATGATGAGTCATGGTTACAGTTCTTCAGTTTAAGGGGGGGGGGGCATTGATCTCTTTTACGAAAACACTTTAGGGGTTTCTCCATAGCAGAACAACCTTTGTGTAAACTGTGATGAAGGTCTATTGTCTGAAACATTTGTGGTCCATTAAACCCTTTGTAGAATACACAAGAATGTCAGTGTGATTAATTTTCTTTTACTAACATATGGTATGCAAACCAGGGTGCCCAATGGGAAAAGGTATGCATCATTCGATTTATTACCACTCTCCAAAGACAACTGGGGCTCAGTTGCTGGTACTATAGACTCCCAACGGTCTCTACTGACAGATGTATTTCCTCACACTATTAAGGGCCTCTTAGCGCTCAGTAGGTGTATAAGTGGCGGGGCCTCACCCAGCCCATTGCAATAAAAAACAAAAATTATTCAAGAAACCAGGAATAACATCCATAATCTACCGGTACACATAATCTCAGTTCTGATCCCACACCACTACATCCCCACAATATGTCAAATCTCTAGCGTTTGGCCTGACACGTAGTTCCCAGGGCACTTGCTGTCGGTTAGAGGGACATCTGCAAGCCCTCCAATTCTTCACACAAGCACCACAGGACTTCTCTTACCCAATAGAGCTCCCAGGAGCCAGGTTGTTGACCGGACCATACTCCAATTTATGCCCGTTTAAACACGCTGGAGGCCTCCGACTCAGATCACACACTTTTCCAGAGCACCACAAGGTCCTTCTCGCTCCTTGTTAGCCTGTAACAGCAACACAGACAGGCATTATTAACAGTTCAACATTGACTGTCTTCACTGGTTTCAATCAGATTTGTTCTGAATAGTTATAAACACCACAAAACCCTTGTCAGGTTGAAAGAACAGGAAATAATCAATGTACAGTATACGTTGACATTTGATGACAGACGTATGTGTACATCTCCGGCCACCAACCACTTAATGTCAAAAGGAGAAGTTTGAATTTTGAAACGCTGTATTACCAAAACCGGTGCATTAGACAAAGCTGCGGGAAGATGTTTGGGGGTGGGGGCAAAACATTTTTTTTTTGCCAGCGCTACAGACGGCTATATCGTGGACACCCCTTCAAATTAGTGGATTTGGCTATTTCAGCCACACCCATTGCTGAAAGGTGTATAAAATTGACCGCACAGCCACACAATCTCCATAGACAAACATTTGCAGTAGAGTGGCCTTAATGAAGACCTCAGTGACTTTCAACGTGGCACCATGCTGCCACCTTTCCATCAAGTCAGTTCATCAAATTTCTGCCCTGCTAGAGCTGCCCCGGTCAACTGTAAGTGCTGTTATTGTGAAGTAGAAATGTCTAGGAGCAACAACGGCTCAGTCGTTGCCGCACAAGCTCACAGAACGAGACCCGCAGAGTGCTGAAGAGCGTAAATATCATCTGTCCTTCAGTTGCAACACTCACTACCAAGTTCCAAACTGCTTCTGGAAGCAACGTCAGCACAATAACTGTTCGTCGGGAGCTTCATGAAATGGCTTTCCATGGCTGATCTGCCGCACACAAGCCTAAGATCACCAAGCGTCGGCGGGAGTGGTGTGAAGCTTGCCTCCACTGGACTCTAGAGCAATGGAAACATGTTCTCTGGAGTGATGAATCACGCTTCACCATCTGGCAGTCCGACGGCGAATCTGGGTTTGGCGGATGTCAGTAGAACACTACCTGCTCGACTGCATACTGCCAACTGTGAAGTTTGGTGGAGGAGGAATAATGTTCTGGGGCTGTATTTCATGGTTCGGTTTAGGCCCCTTTAGTTCCAGTGAAGGGAAATCTTCATGCTACAGCAGACAATGACATCCTTGACGATTCTGTGTTCCCAACTTTGTGGCAACAGTTTGGGGAAGGTCCTTTCCTGTTTCAGTGTGACAATGCCCCGTGCACAGAGTGAGGTCCTTACAGAAATGGTTTGTCGAGATCGGTGTGGAAGAATGGGACTGGGCTGCACAGGGCCCTGACCTCAACCCCATCGAACACCTTTGGGATGAATTGGAACGCCGACTATGAGCCAGGCCTAATCTCCCAACATCAGTGACTGACCTCACCAATGTTCCTGTGGCTGAATGGAAGCAGGTCCCCACAGCAATGTTCCAGCACCTAGTGGAAAGCCTTCCCAGAAGAGTGGATGCTATTATAGCAGCAAAGGGGGGGGGGGACAACAACTCCATTTTAATGCCCATGATTTTGGAATTAAATGTTCGACGAGCACATACATTTGGTCATGTAGTGTTTATACAGTCGTGGCCAAAAGTTTTGAAAATGACACAAATATCAATTTTCACAATGTTTGCTGTTTCAGTGTCTTTAGATATTTTTGTTACTATGGAATACTGAAGTATAATTACAAGCATTTCATAAGTGTCAAAGGCTTTTATTGACAATTACATGAAGTTGATGCAAAGAGTTAATATTTTCAGTGTTGACCCTTCTTTTTTAAGACCTCTGCAATCCGCCCTGGCATGCTGTCAATTAACTTCTGGGCCACATCCTGACTGATGGTAGCCCATTCTTGCATAATCAATGCTTGGAGTTTGTCAGAATATGTGGGTTTTTGTTTGTCCACCCGCTTCTTGAGGATTGACCTCCAGTTCTCAATGGGATTAAGCTCTGGGGAGTTTCCTGGCCATGGACCCAAAATATCAATGTTTTGTTCCCCGAGCCACTTAGTTATCACTTTTGCCTTATGGCAAGGTGCTCCATCATGCTGGAAAAGGCATTGTTCATCACCAAACTGTTCCTGGATGGTTGGGAGAAGTTGCTCTCGGAGGATGTGTTGGTACCATTCTTTATTCATGGCTGTGTTCTTAGGAAGAATTGTGAGTGAACCCACTCCCTTGGCTGAGAAGCAACCCCACACATGAATGGTCTTAGGATGCTTTAATGTTGGCATGACACAGGACTGATGGTAGCGCTCACCTTGTCTTCTCCAGACAAGCTTTTTTCCGGATGTCCCAAACAATCGAAAAGGCAATTCATCAGAGAAAATGACTTTACCCCAGTCCTCAGCAGTCCAATCCCTGTACCTTTTGCAGAATATCAGTCTGTCCCTGATGTTTTTCCTGGAGAGAAGTGGCTTCTTTGCTGCCCTTCTTGACACCAGAACATCCTCCAAAAGTCTTCGCCTCACTGTGCATGCAGATGCACTCACACCTGCCTGCTGCCATTCCCGAGCAAGCTCTGTACTAGTGGTGCCCCAATCCCGCAGCTGAATCAACTTTAGGAGACGGTCCTGGTACTTGCTGGACTTTCTTGAAGCCTTCACAACAACAATTGAACCGCTCTCCTTGAAATTCCTGAGGATCCGATAAATGGTTGATTTAGGTGCAATCTTACTGGCAGCAATATCCTTGTCTGTGAAGCCCTTTTTGTGCAAAGAAATGATGACGACACGTGTTTCCTTGCAGGCAACCATGGTTGACAGAGGAAGAACAATGATTTCAAGCACCACCCTCCTTTTGAAGCTTCCAATCAGCATGACATAGTGATCTCCAGCCTTGTCCTCATCAACACTCACACCTGTGTTAACGAGAGAATCACTGACATGATGTCAGCTGGTCCTTTTGTGGCAGGGCTGAAATGCAGTGGAAATGTTTTTGGGGGATTCAGTTCATTTGCATGGCAAAGAGGGACTTTGCAATTAATTGCAATTCATCTGGTCACTCTTCATAACATTCTAGAGTATATGCAAATTGCCGTCATACAAACTGAGGCAGCAGACTTTGTGAAAATGTATATTTGTGTCATTCTCAAAACTTTTGGCCACGACTGTATGTATAGATATAAATACAGTATATATACATACATACGCACTGAACAAAAATATAAATGCAACATGTAATGGGATGGTCCCATGTTTCATGAGCTGAAATAAAAGATGCCATGCGCACAAAAAAAGTATTTCTCTCAAATTTTGGCACAAACTTGTTTACATCCCTGTTAAATGAGCATTTCTCTTTTGCCAACATAATCCATCCACCTGACAGGTGTGGCATTTGAAGAAGTTGATTAAACAACATGATCATTACACAGTTGCACCTTGTGCTGGGGACAATACAAGGCCACTCTAAAATGTGCAGTTTTGTCACACAACACAATGCCACAGATGTCTCAAGTTTTAAGGGAGTGTGCAATTGGTATACTGACTGCGGGAATGTCCACCAGAGCTGTTGGCAGAGAAATGAATGTTAATTTCTCTACCATAAGCTGCCCCAAAAGTTGTTTTACAGAATTTGGCAGTAAGTCCAACCATGTAACCATGACAGCCTAGGACCTCCACATCCGGCTTCGTCATATGCGGGATCATCTGAGACCAGCCACCCAGACAGCTGATGAAACTGAGGAGTATTTCTGTCTGTAACAAATCCCTTATGTGGGAAAAAACTCATTCTGATTGGCTGGGCCTGGCTCCCCAGTGGGTGGGCCTTTGCCCTACCAGGCGCACCCATGGCTCCGCCCCTGCCCAGTCATGTGAAATCCATAGATTAGGGCCTAATTATTGTATTTCAATTGACTGATTTCCTTTATATTAATTAACTCAGTAAAATCATTGACATTATTATTAAATGTTTTTTTAGTACCAGTCAAAAGTATGGACACACCTACTCATTCAAGGGTTTTTCTTTATTTTTACTATTTTCTACATTGTAGAATAATAGTAAAGACATCACAACTATGAAATGACATATATGGAATTATGTAGTAACCAAAAAACTGTCAAACAAATCTAAATATAATTAACATTTTAGATTCTTCACAGCCACCCTTTGCCTTGATGACAGCATTGCATACTCTTGGCATTCTCACAAACATCTTCATGAGGTAGTCATCTGGAAAGTGTTTAAATTTTAACAGGCGTGCTTTGTTACAAAACTAAGGAGATGATTGTGGACTTCAGGAAACAGCAGAGGGAACACCCCCCTATCCACATCGATGGAACTGTAGTGGAGAGGGTAGTAAGTTTTAAGTTTCTCGGCGTACACATCACAGACAAACTGAATTGGTCCACCCACACAGCAGCAGCGCCTCTTCAACCTCAGGAGGCTGAAGAAATTCGGCTTGTCACCAAAAGCACTCACAAACTTCTACAGATGCACAATCGAGAGCATCCTGTCGGGCTGTGTCACCACCTGGTACAGCAACTGCTCCGCCCACAACCGTAAGGCTGTCCAGAGGGTAGTGAGGTCTGCACAACGCATCACCGGGGGCAAACTACCTGCCCTCCAGGACACCTACACCACCCGATGTCACAGGAAGGCCATAAAGATCATCAAGGACAACAACCACCCGAGCCACTGCCTGTTCACCCCGCTATCATCCAGAAGGCGAGGTCAGTACAGGTGCATCAAAGCTGGGACAGAGATACTGAAAAACAGCTTCTATCTCAAGGCCATCAGACTGTTAAACAGCCACCACTAACATTGAGTGGCTGCTGCCAACATGGTAATTGATGGGAATTGATGTAAAATATATTACTAGCCACTTTAAACAATGCTACTTAATATAATGTTTACATACCCTACATTATTTATCTCATATATATACGTATATACTGTACTCTATATCATCTACTGAATCTTTATGTAATACATGTATCACTAGCCACTTTAAACTATGCCACTTTGTTTACATACTCATCTCATATGTATATACTGTACTCGATACCATCTACAGCATCTTGCCTATGCCGCTCTGTACCATCACTCACTCATATATCTTTATGTACATATTCTTTATCCCTTTACACTTGTGTGTATAAGGTAGTAGTTTGGAATTGTTAGCTAGATTACTCGTTGGTTATTACTGCATTGTCGAAAGCACAAGCATTTCGCTACACTCGCATTGACATCTGCTAACCATGTGTATGTGACAAATAAAATTTGATTTGATTTGATTTGTTAAAAGTTCATTTGTGGAATTTCTGTCCTTCTTAATGCATTGAGCCAATCAGTCGTGTTGTAGAGGTGGTATACAGAAGAGCTCTATTTGGTTAAAGACCAAGTCCATATTATGGCAAGAACAGCTTAAATAAGCAAAGAGAAACAACAGTCCATTATGACTGACATGAAAGTCAGTCAATACGGAATATTTCAATAACTTTGAAAGTTTCTTCAAGTGCAGTCGTAAAAACCATCAAGCACTATGATGAAACTGGCTCTCATGAGGATTGCCACAGGAAAGGAAGACCCAGAGTTACCTCTGCTGCAGAGGATAAGTTCATTATTGTTAGCAGCCTCAGAAATTGCAGCCCAAATAAATTCTTCAGAGTTCAAGTTGGACCGCAGAGTGAAGGAAATGCAGCCAACAAGTGCTCAGCATATGTGGGAACTCCTTCAAGACTGCTGGAAAAGCATTCCAGGTGAAACTGGATGAGAGAATACCAAGAGTGTACAAAGGGTGGCTATTTGAAGAATCTCAAATATAAAATATATTTTGATGTGTTTAACACATTTTGGGTTACTACATGATTCCATATGTGTTATTTCGTCGTTTTGATGTGTTCATTATTCCAGAATGTAGAAAATAGTAAAAATTAAAGAAAAATCCTTGAATGAGAAGGTGTCCAAACTTTTGACTGATACTGTGTAAATATACAGTTGAAGTCGGAAGTTTACATACACCTTTGCCAAATACATTTAAACTCTGTTTTTCACAATTCCTGACATTTAATGCTAGTAAAAATTCCCTGTCTTAGGTCAGTTAGGATCACTAATTTATTTTAAGAATGTGAAATGTCATAATAATAGTAGAGAGAATGATTTATTTCAGCTTGTATTTCTTTCATCACATTCCCAGTGGATCAGAAGTTTACATACACTCAATTAGTATTTGGTAGCATTGCCTATAAATTGTTTAACTTGGGTCAAACGTTTCTGGTAGCCTTCCACAAGCTTCCCACAATAAGTTGGGTGAATTTTGGCCCATTCCTCCTGACAGAGCTGGTGTAACTGAGTCAGGTTTGTAGGCCTCCTTGCTCGAACACGCTTATTCAGTTCTGCCCACACATTTTCTATAGGATTGAGGTCAGGGCTTTGGCCATTGATATCTTGACTTTGTTGTCCTTAAGCCATTTTGCCACAACTCTGGATGTATGCTTGGGGTGAATGTTCATTTGGAAGACCCATTTGCGACCAAGATTTAACTTCCTGACTGATGTCTTGAGATGTTGCTTCAATATATCCACATAATTGTCTTGCCTCATGATGCCATCTATTGTGTGAAGTGCACCAGTCCCTCCTGCAGCAAAGCACCCCTACAACATGATGCTGCCACCCCTGTGCTTCACGGTTGGGATGGTATTCTTTGGCTTGCGAGTATCCCCCTTTTTCCTCCAACATAACGATGGTCATTATGGCCAAACAGTTCTATTTTTGTTTCATCAGACCAGATGACATTTCTCCAAAAAAGTACGATCCCCATGTGCAGTTGCAAACCGTAGTCTGGATTTTTATGGCGGTTTCAGAGCAGTGGCTTCTTCCTTGCTGAGAGGCCTTTCAGGTTATGTCAATATAGGACTCGTTTTACTGTGGATATAGATACTTTTGTACCTGTGTCCTCCAGCATCCTCACAAGGTATTTTGCTGTTGTTCTGGGATTGATTTGCACTTTTTTGCACCAAAGTACGTTCATCTCTAGGAGACTGAATGCATCTTCTTCCTGAGTGGTATGAAGGCTGCGTGGTCCCATGGTGTTTATACTTGCGTACAATTGTTTGTACAGATGAACGTGGTCCAAGGATGAACCAGACTTCTTGGCTGATTTCTTTTGATTTTCCCATCATGTCAAGCAAAGAGGAACTGAGTTTAAAGGTAGGCCTTGAAATACATCCACAGGTACACCTCCAATTGACTCAAATGATGTCAATTAGCCTATAGGAAGCTATCTAAAGCCATGACATCATTTTCTGGAATTTTCCAAGCTGTTTAAAGGCACAGTCAACTTAGTGTATGTAAACTTCTGACCCACTGGAATTGTGATACAGTGAATTATAAGTGAAATAATCTGTTTGTAAACAATTGTTGGAAGAATTACTTGTGTCATGCACAAAGTAGATGTACTAACCAACTTGCCAAAACTACAGTTTGTTAACAGTAAATTTGAGTGGTTGAAAGTGGTTGAAAAACGAGTTTTAATGACTCCACTTCACATGCGAATCCAAAATACCTTTGAATTCAGGAATTCTCCAATCTGGATGCATGACAAATGTGAATGGGGTGTGAATGATGTGATCATTCAATTCACGTGAATTTCCATGATCAGTTCCAAAAACAAATACAGAACCTTATGACAAAATTGACAAGAACATTAAATCACACATCACAGCTGTAACTTGGAGAAAAGTAGAGGACAGTGCCCCATATATCACATGTATGGACATATGTTATATGACAATTATATGACAGTAAAATGCATCGTAAATAGAGTAGGCATAGCCAACACTGGCAAATAGCATGTCTATATATCCTATGGATCCCAAGGGTCTTCATTATTTAACCATATAGCCTACAATATCAAAACAGCACCTTCGGCACCAGCGTCCATATTAAATAATATAATGTCTTTTAAGGCCATATAACTAAAGTTGGCTAAGCGCAGCAATACATAACACATCCAATATTTGCTCAAGACGTTACAAATATCACTTCCATATTCACCTGCACAATCTCAGCAGTAACTCCACAGAAACTCGCAACTTCAACACTCCAATGACCATCAGCAGCAGCGACCAAAAGCACACATGGTTCACACAAACGACTTACTTACAAGGCTGGGAAACCACGCGTGCGTGACTGGTCAGTGATATTTAAACAATGTCATCTTTAATAGATGACCTGCGCGCAGCAACACCCAGAATAAAACCCCCGTTTTAGGCGAACGCGAATTTGGGAAAATCCCTGAAGCCTCACTTTCTTTGGCCCAGAACTCCAAAACGAGAGAATATTGATAAATTGCGCAATGTCCAAATGGTCGTCTCCAGCTCCACCTTGCAGGCGCAAATTGTCAGGTTTTACTTTCACTTTCCATGCACTGCGCCATAACTCTCCCAAATAATAATCTCATCCCCGACTAGACTGCCCTAAATATTACATTCTAATTCAGTATCCTAATACAAATTATAAATTATAAAATTCAAATACAATTTGTTGGCACAGATATCGCACCATACTCCACATTCAGCTCCTTAAAACGTACTCCATGTGCTCAACAGCCACGCGGCCATATAAGGCCATTTATTCACAATCACACAATTTCATGACATTAATGTCACCTATCTTCTAGGGCACAGAGTTCATTGTGAACAAATTGACTGCTCGAGTGACCAACATATGCCTACTCAGGACAGCTAGGGTACCAAACTGTCCCACCACAAACGCCCACGTGGATCATCATGGATTTATTTGGGCTTTATCCTGCGGTACTGAGGTGCAGCATGAATGAGACTGGAAAATAATACTGCAATGGCTACAGGATTTGTTAATGGTTTTGGTAAAAATGTCTGAAGCGGAAATGGGGCTGCTGGAGTTTGAGAAAATTACAATATTATGGAGGACATTCATTTGCCAGCTGACCCAAGTGGTTAACTTATAATCATCCATTAGTCAGCTGTAAAATCAAAGACTAGGTCTGATTAGAATTGCCTAAACCTAATTACACTAGAGGGGGTAGGTAGCCAACCTGTCAAAGTGGAATCCTCTCCCCTGTTTCCTTCCCTACAGATGCTGTACGTGAAAAAAGTTTACTGGTGAAAGCAAACACCTCTGATACAATATTGTTTATTTCTATGTTTCAAAATCAGGATCATTGCAGAGGAAGTTCCTTTACACCTGGGGTTCTCAAACGGTTTTGGGGCCAGGGACCCCTTTTGTGATAGTAAATTCATCAGGGACCCCCTCAATCAGGAAAAACTCCAGTGAGATTTATTAAAAAATAGAATACAAGAAGTTCTACTATGACTGACAGTGCATGGCCGAACTAAACAAATCTCAGGCCCTGGGAAGGCCCATCTCTTGGCATCTGAGAGAACATTTAGCAGTTTTCAAGCAATTTTACTGCAATTCTACACATTTTGTTATGGGGCAGAGATGTTTTGTTGTTGTCGCTTTAAATACTGCCTTGCCTGCATCAAACTGATCTAGGGTGTAATCATAAGTCCAACACTTGCAAACGAGAGCTTCTATTGGACAAATCCAGGTATGTTTATCCCCATTTTGTTCCATTTGCTTCTGTTTAATAATATTGTATTACAACTTATAAACTTATTCCATTGATCCCTCGGCCAAAATGTGTTTAATCAGTTAGTAATATTCATTAAAAATATATGTTTTAGATCTGGCTCCGGACTAGCTGCTGTACCTCATCCACAGACCCCACTTTAAGAACCCCAGCTGTGGGCCATCGAGATGAACTGTCATTTCAGATTTCAGGCTGGCCTAGAGCCAGATAGACACTGGAGACATTTTGAGAAGGGGCATTCCATGTGCAGTGCAGACCCCAAAATCTCAAACCAAACCTCAATCATAACAACACCATCTGCTAGTCCAGACAGAGTGACATCAGGGGGGGAAATCCCAGAAGATGGAGACCAATGACTCTCCAATGAAGGGAATATACATCCTCAGCATTCTTACTCAAACAAGGGGCGGGGTGAACGACCCCGGTGCTCAATATTTTAGTCTGCTAACATGTTAATTCCTGCTTGCAGTTACAACACCAAGACGTTTGCATAAAACAGATGCAGTAAAGAGGTCAATGGAATTTACTGAAGTTACTTTAGAAAACTATTTCATTGAAGTAAATAAATGTCAGACAGATTACTAAGTAGACATTTATATGTAAATATGCATGCAATTTGAAAATAGGTATTTGAGACGTCTATCTCTGGCCAGCAGAAAGGATGTTTCACCATCATTTTGAGAAGCCACATTAACATGGCAACTGGTTAAGTCTTGAGTCAAACTGTGGTGAATGACAAACACATTCCAAAGAAGAAGCACCTCTTCAAGCCATAATAACAAACATACACTGGGGTGCAACACTGATCACACAAATATGCACAAACAACCTCACTGAAAGATACCACATTCAGTTTACAAACATCTCTCTGCACTATGCCTAACTACCTATATTCCCAGCAATCTCACCAACCTCAAGAATGGCACAACACCAACCTCGAGAATGGCACAATGGTATTATGTTCTGCTGTTCAATGACACGTTGAAAATGAAAAGTAGAGGAAGAGGCAGTGACTCAAAATAACCCTCTGCTAAATCCATTTCAATATCAGTTGTCTTAACTTGAATGATCAAGATACAGGTTAAATGTCCAAATACCGTCACAACATTGACTCATTTGTCTTACTACCGATTAGTAATGCACCAAAATTGCTTATCAATGAAAACTAAAATTGAAACACAGTGTAGACATTGTTAATGTTGTAAAATACTATTGTAGCTGGAAATGGGTGATTTTTAATGTAATATCTACATAGGCGTACAGGCCCATTATCAGCAACCATCACTCCAGTGTTCCAATGGCACGCTGTGTTAGCTAATCCAAGTTTATCATTTTAAAAGGCTAATTGATGGTTAAAAAAACCATTTTGCAATTATGTTAGCACAGCTGAAAACTGTTATACTGATTAAAGAAGCAATAAAACTGGCCTTCTTTAGATTAGCATCAGCATTTGTGGGTTCGTTTACAGGCTCAAAATGGCTATAAACAAAGATATTTCTTCTGAAACCCAGTCTATTCTTGTTCTGAGAAATGAAGGCTATTCCATACGAGAAATTACCAAGACAATGTTGTGTACAACGCTGTGTACAACTCCCTTCACAGAAAAGCGCAAACTGGCTCTAACCAGAATAGAAAGAGGAGTGGGAGGCCCCGGTGCACAACTGAGCAAGAGGACAAGTACATTAGAGTGTTTAGTTTGAGAAACAGATGCCTCACAAGTCCTCAACTGGCAGCTTCATTAAATTAAATAGTACCTGCAAAACATCAGTCTCAACGTCAACAGTGAAGAGGCGACTCCGGGATGCTGGCCTTCTAGGCAGAGTTGCAAAGAAAAAGCCATATCTCAGACTGGCCAATAAAAATAAAAGACTAAGATGGGCAAATTAACACAGACAATGGAAAGAGGAAGATTGAAAAAAAGTTATGGACAGACGAATCGAAGTTTGAGGTGTTCGGATCACAAAGAAGAACATACGTGAGACGGAGAAAAAATGAAAAGATGCTGGAGGAGTGCTTTACGCCATGTGTCAAGCATGGCGGAGGCAATGTGATGGTCTGGGGGTGCTGGTACGTAAGTGCCCATCAAGCCAATCCAATTTGTGGGAGGTGCTTCAGGAAGCATGGGGGGAAATCTCTTCAGATTACCTCAACAAATTGACAACTAGAATGCCAAAGGTTTGCAAGGCCGTAATTGCTGCAAATGGAGGATTATTTGACAAAAGTATGTCCTTCAAACATGGCTTATTTAAATTAAAACCCATTATATATAACCTTGTCAACATCTTGACTATATTTTATATTCATTTTGCAACTCATTTCATGTATGTTTTCATGGAAAACAACGACATTTCTAAGTGACCCCAAACTTTTGAACGGTAGCATTTTTGAGTGCGGTTTTAGTGCCAGCATCGTTCTATGGTGGTATGTAGACAGCTATAAAAAATACAGATGAACTCACTAGGTAGATAGTGTGGTCTACAGCTTATCATTAGATACTCTACCTCAGGCGAACAAAACCTCTAGACTTCCTTAGATATCGTGCACCAGCTGTTTACAAAAACACATAGGCCCCCACCGTGTGTCTTACCAGAGACTACTGTTCTATCCTGCCGATAGTGGACAACCCGCCGGCTGTATGTTATTAATGTCGTAGTTCAGCCACGACTCGGTGAAACATAAGGTGTTACAGTTATTAATGTCCCGTTGGTAGGATATACATGCTTTCAGTTTGTTCCATTTATTTTCCAGCAATTTAACACTAGCTAACAGTACTGATGGCAGAGGCAGATTAGCCACTCGTCGCTTGATCCTCACAAGGCACCCCAATCTCTTTCCGCAAAATCTGTTTCTTTCTCCAGCTAATGACGGGGATGAGGGCCTGTTTGGATGTTTGGAATATATCCTTCCCATCTGACTCATTAAAGAAAAATTATTTGTCCCATTCGAGGTGAGTAACTGCTGTTCTGATGTCCAGAAGCTCTTTTCGGTTATAAGAGACGGTAGCAGAAACATTATGTACAAAATAAGTTCCAAACAATGCAAAAAAAAAACTAACTAGCACAGTTAGTTAAGAGCCAATAGAACAGATTGACTCGCAGAACCAGTTTCCTTCTGTTTTCTTTGGCATTCAATATCCCAGAGTGCAAATAATCTCAAAGGAAGGGACATAGATATGGTTCATTCATACATAATCGATTTATTTTACAATCCACATCTGCATATATGATTGGCTAAGCCTCATCCTCTACAGGATGGGTGTCCCTAAACGGGACGGTTGTTGCTGACGTATGCCAATGTGACTAGAATGTTGTTGCATACAACAGCCAACTTTCCAGGACATTTATTTTTATAGACAGAAAGCTTAAATTATTGTTAATCTAACTGCAGTGTCCAATTAACAGTAGCTATTACAGTGATAAAATACCATGCCATTGTTTGAGGAGAGTGCAGAACAATAAAAACTTTTATCACAGCAACTGGTTTGATACATTCACCTCTGAGGGTAAATAATGTACTTACATTCAGTAATATTCCTCTGAATTGTCATCCTGAAGGTCCCAGAGATAAAATGTAGCATAATTTTGGTTGATAAAATATTTATGTTCAAATATAGGAACTGGGGTCTACAGTTTGACCCCACTGCTGTCTCTGGCTCCACACCCACCCAGCCCAGACATCTAGATGTGTGAAAGTCAGTGTATAAGCAAATTATCCATTATGAATGACATTCCTGGGAGTGTGTAAACTTGAATGTTTTATTACCAAAGCATTTTTGTATGTTCTCTATAGTTATGCACTTGCAAATGTATCAATTGACCAATTCCGCATATTTTGGCAAACTCCTGGCAGACTTGATACAAAATATTGTGTAATGTAATTCTTCACTGGATCAGTCTGAAACGTTGTATACACACGGCTGCCACCTGGTGGCCATAATCTAAATTACACCTAGACCCCTATCTGAAAGTCTGTCCTTAATAAAATACAAAGGTTTTGTTTGTATAATCTTTTACCAGATCTAATGTGTTATATTCTCCTACATGAATTTCACATTTCCACAAACTTCAAAGTGTTTCCTTTCAAATGGTATAAAGAACATGCATAACATTGCTTCAGGTCCTGAGCTACAGGCTGTTAGATTTGGGTTTGTCATTTTAGGCGAAAAAAAAAGAAAGGCTATGATCCTTGAGGATATTATAGCAGTTTCACCATTTCAGTGAAAAATTCCATCCATGAGAGCAGACTGAAAAACAAGACACAGAAGACCTATTGTAAAATGAAAGCCAAAATCAGAGCTGGCTTTGTAATCCAATTAAACAGTAAACTATGCTGATATTGTTAAAACTCACTGCTCCTTTGCCTCTCCCACATAATTATAACAGACAATGTGACAAGGCATTACAAGAGATAAAAAACAACACTTTATTTACAAATTTGCCTGCCTGTTTTCTCATGACTAATACGGAATGGTTTCGCTCTCCTACAGTGCGAGTATTCCTTTGCTGTTTTTACACAATCCTGTCATCCTGTGTAATAGATATGGACAATTTGTCCAAAGGAATATACTTTTTAAGCACTAAATAAACAGCTGCTGGACACTGACTTTTAGGATTCAAATCGATACAGAAAACAAAATCCATTTGTAGCACAGTTACAGAAAAATACTTAAAATGGATCGTTTAAACAAATCACACAATGCAAAAACAGTTGAGCTAATTCTATCAAAGGGTTTACTAGGCTGTGCTTCTCACGGTTGAAAACCCAGCGACTGCTCATGGAAGGAGAATAAAGCACTGATGCTACACACATGATACATTCCACAGAATCAGTCTAGGTTTAAATGACATCCTGTGAGTGAAACCCTTGGGGTAAATATTCACCATAGACTGTTACCACCATTCACCACAATTTGTGACATTTTATAGGCCTAATAAAGAAAACAGGGCCTAAAGATCGATTCAGAGTGTTCATAGATTGTGAAGAGGCAAGGAAACTGAAAATGTTTTGTCGACATCTCGGCAGGAAACCAAGAAAGCTCTCAACTCCTCATGTTAACATAGTGAGTGTATTTGTGTATGTGTGTATGTACAGTACAGGAGGGTTCTAGAAGGCATAGCGTGTGCGGATGTCCTCCAGTTTCTTTGAGACCTCAGGTGGTGTACGGTCCAGCTCCTCAGCAACACTCTTCTGCTTGTGGGGGTCCATGGAGTTGAACTGCTCACACAGATCTCCATCTATCACATTCTGCACAAACAGACAGGAGAGAGGGTCAGACACAGTAGGTAAGAGACTGTCTGGATGGCCAAAGAACAAGGCTTCCGATTTCCGCAATCATGTTCAGAGACCGCATGCAATCTGTTAATAATTCACAGCATGTCTACAGTCCCCAAGTCCAGAACAGACTATGGGAGGCGCACAGTAGTACATAGAGCCATGACTACATGGCATCAAGTAACTCATACAAGCAGTACAATTTGATCTATTTTTATTTTTAAATACACCTCATGGAACAGCGAGGACTGTGAAGCAACACAGCGACACATGCATACAAACACACGATAACACACGCACTATACACACACACGTTACAGATATGTGGTAGTAGAGTAGGGGCCTGAGGGCACACACTTCATCTGTTATGAATGTATTGTCATGTTTTTAAAATGTATAACTGCCTTAATTTTGCTGGACCCCAGGAAAAGAAGCTGCCGCCTTGGCATGAACTAATGGGGATCTATAATAAACCCCAGGAAGAGTAGCTGCCGCCTTGGCATGAACTAATGGGGATCTATAATAAACCCCAGGAAGAGTAGCTGCCGCCTTGGCATGAACTAATGGGGATCTATAATAAACCCCAGGAAGAGTAGCTGCCGCCTTGGCATGAACTAATGGGGACTAATGGAACTAATGGGGATCTATAATAAACCCCAGGAAGAGTAGCTGCCGCCTTGGCATGAACTAATGGGGATCTGTAATAAACCCCAGGAAGAGTAGCTGCCGCCTTGGCATGAACTAATGGGGATCTGTAATAAACCCCAGGAAGAGCAGCTGCCGCCTTGGCATGAACTAATGGGGATCTGTAATAAACCCCAGGAAGAGCCTTGGCATGAACTAATGGGGATCTGCAGGAAGAGTAGCTGCCGCCTTGGCATGAACTAATGGGGATCTGTAATAAACCCCAGGAAGAGTAGCTGCCGCCTTGGCATGAACTAATGGGGATCTGTAATAAACCCCAGGAAGAGTAGCTGCCGCCTTGGCATGAACTAATGGGGATCTGTAATAAACCCCAGGAAGAGTAGCTGCCGCCTTGGCATGAACTAATGGGGATCTGTAATAAACCCCAGGAGCTGCCGCCTTGGCATGAACTAATGGGGATCTGTAATAAACCCCAGGAAGAGTAGCTGCCGCCTTGGCATGAACTAATGGGGATCATAATAAACCCCAGGAAGAAGCTGCCGCCTTGGCATGAACTAATGGGGATCTGTAATAAACCCCAGGAAGAGTAGCTGCCGCCTTGGCATGAACTAATGGGGATCTGTAATAAACCCCAGGAAGAGTAGCTGCCGCCTTGGCATGAACTAATGGGGATCTGTAATAAACCCCAGGAAGAGTAGCTGCCGCCTTGGCATGAACTAATGGGGCATGAACTAATGGGGATCTGTAATAAACCCCAGGAAGAGTAGCTGCCGCCTTGGCATGAACTAATGGGGATCTGTAATAAACCCCAGGGAAGCTGCCGCCTTGGGGAGTAACCCAGGAAGCTGTAATGGGGAAACCCCAGGAAGAGCAGCTGCCGCCTTGGCCTAATGGGGCATGAACTAATGGGGATCTGTAATAAACCCCAGGAAGAGCAGCTGCCGCCTTGGCATGGGGATCTGAACCCAGGAAATGGGGATCTGTAATAAACCCCAGGAAGAGCAGCTGCCGCCTTGGCATGAACTAATGGGGATCTGTAATAAACCCCAGGAAGAGCAGCTGCCTTGGCATGAACTAATGGGGATCTGTAATAAACCCCAGGAAGAACTAACTAATGGGGATCTGTAATAAACCCCAGGAAGAGTAGCTGCCGCCTTGGCATGAACTAATGGGGATCTGTAATAAACCCCAGGAAGAGTAGCTGCCGCCTTGGCATGAACTAATGGGGATCTGTAATAAACCCCAGGAAGAGTAGCTGCCGCCTTGGCATGAACTAATGGGGATCTGTAATAAACCCCAGGAAGAGTAGCTGCCGCCTTGGCATGAACTAATAGGGATCTGTAATAAACCCCAGGAAGAGTAGCTGCCTTGGCATGAACTAATGGGGATCTGTAATAAACCCCAGGAAGAGCAGCTGCCGCCTTGGCATGAACTAATGGGGATCCATAATAAATACACTCATGATACTGATCCAGCCAAATGTATGTCAGGAACCACATGCAGTTGGTTGCTGGCATAACTTTTCACCCAAAATATTTGGTATCAGATTCCATTTGTTAACAGTGGTGTCCTTTGGATATATTCCCTCTACATCGCTGGGAGTATAAATTGTGGCTTTCTTTGCCCCACCATCCTAGGGGAATAGTAATGCAACCTAATCAGGTAGTACCCACCTTTACAGGGAAGTAGTAGGAGCGGAAGCTGAGGTGGTCCCTGCCACACAGAGGGGGGAACTCTGAGCGCATATGCATCTCTAAGTGCTGGAAGAAGTCATGATCCTGAAGACAGAGAGGAACACCATAGATTAATTATCGACATCAATTAATGCTGTCCAGACCCCAAAAAATATTTTGACCAATCGATTGGTTGAAATTGTAAAAACATGTATTTTTCCATGCATTCAGAAAGTTTTCAGACACTTTGACCTTTTCCACATTTGGTTATGTTACAGCCGCATTCTAAAATTGAGTAAATTGTTTTTTTCCCATCAATCTACACATAATACACCATAATGACAAAACATTAACAGGTTTTTCGAAATGTTAGCACACTTAATAAAATAAAAAAACGGAAATATCACATTTACATAAGTATTCAGACTCTTTACTCAGTACTTTGTTGAAGCACTTTTAGCAGCGATTACAGACGTGTCTTCTTGGGTATGGCGCTACAAGCTTGGCACACCTGTATTTGGAGTTTTTCCCATTCTTCTCTGCAGATCCTCTCAAGCTCTGTCAGGTTAGATGGGGAGCATTGTTGCACAGCTATTTGCATGTCTCTCTAGAGATGTTAGTCCGGGCTCTGGCTGGGACTTTCAGAGCCTTGTCCCGAAGCCACGCCTGTATTGTCTTGGCTGTGCTTAGGGTAGTTGTCCAGTTGGTAGGTGAACCTTAGCCCCAGTCTGAGGTCCTGAGCACTCTGGAGCAGGTTTTCACCAAGGATCTCTCTGTACTTGGCTCTGTTCATCTTTCCCTTGATTCTGACTAGTCTCCCTGTCGCTAAAAAACATCCCCACAGCATGACGCAGCCAGGTCATGGTGGATGGTGCCAGGACATTTTTTTAATCAAAATGAATTCTTTGGCAGAAATTCCTTCTGGAACATGTGAACTTCCATGTGCCTTAATATTAAACTTGTATCCCATCCTTAAATACAAATAAAATGGTTAAATTACAAGCCTATTTTAGCCACAGAAGAAGACAGGAACCTTCCCACTAGTCATGATTGGCTAAGATAATAGATGGGCTGGACATGCCGGGAGATGAGTTTGGATTGGTCTGTCATGTAGCATGCTTCTGTTTATAACATGAGCTGCCATCGAGAAATACAAACATTTTGCTACTTTTCTCAACAACATTGATGCCCTGAATTTAGCAGGCGCTATTGACAATCAGTTGGATATAGTTATTTGCTACTTTCTGCACACGGTCAGTGTGAACCGGAATGACTAGACAACGCTGGCCAAATAAGATGTTGCTACAAACAAAACAGAGTTAAATGGTCCCAGTCTGCCGTGAAGCATTCATCCATGTATACTGGTAAGAATCTAGCTACATTTTCAGGTATTACAAGTTTCTAATTTTGGCAGAAAGTTGTTTTCATGGCAAGTTAAAAGCGTACTGTTAACTAGCGAGCGAACGCTAGCTTGCTCGCTCGCTATGTAATGTTAAATGTATAATCTTTGTTGATTCATTCAAATCAGAAATCCATTTGCATTCTTTGTTATAGCCTCAAGTTAGCTATCTAACATTGAACCTGGTTGGTTAGCTTTAGCTACCTGCAGATTCATACTACAGCTATGACTATGTTTGTATTGGATGATAGTAATAAGATTGGGGATAATGCCGGTTCCTTGTTTAGCTAGCTAGCTAGCTACATGTCTAAACAAAATATTTATAAAATATTTTTTATCTGGACACTATTTTTGAATTGCTACTATGCTATAAAAAAGTTTTATTTAACCTTTATTTAAATAGGCAAGTCAGTTATAACAAATTCTTATTTACAAGAAACCATTTCACTGTACTGTTTACACATGTATTCTGTGCATGTGACATATCAACTTTTTATTTATATAGTGTGGGTTTACTAGAGACAGTAATGTGAAGAACAATGACATGCATCAGAGTCAGATTAGCAAATAGGCCAATGACTAGATAGTGTATTTTTACCTGGAGTATTTCTTTGTTGTAAGCTACTACTTTTACCAATTTTAGTCTTGAAATCTTCGTTTGTTAACTAATCTAATATTTTGGTTTAGCAAATGGCCTCACATGAATCCTTAAAGAAATGGGTGGTGCTATGGCTAAAAAGGATGTGAAAAAGGCTGAATGGGTGTAGACAAAGAAGAGTTCTCCAGTAGGTGTACCAAAACGTTCAACGACCATTTTCTCAAACGTGGGGTTACAAGTTAATCAACTTAACGCAGAATTACGTAACCATTGTTCTTCAACTGCAGTGTATAATATACCATTTTCTAGCTCTGAATCTCTACTTTTATCCAATGTAAAAAAACGAATTTCGAATTTTGCTACATAAGCCCGAATCGAGGCAGTCGGTCACATAGACAGTTATGCCTTTCCAATCATGTCCAATCAATTGAATTTACCACAGGTGGACTCCAATCAAGTTGTAGAAACATCTCAAGGATGATCAATGGAATCAGGACGCACCTGAGCTCAATTGAGTCTCATAGCAAAGGCTCTGAATACTTATGTAAATTTATTTTTTATACATTTGCAAACATTAAAAAAAAAACTGTTTTTGCTTTGTCATTATGGGGTATTGTGTGTAGATTGATGAGGAAAACAATTAATGTAATCTATTTGAGAATAAGGGTGTAGTGTAAAAAAAAGGTGGGAAAAGTTGAGGGGTCTGAATACTTTCCGAATGCACTGTAGACACACCTAGTGTGTTTTAATCATATCAACTATATATGCATTGAGCTTGTCTGATGCTTTAAGTGCACTGTTTAATGAAAGACACAAATTACTAGAGATACATCTTCCAGATAACCAGAAGGGAAAAAAAGTAATCTGACCATCCTCGTCCCGCTCCTACTGACTTTACCCTCCTGAATTTGCAGATAATATGCTATACGCGGAGTCTGCAACCTTTCTCATGTGGATTTCCAATTTGTACAGCAATCTTAAAGTTGGTCCACAGATTTTCAAGTGGATTCAAGTCTGGGCTTTGGCTGGGGCCACACAACGACTTTCACATGCTTGTTCTGAAGCCATTCCAGCATTGCTTTGGCTGTATGCTTGGGGCCATTCTCCTGCTGGAATGTAAATCTTCACACCAGTCTACAGTAGTTTGCACTAAGAAGCAGGTTCACATCAAGCATTTGTATTTGGCTCCATTTATTGTTTCTTACCAGTCTCCCAGTCCCTGACGCTGAAAAGCATCCCCATAGCATGATGCTGCCACCACCATGCCCTACAGTAGGGATGGTGTTTAAAAAGTGATGATCTGCCAGACAAAGCGCTTTGCATTCAGGCCAAAGAGCTACATTTTTGTCTCAGACCACAGAGACTTGTCCCGAAGCCACTTCTGCATTGTCTTGGCTGTGCACTTAGGGTTATTGTCCTGTTGGAAGGTGTACCTTCGCCCCAGTCCGAGGTCCTGAGCACTCTGGAGGTTTTCATCAAGGATCTCTCTGTACTTTGCGCCATTCATCTTTCCCTTGATCCTGACTAGTCTCCCAATCCCTGCGTCTGAAAAACATCCCCACAGCATGATGCTGCCATCACCATGCTTCCCCGTGGGGATGGTGCCAGGTTTCCTCCAGACGTGACGTTTGGCATTCGGGACAGAGTTCAATCTTGGTTTCATCAGACCAGAGAATCTTGTTAAACATGGTCTGAGTGTCTTTAGGTGCCTTTTTGGCAAACTCTAAGCGGGCTGTCATGTGCTTTTTACTGAGGAGTAGCTTCCGCCTGACCACTATCATAAAGGCCTGATTGGTGGAGTGCTGCAGAGATGATGGTTGACCTTTGGAAGGTTCTCACATCAACAGAGGAACTCTGTCAGAGTGACCATCAGGTTCTTGGTCACCTCCCTGACCAAGGCCCTTCTCCCCAGATTGCTCAGTTTGGCTGGACGACCAGCTATAGGAAGAGTCTTGCTGGTTCCAAACTTCTTCCATTTAAGAGTGATGGAGGCCACGGTGATCTTGGGGACCTTCAATGCTGTAGACATTTTTTGGTACCTTTTCCCAGATCTGTGCCTAGACACAAACCTGTCGTCTCTGAGCTCTACGACAATTCCTTCAACCTCATGGCTTGATTTTTGCTTTGACATGCACGGTCAACTGTGAGACCTTGTATAGACAGGCGCGTGCCTTTCCAAACAATGTCCAATCAATTGAATTTAACACAGGTGGACCAGTCAAGTTTTAGAAACATCTCAAGGATGATCAATGAAAACAGGATACACCTGAGCCCAATTTAGAGTCTCATAGCAAAGGGTCTGAATAAATATGCAAGTAAAGCATTTGTTATTTATTTCTAATACATTAGCAAACATTTCTAAAAACCTGTTTTCACTTTGTCATTATGGGGTGTTGTGTGTAGATTGATGAGGGAAATTAATTTAATCAATTTTAGAATAAAGCTAAAACTTAACAAAATGTGGGAAAGTCAACGGGTCTGAATACTTTCCGAATGCACAGTATTACTCATCACAATTCTATCTAGGAGATGTACGGACAGTTCCTTTAACCTAATAGTTTCTGCGCTGACATGCACTGTCTATGGAACCTTCTATAGACAGGTCTGTTTCTAAATCATGTCCAAACAATTGAATTGGCCACAGGTGGAATCCAAACAAGTTGTAATGATGGAAATTGGATGCACACACGCTGAATTTGGAGGGGTGCAAATAACATGTAAATTCGATTTTGGTATTTCATTATCAATAAATTTGCAAAACCTTCTCAAAACATATTTTCACTGAAACATTATGGGGTGTTGTGTGTAGATTGGTATTGTATTGTATCAATTTTGAATTCAGACTGTAACAACAAAATGTGGAATAAGTCAAGCGGTATGAATACTGTCTGAAAACACTATGTGTGTGTGTGTGTGTGTGTGTGTGTGTGTGTGTGTGTGTGTGTGTGTGTGTGTGTGTGTGTGTGTGTGTGTGTGTGTGTGTGTGAGAGGTACCTCGTGGGAAGTGAAGGGCACCAGGATGCCGATGCCTCCAGACAGAGTTGTGTAGACCAGAGATTCCGAGCCTCCGGGGATCAGTGTGGTCTTCTGCAGTGACAGCACCGTCTCCCCAATGTGGTAGTTCATGATCACTTCAGCCTGACACGGGGAACAGACATGGTACAGGGTCAGGCACAGACAGGGCATTACAGAACAATTCTCACCCATGACACACACCCAGAAAACATTGCTTATATGCACCCTTTTTACCAATTGCCCACAATAAATCCAAGCGGAGGGAATTTCCCACTGACTATCTAAACATCTTCTAGCTCTTAAAAGCTTCCAATAAACAGCTAAAAGGAAAACAGTATATTTAACAGCAAATTGGCTTGGAGAGCTGCCAAGATTTTGAGAGCAGGTCTGGCCTAGGATGAGGCAAACCACAACATCACTAAGACAAACAGTGATCCAGAGCGAGACCGACAACAAGTATCTATAAAGCTGTGATGCTGTGACAGAAGAGCAGAAAGCCTGTACCTTCTGAGAAGCTCCGTTCAGCAGACCTCTATCCCACAATGCTTTGTTCCCAGTTGGGTCCTCATCCACATCGTCACTGGTGTTAGGGGGAAGGCGCACCTGAGGGGGTACAAAATGTAAGTGTAAAAGCCTTCAAGATGTTTGTGGCATCATTGAAATATCATAAATTGGATAAAACTGTTAGTATGACGCGTCTGGCAAACACTCCCTTTTAGAGAAAAGGTAGTATCCAATATAATACCCAACACCTTTGACAGAAAGGAACAATAAAGAGCGACCACATACAATGCTGATGTTGCCAAACTTGTCGGCTGAAGCCATGGTGTCGTAGTCCAGCAGGCAGGCAGTGGTGACCCAGCGAGGGTGGGTGTCGTCAGCGAAGATGATCAGCTGATTCTCATTACGCTTGTAGCGCACCCAGAACAGACTCTCCTGTACATCAGTCACTATGACCCGCTGACCGATGGTGTGGATACCAGTCACCAGGTTGGGCACATGCTGCAAACGAGACAGATGACATCAACTGAACACCTTTGTCCTCAATGGACTGCCATATGGATTTAATTTGGAAGGTCTGGAACCTAAACAAAAGGTGGACAGTGGTAAATTGTCCTTTGGTACAATGGATGGATGATGCTGTGGCCTTTTATCTTTGATTTTGGAAGGTGATTCTTACAAATCAATCTACTCCACAACATGATTACTGCACTTAGATCACTAACAATTCTACAGTGGTTAACTTGATTCCTTTGAGACCTGAACCTGAAGTACTTTAGTTCAGTCTTAAACTAGGATGGGTGACAAATTGTATTTTACTATATACCGGTATCTATCCAAACAATGCTGTGGATAGATGATTTGTTCCATTAAATAATTCACTAATGATTCAAAGAATATATAGCAATCATCAATTTTAAATCAGCAGTAAGAAACTGCTCTTCAGCTGAGAACGACTAGCAAACTTGCAAGAACAAGTCAACAACTTCGGGAGTAGAGACCCCTAGAAAACGGCATACTGCCGTCATGTTGCGAAATTAAAAACTGAAATTTAATAGGTCAAATAGAATGATTAATCTCAAATAAACAAGAGGCATACTAAGACAAAATAAATGTGACAGTATACATGATAAACTACTGCAGGAAATTGATTATATTTCTTGAAGTTCATGTTGGAATGAATTAACTATGCAAATGGTAACCACTGGTCGAGTACCAGGGTTTGTGGTTACAAAGGAGGATTTATATTCAATGTTCTACAAATAAGACTACGTCAACCTAAAATAATAGGATAAAAACTGACAGTGAAGTTTAGTTGAAAAGTATAAAGCAATCAGAATGAAGAAAGCCCATTAAAACATAACTTAACTTAATTTGCACTACTCAAAGCATGTTTAGAACTATTAATATTCAGAAACATCAAATACCATCATAAATGGACATAAATAAATTCACTAAATGTCAATGTCATAAATCATTTTAAAAACATTAATATGGCAGTTGTTACCGATGTCTAAAAACACTAATATTTTAAGTTATAAACTGTACACGACATGATTGCAAATGTAAAACAAGTGCCATGCTAAGCACTTTCAACTCTTTGCGACAGCCCTTTTTTATTTCGGCTACATCAAGGAATTTTTAAATCAGAGAAAAAATAAATAAACATAGCAGGTTACAAAGTAGAGCTTCATAGCCATGTTTTAATGTATGGGTTGACAGGGATTGGTCCAAATTTACATCCAGCCATCCCCAATTCCATGACGAGTGCGAGCTTGCTAGCTGTGTGGGAGTGATTGACGCAGTTTGTTGAAGCAGCTGTGACGAGCTGTATTTTGCCAGCTGAAAAGGTTGTGATTGATGGTTGAAAACTACGAGAATTCTGTGGCTACAGCCCTACAATCGATAAAAACATCGATAAATACAAGTGAATTGAGAGCACTTTGACAGAGTATTTTGTCTAGATCGCTGACAAAAAAATTACAATTATATCGATTTGAATCCCACTTTGTAACAACAGAGAAAGTAAAGTGGTGCAATTACAAAAGACAGTCGCAGGAGCATCAATCTGACCCTTTGACACTTCCTTGTCTGAGAGCTTGTTAGCCTTCCTAACCAGCCACTTACCACACTGCCATCTGGTTTTGTGTTTACACAGTAGAGTCAATAGTTTTTTATACATCCTTGTGTGTGTTTGTAACGTCAAGCTCCCGTCTCACCTTGTTCTCACACTTCCGGAGCAGCTTCTTCTTGCCCAGGTCATAGATGCGCAGCAGTTTGCCAACGCCCACCAGCACACGGCCCTGGAACGGAGCGATTGCCAGAGGAACGTCCTCCACTGGAGTCTGTCAAAACAACATTCCTTTACCATGTCAACAATTGATCGTAAAGGTCAGTAACATACTACCCTGAAAGGACATTCTGTAGAGCATGTCAAAGCATACACATTTCTTTGAGTTTGGGTGGATGAGAAGTTGAGCTTCAACACCCATCTAGAGAACCTTGTCAGGGAACTCAAGCTGCGTATTGGGTTTTATTACCGGCACAAAGCTGTTTTTTCCTTCCAGACAGAAAATAGGTGATTTGTTGTACTTTTCTCTCTGTGTTGCTCTACACTGAAGGCTCTTAACTGTATCATGCAGCCTTTCGTTTTGTCAACAATCAGAAATGTCCAACTCACCATTGTGATCAACAGTGTTGTCGGGTGGACATCACTAGCAAAACGCAGGCGCAAACATTCTTATGTATAAGGCCATTTTAAGTATCCTCTATTTAGCACAACATTTTGCCTCTTGCCTGGCCAACACCGTAAATATGAATTCTTTAATAGACTCTAGAATACTTATAAGAACCACAGACTGGAGAAGGGCAACCGGCTCCGACAGAGTCACCATTGTCCCTCAGGGAGTTGGGTAAAGGAGGGTGGGGGTAAGAATGATGAATGACTCTCAAAGGGCAATTATGACCATCCCGAAAATAATGTCTGTGGTAAACACGAATTCGTAGTTTTAATAGAAATAATATGGCCCTTGTTGTACATAGCATTAAACATAAAAACAAAATAGATCAATAATATTGGTCCAGCCTTTGCTGCTATGCTTGCAAATGTGCATAATATGCTGCAAAAAAAAGTATTAACTACAAATAACAAAAACATAGATAGGTTGTTGTAACATTAATATTTGTTTTGCACTGCATGAATCACCGGTGCGGTTGAAATCAGCATTGCTGTATGGTGCACTTCAAATGTCTTATAGTTGAGTAGCCAGCCTATGCTACTGCTCAAATGTTGCTGTAATAGGCATGCTTGTTTCTCCTCCGCATGGTGTTTTGTTGCAGGTTTTTTTTTTTTTAAATTCGTTGTCAAGCTTTAAAAATAGAAGCCAGGCAGCAAACGTTTAATAGCCCAGCGAGGACTGTGGTATGGGTCTGTACAATTTCCCTCCGCTGCGTGCGGTAAACGGGACACACAATAGCAGCACATCCGGCTGTAGTTTCATAAAATAGATGACTCAGCTGTCAATTTATACCTGCTTGTAAATTCTTTATCTAGTAACTAGATTACATTTAATGTAGGCTACAGTTGAGCAGATTATTATTTCGGATTTCCACACATGGGTAACATAATTTAGCAGGACCTGACAAATTTCAGCCCTTTAAAAACTGATTTTTACGTAATTCTACGTCCTTTCCATGACAGAAGACATTAGCGTTATCTTTTTTTTAATACCACACAAATGACCAAACGACTGGCTACTCCGACTGACAAACTGCGATCAATCTGGTCTTGAATTCAAACAGCCCAGACCAATAAAGCGACACACAGCTTGTACGATATTATGAAGAAATATATATATATACAGTGGGGCAAAAAAATATTTAGTCAGCCAACAATTGTGCAAGTTCTCCCACTTAAAACATATGAGGCCTGTAATATTCATCATAGGTACACTTCAACTATGACAGAGAAAATGAGAAAAAAAATACAGAAAATCACATTGTAGGATTTTTAATGAATTTATTTGCAAATTATGGTGGAAAATAAGTATTTGGTCAATAAACAAAAGTTTCTCAATACTTTGTTATATACCCTTTGTTGGCAATGACAGAGGTCAAACGTTTTCTGTAAATCTTCACAAGGTTTTCACACACTGTTACTGGTATTTTGGCCCATTCCTCCATGCAGATCTCCTCTAGAGCAGTGATGTTTTGGGGCTGTTGCTGGGCAACACAGACTTTCAACTCCCTCCAAAGATTTTCTATGGGGTTGAGATCTGGAGACTGGCTAGGCCACTCCAGAACCTTCTTATGAAGCCACTCATTCCTTGCCCGGGCAGTGTGTTTGGGATCATTGTCATGCTGAAAGACCCAGCCACGTTTCATCTTCAATTGCCCTTGCTGATGGAAGAAGGTTTTCACTCAAAATCTCACAATACATGGCCCCATCCATTCTTTCCTTTACACGGATCAGTCGTCCTGGTCCCTTTGCAGAAAAACAGCCCCAATGCATGATGTTTCCACCCCCATGCTTCACTGTAGGTACGGTGTTCTTTGGATGCAACTTAGCATTCTTTGTCCTCCAAACACGACGAGTTAAGGTTTTACCAAAAAGTTATATTTTGGTTTCATCTGACCATATGACATTCTCCCAATCTTCTTCTGGATCATCCAAAGGCTCTCTAGCAAACTTCAGACGGGCCTGGACATGTACTGGCTTAAGCAGGGGGACACATCTGGCACTGCAGGATTTGAGTCCGTGGCTGCGTAGTGTGTTACTGATGGTAGGCTTTGTTACTTTGGTCCCAGCTCTCTGCAGGTCATTCACTAGGTCCCCCCGTGTGGTTCTGGGATTTTTGCTCACCGTTCTTGTGATCATTTTGACCCCACGGGGTGAGATCTTGCGTGGAGCCCCAGATCGAGGGAGATTATCAGTGGTCTTGTACGTCTTCCATTTCCTGATAATTGCTCCCACAGTTGATTTCTTCAAACCAAGCTGCTTACCTATTGCAGATTCAGTCTTCCCAGCCTGGTGCAGGTCTACAATTTTATTTCTGGTGTCTTTTTGCAGCTCTTTGGTCTTGGCCATAGTGGAGTTTGGAGTGTGACTGTTTGACATTGTGGACAGGTGTCTTTTATACTGATAACAAGGTCAAGCAGGTGCCAATAATACAGGTAACAAGTGGAGGACAGAGGAGCCTCTTAAATAAGAAGTTACAGGTCTGTGAGAACCAGAAATCTTGCTCGTTTGTTGGTGACCAAATACTTATTTTCCACCATAATTTGCACATAAATTAATTAATATCCTACAATGTGATTTTCTGGAATTTCTTTCTCATTTTGTCTGTCATAGTTTAAGTGTACCTATGATGAAAATTACAGGCCTCATCTTTTTAAGTGGGAGAACTTGCATAATTGGTGGCTGACTAAATACTTTTTTGCCCCACTGTATGTATGTATGTATGTATGTGTGCGTATAAATAAATAAATATATATAAATAAACTACATACATACGGTATATATATATATATATACACACACGACAGAGCCTGGGCGCGAACACAGGGACTAACAGCGCCCAGGGACTAACTGCGCCCTGCGCCACCCGGGAGGCCTTCCCATAGAAATGTTAAAAACTATTTAGTTATGACTTGAACTTGAATTAAATGAGTTGACTCTTCACATGGGATGATTTCACCGAATAACAAAAGGGAATATTGAATGATCCATCGCATCTCCTAAAAACATTTTCAACATACATCTGTAAAATTATAGTCTAGAAATTAAAGCTTTGGTTCTCTTCCTCTCAGGCTTCCATGTCTTCTCCCTGGACCTCCTCAATGCCCTCCGCTTGAACATCAGACTCTGAGGCCTCATCTTCACTGTCACTTTCCAACCTAGTTGAGAATGGCTTGTTGTTGAGCATCAAAAAGCCTCACATTTGCACAGATGGTCACCAATTTCTCAACCCTTGTATTGGTCAGCCTGCTGCGTGCCTTGGTGTATGTGTTCCCAAACAAGGACCAGTTGCGCTCTGAGGAGGCTGATGTTGGTGGGAATTGGAGGATGATGGAGGCAATAGGGGAAAGAGCCTCAGATCCACAAAGTGGCTGATGAGATATGTTGGCATGACTGCAATATTGCATCTCCATCCCAAAGCCCTTGCTTGAAAGTGTACTTTGCCAGACTGCCAAGAACCTTTCCCTTATTCAGGCCAAGGTGGCGAGACATGGTAATGATGACACCATAGGCCTTGTTGATCTCTGCACCAAACAGGATGCTCTTGCCAGCATACTTTGGGTCCGACATGTACGCTGCGGCGTGTATGGGCTTCAGGCAGAAGTCTTCACACTTTTGACGCATTTCAGATCTCCTTTGCTTGGAACAACAGTGAAGTGGGCAGGGCAGTACGGATTACTTCTCTTACATCTGCAAGCAGAGCCTGAACATCTGACAAGATGGCATTGTCTCCCTCAATCCATGCAATGGCTACTGCTATTGGTTTCATGCTGCTTACCAATCTCTCCCAAAATACATAATCCAGAAGATCCTCTTGATGGCTCTGCATATCGGCAGACTGTGATATGGCCATTTCTTCGAGACTCCTTCCCCTTCATGAGACTGTCAAACATGATGAAGGGTGTTGCAGTGCAGCTTCAATGTTGTGCTCTTATTCTTCTCACTTTGCTTGGTGAGGTAGATTGCTGCTATAACTTCACATACCTAACCCTTTCCTTGGCTCACTTGTAGTGCCATGATGCCCTTGAGTAGCAGATTCAATGCATGAGCAGCACAGCCAATGGGTGTGACATGAGGGTAGGACTCCTCCACTTTAGACCAAGCAGCCTTCATGTTCATAGCATTGTTTGTTACCAGTGCAAATACCTTCTGTGGACCAAGGTCATTGATGACTGCCTTCAGCTCTTCTGCAATGTAGAGACCGATGTGTCGGTTGTCCCGTGTCTGTACTCTTGTAGAATACTGGTTGAGGGGTGGAGATGATGTAGTTCATTATTCCTTGCCCACGAACATTCTACCACCCATCAGAGATGATTGCAATAGTCTGCTTTCTCTATGATTTGCTGTAACTCTGTTGCACTCCGCATCCAGCAAATGAGTAGATAAAGCATGTCTGGTTGGAGGGGTGTATGCTGGGCGAAGAACATTCAGAAATCTCTTCCAATAGACATTGCCTGTGAAAATCAGAGTTGAACCAGATGCATACACAGCTCGTGCAAGACAATCATTTCCCTGACTACATTCCTCCATCGAGTCAAAAAAATTCCAGGAGTACCATGAGCTGTTGTTATCGACAAGTTGTTTATCATTTTCACCTCGAATAGAAGTAGAGGGACTTTTGTCAGAGGTTGCTTGTTGTGAGCGCTGAGGAAAATGTATGTACTTGGCCATTTGATTCTGCATCTTTGCTGCATTCTTCACATATGATTTGGCACAGTATTTGCAAATATACAGTTTTTCCTTCTACATTAGCTGCAGTGAAATGTCTCCACACATCAGATATTGCCCGTGGCATATTCCTGTAAAGATTAGAAAACCCCAAAAACAATTCCATGTACAGACAAATAGTTAAGCAGTTAGATTGAACAACTCCTTTGTAAGATACATTTTTAAAATGAAACATGGAACCAGGTGAATTAACACTCCTCAGTTAGCAGACTCAAGCAAGCTAAAACCCATATGGTTGCAAAAACTAACCAAAAATGGTTAACAAGTTAGAAATTATTTAAACACTTTGCTGTAGGCTACTATTTAGTAGTTAACAAAAAAGCATGTAAGTTATAAAATATATTCACCCCACCCAGTATTGCAATCATAACTTACCAGAAAGCATGTAGTACTTGGCTCAGACAGTGTAGTAGTGTGGGCTCAATAGTATCTCATTAGTGTGCAAGATCTTGAGATTCAGCTGTACATGTGATGGGAGAATGCACTGTGCATGCAGAGGGTTGCAATTCCATTGCATTGGGGATAGTTGAACCAACATATGCCACAAGACCTTGCCTTATGTGTATCCCACAAAAAAGGTTCACTGTTATAAGCTACATTTTTGATGAATTTAAGCAAAATCCCCCAAATTCCAGGGCTTAACATCCCATTGAAAATTTCAGACCATTTGCAACCCTAGATGTCAGTTCCTATTCAAGACAGGACTGGCATCCATTGCTATTGTTTCCATAATTTTAACAATCACATTTCCAGTGTAAGAGGTTACAAAACCCTTTTTGATTATGTGTCTATGGCCACAACGTGACAACCTGTATATTTGACACGCATGCTACCCAAACTGCGGCCTACCCGAATATAGACATACCGGCAACTGCCAAAACAAAGGAAACACTTCAGTAAACGAGGGATACAAAGTATATGTTAAGGTGTGGGGTTGCTTTTTCCTGGCATGATTTAGGCCCACTTGTAGAATCTATGCCAAGGCGCATTGAAGCTGTTCTGGCAGGCCATGGAAGCGGGCCAGAATTAAATTGACAACCCAAATCATTACGAAGGCAGGATCGAAATGTATCACAGACCTTGTGCTTGGCACGTGACAAAGGCTTCATAATTCAAAAAGGTAATGTTAAATTACATATTACAGGGCCTTTTAAAATATGTTTTATTTTTTGCCAGATTCCGTTTCCCCCCCAAATTCAGTTCTCTCGGGTTTGTTTTTCCAGGTTTCCCCTTCCTTCCATTTTTTTCCCCCAGGGGTTTGCTCTCAAAATCACACCCCTTTGAACAAGAATTTGTTCCTTGTTGCCTGGTAAAATGGTTAAATAAAAAATGTAAAGCATAAAATACTGATAAGACCCGCTGAGACTGGAAAAGGGACAGAAAGTCAGAATGCGTCAACAAAGTCACCATTGTCCCTCAGGGAGTTGGGTAAAGGGGAGGGGTGGAAACAAGAAAGAGTACTCTGACTCTCAAATGGCAATTATGACCATTCAGAAATAACAGCCGGGGAATTCCTGTGCACATAGCTGTGGTCAACAAGACCAGGAAACCACTGGATTAGTCATATCCTCTGTCACTCACTCACCTTGTGCATAAACTCCAGTTTGTCCCCTCCTCCTCCCAGCCGATAGGTGTAGATAAAACCGCCTCCCACAGAGCGGGGGTTAAGGATCATGTCCCGGGCCACCCCCACCAGCACATACCAGTCATCACCTCCGCTGGCAAACCGACAAACAGTCACACTGCAGGGACAGAACACAAAGACAAAGTAGGAGAGCGGGAAGGGATACGTATTATTCCCTGTTTCAATCTCTACCTTTTGCGTGTGAACTGTGTTAAATGCTAAGATTAGGTGTTTAAAGCACTCTCCATTATTACTAAATCAAGAAGAGACATGAAGATTCATCACTTCAATAGCACAACTTCACTCTCCTCAAACCCTGCCTTAAATGACAGTTAAGATTTTCTCTGTGTAATTTCATAAGAGCTGGTCATTTGAACAGGAAAACCAGCAGAGCCAATAATAACATCTCCCTTAGTGACCCTACAGAGAGCAATAACGTCTAACGCAGGCTAACTTCACTATGGCTTGATGACCAAAGCTTATGGAGAACTTCATTTTTTGAGGGACAAACACCGAAAATAAGGTTTGTGTTAAACACAGGCTTAGGAGATGTTATACATTTTGTTCTATAAGATCATCAGCAAACGTCACTTGTACATTTTTTAACATTTATGTAAATCAAAACAAGCACATAAAGCACAATGGCTTCATAATTCATAAAGGTCATGTAATCTGACTGATATTATAGGGCATTATAAAATCAGTTTTATTTTTTGCCTGATCCTGTTTGTTGTTTTTTCCCCGATTTGGCTTTTCCAGGTTTCTGTTTCTCCCTGGGTTTTTGCTCTCAAAATCACACCTGTTTAATTGAAAAACAACTCAATTGGATGTTAAGTCCACAACAATGCTTTAACCACATCAGGAGTCCACTTTGGTGGTCTGGGAAAATCTAAGAAATTTAGAAATGTGGGTGAAGTTATCCTTTAATGCAAGTTCCAGGAAAATATGAATCAGTAGCTAGGTTTCCATCCAATTGGTGATTTTCATGCAAATATTATAGAATCCGCATTTCCGCCAAATGGACTTCTTGTGGATACAAATCAGTGTGTGATGACGTAGTGCCCACAAAACAAAATTTATCTTAAGTTTTCATATACTGAATAAAAATCTAATGTTCAATGCTTATTCATCGCATTTTTGTCAGTTAAATAGAAAATGTGCCACTCTGGTCTTGGCACCTGCACTCAAGCCATCAGCTGGCAGACACAGTGCAGGTAGGTTGTGCGGGTTGTCTAGTCTACATGACGAGGTTATTCATATCTTGATTATTGTCCAGTCGTGTGGTCAAGTGCTGCAAGGAAAGATCTAGTTAAAACCCTTTTATTACATTTTTTATTTAACATTTTCCCTAAAATTACATACCCAAATCTAACTGCCTGTAGCTCAGGCCCAGAAGCAAGGATATGCATATTATTGGTACCATTTGAAAGGAAACACTTTAAAGTTTGTGGAAATGTGAAAGGAATGTAGGACAATAACACACAGTAGATCTGGTAAAAGATAATACAAAGGAAGACAACCGTTCTTTTGTATTTTTTTGTACCATCATCTTTGAAATGCAAGAGAAAGCCATAATGTATTAAAATGAAGAAGTTTAAGCTACAGCTGGCCCAGAACAGAGTGGTACGTCTTACTCTTCATTGCGGCACGTCTTGCTCTTCATATTCTGAAGGCGGATATAAATTCTAGGCATGCCAGTCTCTCTTGGCTAAGAGACGAGGAAAGACTGACTGCATCTTCTTTTTATAAGAAACAATGTGTTAAATCCCAAATTGTTTACATAGTCAACTTACACACAGCTCTGACACATACACTTACCCCACCAGACATGCCACCAGGGGTCTTTTCACCATCACCAAATCCAGAACAAATTCAAGAAAGCGTACAGTATTATAGAGCCATTATTGTATGGAACTCCATTCCATCTGATATTGCTCAATTGAACAGCAAACCTGGTTTCAGAAAACAGATAAAGCAACACCTCACGGCACAACGCCTCTCCCCTATTTGACCTAGATAGTTTGTGTATGTATTGGTATTGATCTGTAGGCTACGTGTGCCTTTTATTTATTTTTGATGTAGTTCTGTCCTTGAGCTGTTCTTGTCTATTAATGTTCTGTATTGTGTCATGTTTCATGTGGACCCCAGGAAGAGTAGCTGCTGCTTTTGCAACAACTAATGGGGATCCTAATAAAATACCAAATACCAAAAGTAGATTACCGGGGATAGGAGCAAGAACATTTTTTCTTTGTCAAACTGCAGCCAAGCATTGATCATCATGTCACCAGAATAAGACCCTCAATATTTTTTGGAAAGAAGCATCAAGCTCGACACTGTGCACTTTCACCACCCTGTGAAGTTCATAACTTAATTCATTTGTAGCCTAATAAACTGCATGGTTTCCCGAGTGGTAGTGGGAGGACCACACAACATATCACATGACTCCACATGTACTTTGATATGGTTATTACATCCTTAACATTGAAAGGCGTTTCCACTGCCATTTCCCGCATAATGATTTTTTTTAAACACAAAAGATCCCACCATGTCAAATTAACTTCAATAAAAAAAATGTATGTTGTTGAATTCTGTTTAAATGTTAGGATTCTGTGATTCCGGCAGTTTTTTTTGCAGCGCAGATTTTATAGGGCCATAACATTATCTCATAGAACAAAACATATAAGATCTGACCTTACTTTGGCGTTTATCCCAAAACCCCATTTTCCCCCCATAGGAATGGCTGAACGAACCAGAATTCATTCATTTAATTTTTTAGGACTACAAGCCGGGGAGCTCTTTCCCATTCATCCATCCTGTCCTCACCTAAAGGCAGCCTCATTCTGCTCCAGTTGGACAAGGTCCAGAGTGGTTCCCTGGATGGGGTTGACCAGACGCACCAGAGAGGCCCACTGGCCAGACCCGGCCTTGGGCGCCCCAAAGATGGCCTCTGGCAGGTTCTCATTGAGGAAGGCAGCAGCCATCTCTGCTGCCAGCTCCCTCTCATCCTCACCAGCTGCCTCAACCATCTCCTATAGAAGGGAACAACACAGAAGTGGTGTCAGTGTCAGTTACAAACAGAGAGAAAGAAAGGAAGGGAGAAGTGTGTGAGAGATATCTACATAAGTATAAGCAAAGTATTAGTCTAATTCCCCATGTCAATCTACACTGTGTGTGTAATCTCTGTATATATGCTGAGATCAGAGATGTTTAATGCTCTCTCCATTATTCTGTCAGAGAAGAGACATGAGAAACTCATCACATCAACAGCATAACACCCCTTGCCTCAAACCCTGCCTTCAATTAATCCTCTTTGGGTTTTTAGAAAAGTGCTATAAAAAACCATTGTAAATTATTTATATTGAAGTTCTTATATATACACTTTCATAATATCAGCCCACACAATATACACGGCCTGGGTGTACAACACGTAACCTCAGCCCTCCCAGTCAGAACAGAACCATACCTCTGCCATCTGCTGCTTGCGCTGGGCCTTGGTGGCCTCTGTGTAGGCATTGTGATCAGTCTCTATGAGTATCAGGTTGTTTGTCTCTGGGTGAATGACAAACTTGCGAGGTGTGTACTGCAGGGGGAAGGCCACCTGGTTGAACACAGCACCCAGCTTCTCCAAGGCCAGAATCCTAAGAGGGAGACAAAGGCAGTGTCAGAAGATGTGTACCACGTAACAGGTGTGCCATGCCACAACTCAGCCATAATGGGAACAGAAATAACATTTTAAAAAGTAAATGGAACATAACGTAAGTTAATATCAGTGTTATAATTGAAAATGAGGATGGTTGAGGGTGAATGAGAGAAAATGAGATGTGATCTATGTATATGCTGAGATCAGAGATGTTTACACTCTCCATTGGTTTGTCAGAGAAGAGACATGAAGACTCATCACTTCAACAGCATAACTGCTCTACCTTCAAGCCTTGTCAAAGACATTTCCTCAATCGACACTGGGTGTACACAAAATATAAAGGATACCTTCCTAATATGGAGTTGCCCTAATTTAGCCCTCAGAACAGCCTCAATTCATCAGAGATGTTTAATGCTCTCTCCATTATTCTGTCAAAGAGACATGAGAAACTCATCACGTCAACAGCATAACACCCCTCGCCTCAAACCCTGCCTTCAATTAATCCTCTTCGGGTTTTAGAAAAGTGCTATAAAAAAAACACCCACTACTATAACCCATTCAAAGGCACTTAAATATTTTGTCTTGCCCATTCACCCTCAATGACACACACACACACAATCCATGTCTCAATTGTCTCAAGGCTTAAATATCCTTCTTTGACCCTTCTCCTCCCCCTCATCTACACTGATTGAAGTGGATTTAACAAGTGACATCAATAAGGGATCATAGCTTTCACCTGGATTCACCTGGTCAGTTTATGTAATGGAAAGAGCAGGTGTTCCTAATGTTTTGTACACTCAGTGCAGATGTGTTTACTTTAGTTCTCTCTGTGTTTGTGTGTGTGTGTACACACCTCAGGGTGTTGGTAGAGATTGCCACAATGCCCTCTGGACACTGTTCAGAGGCGAAGCCAGAGGCATATTCCAGCGTCTCATAGGACAGGGGTGTCAGATGGAATCGGGACTGGTAGGAATAACTCAACCAGGAGCGACTCGACATGGCCAACACCTGAAGGAGATGGAGAGGTCAGAGAGGATACAAATACACACAGCCTCAATGTTATGTTTCAGCTCCATAAAGCTGCAAAAACACACCAACTAATAGGATTTCACTTACAGCTTCCTGTCCCTGCATCCTGACGCGGAAGAGCTTCACAGGTCGCGACCCCAAGTACCGAGTACGAGTATCAGACAGGTCTCCAGTCACTGGGTCCAGCACGGTCCTGAGCAACACACCATTCTGAGGAAAGACAGACATGTTAACGTCACAAATAAAAGCTCTAGTATGTCTTCCAACAGAGCACAAAATATCAAGTAATACAGTGGCAGAAGTAAACATGCAGTAACAGATAGTGTAGGTGTATATATATATATATACTGTATGCTGAGATCAGAGGTGTTTTAAACTCTCTCCATTATTTGTCAGAAAAGAGACATGAGAAAACTCATCACTTCAACAGCACCACAATATCACTCTACTCAAATGCTTCCTCAACACAGAGGACATATACACGATATACAGACAAAAGTATGTGGACACCCCTTCAAATGAGTGGATTCGGCTTGGCCTGTTGCTGACAGGTGTATAAAGTCGAGCACACAGCCATAGACAAACATTGGCAGTATAATGGCTTTCGTGAAAAGCTCAGTGACTTTCAACGTGGCAACGTTATAGGATGCCACCTTTCCAGTCAGTTTGTGATATTTCTGCCCTGGAAAAACTGTATTGTTATTGTGAAGTGGAAACGTCTAGGACAAACAACCGCTCAGCCGCTGACTTGTAGGCCACACAGGCTCACAGAACTGGACCGTTGCAAGTTTGGGGAAGGCCTGTGGTGGTTAATTTCTTTACTATCAAATGAGGAGAAACAAACTTATCACAAGAGGTCAGAGTTATACTTCAACTAAATCTTTACTAACTTGTTAATAAGGGAGCAGGTCAATACAACACACGCATATAAAGTGAATCGATTGAGTGCTCCACGTTAATAATGGCTGGTCAACGAATCAATTCAGAGCCCCGAGTCAAAAACACAAAGGTCTTTTATTGCCAAGATTCACCCCTTTCAGGCTACATGACAAACAGATTTACGGAATGGTCATAAGGTTAAGATTAGTATGAAAGATACTGTCTGCTGTGAATTATAAGTATCTCATTGTGTGGAGACCAGGGTCTGGCACCGGAGTCATCTCCCCCTGGTACCCCAGTACAGAAACATTAACTCATGCTCTGGAATGCAGTATCACCCAAAGGCATTGTAAATCTCCCAGAGGGCCATCCTCAGTAAGAACACACAGATGAGCATTCTAACAACCCCTTATTCTGTTCCATAAAACACCCATTTGATGCAATAACAGCATTATAACATACTCTTGTAATTTCTGTTCTGACGAGCCCTTTAATGTATAAGCATGACTATGCACCAATGCATTGTCCATACAGAAATGGTTTGTCAAGATTGGTGTGGAAGAACGGGACTGGCCTGCACAGACCCCTGACCTCAACCCCATCGGACACCTTTGGGATGACTTGGAAGCAAGTCCACACAGCAATGTTCCAACATCTAGTGGAAAACCTTTTCAGAAGAGTGGAGGCTGTCACAGCAGCAAAGGGGGACCAAGTCCATATTAAGGACGACCATTATTTTGGAATGAGATGTTCGTCAAGCTTTTGGTCATAGTGTATTTCACCTGCAGTCCGATGTTGAGGTAGAGAAAGCCGACAGTGCCCTTCACTCCTAGCTCATCTTCCTTCTCCACTCCTCCCATCTCCACTATACACAGAGACTCAGGCTGGGCAGGCAGGGCCTGCATACTGAGGGGCTGGAGACAGTCCTACACCACAAACACAGAGGGGTTAGTGGCTACAAACACAGCTTTGAGAGATAAACGCATGTTAAAAAGAAAAATATCCACAATGGCACAGTGTTATTTGGATTTGAACTTAGTTTTTTTCACCCTGGCTGTAATTGCAAAAAAAAATAAAAAACTTGCGCAGAGTAAACGGGCTCTAGAAGAGTTTCCTTGCAATTGTCCAAGAACATGTGGTGCTTGTTACCAACTCGCAGAGCAGTCAGTATGAATCAGATCCATTCTAAACAGATGGACAAACAGATCGCACGGGCCGCAAATTACGGTGAGAGTCGTACCGAGGGGTCCAGTGAGATGATGCGGACGGTGTTGTCCACCAGCCCCACCGCCAGGAAACGGGAGCGCTGCTCGCCAGGGGGGACATTGGCCAAGCTCATACACACCACGTCAGCTGACATCTCCTTCCTCTCTGTGTACTCATTCAGCTGGCCAGACTGGGGGGAGAGACAGAGGGGAAGGTTATCATAAACATTTACTGTCAGAAGAAAAATAACCTTTACACTGAGCAGGAGAGACTCCTCGATATTTGCAAAAAGCAGATGAAACTGGCTGAGAAAATAGACACCCAGGGGTTGAAAGTATACTCACAGGGTCCATCTCAAAGTAGACCAGCTCTCCTCCGGTCAGAGCGATAACCACCTGCCTCTGGTTGACTGCGCAGCGCACAATGGTCTTCTTCCCTGGAGTCTTCCACTCATTCACACGCTTATCAGCACGGATGTGACGGATCCCATCAGGATACACCTGTACAATAGAGTTATTCAGTTTACACAGGGCTGGGGAAGGGGCCTGGCCAGGGTGTCTAATGTTTGTGAATAGTGCTGAGATCAGTGTTCAAGCTCTCTCCATTGTAATGTCAGAGGACATGAAGACTCATCACTTCAACAGCAATATTAAATCTGTCATACACTTGATCTTCATTTCACTTTCACCATCAGCATTGTATTCCCTCCAGAACAGAAGGTGCATGTTCAGGCCTCTGTGAGAGGCGTGTGTAGTGTGGGTGACTGACCTGCACCAGAGCATCCTCCCCGAGCAGAGAGCAGGAAAGGGTGGGGGTGGTCCCCAGGAAGCCAGAGTCTGTCACTTCCTCTACGGTCTCACCGATAGACAGAACCAGGGTGGCGTTGACGAAGGAAACGATGATGTACGCGTCAAACTCATCTGGAGGAGGAGAGGTGTTTCAATGAGTAGGAATTTCACACGGAGGGGATTTCTGGACCCTTCCTTATATTCAATAAACCTATGGTTAGTGTTAATCTGATACATGAAGCAATTCATCAAAATCATCAACTACATTTAAACTCAACAAAAAAAGAAACGTCCTCTCACTGTCAACTGTGTTTATTTTCGGCAAACTCAGTATGTGTAAATATTTGTATGAACATAACAAGATTCAACAACAGACATAAATCGAACTATTGAATTATTAACGTTTAAAAATACCTAAAGTTGTATTACAAAAGTAGTTTTATATGTTTTGGCAAAGTTTACAGGCAACTTTTGAAATATTTTGTAGTGACAAAAGTAGTAGCAATTTGGAAGCAGTTTTTTTCTGGATCAAACGCGCCAAATAAATGGACATTTAGGATATATATGGACGGAATTAATCGAACAAAAGGACCAATTGTGATGTTTATGGACATACTGGAGTGCCAACAAAAGAAGCTCGTCAAAGGCATGTTTTATATTTTATTTCTGCGTTTTGTGTAGCACCTGCAGGGTTGAAATATGCTACCCTCTTTGTTTACTGTTGTGCTATCATCAGATAATAGCTTCTTATGCTTTCGCCGAAAAGCCTTTTTAAAATCTGACATGTTGGCTGGATTCACAACGAGTGTAGCTTTAATTTAGTATCTTACATGTGATTTAATGAAAGTTTGATTTTTATCATTTTATTTGAATTTGCCGCGCTGCATTTCCCTGGCTTTTGGCCAAGTGGGACGCAAGCGTCCCCTATACCATAAGAAGTTAACGACCATTCCACAGGTCCATGTTCATTAATTGTTTATGATTCATTGAACAAGCATGGGAAACAGTGTTTAAACCCTTTACAATGAAAATCGGTGAAGTTATTTTGATTATTACAAATTATCTTTGAAAGACAGGGACCTGAAAAAGGGACATTTGTTTTTTCTGAGTTTATTTATTCACAAAGTATGTATAATGCTGAGATCAGGTGTTTTAAACTCTCTCCATTGATATTTCTGTCAGAGAAGAGACATGACAAACTCATCACTTCAACAGCACAACAAACCCTGCCATGAGACTTCAGAGGAATGTGCCCTAATCTGGTACATGAAGATCAATCAATCTCATACCCTTATTTTGGTTTTTCACTAACCTAGAGCATGGCATCACAATCTTGAAATCTACATCTGTAACCCAGTGTGTAGAAGTTACAATGTCTTGACTTGTGCAGGCTAACCAGTTGGATGTGCCAAGTGTTGTGTGTAATGGATGAATGCCAGAGTGAAAGTGAAGCCAGGCCTCTATCTACCAGGCAGCTGCAGTGGAACTAGGCCACTGCACTATACCATGACAGGAAAAATCTCTGAAATCACATGACTTCTGGGAATAGTCTGGCTGAGTGACTTTTCCTCAGAATGCACTCTGATGCCAGACTACAACATGAGACTTGACAGTATTAAGATTAAAACAATGCCACTTTACAACCATGTCATACACAATAATTGCAACCAATTGCAAATACTGCCGGAGTGGACTGTAATGAGGTAGAAGGGAAAATAAACTGCAACTAGTTAAAAACATTGATGTATTTATAAAAAATCAAATAAAAAGAACAAGCACCTTCAATGTGTCGGCGCACAGTCCACACAGCATTGGGGTTACCGGGCAGCTCAGACACAGCCATCTCTGATACCTGGAGGGAACAATCAATGATCAGACTTTCATTGTAATCTAACCTAAGCATTTACCAGTCTGTTACCTCTGCATTAACATGTTGAGATTTGCTGAGATCAGAGGTATATACACTCCCTCCGGTGCTTTGTCAGAGACATGATTTCATCTCATCCAGCTTCTTAAACATGTCAAACATGAGCTGGTGTGCGAGAAAAGCAACAGCACCAGAAACGTAATACCCAAACTCTGTCCCAACTCTGGTTTCCGGTGTGCATGTGAGTGAGTATCCGCATGACTTTGTTAAAATGTCATCATTGTTCAAATAATACTGTGGCATGTGCCACATTGAGAGAATGTGTGTGTGAGCACTTTCTGGGATGGGAATGTGTAATGGGAGGTGGAATAGCAGTACACATACCTCCAGTCCATGTCTGAGGACACGGAGGGTGGATTTGGGTCCCCTGCCACAGGCCACATACAGCTGAGGAGTGTCCTCATTAGCCAAGTCAGCAATCTACACAGGGAGAGAGAAACAGATGAGGTGAGTGGAACAAGGAGCCAGTGGTGAGTAAGAGATCCGTATGTATTCTCAGAGGACAGAATTTAACAAGTAGTACAGCTCCAGAAGTAAACAAGGCAGTCTCACATGTGGTGTCTGTGTCACGTTCTAACGCTGAGATCAGAGGTGGTTAAACACTCTCCATTGATAGGTTTGGATTTGTGAGCTTTAACTATTATGAATCATAAGTTCTAATAGAGACGTGAGGGGTGCCGTAGCCCAGGATTTACACCAGGAGTTGTCTGTAGGAGGAAGGGTTATGGTGGGTGCAATTAAGCTTGGGAGGGGCTGAGAGCATGGAAAACAGTCACGTGGCAGTACTGGTAAGGGGAGAGGCGTGGATAAGGGGGTCGAGGACAGGTCTCTAAGGGGAAAGGAACCGTTTATTACCCCTATCACTTAGTTTCCTGCCTAGCAAAAAAAGATTCAATGTTTAGCAAGGAGGAGACTCCACCCACAGTGGGATACATATACCACCACTATTGTAATCATGTCTTTGTCGGTTCAACTGGTCGATCCTTTGGGAAGAATAAACTTGGTCTAAGCTTTCAGTGTCTGTTGAGTTCTTACTCTGATAATTAGAACCTAACAATATTTAGACAGAAGAGACATGAGAAACTCATCACTTCAACAGGACAACATCCTTCTCCTCAAACCTTGCCGAAAGAATTCAGAAGAATCTGTGTGTGTGTGGGGACAGCGGGTTAATGTGAATCCTACTTTTTGAAAGAAAAATCAAAAAGACAAGAATCTTTGTACTCCAAATAGCTCGCATTCAAGTAAAGTGAAAATCAGGTTCATTGTGCTATAAATAGTGGGAAAACACATCTACCCCAGCTTAAGCTGTTTACAATTCAGTTCAGTGGAACAGAGGGAAAGGTGTTCTCACTAAGTTCATCCACTACATAATCCATGGGAATCAAAAGCTAAAACCGTTGCACGCACACCAAACATACAACACAAAGAGATTCACACACACACCTGGCAGGACATGATGGGGGAGAGGTTCTCCTGCTCGTCCACCAGCACCAGGTTCTTGAGGGGGCGTGGCTGGAAGAAGAAGGTATCTCCCTCCTCCAGGGGCATGGCAGAGGAGAACTCTGGCTCTTCATCGTCATCTCCCAGATGGGCTATCTGGTACAGGTAACTAGCAGAGAGAGAAAAGAGAGAAGGCAATGAACACAAGAGAGCAAGAGGCACGGACATAGATGGGATGTGTGAGGTATTACAGTGTAATGAATGACTTACTGGTTACCAAACTCCGAGGACACAAATAAGAAGCCGGTCTTCAGCACGCACATGGATGTGGCTACAGGTATGGTGTCGAAGTACTTCATCCTGATCTCTGTAACCTGGGGGATACAAACGTTTATTTGAAATAGAAGGAATCACAGAATATCCCATCATGTGAACACTGACCCGAGTTAGTGTGTGTGCATGCTGAGATCAGAGGTGTTTATGCTCTCTCCATGTTTTTGTCAGAGAAGAGACATGAAGACTCATCACCTCGACAGCACGGTTCTATTTCCCACACATCAGATGAACACCTCTGCCCCCCCACTCCCCCAGTTCCTGTTTCAGACTGCACCCTGCTGGCCTCACCATCTCCTCATCGGTCTCCAGGGTGACCTTGAAAATGTCACCCTGCTCCGTCTGGGCCAGGAAGAAGAACATGGACTTGGTCTTGTGGGTGGCTGAGCAGACGAAGATCATACCTCGCTCAGGGTCATCCAGGTCATTCTGTGTTCAGGCAAAAGAAAAAAGAATTGAGGGCACAGTGCAGATGGTATCAAATCAATTGTGATCCACACAAACATTCAAACTGTTAACATGTATGACCATGTTTTGTTAGCCAAGTTATTTGAAATCCGTTTTCGCGTTTATAAAACATAACAGAAACTCACCCTCCTGCGTGGGATGGGACAGCGAATGTCAGGCTGGTCCCCAAAGTTTTTGTAGGTGATGTAATTCTCTGAACAGATGAGTACTCCACTGGGCCCATCAGAGCCTCCAGGAACTGGAGAAGAGAGGGGGAAAGGGTAATGATCAAACAATAGGTTTACACCTAAAAAATAATAATAATCCAGCCTGCAAACAACTCATAACCTGGCTTTGACTGCCCTCTACTGGAAATAATGTGCACTGAACAAAAATATAAATGAAACATCTAAAGTGTTGGTCCCAGATTTCACCACCACATCCAGCTTCTTCATCTGCAGGATCGTCTGAGACCAGCCACCTTGACAGCTGATAGAAACTGTTAGAAACCTTCTCTGGGAAGCTCATCTGCGTGCTCATTGACATCACCAGGACCTTTCGAAGTCGTAATCCAGTGCAGTGGGCTAATGTTCACCTTTAATGGCCACTGGCACGCTGAAGAAGTGTGCTCTTCACAGATGAATCCTGGTTTCAACTGTACCAGGCACAAGGCAGAACAGTATATATGGCATCATGCAGGCGAGTGGTTTGCTGATGTCAAAGTTGTGAACAGAGTGCCCCATGGGGGTGGTGGGGTTATGGTATGGGCAGGCATAACCTACGGACTACAAACACAATTGCATTTTATCGATGGTAATTTGAATGCACAGATATACCGTGACAAGACCCTCAGGCTCAATGTCGTGCCATTCAGCCGTTGTCATCACAGAATGATAATGCACGGCCCCATGTTGCAAGGTTCTGTACACAATTCCTGGTTGCTGAAAATGTCCCAGTGTTTCCATGGCCTGCATACTCAGACACGTCACCCATTGAGCATGTTTGGATGCTCTGGATTTACGTGTACGACAGCGTGTTAGTTTCCACCAATATCCAGCAACTTCGCACGGCCAATTAAAACATTTCAATTGACTGATTTCCTTATACATGTGACTTGTTTCAGGAAACTAGGTGTATGTCACGCAACACTACTTCACAGGAAAACTAACTTTTTTTAATTTATCAAAATGCGTTTTTGGCAGAAATGCCTACGGGAACATGTGAATTTTCACGTGCCTTAATAACAAACTTGTACGCCACCAATAAAAATGTTAAATTATGAGCCTAGTTGGTTTAGCCATGTAAGAGCAGCAACCTTCCCACTAACCATGATTGGCTGAGATAATGAATGGACTGGACATGCCGAGAGATGATTTCGGATTGGTCTGCCATGTAGCATGCTTCCGTCTATAACATGAGCTGGTCAGTATGTGTAGATAATCCTTTCTAACAAGGATTTTTTGAAACATATCACGTAGTAGAAGTGCGTAAGTGTTGCTCTCCACTTTCTATTGGACCGAGTATTGAAATCAGTGGAATTAAAGTACGATAGCTAAGGAGATGGGGAAAATACTGGTATTTGACTGCAAAGTCAAAACGAGAACACCCAGAATTCAGATGTATAAAACACCTTTCTCCTGATTACATTTTCAAAATAAGGGCAACCATGGCATCCGTGACACAGAGGGAGAAGTGTCCATCCAAGTAAGAGTCTAACTAGATACATTTTCAGATATTATACATTTCTAATTTAGTCAGAAAGTTGTTTTCATGTCAAGTTAGTGTACTGTTAGCTAGCTAGTGTTAGCTGGCCGGCTCGCTAACTTTACATGTATGATCTGATTAGTAATATCACTTGTATCTCAGAGCCTTTTGCATTGCTAGTTCTAGCCTAATGTTAGCTATCTAACATTGAACCTGGTTGGTTAGCTCCCTGCAGATTCTTTCAGGGTAGTAACGTTATGAGTTGGGACCGTGGTTCATTGTTTAGCTAGCTAGCTACATGTCAAAACACTATGCATGTATGCATTTCAAGAGAATGTTCATGTAACCGCGACAACTGTCGATAGACGTAGCTGGTAAATTCGCTCTGGCTATCTAATATGATTTCAGAGCACTCACCTTGGAGTGTGCCAAAGCGCAGAATAACCGACCTATTGCTGAGGGCACGACAAAGCCTATTTCCCCTCGGTAGACTGAAAAGATTTGGCATGGGTCCTCAGATCCTCAATAAGTTCTACAGCTGCACCATCGAGAGCATCCTGACTGGTTGCATCACTGCCTGGTATAGCAACTGCTAGTAGGCACTACAGTAGGTAGTACGTGGGGCCCAGTACATCAATGGGGCCAAGCTTCCTGCCATCCAGGACCTCTATACCAGGCGGTGTCAGAGGAAGGCCCAAAAAATTGTCAAAGACACCAGCCTCCCTAGTCATAGACTGTTCTCTCTGCTACCACACGGCAAGCTGTACCGGAGCGCTAAGTCTAGGTCCAAAGGCTTCTTAACAGCTTCTACCCCCAAGACATAATACCCCTGAACAGCTAATCAAATGGCTATCCAGACGATTTGCATTGTTCCCTCCCCCTCTTTCACGCTGCTGCTTCTCTGTTCATTATCTATGCATAATCACTCACATTTTATTTAACTAGGCAAGTCAGTTAAGAACAAATTCTTATTTACAATGATGGCCAAACCCAGACGAGGCTGGGCCAATTGTGTGCCGCCCTAAGGGACTCCCAATCTCGGCCAGTTGTAATACAGCCTGCAATCAAACCAGGGTGTCTGTAGTGTTACCTCTAGTACTGAGATGCAGTGCCTTAGACCACTTGGGAGCCCTACATGTACATATAACCTCAATTACCTCAACTAACCCGTGCCTCAGCACATTGACTATGTACCGGTACCCCCTGTATATAGTCTTGCTATTGTTATTTTACTGTTGCTCTTTAATTGTTATATACAGTCAGCCAAAAATAATGAACCCTTGCACTTTTTTCAAATAATGCACAATTTCTTCCAGAAGACTGTTGAAATTAAAACATATTTTGGTATCCACATATGTATATCTTCGGTATGCAGTTGTCAAAAACAAACTAATCTGAATCATTTACTAAATCTTAGCTAATTCCAGAAAGAAATCCTAAAATGGCCCAGACAATATTATTGCCACTGTCTAGAAGTATTTTAGATTTCAAGCAGGTGATTATCATTTACTTTGGAATTGAACTCCCCTGTTGTGAGTTGAAGGTGCATGCAGTATAAAAATCACATCTTATAATATAACCCTAATAGAGAAAAGGACTCATTCTCCTGTTTTGTGTTACTGTGTGTACCGCAATGAGCATGGACAAAATAACGAAAACCAGAGAATTATCTGAGGTCAGACACAAGACGAACCACCCTTTCTGTCTCTGCCTGGCCGGTTCCCCTCTCTCCACTGGGATTCTCTGCCTCTAACCCTATTATGGGGGCTGAGTCACTGGCTTACTAGTGCTCTTCCATGCTGACCCTAGTAGGGGTGCGTCACTTGAGTGGGTTGAGTCACTGACGTGATCTTCATGTCCGGGTTGGCACCCCACTCGGGTTCATGCAGTGAGGGATATCTTCGTGTGGTATACTCAGCCTTGTCTCAGGGTAGTAAGTTGATGGTTGAAGATATCCCTCTAGTAGTGTGGGGGCTGTGCTTTGGCAAAGTAGGTAGGGTTATATCCTGCCTGGTTGGCCCTGTCCGGGGTTATAGTCGGACGGGGCCACAGTGTCTCCCGACGCCTCCTGTAATTATGCTGCAATAGTTTGTGTCGAGGGGGGGGGGGGGGCTAGGGTCAATCTGTTATATCTGGAGTCTTATCCGGTGTCCTGTGTGAATTTAAGCGCTCTCTCAGCCCTAGGACCATGCCTTAGTACTATTATTTGACCCTGCTGGTCATCTATGAACATTTGAACATCTTGGCCATGTACTGTTATAATCTCCTCTCGGCACAGCCAGAAGACTGGCCACCCCTCAGAGCCTGGTTCCTCTCTAGGTTTCTTCCTAGGTTCCTGCCTTTCTAGAGAGTTTTGTCTAGAAATAGCTAGCAAACTTGCCAATATTAGCCAGTTAGCTTGGGGTTCTTGACTGGTCAGAATGCTTGGATCAACCCTACTCCTCGGCCAGAGCGTCCAGTGTGCGCTCTGAACACTCAAGAGAGCGAAACGCTCTGAATTTATGAACGGATAAACTGACAACGCTCTGAGTTTATGAACACCCAGAGCACACTCTGGCACTCCAGATTAAATTTACAGAAACACTTGTAGTATAAACCAGCCTATAGTTTTGAAATGTTTGGTTGTTTAGTACATAGCCTCATATGTGAATCCTTACAGAGATGGGTGAGGCTAAAGCTTTAGAGGGTGTGAACAATACTGAATGGGAGTAGACAAAGAGCCCTCCAGTAGGTGTACCAAAACATTCAAGGGTCATTTTATCAAAAGTGAGGTTACAAGTTAATCAACTTTCAAACCAGAATTACTTTCCCTTGTTCCTCAACTGTAATGTGTGATATACTATTTTTGAGCGCTGAGTCTCCAATATGCAATGTAATCCCCCCCCTCGCTATATTGGAAATCGAGCTGGTTGGTCACATATGAACTGTAATGCCGGTAAAAAAAAATTGATGCATGTTGCGTTTACATTATTGTTCAGTGTAGAATACCTGTAATGAGGAAGTTGCCGTGCTCCTCCAGGGCCTCGCTGTACTTGCGCACAACGTGGTTCAGACCCAGGTCCAGCTCATAAAAGGTCAGGGTTTGCTGGGTGTTGGCTGCAGCCTCGCCAGTGGGGTCATTGTCAGCTTCCTGGAAGGAGGGAGAGGTCATAGGCCACACACAGTGAGTCAGTGGAAATGAAGAGGACAGGATGAGGATTTACAGGACATCTTTAGTAGCAAAGCAGCAGGATTGTGTTGGAATCAGAGGTGTTTAAGCTCCCTACAGTGGTTTGTCAGAGAAGAGACATGAAGACTCATCAATTCAATAGCACTTGGGTGTATAGAAAATAAAACAGAAGCACATCTGAGCCTGTGTGTAAACATAGATTAGGTCCATTTCTTTAGTACGTAACAAGAGCGCATGAGCAAATTCACAAATCATAGCAGTCAGTGCTAGGCTCTCACCTCATAGTCCATCTCCAGACAGGCAAACATGGGGTTTTCAAAGCCCACATCAACTCCTACCACATGGTAGACCAGCGTGTTGGCCTTGTGAGCCTCCAGGGGAGAGGAGATGGTGAGACGCGCTGCTGCATCTCTGTTCAGGATGTACACCAGCTTCTGCTTCTCAATGGCACCTGGAAACACAGGGGTAATTAGTAAACTACAACACCTGGAAACAGAGGTAATTAGCAAACTAGACAAAAAACATGTCCATTGCAACAGGGCATTCTGTCATCGTGCCAAGATTTGTCAACTTGAAATTTTGTTGAAATTTCAAACCATTACCAACTCTCTCCACAACAGAATATCTCTCAGTTCTCTGAGCTCTTTACCTATCATGACTGCTCTGCCCTTGGGGTCGACGGCGAGGAACTGTCCAGGGACGATGCGACGACATCCACTCTTGCCAAAGGTCTCCTGGTGGATCTTCTCGAACATGTTCTTGGAGGGGTGGTACTCAAGGATCACGATGCGGCCTGAGTCACTGCCCACCACAATATAGTCTGTGTATCAAAACCACAAATGTCTCAAATTTAAAATAAGCGCTTTTCAACCACACACATAAAACTTGCATCTACTTCACACTAGGATTGGGCGATGTCAACATTGGTCCTATCGTGATTACGTATCCATAAAACACTGCGATATACGATGTTATCGCCTACTATTGGCCCCCAAAAAAGATATTATAATAATTTTAAACCGACTAAAACGTCCATTGAGCTATAGCGGAAAATGTATTGCTACAACTGAATGAATCATGACGAAAGACAATGTTGTTGAAAGCCTGGGCAGAGGCTAAGTACAGACTCAACTTTTCAAATATCCTTTCTGGTGGAAGAGCTTCAGCATGGAGCAGGTTTGTATCTGTGTGAACTGGGACAATTTCAGCTTCCAGGAACTGTGCATTATCATGCCAAAACATGAGTTATCACGTTTGTCCCCAGCGCCGGGGTAATGATCTTTTAACCAGGTGAATGGATTATCTTGGTAAAGGAGAAATGCTCACTAACAGGGATGTAAACAAATTTGTGCACAACATTGAGAAATAAACTTTGTGCATATGGAACATTTATTTTATTTCAGCCCATTTTACATGTTGCGTTTATATTTTTGTTCAGCATAGTTAATAGACCAATAAGAAAGAGTTCCATACCTCTCTGCCAATAACAGTTTTCCCCTCCCCACTCAGACAGACAGTCCTGGAAAAAGTCTTGCTTGAGGAATTGCTCAATAACACTTTACTTAACTTCACTAGGGTAGGTGGCACTATTTTCACCTCCAGATGAAACGCGTGCCCAAAGTAAACTGCCTGCTACTCAGGCCCAGAAGCTAGGATATGCATATAACAAGTAGATTTGGATAGAAAACACTCCAAAGTTTCTAAAACTGTTAAAATAATGTCTGAGTATAACAGAACTGAAATGGCAGGCAAAAACCAGAGGAAAATCCATCCAGGAAGTGCCATTATTTTGAAATGGCTGTTTTTCCAATGAAAGCCTATCCACCATTTAAAGGGATAGGATCCAGTTTCCGTTCCCTATGGCTTCCACTAGTTGTGAAGTCTTTAGACATTGTTTCAGGCTTTTATTGTGAAAAATGATGGAGAATGACAAATTTGAATGAGTGGATAGTGGGATGTCCCCAGAGCCGTTTCCTTTACCAGTTAAGCTTTATTTTGATGTATTACACTTGTGATTTCATGAAAGTTAAATATGTACAATAATTTAATTTGTATTTGGCGCTCTGCAATTTCACAGGATGTTAGCCAGGTGGGACGCTACCGTCCCACACCCCCTAGAGGGGTTAACACCAGCGTCATGTTATAATAACCTGCTATAATATGACCATAACACTGTCATGATACACATTATATTTACACCTGTTGTGACATATATTGCTTGATTTTATGGCTGGTTATGACACCTACATAAGAGTGTCAAAACCTACCACACATTGCTATATTTATTGAGCATGTTAAATGCTCACTGTAATTGCGCACACATTGATGTCAGACATGCCCCGTTGCTGATGACAGGGATGAATGCAGGAGCAGATTGCAGGACAAGACATCCTCTTTTTGACATAATAGGCTTATCTTCCGTATATGATTATGGGGGCCATAGCGCGTCTTGAGTGTCATAAAGTATATTTTCTTAGTCCAAGTAAAGTGACACAGAATGATCATAATGCTTCATGACAGTGTTATAAAGCATATTTTCTACAAGTTGTAAAAAATAGACTGAAAAAAACATGACTAAAGGATTCATTACAACAAAAACAAAGGACTCAAGAGAAACTTAACGAAAGGAAACTTCTTGGCATGACCATTTATGAACTGCTTATGAACCGTGAACATGTTGACGACACTGATTACCAATTGCACTTTGCTAAGAATATATATATATATATATATATATATATATATATATATATATATATATATATATACACACACACACACATACATTTTTTTTACCATTTTCATTGAAAACTATCACAGTAAGGTACTTCCTTATTTATTGGATAAAAGCGTCTGCTAAATGGCATATATATATATATATATATATATATAAAACCAGAAATGACTTGATATTGTGATAACTGCGGCATTAGACCATAAACTTGTCTTAAAGCTTTTGATAGGCCTAGTAGGATAGGTTATTGCCAATTTGGTATTCAACCTTGCAGAGGGATTTTCCTTAAGATTTTTCTGTAGGCTATTGTTGTTTGTACTCTCTCATTATTAGCACTATGGATACCTTGTGATTTTAGGCTATTCAAAGTACTTATTGAGATGGAACGAAAGTCACAATCATTATATACAGTGTATTCGGAAAGTATTCAGAGCCTCATTCTAAAATGGATTGTTTTTTCCCCCCTCAAACACACAATAACCCATAATGATGAAGCAAAAACAGGTTTAGACATTTTAGCAAATGTATTAAAAATAAAAACTGAATGTCACATTTAAATAAGTATTCAGACCCTTTACTCAGTACTTTGTTTTAGCACCTTTGGCAGCGATTACAGCAGTCTTCTTGGGTATGACGCTGCAAGCATGTATTTGGGGGGTTTCTCAAATTCTTCTCTGCAGATCCTCTCAAGCTCGGTCAGGTTGGATGGAGTGTCTCCTTACACAGCTATTTTTAGGTCTCTCCAGAGATTTTTGATCGGGTTCAAGTCTGGGCCCCCGAAGGACATTCAGAGACTTGCCCCGAAGCCACACCTGCATTGTCTTAGCCGTGTGCTTAGGGTTGGTGGAAGGTGAACCTTCGCCCCAGTCTGTGGTCCTGAGCGCTCTGGAGCAGGTTTTTAATCAAGGATCTCTCTCCATTCATCTTTACCTCGATCCTGACGAGTCTCCCAGTCCATGCGACTGAAAAACATCCCCACAGCATGATGCTGCCACCACCATGCTTCACCGTTTGGATGGTGCAAGGTTTCCTCCAGACGTGACGCTTGGCATTCAGGCCAGAGTTCAATCTTGGTTTCATCAGACCAGAGAATCTTGTTTCATATGGTCTGAGAGTCTTTAGGTGCCTTCAGACAAACTCAAAACAGGCTGTCATGTGCCTTTTACTGAGGAGTGGCTTCCGTAAGGCCACTCTAGCACAAAGGCCCGATTGGTGGAGTGCTGCAGAGATGGTTGTTCTTCTGGAAGGGTCTCCCATCTCCGCAGAGGAACTCTGCCAGAATGACCATCAGGTTCTTGGTCACCTCCCTGACCAAGGCCCTTCTCCCCCGATTGCTCAGTTTGGCCAGGCAACCAGCTCTAGAAGGAGTCTTGGTGTTCCAAATTTCTTACGTTTAAGAATGATGGAGGCCACGGTGTTCTCGGTGACCTTCAATGCTGCAGACATTTTTTGGTACCCTTTCCCAGATCTGTGCCGACACAAACCTGTATCGGAGCTCTAAGACAATTCCTTCGACCTCTGACATGCACGGTCAACTGTGGGACCTTATATAGACAGGTGTGTGCCTTTCCAAATAATGTACAATCAATTGAATTTACCACAGGTGGACCAGTCAAGTTTTAGAAACATCTCAAAGGAGATCAATGAAAACAAGATGCACCGGAGCTCAATTTCAAGTCTCATGGTATAGGGTCTGAATAAGTATGCAAGTAAGGCATTTGTTTTTTATTTGTAATACATTAGCAAACATTTCTAAAAACCTGTTGTCGCTTTGTCATTATGATGTATTGTGTGTAGATTGATGAGGAAAACAATTTAATCAATTTTAGAATAATGCTGTACGTAACAAAATGTGGGAAAAGTCAAAGGGTCTGAATACTTTCTAAATGCACTGTATTTACAGCAAAAAAAATAAATCCCCAGTGTACATGCTGACACACACACATACATCTCATAACACACACACACCTTTAGTTCCTCCTGTCAGCCTGAAGGCCATGAGGGAGCGAATGATACCAAACACCTCCATGGTAAGCAGGGTGTGAACCTTCCCTGTGTTGGCATCTGGACGCAACAGCTCAATTATCTTCCCCCTGGAAACAACTATCTCCTGCATCTTGGTTCCTGCAAGGCAAGACAACAATGATAACCATACCAGATCACAGGTTACATTATCCATGTTATATAGACTCAGGGAGACCCCAAGATAATAATGTTTATGTACCTGAGAAGTTTCCATGGATGGCGTGGGTGATGCCAGTGGCACGCTGCAGGGTCAGGTTATACAGAAACATAGTGTCTGTTTCTCTACCTTCAGGTGCAGGTCAAAGAGGCCACAACAACACCAGGTTCTGAGGAAGAAAGGAGGAGTACGTGTTTTGCATTGCCGCAAACATGTGTTATAACATAGCTAACTTAGTGCGGTAGCTAGCTAACTATTGCACAGTGATGTTATTGTGGATACTGTAGACACATTATACACCCGCAAGCAAAAACATTGTCAACTCAGTTGATGATAGCTAGCTACACAACATAGACTACAAACAAAGGCGCTTTCAAAGACACGGGTGCCGCTGCTAGTTAGCTACTACGTAGAGCCCAGCCTAGCCAACTGTGTAAAGTTGATTCTACACAAACCCATCGGTCATTGTTGCAACCAGCCAGGTCCAACCTAACCGCAATAATAACAGTAACGTTGGCCCACCATTACAAAATATTTTAACGAAATAGACCATGTAACTTTGCAAAACAAGGCTTGCTTGCTCGAGTTAGCTAACCTAGCACTCGCAGTTGTTTCATTCAATCACTCCGTATACCCACAAGCGCCCATCTTCAAAATTGAGGAAGACGTTAAAAAAAAGCATATTGATATATATTTTGTTTTCTATGTTGTATTGTGCGGATATTGTATGAAAATGATTTACCGATGTATCAGTTAGGATTAAACTGATATCAACTAGATTATGAATTTCAGTCACACCGTCAACTTGTTGATACTTCTGCGGACAAACGCCTTCCTGTCGATCGTGGGTCCTCTTCACGATCTGCGACGTCATCAAAAATCGGTCCACAATGTGCCTGAGACCAAAATACACAATTATATGGGAATAACACGAAACTCAAAGCAGTTACGCCATATAATTTATAGAAAATATACATTTTACTTGTCTTGAAATTATCCGAAAAATATAATGAAAATGCGCAATTAATTACAGTTGACGAGCTATTCCAATAGGTGGCGACAATGCCCATGCTTTGCTTAGGTTGGACAAAAGGTGCAGGTGCAGCCGTGCAGGGAATAAGTCAGTGTGGACTGCAGATTCAGAGAGATCATTTCTGATTGTTCATTTTTTATTGTTTATTTCCCTTTTGTTTATTGTATATTTCACTTACTATGGCAATGTAAACATGTTTCCCATGCCAATAAAGCCTTATGGATGTAATTTAATTGAGACATTTCCTCCTAAAAGCATCCACAACGTGTTAGAATAAAGTCACTATAGCTCACAGAAATGACATGATGTAAAGGTTCTGAACTGAAATATGTCTAGCAGCATATACATTTTGGGGATAAGTTCATGTGCATAATAAAGACAGTACAGTTCCCGCTCAGCCCAGTCAAAACTGTTCGCTGCTCTGGCTCCCCAATGGTGGAACAAACTCCCTCACGACGCCAGGACAGCGGAGTCAATCACCACCTTCCGGAGACACCTGAAACCCCACCTCTTTAAGGAATACCTAGGATAGGATAAAGTAATCCTTCTCACCCCCCTTAAAATATGTAGATGCACTATTGTAAAGTGGCTGTTCCACTGGATGTCATAAGGTGAATGCACCAATTTGTAAGTCGCTCTGGATAAGAGCGTCTGCTAAATGACTTAAATGTAAATGTAAAGAGTTCCCTACAGCAGTGGTTCCCAAACTTTTCATAGTCCCATACCCCTTCAAACATTCAACCTCCAGCTGTGTATCCCCTCTATCACCAGGGTCAGCGCACTCTCCAATTATTGTAAGCCTGCCACACACTATACGATACATTTATTAAACATATGAATGAGTGTGAGTTTTTGTCACAACCCAGCTCGTGGGAACTGACAAAGAGCTCTTATAGGACCAGGGCACAAGTAATAATATAATAATAATCAATAATTTTGCTCTTTATTTAAACATCTTACATATAAAACCTTATTTGTTCAATGAAAATTGTGAATAACTCACCATATGTTAAAGAGAAGGGTGTGCTTGAAAGGATGCACATAACTCTGCAATGTTGGGTTTTATTGGAGAGTCTCAGTCTTAAATAATTTCCACACACAGTCTGTGCCTGTATTTAGTTTGCATGCTAGTGAGGGCTGAGAATTCACTCTCACATAGGTATGTGGTTGGAAAGGGCAACAGTGTCTTAAAAGCTAGATTTGCCAAGGCAGGATACTCTGAGGATACCCAATCCAGAAATCTGGCAGTGGCTTTTGATTCAATTCAATTTTCACAGAACCGCTTGTTGCAATTTCAATGAGGCTCTCTTGTTCAGATATCGGTAAGTGGACTGGAGGCAGGGCATGAAAGGGATAACAAATCCAGTTGTTTGTGTCATCCGTCTCAGGAAAGTACCTGCGTAATTGCGCATGCAACTCACTCAGGTTCTTCGCTATATCACATTTGACATTGTCCGTAAGCTTGAGTTCATTTGCACACAAAAAAATCCTACAATAATGGAAAGACCTGTGTGTTGTCCTTGATAATGCAGACAGCGAAGAGCTCCAACTTCTTAATCGTAGCCTCAATGTTGTCCTTCACATTGAATATAGTTGCAGAGAGTCCCTGTAATCCTAGATTTAGATTATTCATCACCCATATAGGCCAGTCGTGTGAGAAACTCGCCATCATGCAAGCGGTCAGACAAGTGAAAATTATGGTCAAAAAATAAAACTTTACTTAAAAGCTTGTCTCTCAATTTAAAAAAAAAACATGTCAATACTTTGCCCCTTGATAACAAGCGCACTCTGTATGTTGTAAAAGTGTTACATAGTCGCTGCCCATATCATTGCATAATGCAGAAAATACACGTGTGTTCAGGGTCCTTGCTTTAACAAAGTTAACCATTTTCGCAGAAGTGTCCAAAACGTATTTTAAGCTGTCAGGCATTCCCTTGGCAGCAAGAGCCTCTCGGTGGATGCTGCAGCATACCCAAGTGGTGTCGGGAGCAACTGCTTGCATGCGCGTTACCACTCCACTATCTCTCCCTGTAATGGCTTTTGCGCCATCAGTACAGATACTAACACATCTTGACCACCAAAGTCCATTTGATGTCACAAAGCTGTCCAGTACTTTAACAATATCCTCTCCTGTTGTCCTGGTTTCCAGTGGTTTGCAGAAGTGGATGTCTTCCATAATTGACCCCCCATAAACGTAACAGACATATACCAGGAGCTGTGCCAAGCCAGCCACGTCTGTTGACTCATTCAGCTGTAACATATAATTCACTGGCATATAATTCACAAAGCAGTAATTGTTTCAAAACATCTCCTGCCATGTCACTGATGCGTCATGGAACAGTGTTGTTTGATGGAGACGTTGTCTGTATAGTTTTTGTTGGCCTTTTCCCCCAGCATTGTCCCTGTCATGTTTTGTCATTTATTATCTTGTCTTGTCCCTGTGCTTCCCATTCTATTCGTTTCCCTCTGCTGGTCTTATTAGGTTCTTTCCCTCTTTCTGATTATCCCTCTTCCTTTGTGTTCTCCCCCTCCCTCTCTCACTCTCGTGTTTTCCTCAGATGCTCTGAGCAGGTGTCTGATTTGACAGGCAAGTGCCTGGAGGAATATCAGTTGTGTTTTTTGTTTGATCTAAAGACTCGCACGGTCTTCAGAAGGAGTCGGTCCCAGAGCCAACGAGATCCAAGGAGCCCTTCCTCCTCACCGTGGAGAACCTCGTATGATTGTAGTATTGATCTCCTTCCAGGGGACCCACTCCTCCGGGCAGCCCCTCGGGGTAGACTATACTCTCTGTCGAGAATGGGGGCTCCCGAAGTTCCAGTAAAGAGGAGATGCTCTCGAGGATTATTTGTCTGTGTCTCTTGACGCCGGTACCATAGTGCCTTCTTCCTCTCCGGCCGGGGCGGGGTTCTTTTTGTTAAGAAGAAGGACGGTACTCTGCGCCCCTGCGTGGAGGCAACTACTCAAGTCTCTCCATCAAGATCCAGGTCCATCATTCGAGACGGGTAGATCTTCGTCACCGGGCTCGTGGAAGAGAGCTCGCATCAACGGTGTTTCCCTGCTCCGCATCGCAACCATCTCCCTCCTCTGGCTCAGAGGCTGAATGACATAACGGTTAAGAATCGTTATCCGCTTAGATGGTAGTCATCTTCCCAGTATATGTCATCAGCCTATTTCTTTTTTGAGATTCTGCAGGGAGCCAGGTGTAATTCTATCCTTCCTACTAAGTTGGACCTTCGTAACGCTTACCATCTCGTGCGCATCTATAGAGAGGATTATTTGGGGACGTACCATAGTGGAAAACGGCTGAATGTTTAAGAAACACTCCGTTAGGGCATTTTGAGTACCGGGTTCTGCCGTTTGGTCTCGCCAATGCGCCAGCTGTTTTTCAGGCATTAGTTAATGATGTTCTGAGAGACATGCTGAACATCTTTGTTTTTGTCTATCTTGACGATATCCTGATTTTTTCTCCGTCACTCGAGATTCATGTTCAGCACGTTCGACGTGTTCTACAGCGCCTTTTAGAGAATTGTCTCTACGTAAAGTCTGAGAAGTGCTCTTTTCATGTCTCCTCCGTTACTTTTCTCGGTTCCGTTATTTCCGCTGAAGGCATTCAGATGGATTCCGCTAAGGTCCAAGCTGTCAATGATTGGCCCTCCAAGGTCACGTGTCGAGTTGCAGCGTTTTTAGGTTTCGCTAATTTCTATCGGCGTTTCATTCGTAATTTCGGTCAAGTTGCTGCCCCTCTCACAGCTCTTACTTCTGTCAAGACGTGTTTTAAGTGGTCCGGTTCCGCCCAGGGAGCTTTTGATCTTCTAAAAGAACGTTTTACGTCCGCTCCTATCCTCGTTACTCCTGACGTCACTAGACAATTCATTGTCGAGGTTGACGCTTCAGAGGTAGGCGTGGGAGCCATTATATCCCAGCGCTTCCAGTCTGACGATAAGGTTCATCCTTGCGCTTATTATTCTCATCGCCTGTCGCCATCTGAGCGCAACTATGATGTGGGTAACCGTGAACTGCTCGCCATCCGCTTAGCCCTAGGCGAATGGCGACAGTGGTTGGAGGGGGCGACCGTTCCTTTTGTCGTTTGGACAGACCATAAGAACCTTGAGTACATCCGTTCTGCCAAACGACTTAATGCCCGTCAAGCTCGTTGGGCGTTGTTTTTCGCTCGTTTCGAGTTTGTGATTTCTTACCGTCCGGGTAGCAAGAACACCAAGCCTGATGCCTTATCCCGTCTGTTTAGTTCTTCTGTGGCTTCTACTGATCCCGAGGGGATTCTTCCTTATGGGCGTGTTGTCGGGTTAACAGTCTGGGAATTGAAAGACAGGTTAAGCAAGCACTCACGCACACTGCGTCGCCGCGCTTGTCCTAGTAACCTCCTTTTCGTTCCTGTTTCCACTCGTCTGGCTGTTCTTCAGTGGGCTCACTCTGCCAAGTTAGCTGGTCATCCCGGTGTTCGAGGCAGGAGCGTGACACGCGCCGTTTCGTGGCTGCTTGTTCGGACTGCGCGCAGACTAAGTCGGGTAACTCTCCTCCTGCCGGTCGTCTCAGACCGCTCCCCATTCCTTCTCGACCATGGTCTCACATCGCCCTAGACTTCATTACCGGTCTGCCTTTGTCTGCGGGGAAGACTGTGATTCTTACGGTTGTCGATAGGTTCTCTAAGGCGGCACATTTCATTCCCCTCGCTAAACTTCCTTCCGCTAAGGAGACGGCACAAATCATTATCGAGAATGTATTCAGAATTCATGGCCTCCCGTTAGACGCCGTTTCAGACAGAGGCCCGCAATTCACGTCACAGTTTTGGAGGGAGTTCTGTCGTTTGATTTGTGCGTCCGTCAGTCTCTCTTCCGGGTTTCATCCCCAGTCTAACGGTCAAGCAGAGAGGGCCAATCAGACGATTGGTCGCATACTACGCAGCCTTTCTTTCAGAAACCCTGCGTCTTGGGCAGAACAGCTCCCCTGGGCAGAATACGCTCACAATTCGCTTCCTTCGTCTGCTACCGGGTTATCTCCGTTTCAGAGTAGTCTGCCTCCTCTGTTCTCATCCCAGCTTGCCGAGTCCAGCGTTCCCTCCGCTCAAGCGTTTGTCCAACGTTGTGAGCGCACCTGGAGGAGGGTGAGGTCTGCACTTTGCCGTTACAGGGCACAGACTGTGAGAGCCGCCAATAAACGCAGGATTAAGAGTCCAAGGTATTGTTGCGGCCAGAGAGTGTGGCTTTCCACTCGCAACCTTCCTCTTACGACAGCTTCTCGTAAGTTGACTCCGCGGTTCATTGGTCCGTTCCGTGTCTCCCAGGTCGTCAATCCTGTCGCTGTGCGACTGCTTCTTCCGCGACATCTTCGTCGCGTCCATCCTGTCTTCCATGTCTCCTGTGTTAAGCCCTTTCTTCGCACCCCGTTCGTCTTCCCTCCCCCTCCCGTCCTTGTCGAGCGCACCTATTTACAAGGTACATAAGATCATGGACATGCGTTCTCGGGGACGGGGTCACCAATACTTAGTGGATTGGGAGGGTTACGGTCCTGAGGAGAGGAGTTGGGTTCCGTCTCGGGACGTGCTGGACCGTTCACTCATTGATGATTTCCTCCGTTGCCGCCAGGATTCCTCCTCGAGTGCGCCAGGAGGCGCTCGGTGAGTGGGGGGTACTGTCATGTTTTGTCATTTATTATCTTGTCTTGTCCCTGTGCTTCCCATTCTATTCGTTTCCCTCTGCTGGTCTTATTAGGTTCTTTCCCTCTTTCTATCCCTCTCTCTCCCCCTCCCTCTCTCACTCTCTCGCTCTCTCTTCTCTCTATCGTTCCGTTCCTGCTCCCAGCTGTTCCTATTCCCCTAATCAATCATTTAGTCTTCCCACACCTGTTCCCGATCCTTTCCCCTGATTAGAGTCCCTATTTCTTCCTTTGTGTTCCGTTCCTGTCCTGTCGGTTCCTTGTCTAGAATTCACCGTGCTGTGTTTGTGTATCGCCCTGTCGTGTCGTGTTTTCCTCAGATGCTGCGTGGTGAGCAGGTGTCTGAGTCTGTCTGGTTCAAGTGCCTTCCCGAGGCAACCTGCTGTTCACCTGCTGTTCAAGATCGAGTCTCCAGTTTGTCCTCGTCATTTCGAGTGAAAGTTGTGTTTTTTGTTTGTATTTACTTTACTGGATTAAAGACTCTGTTTTCGCCAAGTCGCTTTTGGGTCCTCTTTCACCTGCATGACAGTCCCAGGCATATCTGCAGCAGCAGGAAGAATGAAATCCTCCACAATAGTATGGGGCTTGTCTGTCCTAGCCACTCAGTAGCTCACCATATAAGACGCTTCTAGCCCCTTCTTGTTAATGGTATCTGCTTTGATGCATGTCTTGCTACTCGGAAATCGTCTTAATTCTCACTCAAAATACTGCCGTGGCTTATTTTTCAATTTGGCATGTTATGTTTCTAAATGTCTGCGCAAGAGTGATAGTTTCATCGAGTTGTGAGATAGTACTTTTGCACATATAACACACTATGGCTGAGTAAAGGTACTACTCCCAATATAAGTGAACCCCAAATCAATGTAGTTCTCATCATATCTGCGCCTCTTCAATGGTCTAACGTTCCTGTCTGTTGTTCGGTGCTTTCCTGGGTAAGGGGACAGTAGCTCTTCCGATGCATCAGATTAACAACTATCAGTGTCCATGCTATCTGGGCTAACAACAAATTTAGAATTACTGATGCTAGCATTGGATGTGCTCGTGGAAGCAGAACAACTTGTGTTGTCAACAGGTGCAGGTGTAGTACTGCTGATAGTAGCAGTACTACCAGTAGAACTGGTATGTGTCTCTATGGACGCTGGCCTTATTTTTTAAACCATTTATCCCATTATCGAGGAAACGGAATGAGCAGCAGCTACGTTTGGCTACACAACTCTCTAGCGGGAATTCCAATTAACTGTCCGTATGTAGCCTACATTCCCGCTAGAGTAACGGTTCATGTGATTGGATGTTATTATTTGACTAAGCTACCTGTATTGGACATTGTGTTGTTATTTCACTGAACACTAGATGGTTTAATTTAGTTTTTGGCAGTGAAACGAGGCTACTCAGGCGAGAGAAAAAACTCACCCAAATATATAGCCCCGTTGGAAAATATAAATGAACTGTTTGAAAATGTTTAGAGAAAAATAAAAAATCATATATATATATATATATAGGGAGTTCTGAGGTAGCGGGACGCATGAGAAGAAAAGAAAAAGCACTTTTTAAATAAAGCATTACATATCATTGTATTTGTGTAGTGGCAAGGAGCAGTAGAGTAGAGGCACTTATTGAAGTTGCACACATAGGGAACATTTTTAGTAGCCTGGGGTCCGGGAAAATGTTGGCCTTTATAAACACATTTCATACAATTCTTCGTCATTTTACATGACCGGAGACTTTGGCAGAATCCCTTTTAATACCACACAAATTATCGAAATAGCAGGCTACTTTGACACAGACAAATTGATAATCTGAGATCAATAAAAACGACCTTGTCTTGAATCCAGGCCTTGGTGTGTGTTATAGTTATAAAAATGCTTTTCAGTTTCACTGACTCACCCAATGATGCTCAGCTGGTGATGGCTGATGTGCTCGTGCCAAAAGCCTATCTCTCTCTTTTTGTAAAACAATATTTGGAAGTTTATCAAATATTTTGGCAGCCTACATGTAACAGTTTAGCTTCCGTCCCTCTCCTCACCCCTACCTGGGCTTGAACCAGGGACCCTCTACACACCAACAACAGCCACCCACGAAGCATCGTTAGCCATCACTCCACAAAAACCACCTGACTTGCAGAGCAAGGGGAACAACTACTTCAAGGTCTCAGAGCAAGTGACGTCAACGATTGAAATGCTATGAGTAACCATTTCACATCGGTTACACTCACCCCCCTTTTCCGCAGCAACCAGTGATCCGGGTCACGGCACCAATGTAACAGTTTAGCTTCCGTTCCTCTCCTTGCCCCTACCTGGGCTCAAACCAGTCACCCTCAAAGCATCATTACCCATCTCGCCACAAAAGCCACGGCCCTTGCAGAGCAGGGGGAACAACTACTTCAAGGTCTCAGAGCGAGTGACGTCACCAATTGAAATGCTATAAGTGTGCACCCCGCTAAACTAGCTAGCTATTTCACATCGGTTACAAACAGCATAGTCTTCTCTTTTCAGCAGGAGCCATTTTCTTTCCAACCAGTGTTTTCCCTCGATTGTATTTGAAATATTGCGAAAGGCCTGTTTTGTCTGGGTGCTGTTTTTTCACTGACAGATTTGCATCGCGTTCCTAACTGTAGGTTATTCCTTGTTATAAACTGAGGGGTTCGAGCCCTGAATGCTGATTGGCTGACAGCCGTATACCACCGGTATGACAAAACATGTATTTTTATTGCTCTAATTACGTTAGCAACCAGTTTATAATAGCAATAAGGCACCTCGGGTTTGTGGTATATGGCCAATATACCACGGCTAAGGGCTGTATCCAGGCACTCCGCTTTGCGTTGTGCATAATTGGCCGCCTACCACATCCCCTCGAGCCTTATTGCTATTATAAACTGATTTTGAAAGTATGATGTTGACATGATCAGTCCAATCAAAGCTACTGTAGATATAATGTGATTTAATGTCATTCTATATGTGGCCAATGACCTTGAGCCTTCTTGGATGGGCACTTCTAATATAACTCTTTGGCAGAACCACAAGGGGCAAACATTTTCAAGCTCTAACCTTAGAATTGGGGATGACGTACTGTCCCATGAGTGACAGAAAACTGAGCCAATCAGGCGCAACGCTCTCTATTTTCTGCTGGCTAGCCCCACCACCACAGAAAGCACTGAGCTAGGCTGAAACACCTGCATTTGGAGCTGCCTTAATCAAGAAAACAAGAGACCATGTTTGTATGCGGCTTTATTAATAACTCAATTACATTTTCTTAACATTGTTTGTAAACTGTTATGTGACACGTATTAATGCCAAAATAACAAGCAAAACAATCAAGTCACCCCCCCTAAAAAAGTATACTTTTTTTTTTTTTTAACTTAAAAGTCTGTGGTTTAGCCCCACTTGCCTTGAATGACAGGTCGCCACTCTATGAGAGACATAATGATGCGCTTCTCACACAGCCAGCGCCAAGCGATGGTCTCATACATAGGTTACAATATTTTGCCAACCATAAACCACACATAAACCAGACCCAACCCAAATCAACTCTTATAATATTAGGCCCTGGCCTAAAATCTATTTTTTTACATACGTCTTTTTGTGGGGCAACTCAAATGAACTAATAGGCAACTCGAATGAACATTGATCACATCTATTCAAATTTTTACATTGCAAAAAGTGACTATTTTTCATGCCACAAGAGGTACAGGATTCGACCAAACAGGTTCCCGAAACAAAACAGTTAAAAAAGGAGAGCTGCCACAGGATCCGGCTCTAATTAAGCACTGATATGCTACAGATAAGCATGTGCATGGTAATATAGATCTTGCACAAGCGTTTTTTCATATTCAATCATCTGGCATATGTGCGCGTGCCTGTATTTTCGACACGGTGGTCATGTCTTATTATGACGATAGGACAGTTCCCTTGAAGCACACCACTATGGTTTTGCTGAATTCACCCAGCTGAGGCTATTGTGTTGAAATGGATTTATGACCAGAAGGACTACAAATCCCAAAGCCATTTTAGAGATTTTGAGAAATGTGGATTACCATTCTCCTAGCAGCATTATATTTTATATTTCAAAATAAAAGACCCCCTGCAAAGACCTGCTAAACTGGGAATATAATTGTACATTTTTTTACAATCGTTTTTCCACCTTTGTAAAAAATATAATGATAATTTCACCTTTTATTCTGTTTTTTTTGTTAACCCCTTTTTCTCCAATTTCATGGTATCCAATTGATATTTACAGTCTTGTCTCATCGCTGCAACTCTAGTACGGACTCGGGAGAGGTGAATGTAGAGAGCCATGAATCCTCCGAAACACAACCCAAACCAACCAAGCTGCACTGCTTCTTGACACAATGCCTGCTTAACCCAGAAGCCAGCCACACCAATGTGTCAGAAGAAACACCATAGACCTGGCAACCATGTCAACATGCATGCGCCCGGCCCACCATAAGAGTCGTTCGAGCGCGATGGGACAAGGACATCCCTGCCGGCCAAACCCTCCCCTAACCTGGACGACGCTCGGCCAATTGTGCTCCACCCCATGGTTCTCCCGGTCACGGCCAGCTGCAACAGACTGGACTCGAACCAGGATTTCTAGTGGCATAGCTAGTACTGTGGAGTGCCTTAGACCACTACACCACTAGGGAGGCCCCATACATTTATTATTGTATTATTTATACCAGCATTTCTTTAGAAAGTTTTAGTTTACACCAATACTGGTATGTTGACTTGAGACTACTGTCACATCCTGAGTTTCACCTGTCCTTGTGCTTGTCTCCACCCCCTCCAGGTGTCACCCATTTTCCCCTGGGTATTTATACATGTGTTTTCTGTCTGTCTGTGCCAGTTCGTCTTGTTTTGTCCAGTCAACTAGCGTGTTACTCCGTGCTCCTGTTTTTTCATTTTCTCTGTTTTTCCTAGTCCTCCTGGTTCTGACCCTCGCCTGTCTTTACCTCAAGCCTGCCTGCCACTCTGTACCTCCTGGACTCTGACCGTGTTATGATCTTTTGCCTGTCCACGACCATTCTCTTGCCTGCCCCTTGGATACTAATAAATATCAGAGACTTTACTACAATCATGTGATAACTTTTGATTGCAAGCGACTGGAAATGTCTGCAGTTCCTCCTCACTAACTGCAACTTGAAGTTGGAACCAAAACATTGTGGAAGACAACCTGTTTTATTGGAAGAAAAAAGCACTGCATGCTGATAAATGGTTGATGTCGCCATCTATCAATAGGCATGTTTCCATTGACCCGGGTTTATTCAACAAAATCAATCAATGTCAGCAACAACAAAAATAGAAACAGCAGATATGAGACATTTTCTAAAGATCGACATTGTTATCCATTTGACAGGCGTTGATTTTATTTGTCTAACTTTCTTTATTGCGACAAACAATGATGGATCTGGGTTTTCCAAATGAATGAGGATTGCCGACTAATTTTGAAGGTACACGGGGCACATGATGTCAACACTTACCCCTACCTATGAAGTGCCACTCATTTAATTCTAAATCAAATCAAATCAAATTTTATTTGTCACATACACATGGTTAGCAGATGTTAATGCGAGTGTAGCGAAATGCTTGTGCTTCTAGTTCCGACAATGCTGCTTCTAGTTCCGACAATGCAGTAATAACCAACAAGTAATCTAACTAACAATTCCAAAACTACTGTCTTATACACAGTGTAAGGAGATAAAGAATATGTACATAAGGATATATTAATGAGTGATGGTACAGAGCAGCATAGGCAAGATACAGTAGATGGTATCGAGTACAGTATATACATATGAGATGAGTATGTAAACAAAGTGGCATAGTTAAAGTGGCTAGTGATACATGTATTACATAAGGATGCAGTCGATGATATAGAGTACAGCATATACGTATGCATATGAGATGAATAATGTAGGGTAAGTAACATTATATAAGGTAGCATTGTTTAAAGTGGCTAGTGATATATTTACATCATTTCCCATCAATTCCCATTATTAAAGTGGCTGGAGTTGAGTCATTGTCAGTGTCAGTGTGTTGGCAGCAGCCACTCAATGTTAGTGGTGGCTGTCCTGCACAGAAGGAGCTTGATGCTCCTTTCCAATGCCTACTGCCTGATAAATCTAAATCTAATTTTTCAACAATAAAAATGTTTCTTAGCAGGATTCTTATGACTTTCAAAAATGGCTGAATTGTTTCGACTTGCTTTTTAGTTGGCTGGATGCAAGTTCCACCATCCAATTATGTCAAATCTACAGGAGTGCAAGTTTCATCATGTCATGGACTGTGGCAATACGTGGCACATGAAAATTATTACAATATGGCAAAATATTAAACTATTGCATTCTATCGATGCTGACTGTTGCGGGCATAGAACATTTGCCTCGCACCATAAATGAGCAATTCTAAAACGGCTAATCGCTAACAGTCATGCTAAAATGCTCATGCATTCCAATGCAAAATGCTATGTGTAGTACTAATGCTAGCTAGCAAGCAAGCTCAAAACACGGTAATTGTATACAATAAGCCACAAAACTTAGCTCCACATAATGAAACAGATCTCACGGCACTTACATTTAGATGTACGCACAATTAAAACATCAGACAAACATCAATTCAGTCCACAAGAGGAAAAGTTCAGCAGGAGGGAAAACTGTGGAAGTGCTCATCAAGATGGGGAAAGCACGTTTCTGACCACACAGCGTGGTGGGGTCATAGACTAACTGAAACTGAAGTCCCGGAAATCAAGGCCACTGATAGGCTGAACGTGATGTGGTAATAACTATATGGAGTGACCTAGACCAATAAGACACTAACAAAAGTGGGAGTCCTCTGAATTGGAGACTAAAGCTGCCCTACTAGAACTAACCATAAAAGATGGCTAGAATCAGCCGACTGAAGTTGGACGTTTTAACAGCGGCCACCAAATGTGTTGTACAGATTTGAAATCAACAACAAAGGGGCAGAGCTCAACAAGGATCTCAGGACTGGATACTTAGGCTGCTGGAGCCATGAAGCAGCAATGGGCGGTGGCGGCAGCAGTAGAGCTTGATGTCATACTTTCCAGGTCTATACCCAAACAGTTCGAACTTCTAATTTAAAAAATACATCTCTTCAGAAATACGTCTCTCACTGTTACAGCCTGCTATCGATCCCCCTCCGCTCCCAGCTGTGCCTTGGACACCATATATGAATTTATCGCCCCCCATCTAGCTTCAGAGTTCGTTCTGTTAGGTGACCTAAACTGGGATATGCTTAAAAGAGATGCCCTCAATCTCACACAAATCATCAAGGAACCAACCAAGTACAACCCTAAATCCGTAAACATGCGCACCCTCATAGACATTATCCTGACCAACTTGCCCTCCAAATACACCTCTGCTAATTTCAATCAGGATCTCAGCGATCATTGCCTGTATCCGCTATGGGTCCGCTGTCAAACGACCACCCCTCATCACTGTCAAACACTCCCTAAAACACTTCTGCGAGCAGGCTTTTCTAATCGACCTGGCCGGGTATCCTGGAAGGATATTGACCTCATCCTGTCAGTCGAGGAAGCCTGGTCGTTCTTTAAAAGTAATTTCCTCACCATCTTAGATAAGCATGCCCCTTTCAACAAATGCAGGACTAAGAACAGATATAGCCCTTGGTTCACTCCAGACCTGACTGCCATTGATCAGCACGAAAACATCCTGTGGAGTACTGCAATAGCATTGAATAGTTCCAGCGATATGCAACTGCTCAGGAAAGTCAGGAACAAATACACGCAGTCAGTCAGGAACGCAAAGGAAAGCAGAAATGTGCATCCTGTAGCTCTAACTCCAAAAAGTTTTGGGACACTGTAAAGTCCATGGAGAACAAGAGCACCTCCTCCCAGCAGCCCACAGCACTGAGGCTAGGTAACACGCCCACCACCGATAAATCCATGATAATTGAACATTTCAATAAGAATTTCTCTACGGCTGGCCATGCTTTCCTCCTGGCTAATTCCAAACCCCAGCCAACAGCTTCCGAGCCGGTCACGGGTGCACCTCAGCCACGCGCAAGGTACTAAACGATAACCGCCATCGATAAAAGACAATACTGTGCAGCCGTCTTCATCGACCTGGCTAAGGCTTTCAACTCTGTCAGTCACTGTATCCTTATCGGCAGACTCAATAGCCTTGGTTTCTCTAATGACTGCCTCGCCTGGTTCACCAACTACTTTGCAGACAGAGTTCAGTGTGTCAAATCGGAGGGCCTGTTGTCCTGACCTCTGGCAGTCTCTATGGGGATACCACAGGGTTCAATTCTCTTTTCTCTGTATATATCAATGATGTTGCTCTTGCTGCGGGTGATTCCCTGATCCACCTCTACGTAGACGACACCATTCTGTATACTTCTGGCCCTTCCTTGGACACTGTGCTAACTAACCTCCAAACGAGCTTCAATGTTATACAACACTTCTTCCGTGGCCTTCAACTGCTCCTAAACGCTAGTAAAACCAAATGCATGCTTTTCAACCGTTCGCTGCCCGCACCCGCCCGCCCGACTAGCATCACCATTCTGGTTCTGAACTAGAATATGTGGACAACTATAAATACCTAGGTGTCTGGCTAGACTGTAAACTCTCCTTCCAGACTCATATTAAACATCTCCAATCCAAAATCAAATCTAGAATCGGCTTTCTATTTCGCAACAAAGCATCCTTCACTCACGCCGCCAAACTTACCCTAGTAAAACCTACTATCCTACCAATCCTCGACTTTGGCGATGTCATCTACAAAATAACTTCCAATACTCTACTCAGCAAACTGGATGCAGTCTATGACAGTGCCATCCGTTTTGTTACCAAATCACCTTATACCACCCACCAATGCGACCTGTATGCTCTAGTCGGCTGGCCCTCGCTACATATTCGTCGCCAGACCCATTGGCTCCAGGTCATCTATAAGTCTATACTAGGTAAAGCTCTGCCTTATCTCAGTTCACTGGTCACGACAACAACACCCACCCGTAGCACACATTCCAGCAGGTATATATCACTGATCATCCCCAAAGCCAACACCTCATAAGCTGGAGACTTATATTTCCCTCACCAACTTTAAACATCAGCTATCTGAGCAGCTAACCGATTGCTGCAGCTGTACATAGTCCATCTGTAAATAGCCCACCCAATCTACCTACCTCATCCCCATACGGTTTTTATTTACTTTTCTGCTCTTTTGCACACCAGTATCTCTACTTGCACATCATCATCTGCTAATTTATCACTCCAGTGTTTATCTGCTAAATTGTAATTCTTCGCTACTATGGCTTATTTATTGCCAACCTCCTCATGCCTTTTACACACACTGTATATAGACTTTATTTTTTTCTACTGTGTCATTGAATTGTTTATTGTGTTATTGGCTTGTTTATTGTTTATTCCATGTGTAATTCTGTGTTGTTGTTTGTGTCACACTGCTTTGCTTGGTCAGGTTGCAGTTGTAAATGAGAATTTGTTCTCAACTGGCCTACCTGGTTAAATAAAGGTGAAATATATATATTTTTTAAATTATGGTCTCAGTACAGCAGATGGCGGAGGTTTGGCCGCAGGTCTCGATGAAGCTCTCAGGACTAGAGATTGCGAGGCCGCCCCTTCAGCGACAGGAGAGGTCCCAGGGACAGGAGTTGGGATCTGCTGGATCTCCACAGCAGCGACGGGTGGAGATCTCAGGACAGTAGACGGGCAGACCACCACGTCAGTGAAAGGAGAGGGCTCTGGGACCGGAGCTGAGATCAGCTGGATTCCCAAAGAAGCAACAGGTGAAGATCTCAGGACAGGAGACAGCTGCACACCTGAAAGGGAGAAAACAGGGAGAAAAAGAGTGCCCAGAGCTCTTGACTTGGGGCCTGACAGAGCTAGTGACTTGGGGCCTGACTGGGCTACAGAATGTGAGCTAAGGCATGTTAGATCTATCAGGACAGAAAGTTATAGACCTACTGAGATAGGAAACTAGGGACCCAGCTCAGCAGGAAACTGAAGCCACTAGGTGATCTGGGAACTAAGGGATAAGATAGTCTGGACCTGCTATAGACTGAGCACCTAGTAGTGCAGAAGGTTAGGTGTCTCCTATAACAGGACACTGAATATCTCGGCCAGGAGGGTCCCCCACAGGGATGTCAGGGGGGTTCCGCATGGGAACGTCAGGAGGGTCTCCCAAGGCTGGAGCTAGCAGGAAACAGTTGAGAGGGGCTAGCAAGAACCCCAGGGCTGAGACCGACAAGTTCCAACAGGCAGGGACTGACAGAGCCAAGACAGAAAACATGGACCGAGCCATGCAGCAGAGCCTGGAGGGGGCTCCCAGGGAGGAGCAGGGAGACGTCTTTGGACAGCAGTAGGCTGGACGTCCAAGGTATGACTGGGCAGATCCCACCAGACAGGGACCGGAGAGGTCTGAGTGGCAGGAAAAGATTTGGTACCTTCAGCAGCTACAGACAGGGCTCCCGCATTATGGACCAACTGACATTCGGAGGTCTCAGCTGGAGTAGGGTTCTCCCTCAGGGTGAACTCTGGTATCTCCTCTGTCCCTGGAGAAGTCTGTAGGTCTTCCTGCTCGCGAACAGGTAGCCGAGACTCTGCGACGGGAGCTGGTTGAAGCATAGCTGTGGGAGTGGCGAGCTGAAGCGCCATGGCAGGAGCCAGTGTAGTAGGCCTCATTACTAACTTGAAGTACATTGTCAGAACAGGCTGGATCTGCACTGCTGTGGTCGGCTGGAGCACAGTGGTAGGGTGCTCTGCCAGGGTGAGCTCTGGTAGCTCCTCTGGCCCTGGAGAAAGCTGTAGCACCGCTGTGAGGGACCCCACAATAGGGATCAGATCCGAGACTGGGGCTAATAATGAAGCGGATGTAGAACGGCGCTGCGTCCCAAGCAGCTTCTGACGTGAGCTGGTTGCGCATCTTATTGGACTTCTACATATGAAACTCATGCAAATGTGCTCAAGTAAACATTACAGTAATGTTGAAATATACATAATATAATTACAACGAGCATGAGTGATATACAGTATCAGTCAAAATTGTCATAGACTAACTGAAACTGAAGTTCCGGGAATCAATGCCACTGATAGGCGCAAGGACATGTGGCGATAATAATTTTGCGTGACCTTGACCAATTAGACATGAACAAATGTGGGTGGAGGTCCTCTGAATTGGAGACCTAAACTGCCAACTAGAAGTAATCATAAAGGATAAATTCAGCTGACTGAAGCCGATCATTTTAACACAATACATGTTTACTGTTTTGGGTGGATATTTAGAGCTTAAAAACATCTGTCACGTTCGTCGTAAGGATCGGACCAAGGCACAGCGTGAGTAGAGTTCAACATCATTTTAATAACTCAAAACTCACTTAACAAAACAACAAACAACCAAACAAAACGTGAAGCTACTGAGGTGCACTAAGGCAACTATACATAGACAAGATCCCACAACACAAATTAGGAAAATGGCTACCTAAAAATATGATCCTCAATCAGAGACAGAGATAAACAGCTGTCTTTGATTGGGAACCATATCAGGCCAACATAGACATACAAAAACCCCATGGCATACAAAAACCATAGAAATACAAAAACTAGAGTATCCACCCTAGTCACACCCTGACCTAACCAAAATATATAGAAAAACAGAGATATCTAAGGTCAGGGCGTGACAGTACCCCCCCTCCCCCAAACCTGAACCTATAGGGGAGGGTCCGGGTGGGCATCTACCCTCGGTGGCGGCTCCGGTTCTGGACGCAGCCCCCCCTCCTTACGCTGATCCCTCCGCTTTTGTGGAACCGGACCGTGGATCATCGCCGGAGGCTTTGGACTGCAGTTTGTCGCTGAAGAGTCTAGACTGGGGACCGTCGCAGGAGACCCCGGACTGGGGGCCGTCGCTGGAGACCCCGGACTGGGGCCCGTCGCTTGAGACCTCGGACTGGGGACCGTCGCTGGAGGTTCCACACTGTGGACCGTCGTTGGAGGTTCCGGACTGTGGACCGTCGTTGGAGGTTCCGGACTGGAAACTGTCGCCGGAAGCTCTGGACTGGGAACTGTCGCCGGAAGCTCTGGACTGTGGAGGCGCACTAGAGGCCTGATGCGTGGGACCGGTACAGGTGGCACCGGGCTGAAGACACGCACCTCAGGGCGAGTGCAGGGTGGTGGCACAGGACGTACTGGACTGTGGAGGCGCACTGGAGGCCTGATGCGTGGGACCGGTACTGGTGGTAGTGGGCTGGTGACACGCACCTCAGGGCGAGTGCGAGGAAGAGGCACAGGACGTACTGGACTGTGGAGGCGCACTGGAGGTCTGGAGCGTAGAGCTGGCACAATGCGTCCTGGCTGGATGCTCACTTTAGCTTAATAAGTGCGTGGCACTGGCACAGGATGCACTGGGCTGTGAAGACACACTGGGGATACAGCGCATAAAGCCGGCGCAGGATATCCTGGTCCGAAGAGGTGTACTGGAGTCCAGGAGCGCTGAGCCGGCACAACCCGTCCTGGCTGGATGCCCACTCTAGCACGGCAAATGCGGGGAGCTGGAATAGAGTGCACCAGGCTATGAATGCGTTACTGCGTAACACGGTGCCTGACCAGTCACACGCTCCCCACAGTAAGCATGGGGAGTTGGCTCATGTCTAAACCCTGACTCCACCAATCTCCCTGTGTGCCTCCACCAAAATATTTTTTGGAGCTGCCTCTCGGGCTTCCGTGCTAGCCGTGACCCCTCGTATCGTCGCAGTTCCTCTTTTGCTGCCTCTGCCTGCTTCCATGGCAGGGTTTTGTCCCCTGCCATTACCTCCTCCCAGGTCCAGGATGTCCTCCACTCACTTTTCTCCCGGGCCCAGGATCCCTGCTCCTCTTGAACACGCTGCTTGTTCCGTTGGTGGTGGGATCTTCTGTCACGTTCGTCGTAATGGTCAGACCAAGGCACAGCGTGAGCAGAGTTCCACATCATTTTAATGAATCGAAACTCACTGAACAAAACAACAAACAACCAAATGAACCGTGAAGATACTGCGGTGCACTAAGTCAACTATACATAGACAAGATCCCACAACACAAGTGAGGAAAATGGCTACCTAAATATGATCCCCAATCAGAGACAGAGATAAACAGCTGTCTCTGATTGGGAACCATATCAGGCCAACATAGACATAACAAAAACCTCTAGACATACAAAAACCCTAGACATACAAAAACTAGAGAACCCACCCTAGTCACACCCTGACCTAACCAAAATATATAGAAAAACAGAGATATCTAAGGTCAGGGCATGACAACTTCTTTATCTAAGTATAGTTAATCATCTACTTGTTCCACATTTTGTTATGTTATGTTTAAATGGATTAAATTGATATTGTTTTGTCACTGGCCTACACAAAATACCCAACAATGTCCAAGTGGAATTATTATTGTTATTATTTTTTAACAAACAAATTAAAAATCAAAAGCTGAAATGTCTTGAGTCAAGAAGTACTCAACCCCTTTGTTATGACAAGCCTAAATAAGTTCAGGAGTAAAAATTTGCTTAACAAGTCACATAATAAATTGTATGGACGCACTGTGTTCAATAATTGTATTTCAAATTATTTTTGAATGACTATACCTCATCTCTGTACCCCACACATACAATTATCTGTAAGGTCCCTCAACCAAGCAGTTAATTTCAAACAGATTCAACCAAAAAGACCAGGGAGGTTTTCCAATGGCTCGCAAAGAAGGACACATTTTGGTAGATGGGTAAAAATATCCATTGAGGCCAATGGTGACTATAAAACAGTTACAGAGTTTAATGGCTGTGATGGATGAAAACTGAGGATTGATCGACAACATTGGAGTTACTAATTGACAGAATTAAAAGAAGGAAGCCTGTACAGAATTTTTAAAAAACATTTCAAAACATGCATCCTGTTTGTAACAAAGCACTTAAGTAATACTGCAAAAAATGTGGCAAAGCAACTAGCCAAGAAGACAGTGAATGTTGCTTTTTATTTTATTAACCCTTATTTCACCAGGTAGGTTGACTGAGAACACATCATTAACAGCAACAACCTGGGGATTAGTTACAGGGGAGAGGAGGGGGCCAAATGGAAGCTGGGGATGATTAGGTGTCCCATGATGGTATGAGGGCCAGATTGGGAATTTAGCCAGGACGCCAGGGTTAACACCCCTGCTCTTACGATAGGTGCCATGGGATCTTTAGTGACCACAAGGAGCCAGGACACCCGTTTAACATCCTATCCAAAAGACTGACCCTTCAACCCCATTTCCAGCAGCATCTGGTCTCCCATCCAGGGACCGACCAGGAACAACCCTGCTTTGCTTCATAGTGAGTGGTCGAGTTACAGTTTTGACTTAAATATTGAAAATCTATGACAAGACCTGAAAATGGTTGTCGAGCAATCCAGGTGTGGAAAGCTCTTAGAGACTTATCCAAAAAGACTCACAGCTGTAATCACTGCCTAAGGTAGTTCTACAAAGTATTGACTCAGGGGTGTGAATACTTAAAGTATGTAAATGAGATATTTCTAGATGTAATTTTCAATTAATTTGCTAACATTTCTAAAAACATATCTTAATTTTGTAATTATGGGGCATTGTGTGAAGATGGGTGAGAAAAATATATACGTGTAATTAGTTTTGAATTCAGGCTGTAACACAACAAAATGTTAAATAAGTCAATGGTATGAATACTTTCTGAAGGTACATGTGACATGTGACACAAATATCAATTTTCACAAAGTTTGCTGCTTCAGTGTCTTTAGATATTTTTGTCAGATGTTACTATAGAATACTGAAGTATAATTACAAACATGTCAAAGGCTTTCATTGACAATTACATGAAGTTGATGCAAAGAGTAAATATTTGCAGTGATGACCCTTCTTTTTCAAGACCTCTGCAATCTGCCCTGGCATGCTGTCATTAACTTCTGGGCCACATCCTGACTGATGGCAGCCCATTCTTGCATAATCAATGCTTGGAGTTTGTCAGAATATGTGGGTTTTTGTTTGTCCACCCGCCCCGTTCTCAATGGGATTAAGCTCTGGGGAGTTTCCTGGCCATGGACCCAAAATATCAATGTTTTGTTCCCCGAGCCACTTAGTTATCACTTTTGCCTTATGGCAAGGTGCTCCATCATGCTGGAAAAGGCATTGTTCATCACCAAACTGTTCCTGGATAGTTGGGAGAAGTTGCTCTCGGAGGATGTGTTGGAACCATTCTTTATTCATGGCTGTGTTCTTAGAAAAATTTGTGAGTGAACCCACTCCCTTGGCTAAGAAGCAACCCCACACATGAATGGTCTCAGGATGCTTTAATGTTGGCATGACACAGGACTGATGGTAGCGCTCACCTTGTCTTCTCCAGACAAGCTTTTTTCCAGATGCCCCAAACAATCGAAAAGGCAATTCATCAGAGAAAATCACTTTACCCCAGTCCTCAGCAGTCCAATCCCTGTACCTTTTGCAGAATATCAGTCTGTCCCTGATGTTTTTCCTGGAGAGAAGTGGCTTCTTTGCTGCCCTTCTTGACACCAGGACATCCTCCAAAAGTCTTCGCCTCACTGTGCGTGCAGATGCACTCACACCTGCCTGCTGCCATTCCTGAACAAGCTCTGTACTAGTGGTGCCCCGATCCCGCAGCTGAATCAACATTAGGAGACGGTCCTGGCGCTTGCTGGACTTTCTTGCCCTGAAGCTTTCTTCACAACAATCGAACCGCTCTCCTTGAAGTTCTTGAAGATCCGATAAATGGTTGATTTCGGTACAATCTTACTGGCAACAATATCCTTGCCTGTGAAGCCCTTTTTGTTTAAAGCAATGATGATGGCACGTGTTTCCTTGCAGGCAACCATGGTTGACAGAGGAAGAACAACGATTCCAAGCACCACCCTCCTTTTGAAGCTTCCAGTCTGTTATTCGAACTCAATCAGCATGACAGAGTGATCTCCAGCCCTGGCCTCGTCAACTCTCACACCTGTGTTAACGAGAAAATCACTGGCATGATGTCAGTTGGTCATTTTGTAGCAGGGCTGAAATGCAGTGGAAATAGTTTTGGGGGATTCAGTTAATTTGCATGGCAAAGAGGGATTTTTCAATTAATTGCAATTCATCTGGTCACTCTTCATAACATTCTGGAGTATATACAAATTGCAATCATACAAACTGAGGCAGCAGACTTTGTGAAAATTAATATTTGTGTCATTCTCACATCTTTTGGCCACGACTGTACACATTGTAGGCTACACATGGGTTATTGTAGGTGATTTCTACACTGGCAATTTTAGAGGCTTAATCTGTGTCTGGGAATTTGGCCCTTAATGAGCATGTACCCCAGACACCAGTTGTGGGGTCAATACCAAGTGCATTTGACTGCTTGGTATATTGCTTGTCATGGTGTTTACCCAGTAATTTATGTGAACTGATGTGCATGTATAATCTAATCATTTTCATAGTGTTTACCCAGTAATTTATGTGAACTGATGTATATGTATAATCTAATTGTCAGATGTGTGCGTAATGGTAGCGAAGTCAGGTGCAGGAAAGCAGAGATTTGGGAACAGGCGCACACTTTATTTAGGCAAAAGTGTAAAACGCGCAAAACAGTCACAAGAATTATGTTAAACAATAAACATCTTTGTGAAAAAAACACGGACAAAAACAAGCCAATCTGGCGCGTCAACAATACACACGTAAAACAAATAATCTTACACAAAGACATGATGGGGAACAGAGGAATAAATACATGTAGATTGGGGAATGAAAACCAGGTGTGCAGGGAACAAGACAAAACAAATGGATACATGAAAAATGGAGCGGCGATGGCTAGAAAGCCTGTGATGTCGACCACTGAACGCCGCCGGAACAAGGAGAGGAGCCGACTTCAGCGGAAGTCGTGACACTAATCCTTTTCATAGTGTTTACCCAGTAATTTATGTCAACTGATGTACATGCATAATCTAGTACTTTTCATAGTGTTTACCCAGTAATTTATGAGAACTAATCTACATGTATAATCTAATCATTTTCTGTACAGTGAGTTTTTTGTCCTTCATGTGATTGAATCAAATTCTGTTCTTTACATCCTTACTGAAAAAAGCAAAATAAAGGTTTAGAATTAAATAAATACACTCCAGGCTGTAGTGATGTTGACATACAATCATTTACCATACAGTAAGAATCTTTGTGGACTCCATTTAATCACATCTGTTACAATTCCATGTTGTACAATCACAAATGATAATGAGGAAGGTACACAAGGGCATGAAGTAATGACAAACAACAGAGCATATCCCATATGCTGCCAAAACACCTCCTATGTTCTCATTCTAGTAGCCTATGCACTCACTCAATTCCTGGGTATATTATGAGAAAACCATCACTAAAATACTAAACAGGGGTTGACTAACCAGGTTTCTTCCATGTTGATCATGTTCAGCATCATGTAGGAGAAGTGGAATTTTGACAGCATCAATTTAATTGGCAATGACAAAGGCCATTGTTGTGTTTCCTAGAAACAGCCGAAGTTGTCTGACTTGCTGTCAGTGCATATGTACCTTCCCCGACTTTACTTGTCGATTTCAGTCTACAGTCGGCTACTTTCGGCATTCCACTCCAAAACACCCATTGTGTAGGCTACATTTAAGCAATAAGGCACAAGGAGGTGTGGTATATGGCCAATATACCACGGCTAAGGGCCAATATAGCACGACACAACGCGGAGTGCCTGTATACAGCCCTTAGCCGTGGTATATTGGCCATATACCACAAACCTTTGAGGTGCCTTATTGTTATTATAAACTGGTTACCAACGTAATTAGAGCAGTAAAAATAAATGTTTTGTCTTGCCCGTGGTATACAGTCTGATATAACATGGCTGTCAGCCAATCAGCATTCAGTGCTCGAAGCACCCAGTTTATAATTAAAGAAATCCTCTTCCCACTGGGTGTCACAGTATAACTTTAGACCGTCCCCTCGCCCATACCCGGGCGTGAACCTCTGCACACATCAACAACCGTCACCCACGAAGCATCGTTACCCATCGCTCCACAAAAGCCACGGCCCTTGCAGAGCAAGGGGAACCAATACTTCAAGGTCTCAGAGCAAGTGACGTCACCGATTGAATCACTATTTAGCGCGCACCACCGCTAACTAGCTAGCTATTTCACATCCGTTACATGGGCAAAAACAGGTAGAATCTACATAGTTTCCACATCGTTTAAACAGAACAATTCAACGTCATCAACGTAAAGGAATTTTGTAATTTTCCCACCCAATGTTTAGCCTAAATCCAATGACATGGTAAAATTAGTTGTTTATTTCAAATTGAATGCATGTTAGTTGACAACTCAGACAAATTTAAATCAAAACTAGACGTCGAACTGACGTCTGTGCCCAGTGGGTTTAAAAAAAAATGCAAATATATGTAATTGGAATTACTCAGTAGAGTCTGCAAAACTTAAAATCGTATCATGTGCTGACCAATGGGTTTAATACAGAGTGCTGTTGACTCCTTGATCCACCCACTCCATTTATTGCAATGCACTATTTCATTTTATTTATTTAACTAGGCAAGTCAGTTAAGAACAAATTCTTATTTACAATGACGGCCTACCCCGGCCAAACCCTAACCACACTGGGCCAATTGTGCACCACCCTATGGGACTCCCAATCACGGCCAGTTGTGATACACCCTGGAATCGAACCACGGTCTGTGGTGACGCCTCTTGGACAGCTGAAGCCACTCGGGAGCCCACTGCGCTGTATGAACTACATATTGGCTTATAGAGAATATTTTTTAATATTAGCTGAGGTAAAAGTGGGGTTGGGATTACTCAGTAGGGTCTGTTGAATCTATATATGGTGCTATTTCTAGTATTCCCAACTCCACTTTAACCTCGGCACATAGAATATTTTTTTCTCTACAGCCCAATATTGGGAACATACCAGTTTGAAATTTTTTCGATAGTGGTCTTAACATAATTTTTTTTAAAGCATATTTTTAATTACTTCCATAAATTCCTTGTTGCATTTACTTATAAGCACAACACAAATGGACATCGAATGTAAAATGTTTTTTGTGAGTTATTCACATAGCAATGTTTTAAAATGTGGGCTTTTATTTTTAATGATTCGTCATTATCATGCAAAGTGGCGTTTTCGTTTGTGCTGCTGGCAGAATACTAGTGGAATGCGAATCTCTATTTTTCGGGAGCTGCCACAGCCATCGGGGTTTGAGCTGAGAACCTGGATCCTTCCTCGCTGAAACACTGCCCTACCTGTCGAATTTAAGGCAGGGATGTGTTTTTACCAGTAAAAGAAACTGCTTCAAAATATTTTGTATTTTACCTAGACTACATTTCACAATATAGGCTCACATCTGGATTCGTCACTGCACAGGCTGAATACGACAGACATATCATGATGAAATTTGCCTAATGCTCGTCAGACGGTTTCCTCTCTCACTTTGATACATTCATTGTAGCTTAGAGTGGAAACTAATTTACATTCCGACAACGTGAGTACATAGAGGCAAACACATAGCCTATCGTTAGATGCATACGACAAATTAAATTAGAATATCTTTTTTGGGGGGGGGGGGGGAGACAGCACAGATTGGTGATGGCTTTCGAGGTTTAGAAGCTGGCGAAATCAGATTTACAAGGTAAGGCTTTCAAGAATACTGCTTGAATTACATTTTCATTAGACTATTCATTAGGATGTGTTGGGGTTGAATGAAAAGCCTAGATTTGTGAAAGAATTACGAGATGTTGGGGATATAGTCTATTTCCGTTTAATGCATCGGTTTGGTGGTCCCCAATGTAGGATATCTCGTTTCTTTGTATCTTGTTCTCAGCTCTCAGTTTTAAACAGGGTGTTGTTCAATTTCTGAACTGCCCCATCGATCTGCCAGTGTTGCTAAGATACAGCAGTGCCATGAAGGATGGAGGGCAAGTGTTCGGGTGAGGGGTTGTAGGGACACTGCAATTAACAGTAATAACCTATGATGCGTGCATCTCAAATGGTTCCTGACTGGTAGGCAACAATGTTTTAGGTCAAGCGTGGAGGCTCCGGCTTGGTTACTTTGTTGCACCAGGAATTGGAAAAGTTTATGGGCACGTGACATATTAGGCCTACACGTTTGTATTGTCCATTTCAAATTCACTTCTTCATTTAGAATCATGCATGTGAGCTTCAAGTTTCATTTTTTTATGTCATGTGCACAAGTACAGTGAAATGCATTTTTGCAAGCTCTAAACCCAACAATGCAGGAATCAATATCAAGTTTGCACTAAGAAATAACATAAGGCAGAACAACAACACACAAGAAATACAAATAATAGCATATTTGCAATGTGCAGGAATACTGGAGTGATTTACATATGTATAGGGGTAAGATGACTAGGCATCAGGATGTATGATTAACAGAGTAGAAGAAGCATAAATTAAGATTGTATGTGAGTGTGTGTGTGCATGTGTGTTGAGCATGTTATGTGTGTTGGAGTGTGGTGAGGCCTGTCAGTGTGCATGATTTTAAAAATCAAATACAGTTAGTCTAGTCATTTTGTTAGTTATGTAGCAGTCTTGCTGCTTGGGGATATAGATGTCCTGGATGGCAGGGAGCTCGGCCCAAGTGATGTCCTGGATGGCACGGAGCTCGGCCACAGTGATATCCTGGATGGCACGGAGCTCGGCCCCAGTGATATCCTGGATGGCACAGAGCTCGGCCCCAGTGATATCCTGGATGGCACAGAGCCCCAGTGATCCTGGATCCTGGATGATGTCCTGGATGGCACAGAGCTCGGCCTCAGTGATATCCTGGATGGCACGGAGCTCGGCCTCAGTGATGTCCTGGATGGCACGGAGCTCTGCCCCAGTGATATCCTGGATGGCACAGAGCTCTGCCCCAGTGATATCCTGGATGGCACAGAGCTCGGCCTCAGTGATATCCTGGATGGCACAGAGCTCGGCCTCAGTGATATCCTGGATGGCACGGAGCTCGGCCTCAGTGATGTCCTGGATGGCATGGAGCTCTGCCCCAGTGATATCCTGGATGGCACAGAGCTCGGCCTCAGTGATATCCTGGATGTAGCCCCGTCGATGTGGATGGGGGCGTTCTCTATTTAATGTTCTGCTATTTAATGTTTCAATGTGGTTGTGGTATCCATACCAGTTATTATTATAGGTCAATAAGATGTTTTGTTATTAAGTTATTGACAGTTATGTGTTAAGTTCCTATTTGTGGCCAATTTCAAAGTTTCAAAAGAACGTTGGTGTGGAGACGACTCTCAAATTGTACCTTCTCAGATAAGTGATCATAATGTAGAACTAATAGATTAATGTGTTGATATATGCACATGATAGCATACTATATGGGTATTCATCACTATTTCTTGCCAATTGAAAATATGGGTTTTTCATGCTAGCAGTCAATACAGTGGCAGCATAACTTGTTTTTAGAAACGTTAGCAAATGTATTGAAAATGAAATACAGAAGTATCTCCTTTACACACCCCTGAGTCAATACTTTGTAGAAGCAGCTTTGGCAGTCATTACAGCTTTGAGTCTTTCTGGGTAAGTCTCTAAGAGCTCCCACACCTGGATTGTGCATCATTTGCCCAATTATTATTTTCAATATTCTTCAAGCTCAGTCAAATTTTTTGTTGGTCATTGCTAGACAACCATTTTCAGGTTTTTGCCATAGATTTCACTCAAAACTGTAACTTGGCCACTCAGGATCATTCACTGTCTCTTCTTGGTATGCAACTCTAGTATATTTGCTTACCATATTTTCATACAGGCTTTCTTCCTCTCCGACAACTGAGTTAGGAAAGACATCTATATCGTTGTAGTGACTGGGTGTATTGATACACCATCCAAAGTTAAATGTATAACTTCACCATTCTCAAAGGGATATTCAATGTCTGTTTTACCAATATGTGCCCTTTGTGAGGCATTGGAAAACCTCCCTGGTCTTTGTGGTTGAATCTGTGTTTGAAATTCACTGCTTGACTGAGGGACTTTACAGATAATTCTATGTGTGGGGTACAGATGAGGTAGTAATTTAAAAAATAATGTTTAACACTGTTATTGCACACAGAGGCAGTCCATGCAGCTAATTATGTTACTTGTTAAGCACATATTTACTCCTGAACTGATTTAGGCTTGCCATAACAAAGGGGGTTGAATACTTATTGACATTTTAGCATTTAATTTTTAATTCATTAGTAAAAATAACATCTTTGAAAACGTTATTCCACTTTGACATTATGGGGTATTGTGTGTAGACCAGTAACATATACTCTCAATTTAAAAATTCAGACTGTAACATAACAAAATGTCGAAAAAGTCGAGGGGTGTGACATTTATCTCAGGTGGGCTTAAAGGGTACAGTAGCACAAAAAGCATCCTCTCTATACAGAATGTAAATGGTAATAAATAAATATTGTTCAATATTGTCAATACTAACTTTGCATAATATTGTAGTCTATAGTGTATATTTATACCCCAACCATTAGTTTCCAAATAAACTTTGCAAAAAAAGAAACGTCCTCTCACTGTCAACTGCGTTCATCTTCAGCAAACTTAACATGTGTAAATATTTAAATATCTTCCACCAAGGCACCTGCAAGTTCCCGGACTTTTCTGGGGGGAATGGCCCCAGCCCTCACCCTCCGATCCAACAGGTCCCAGACTTGCTCAATGGGATTGAGATCCGGGCTCTTCGCTGGCCATGGCAGAACACTGGCATTCCTGTCTTGCAGGAAATCACTCACAGAATGAGCAGTATGGCTGGTGGCATTGTCATGCTGGAGGGTCATGTCAAGATGAGCCTGCAGGAAGGGTACCACATGAGGGAGGAAGATGTCTTCCCTGTAACGCACAGCGTTGAGATTGCCTGCAATGACAACAAGCTCAGTTCGATGATGTTGTGACACACCGCCACAGACCATGACAGACCCTCCACCTGCAAATCGATCCCGTTTTAGAGGACAGGCCTCTGCTTTAGAGGACAGGCCTCTGCTTTAGAGGACAGGCCTCTGCTTTAGAGTACAGGCCTCTGCTTTAGAGTACAGGCCTCTGCTTTAGAGTACAGGCCTCTGACATGATCATGTCAATCGGTGCCAAATGTTAGCCAGTTTTTCCATTGTCCTGTTAATAACTATGTAACTGTGATATATTTTACAAATTATTGTAGTTCAGTGAAGAAAGAATACTAAAGTCTTTATTATGACTCTGCTTTAGAGTACAGGCCTCTGCTTTAGAGTACAGGCCTCTGCTTTAGAGGACAGGCCTCGGTGTAACGCATCATTCCTTCCACAATAAACCAGAATCCGACCATCGTCCCTGGTGAGACAAAACCTCGACTCGTCAGTGAAGAGCACTTTTTGCCAGTCCTGTCTGGTCCAGCGACGTTGGGTTTGTGCCCATAAGCGAAATTGTTGCCGGTGATGTCTAGTGAGGACCTGCCTTACAACAGGCCTACAAGCCCTCAGTCCAGCCTCTCTCAGCCTATTGCGGACAGTCTGAGCACTGATGGAGGGATTGTGCATTCCTGGTGTAACTCGGTCAGTTGTTGTTACCATCCTGTACCTGTCCCGCAGGTGTGATGCTCGGATGTACTGATCCTGTGCAGGTGTTATTACACGTGGTCTGCCACTGCGAGGACGATCAGCTGTCCGTCCTGTCTCCCTGTAGTGCTGTCTTAGGCGTCTCACAGTACGGACATTGCAATTTATTGTCCTGGCCACATCTACAGTCCTCATGCCTCCTTGCAGCATGCCCAAGGCACGTTCACGCAGATGAACAGGGACCCTGGGAATCTTTCTTTTTGTGTTTTTCAGAGTCGGTAAAAAGGCCTCTTTAGTGTCCTCTAAGTTTTCATAACTGTGACCTTAATTGCCTACCGTCTGAAAGCTGTTAGTGTCTTAACGACCGTTCCACAGGTGCATGTTCATTAATTGTTTATGGTTCATTGAACAAGCATGGGAAACAGTGTTTAAACCCTTTACAATGAAGATCTATGAAGTTATTTGGATTTTTACTAATTATCTTTGAAAGACAGGGTCCTGAAAAAGGGACGTTTCTTTTTTTTGCTGAGTTTATTTTATGAGTAGACTTTCCTATTCTGTATTTTTCACCATAAATCACTGTTGTTACAATTAGGCCCAGTATGCTCCTTTTAGGCCCAGTATGCTCCTTTTAGGCCCAGTATGCTCCTATTAAGCCCAGTATGCTCCTATGAGGCCCAGTATGCTCCTATTAGGCCCAGTATGCTCCTATTAGGCCCAGTATGCTCCTTTTAGTTCCAGTATGCTCCTATTAGGCCCAGTATGCTCCTATTAAGCCTAGTTTGTATTGAAACACATGGGGATAGGGTGTTGATATCCCTAATATTCAATAAACCTGAGCATAAATGTTTTTTCTTCAGATTTAAATAGATTAAAATACCATGCATCTATTTATGGTGCCTTTGCCAAGATTAATTAATTGTTGTCTTTATGTAGTGTTGTGGTGTCTCTCTTGTCGTGATGTGTGTTTTGTCCTATATTTTGTATTTAAATTGTATTTTTAATCCCATCCCCCGTCCTTCAGGAGGCATTTTGCCTTTTGGTAGGCTGTCATTGTAATTAAGAATTTGTTCTTAACTGACCTGCCTCGTTAAATTAAGGTTCAATAAAAATATAAAAATGAAGAACAATTAAAAGCCTCTGTACTCTCTCTAAGACGTTTGATGCAGGGAGAGAAGAATAAGATCAGCATGAAGGATATCAGGGATAAAAGACCTACAAGTAGTGGAGCAAAATGGAAACAAGGGACAAGAAGATGACTATTGGATGCAGTTAAGGCCGTGCCATTGTCATATTGTTGTCCCTAATTCATCCAGGTGTTTCTATTTTTTGGTTCACCATATGTACCTTTGTCGTACAACAGTAGAGAGGGAGACTAGAAACTGTCTTCAGACAGGCTTTAGGAAGACCAGTTGAACTAATTCATAAGAATAGCAGTGCAGCAAATGTGAATCAGCTTTCAGATAATTTATTGAAAGTTGGGTGTGTTATGGTTTTTGTTGCATGGCTTCTTATCCACAGAGGGCCATTGAGGGTTCAGGTTTGTGTTCTAACCAAGCAATAGCACACCTGATTCAACTAATGGAAGTCTATGATTAGTTGATTAGTTTAATCAAGTGTGTACTGGTTAGCAAGAACAAAACCCTGAGCCCAAATTGATCTTGGCGGATACGATTAACACACCCCCTGTTACGAATGCTTCTTCCATGATGAATAGTAAGGATCAATTGATTTTAATATGTTTAGGGGAGATGATTATGATTTAAGCTTACATAAGACATGCCTGTTTGTACTTTTTTAACATTTGGAAATGAATTAAAATGGATTATTGAAGAGGTGGGCTTTAGGAACCCCCATGGGCTTAAAGGGATCATTCACTACCCATTTAGCCCAGACTGGACTTTTCACGTTTGATCAAATATTTTTATCTCACAGGAAAGAAATGGTGTAAGCAAAGTCATAAGACTTCACATGAGAGATTAATATGTTTTATGAAAATGAGGTCTGTATACGTTAGAAATGTCTAAATAGGTGCACTTACCCTACCGGCAGCCCTAATTGCACATAGCCTTAATAGCCATAGGTGTTGTGGCAGATGAAGTATAGCTTAGTGAATTGGATTTCCACTTAACACTCTAGGAATGTATGTATAGCCTAAACATTCCGTGAGGAGCTTTGAAATACAAATCCCTGTCGCAAAATTCGTCGAATGTCAGAGCGTAGGCTCACGGGCATCCGGCTCAATGGTCCAGATTGTGTCAATCATTGGCTATTTGCCATACCCTGTTTACTACATTTGTTATTGTCACTGTTTCATTTCAGTAGTTTTTTAACTCACTCAAATAATGTTTACATCAAATAACAGTTACGTTGTAATTAGCACACACACATAATTAAAAAACATAGTTTCAGTAAGCTGTGTGTAGGAATGTGTTATTGAGATGTGAATCATTGTTGATTTTATCGAACATGCATCTTCTTCAGCCTAATTAATTATGGGGCCGACAGAATTTAGGAGTCATTCAGCCCATGGTTTGTTGGAATAGATAAGAGACTAAATGAGTCAGTTCGAGCCTGTGCTCATTGACCCATATGGTGCTGAGGTCTCGGCTCAAATTCAATATCCAGTTCTGGGACTACTACATAGCATTCAGCTAACTTACCATAAAGGACTACTAACTGTGCAACCATGTATAAACCTTATTTGACAAGCACCAAAATGACAATCACACAATTTAATCATACTGTAACTATTTGTTGTTTAGCTTTATTTAACTAGGCAAGTCAGTTAAGAACAAATTCTTATTTTCAATGATGGCCTTGGAACAGTGGGTTAACTGCCTGTTCAGGGGCAGAATGACAGATTTGTACCTTGTCAGCTTGGGGGTTTGAACTTGCAACCTTCTGGTTACTAGTCCAACGCTCTAACCACTAGGCTAACCTGCCACCCCTTGGGATTTATAAATTACACTGAACAAACATATAAACGTAACATGTAAACTGTTGGTCCCATGTTCCATGAGCTGAAATAAAAGATCCCAGAAATGTTCCATACGCACAAAAATATTATTTCTCTCAAATGTTATGCACAAATTTGTTTACCTCCCTGTTAGTGAACATTTCTCCTTTGGTGAGATAACCCATCCACCTGACAGGTGTGGCATATCAAGAAGCTGATTAAACAGCATGATCATTACACAGGTGCACCTTGTGCTGGGGATAAATAAAGGCCACTCTAAAATGTGCACTCTTGTAACACAACGCAATGCCACAGATGCCTCAGGTTTTGAGGGAGTGTGCAATTGGCATGCAGACTGCAGGAATGTCCACCAGAGCTGTTGCCAGAGAATTTAATGTTAATTATCTACCATAAGCCGCATCCAACATTGCTTTAGAGAATTTGGCAGTATGTCCAATCGGCCTCACAACCGCAGACCACGTGTATGGCGTCGTGTGGGCAAGCGGTTTGCTGATATCAACATTGTGAACAGAGTGCCCCATGGTGGCGGTGGGGTTATGGTATGGGCAGGCATAAGCTATGGACAACAAATACAATTGCATTTTATCGATGGTAATTTGAATGCACAGAGATACTGTGATGAGATCCTGAGGCCCATTGTCGTGCCATTCATCCGCCTCCATCACCTCATGTTTCAGCATGATAATGCACAGCCCGTGTCGCAAGGATCTGTACATAATTCCTAGAAGCTGAAATATTGAGCATGTTTGGGATGCTCTGGATCAAAATGTATGACAGCGTGTTCCAGTTCTGGCTAATATCCGGCAACTTTCGACCAGCCATTGAAGAGGAGTGGGACAACATTTCACAGGCCGCAGTCAACAGCCATGATCAACTCTATGAGAAAGAGATGTGTCACACTGCATGAGGCAAATGGTGGTCACACCAGATACTGACTGGCTTTCTGATCCACACCCCTACCTTTATTTTAAGGCCAATCTGTATTCCCTGTCATGTGAAATCCATAGCTTAAGGTCTAATGAATTTATTTCAATTGAATGATTTCCTTAAAATAACTGTAACTCAGTAAAATCTTTGAAATTGTTGCATGTTATGTTTTTATATTTTTGTGCAGTATATATATTAACTAATATTTAGCTCACTATAATAAACCCCTTTACAATCCCCTTAAATTGTACCTTAATTAAAGTGCTACCTCACTGGTTGAATCAACATTTCCACGTCATGTGGAAACGTTGATTCATGTGATGACGTTGAATGAACATGGAAAACTGAATTGCATTTTTAAAAAATCATCAAAGTAAGGGAATTTCATATTTTTTTCACCCAAATTTGAACCTAAATCAATATGACATGGTGAATTTTGGGGAGGATTTCACGTTAGTTGACAACTCGACCAAATGTAAATCAAAACTAGACGTTGAACTGACGCCTGGGCCCAGTGGGACAGGATTTTCTGTTGCACCGTTGAGGATTTTAAAAAACATTTTTGTACATGTAGACTTATATAGTCCACTCTGAAGTATTTTCCAATTGAGCTCAACAACATTCATCAATTTGATCTTTTACTAGGTTAATAATATGCTACCCAGGGAATTGAAAGTGCCAGCAGAAGTCCTATAGACACAGCTGTAACTAGGTTACTCACTTCTGAGGCCATACAGAGTGCTGTTAAAACGTGTCCGGTGAGAGTTCTAAGTAGGTTACTGTACGGAGCATCCTCCATCACAACCTAAAATAGGTTATTCACACAATGATTCAATTGCGAAGTAACCTACTGTAACATCTTTGTGCACAAGGACCTCTGTAAGTGTGCTGTAAATAGGCAGGTTGTCATGCAGACTGATGTCCAATAGAGAGGCAGATATGTTGACGTGGCTCATTGAGACAACATGTAGTGCAAGGCAATCCGGGTTGCATAGCTATCTGTAACAACACGTAGTTGGACTAGGACATCCCTCCTTATTCCACTTTAGGAAACCCCTTTTTGAAGCAGAAAGTGGCAAACTTGATTTTTTTTATACCCATGCCCGTCTTTAAAAAACATAATGCTTCCAATGTGTGTGTGTGTGTGTGTGTGTGTGTGTGTGTGTGTGTGTGTGTGTGTGTGTGTGTGTGTGTGTGTGTGTGTGTGTGTGTGTGTGTGTGTGTGTGTGTGTGTGTGTGTGTGTGTGTGTGTGTGTGTGTGTGTTTTCACGCTCAGCTACTGCCGTAATGGTCTCTGGATTCCTAACAGATGGGATAGTCTCCTTGCAGAGACAGCCATCACATCAGCTTACAGAAAATGTGATGGCTTTGTGCAGTCAGGCTTTTGATCCTGTCAGTAACAAGTTTGTCCTCACCTGGGAAATGTGATGTGTTCTCAAGCCTGGCAGGAGTAGAGATGCTTCATGCATCTAATATCCCATTTCTCCCACACACACACCTTTTATTTACAGGGGAACTTCAGACCTTGATATCCTATCCACCCCATCTTGTAGCCTACCACTGTTTTCCTTTTCATTGGGTAATTGTACATGTTTAGTCTCTTGGGTTTTACAATATTCATTGCATTTGCATATACCTCCCGTTTTAGGCTAATCCAGTAAAACTGAGCTTTTTTTCAGGTAGGCCATGCTCATAACATGCCCACTGTATCCTAAGTGGTAGTGAGTGAGCCAGCTAGGGGTTAACTGTGTCAGACCAGCCCAGACTAGCTGAGGCTGTGTTCCAGGACTCTGTCAACCCTGCTTTCCACTGGATGGATGGGCTCTGCGGCGGGCCCTGGCAACGGGCCCCAGACCTGGGAGTCTGTGAGAACCTTCAATGGTCACAAACTGGCAGGAAGAGAGGCAGAGGGAGAGAGCAATGAAGGAGCAATATTAGATTGCTGTATTGAGTAATGAAGACAGAAAGGAATTGAATATGGCAAAGGGACAGAATGTGACACAGTGAAATGATTGAGAAATGTGATATGGAGTGAGGATCGACAATGAGAAGGTTGAGAGAGAGAGAGAGAGAGAGAGAGAGAGAGAGAGAGAGAGAGAGAGAGAGAGAGAGAGAGAGAGAGAGAGAGAGAGAGAGTTAGGAGGGACGATGTGGGAGGAGGGACAGGACAGCAAGGGAGGGAGGGGTATTTGACCTTTAAGAGCCCTCTGTGTGAAGCCTCAATTTATTCTCTATTCATCCTCTATTCAGCTGTGCTTTATTGCCACGCATTTGTTTCTGCAATTTTGTCAAGGCCAGCTAAAAATATCACAACCCTAATTCAACAACAATGAAATACCAAGGATCCTTAACAATGGAACGTCTGCGTTGCATTATTGCTCATCGAGCACCCGCAGTCACCATTGGTTGAATTTGATAAAATTATGATAATACGTGGAGAATCTGGAAATTAAGTAGGTAATTTTACATTGTTGGTATTTAATAAAGTGAGTCAGTACACTGGCTATCTGGTGGTATCCATTGTCCTGCTAAGTGGCCTCTCCTCTGACAGTAGCCAGGCTGCATTACAGTGTTATGGCCTTGAACAGAGCAGGGAGCTGAGCTGACTCACACACTCAGCAGTAGCTGGTCAGTCCTCAGAGAACAGACCTCCAAGCTAGGACTTATTGAACAGTAAGCACTGTGGAGGGAAGAGGAGAGGACATCAGGGCTACAGGGAACATTTATAGAGTTTAAAAATCTGAAGTCTAAAGTCAGTTTTAAGTGGTATGAAATATAGCATATCCATGATAAAACAGCTAATTATGAAATATGCCTACTGTGCCATATTCCACAAATAAGAACTCATGTATACACAGACAAATTATATTTCTTCTCGCTATCTCACATACTGTCTCATCTACTTTGTATTATCTGAGCACTGTTACTGCTTCATACAGTTGAGCTGGTGGTTTGTGATAGAGGACAGCAGTATTCTGACAGCAGAGGGTCTCTGAATCAGCACGGAGGCTCCGTAACAATGCCATAGCGAGGGTCATACAAAAACCTAAGAGACAGCACAATACTACTCTGGAGCTCTCACTGTGGCTATGTCTGTCACTGTGGCTAGGTCTGTCACCGTGGCTAGGTCTGTCACTGTGGCTAGGTCTGTCACTGTGGCTAGGTCTGTCACTGTGGCTAGGTCTGTCACCGTGACTAGGTCCGTCACTGTGGCTAGGTCTGTCACTGTGGCTAGGTCTGTCACTGTGGCTAGGTCTGTCACCGTGTCTAGGTCTGTCACCGTGGCTAGGTCTGTCACCGTGGCTAGGTCTGTCACTGTGGCTAGGTCTGTCACTGTGGCTAGCTCTGTCACCGTGGCTAGGTCTGTCACCGTGGCTAGGTCTGTCACTGTGGCTAGGTCTGTCACTGTGGCTAGCTCTGTCACTGTGGCTAGGTCTGTCACCGTGGCTAGGTCTGTCACTGTGGCTAGGTCTGTCACCGTGGCTAGGTCTGTCACCGTGGCTAGGTCTGTCACTGTGGCTAGGTCTGTCACCGTGACTAGGTCCGTCACTGTGGCTAGGTCTGTCATTGTGGCTAAGTCTGTCACTGTGGCTAGGTCTGTCACTGTGGCTAGGTCTGTCACTGTGGCTAGGTCCGTCCCCGTGGCTAGGTCCGTCACTGTGGCTAGGTCCGTCACTGTGGCTAGGTCCGTCACTGTGGCTAGGTCTGTCATTGTGGCTAGGTCTGTCACTGTGGCTAGGTCTGTCACTGTGGCTAGGTCCGTCCCCGTGGCTAGGTCCGTCACTGTGGCTAGGTCTGTCACTGTGGCTAGGTCCGTCACTGTGGCTAGGTCTGTCATTGTGGCTAAGTCTGTCACTGTGGCTAGGTCTGTCACTGTGGCTAGGTCTGTCACTGTGGCTAGGTCTGTCACCGTGACTAGGTCTGTCACTGTGGCTAGGTCTGTCACTGTGGCTAGGTCTGTCACCGTGACTAGATCTGTCACCGTGGCTAGGTCTGTCACCGTGGCTAGGTCTGTCACCGTGGCTAGGTCTGTCACCGTGGCTAGGTCTGTCACCGTGGCTAGGTCCGTCACCGTGGCTAGGTCCGTCACCGTGGCTAGGTCCGTCACCGTGCCTAGGTCCGTCACCGTGGCTAGGTCCGTCACCGTGGCTAGGTCCGTCCCCGTGGCTAGGTCCGTCACCGTGGCTAGGTCTGTCACCGTGGCTAGGTCTGTCACTGTGGCTAGGTCTGTCACAGGTCTGTCACTGTGGCTAGGTCTGTCACTGTGGCTAGGTCTGTCACTGTGGCTAGGTCCGTCACTGTGGCTAGGTCCGTCACCGTGGCTAGGTGCGTCACCGTGGCTAGGTCCGTCACCGTGGCTAGGCCCGTCACCGTGGCTAGGTCTGTCACCGTGGCTAGGTCTGTCACTGTGTCTAGGTCTGTCACCGTGTCTAGGTCTGTCACCGTGTCTAGGTCTGTCACTGTGGCTAGGTCTGTCACCGTGGCTAGGTCTGTCACTGTGGCTAGGTCTGTCACCGTGTCTAGGTCTGTCACCGTGGCTAGGTCTGTCACTGTGGCTAGGTCTGTCACTGTGGCTAGGTCTGTCACTGTGGCTAGGTCTGTCATTCTCTTGCCTATTCCTTTTGGATTAATAAACTTTGTAAGACTGCAACCATTTGCCTCCTTTGTCTGCATCTGGGCCTCGCCTTGTGTCATGATACAACGTCTACTGTTGAAGTATTTTTTTCATCACTTCTTTTTGCTACAATGCCATGGCAGCCAGCTGTGAGTCAATGTTTCCAGGGCAACAGAGGCACCTCACACCCCCAGATCCCCACAACCCCATGTACCAAATCAGGACAGAGATGGAACAAAGAGTCTTACTTTGTGTGTGTGCGCATACACTATGTGGGTTAACGGAAGAGACGACTGAGGGTGCGGTCACTCGCAGACTTGACATGCACCATGACCGCTTGCATCATACAGGAGCAGTGAGTGAGACCAGAGCCAAGCCTGTGGTTGTTGCTTGTGTTGTATCTTCCTGTCACATGAAGATAGATATAGCGTATCTCTCTACAGGTAGCAATCACTCAAGTCTCAATCCTCTCTCCTGAATCTCCCTCCAACTTCAACGCTCCTTTCAATCTCTCTCCCTCTCCTTCTCTCTTTCTTGATCTTTTTGATGTCCCTGTTCTCAAGGATCCTTAAGTAGGCTTCACAGCTTTAAGGAACAAATGCAATGCTTGCTGGTGAATATGTAATCTAAGATATATATTTTTTCTAATTGTGAACAATGCAAGGCATGCATTATTGGAGCTTTTAGCACTACGCCCACATGGAGTGACAGTGCCTATAATTGAATCTGAAGCTGAGGCAGCAGTACCCAGCAGCCTGCCATAGCCACCTGTTTAGTTCAGTGGAGCTAGGCTGTTCCACTGCCAGTGTGTACTTTACTGATCTCTTCTTCCTGAGTATTAGTGTGTGCTGTATTGTTTTGGGAAGCATTTTGGTAAGCCCAGGCTGGCCCACTTGTAAACTATGAAGTGTTTGTTGCTCATAAGTCCTTTCTGTCTCTTAGTCTTTCTGTAAATTTGATTCAGTGAGCGTTACACACATCTCTGCTGACCGCACAAAGAAGCTGTCCAGTCTATTATTCTGGTAGTCATGGAAACCTGGAGTCTCCTCTTTGGTGAAAGCCATAGTGCCATGTTAACAGAGAACAGAGTACAGACACTGATACACCTTTTACCAATAGCTCAAACATTGTAATTACAACAGGTGTTACTGCACAACCATATGTCTATGTAAGGGGGTAAATCCATTTGAAATCAATCACTATTTGACAGCATCCCGTTTGATTTAAACAAAACCTGCCATACATGTTTGCCCATGGAAGAAGTGGTCCGAAAGTTGACCCATTTGTCATACCCCGCCATACCATGAGACATGCATGTCATCATCACTGGAAAATATAAAAGGTTGAGTTTGATGTCATTTAAACACTTACAAACAGGGTTGTCAAGCTGTTGTTGTCATGTTTTGTCATTTATTATCTTGTCTTGTCCCTGTGCTTCCCATTCTATTCGTTTCCCTCTGCTGGTCTTATTAGGTTCTTTCCCTCTTTCTATCCCTCTCTCTCCCCCTCCCTCTCTCACTCTCTCGCTCTCTCTTCTCTCTATCGTTCCGTTCCTGCTCCCAGCTGTTCCTATTCCCCTAATCAATCATTTAGTCTTCCCACACCTGTTCCCGATCCTTTCCCCTGATTAGAGTCCCTATTTCTTCCTTTGTGTTCCGTTCCTGTCCTGTCGGTTCCTTGTCTAGAATTCACCGTGCTGTGTTTGTGTATCGCCCTGTCGTGTCGTGTTTTCCTCAGATGCTGCGTGGTGAGCAGGTGTCTGAGTCTGTCTGGTTCAAGTGCCTTCCCGAGGCAACCTGCTGTTCACCTGCTGTTCAAGATCGAGTCTCCAGTTTGTCCTCGTCATTTCGAGTGAAAGTTGTGTTTTTTGTTTGTATTTACTTTACTGGATTAAAGACTCTGTTTTCGCCAAGTCGCTTTTGGGTCCTCTTTCACCTGCATGACAGAAGGAACCGACCAAGGAATGGACCCAGCGACTTCAGACGCTCGTTACACTGCCGTCGAGATCCAAGGAGCCATGCTCGGCAGACACGAGCAGGAATTGTCTGCTGCTCGCCATGCCGTGGAGAACCTGGCCGCTCAGGTTTCCGACCTCTCTGGACAGTTCCAGAGTCTACGTCTCGTGCCACCTGTTACTTCCTGGCCTGCCGAGCCTCCAGAACCTAGGGTTAATAACCCACCTTGCTACTCCGGGCAGCCCACTGAGTGCCGCTCCTTTCTCACGCAGTGTGAGATTGTGTTCTCTCTCCAACCCAACACATACTCTAGAGAGAGAGCTCGGGTTGCTTACGTCATTTCACTCCTTACTGGCCGGGCTCGAGAATGGGGCACAGCTATCTGGGAGGCAAGGGCTGATTGCTCTAACAAGTTCCAGAACTTTAAAGAGGAGATGATTCAGGTTTTTGACCGTTCAGTTTTTGGTAGGGAGGCTTCTAGGGCCCTGGCTTCCTTATGCCAAGGTGAACGGTCCATAACGGATTATTCTATTGAGTTTCGCACTCTTGCTGCCTCTAGTGAGTGGAACGAGCCGGCGCTGCTCGCTCGTTTTCTGGAGGGACTCCACGCAGTGGTTAAGGATGAGATTCTCTCCCGGGAGGTTCCTTCAGATGTGGACTCTTTGATTGCTCTCGCCATCCGCATAGAACGACGGGTAGATCTTCGTCACCGGGCTCGTGGAAGAGAGCTCGCATCAACGGTGTTTCCCTGCTCCGCATCGCAACCATCTCCCTCCTCTGGCTCAGAGTCTGAGCCCATGCAGCTGGGAGGGATTCGCATCTCGACTAAGGAGAGGGAACGGAGGATCACCAACCGCCTGTGCCTCTATTGCGGAGTTGCTGGACATTTTGTTAATTCATGTCCAGTAAAAGCCAGAGCTCATCTGTAAGCGGAGGGCTACAGGTGAGCGCAACTACTCAAGTCTCTCCATCAAGATCCTGTACTACTTTGTCGGTCCATCTACGCTGGACCGGTTCGGGTGCTACATGTAGTGCCTTGATAGACTCTGGGGCTGAGGGTTGTTTCATGGACGAAGCATGGGTTCGGAAACATGACATTCCTTTCAGAGAGTTAGAGAAGCCTACGCCCATGTTCGCCTTAGATGGTAGTCATCTTCCCAGTATCAGATTTGAGACACTACCTTTAACCCTCACAGTATCTGGTAACCACAGTGAGACTATTTCTTTTTTGATTTTTCGTTCACCGTTTACACCTGTTGTTTTGGGTCATCCCTGGCTAGTATGTCATAATCCTTCTATTAATTGGTCTAGTAATTCTATCCTATCCTGGAACGTTTCTTGTCATGTGAAGTGTTTAATGTCTGCCATCCCTCCCGTTTCTTCTGTCCCTACTTCTCAGGAGGAACCTGGCGATTTGACAGGAGTGCCGGAGGAATATCATGATCTGCGCACGGTCTTCAGTCGGTCCCGAGCCAACTCCCTTCCTCCTCACCGGTCGTATGATTGTAGTATTGATCTCCTTCCGGGGACCACTCCTCCTCGGGGTAGACTATACTCTCTGTCGGCTCCCGAACGTAAGGCTCTCGAGGATTATTTGTCTGTGTCTCTTGACGCCGGTACCATAGTGCCTTCTTCCTCTCCGGCCGGGGCGGGGTTCTTTTTGTTAAGAAGAAGGACGGTACTCTGCGCCCCTGCGTGGATTATCGAGGGCTGAATGACATAACGGTTAAGAATCGTTATCCGCTTCCCCTTATGTCATCAGCCTTCGAGATTCTGCAGGGAGCCAGGTGCTTTACTAAGTTGGACCTTCGTAACGCTTACCATCTCGTGCGCATCAGAGAGGGGGACGAGTGGAAAACGGCGTTTAACACTCCGTTAGGGCATTTTGAGTACCGGGTTCTGCCGTTTGGTCTCGCCAATGCGCCAGCTGTTTTTCAGGCATTAGTTAATGATGTTCTGAGAGACATGCTGAACATCTTTGTTTTTGTCTATCTTGACGATATCCTGATTTTTTCTCCGTCACTCGAGATTCATGTTCAGCACGTTCGACGTGTTCTACAGCGCCTTTTAGAGAATTGTCTCTACGTAAAGTCTGAGAAGTGCTCTTTTCATGTCTCCTCCGTTACTTTTCTCGGTTCCGTTATTTCCGCTGAAGGCATTCAGATGGATTCCGCTAAGGTCCAAGCTGTCAGTGATTGGCCCGTTCCAAGGTCACGTGTCGAGTTGCAGCGCTTTTTAGGTTTCGCTAATTTCTATCGGCGTTTCATTCGTAATTTCGGTCAAGTTGCTGCCCCTCTCACAGCTCTTACTTCTGTCAAGACGTGTTTTAAGTGGTCCGGTTCCGCCCAGGGAGCTTTTGATCTTCTAAAAGAACGTTTTACGTCCGCTCCTATCCTCGTTACTCCTGACGTCACTAGACAATTCATTGTCGAGGTTGACGCTTCAGAGGTAGGCGTGGGAGACATTCTATCCCAGCGCTTCCAGTCTGACGATAAGGTTCATCCTTGCGCTTATTTTTCTCATCGCCTGTCGCCATCTGAGCGCAACTACGATGTGGGTAACCGTGAACTGCTCGCCATCCGCTTAGCCCTAGGCGAATGGCGACAGTGGTTGGAGGGGGCGACCGTTCCTTTTGTCGTTTGGACAGACCATAAGAACCTTGAGTACATCCGTTCTGCCAAACGACTTAATGCCCGTCAAGCTCGTTGGGCGTTGTTTTTCGCTCGTTTCGAGTTTGTGATTTCTTACCGTCCGGGTAGCAAGAACACCAAGCCTGATGCCTTATCCCGTCTGTTTAGTTCTTCTGTGGCTTCTACTGATCCCGAGGGGATTCTTCCTTATGGGCGTGTTGTCGGGTTAACAGTCTGGGGAATTGAAAGACAGGTTAAGCAAGCACTCACGCACACTGCGTCGCCGCGCGCTTGTCCTAGTAACCTCCTTTTCGTTCCTGTTTCCACTCGTCTGGCTGTTCTTCAGTGGGCTCACTCTGCCAAGTTAGCTGGTCATCCCGGTGTTCGAGGCACTCTTGCGTCTATTCGCCAGCGCTTTTGGTGGCCGACTCAGGAGCGTGACACGCGCCGTTTCGTGGCTGCTTGTTCGGACTGCGCGCAGACTAAGTCGGGTAACTCTCCTCCTGCCGGTCGTCTCAGACCGCTCCCCATTCCTTCTCGACCATGGTCTCACATCGCCCTAGACTTCATTACCGGTCTGCCTTTGTCTGCGGGGAAGACTGTGATTCTTACGGTTGTCGATAGGTTCTCTAAGGCGGCACATTTCATTCCCCTCGCTAAACTTCCTTCCGCTAAGGAGACGGCACAAATCATTATCGAGAATGTATTCAGAATTCATGGCCTCCCGTTAGACGCCGTTTCAGACAGAGGCCCGCAATTCACGTCACAGTTTTGGAGGGAGTTCTGTCGTTTGATTGGTGCGTCCGTCAGTCTCTCTTCCGGGTTTCATCCCCAGTCTAACGGTCAAGCAGAGAGGGCCAATCAGACGATTGGTCGCATACTACGCAGCCTTTCTTTCAGAAACCCTGCGTCTTGGGCAGAACAGCTCCCTGGGCAGAATACGCTCACAATTCGCTTCCTTCGTCTGCTACCGGGTTATCTCCGTTTCAGAGTAGTCTGGGTTACCAGCCTCCTCTGTTCTCATCCCAGCTTGCCGAGTCCAGCGTTCCCTCCGCTCAAGCGTTTGTCCAACGTTGTGAGCGCACCTGGAGGAGGGTGAGGTCTGCACTTTGTCGTTACAGGGCACAGACTGTGAGAGCCGCCAATAAACGCAGGATTAAGAGTCCAAGGTATTGTTGCGGCCAGAGAGTGTGGCTTTCCACTCGCAACCTTCCTCTTACGACAGCTTCTCGTAAGTTGACTCCGCGGTTCATTGGTCCGTTCCGTGTCTCCCAGGTCGTCAATCCTGTCGCTGTGCGACTGCTTCTTCCGCGACATCTTCGTCGCGTCCATCCTGTCTTCCATGTCTCCTGTGTTAAGCCCTTTCTTCGCACCCCCGTTCGTCTTTCCTCCCCCTCCCGTCCTTGTCGAGAGCGCACCTATTTACAAGGTACATAAGATCATGGACATGCGTTCTCGGGACGGGGTCACCAATACTTAGTGGATTGGGAGGGTTACGGTCCTGAGGAGAGGAGTTGGGTTCCGTCTCGGGACGTGCTGGACCGTTCACTCATTGATGATTTCCTCCGTTGCCGCCAGGATTCCTCCTCGAGTGCGCCAGGAGGCGCTCGGTGAGTGGGGGGTACTGTCATGTTTTGTCATTTATTATCTTGTCTTGTCCCTGTGCTTCCCATTCTATTCGTTTCCCTCTGCTGGTCTTATTAGGTTCTTTCCCTCTTTCTATCCCTCTCTCTCCCCCTCCCTCTCTCACTCTCTCGCTCTCTCTTCTCTCTATCGTTCCGTTCCTGCTCCCAGCTGTTCCTATTCCCCTAATCAATCATTTAGTCTTCCCACACCTGTTCCCGATCCTTTCCCCTGATTAGAGTCCCTATTTCTTCCTTTGTGTTCCGTTCCTGTCCTGTCGGTTCCTTGTCTAGAATTCACCGTGCTGTGTTTGTGTATCGCCCTGTCGTGTCGTGTTTTCCTCAGATGCTGCGTGGTGAGCAGGTGTCTGAGTCTGTCTGGTTCAAGTGCCTTCCCGAGGCAACCTGCTGTTCACCTGCTGTTCAAGATCGAGTCTCCAGTTTGTCCTCGTCATTTCGAGTGAAAGTTGTGTTTTTTGTTTGTATTTACTTTACTGGATTAAAGACTCTGTTTTCGCCAAGTCGCTTTTGGGTCCTCTTTCACCTGCATGACAGTTGTAGAATTATTTTTTTAAACTTTAAACGTAAATGATCTAAAAACGCGTAGACTCTACTATACTGACGTGTTGTGTTGTGTTGTGCCGCCATCAGTTCAGACACAACGTACTCTGGAGTACAGGGTTGGTGTCAATTCAATCATAGAAATATAATTAATAGAATGGACCTATCCCTTCAGACCACTACAATTTAGTTGGTACACCATTCAAATTCAATTGACATTTTACTTATAATTACTACCAAAAAGATGGCTGCCGGTACACCCACTTTTGAATGTCAACTTAAACGGTCATGTCTATTCTATTATCTATATTTCTATGATTTCAATAGGTCTCCTATGGTCCTGTGTAGCTCAGTTGGTAGATCATGGTGCTTGCAACTCCAGGGTTGTGGGTTTGATTCCCACAGGGGACCAGTGTGAAAATGTATGCACTCACTACTGTAAGTCACTCTGGATAAAAGTGTCTGCTAAATGACTCAAATGTAAGCAAGTTGTGGGGGAAAATATGATTTTCACCAATTCATATACATTTTTTTGTGTTGCTTGTATCTAAACCAAATGAGATCATTTTAAAATTATACCCTTCAGTTGGGGTCTCTATAAGCTTGAATATGAGTTCCTAAACCTAGCATGAAAGTGCATCCTTGTAGCTGTGTGGGCTGATATAGTCAAATGTTTGCCTTGGGGTAAGTTGAGCCAATGGCAAGTTGAGCAAATAGATGTGTTTTCCTCCCAGATGTAATGCATGGCATTATCACTGGGATATAAGCTAACAACAAGGTCAACAATAAATAATAATAATAAAGTACTAAGTATTTGTTTGGTGTTAAGCTTGTGTTAAAGGACGCTTCAATTTTAAAGACAAAAAAGTGATTGTGATTGTGTTGAATTGTGTTTGGGAAATAAACTGTCATGTTTACATGAATTCTGATTATTTCCAAGGATACACAAAATCTTGAAATATATGTAGATATCTTTGCTAGAAAGAATACTTTTATTCCCTTGACGGGAGTGATGCTGAATGTAAAAAATGGCTCAATTGACCCTACTATGGAACATTTAGTTCAAATCAAAAAGGAATTGAATTCAAATGGATTTGCCCAAGAGCTTGTTGCTCTCTGTGAGCTCTGTGTTGTATTGTGGTTGCATAATTGCCAGCATATTATGGTCGAGTCACTGTGGAACATTATTTGGTGATTGTCTCTTTCTTTCTACATGTCATCTCTGGTCTTTGGCAGCAGAGTGCCTCAGACATACTGTAGAGACATTCTCTTTTCATCCATAAGCTCCTAGGAGAGGCCCAAAGATAGAAGCACATCCTCTGTTCTGTCCTCAGAGACAAGCCTGAGAATGAGAGGGAAATGAGGTGTTTGGGAGGAAAGAGGAAGTCAAAGAGCATGAGCAGTAGAGATGGAAAGCGGTTTTAGGCTGAAACAGGGGAATATGGGAGATGGAGAATCTGCTATACTGTGAGGACAAATTCTACTTCTGTTTTGTGTATTTGTGTATAAAGTACAGGGGAAAGAGTAAAGGCCGAGAGGGGCTCAGACGTGGCTTTCTTCACAGCAGACACAATACCTTGAACGACACAAAAGCTTTAAAATCAAATACTGTCATAAAGTCAAATACCAAGGTAAATGTCAGTATCTATATTCCTGGGAATCACCACAATGCCTGTGTGTTATAAATGCACTATTGATTCACACCCTCACTTATTTTATCTCCTCTCTCCAGGGGTCTACTGCTTCCTGAACAACAGGGTGTTGGTGTCTCAGGGGGACAGGGATCTGGAAACAAGTAGATAGGGAGCAGGAGATATAGGAGCTACAGGGGCCACGGTGTCTATCTGGTCCTCTGTTTCCCTGTGAGGCTGTCTTTGTGTCAGGGATCGAGAGGTGGACACACATACAGCCAAGGACTGGCTAACAGCAGGACTAAACCACTCTGAAGGGCACTGGAGGGCCACTGGGCAGAAGGTTGGCATCTGGCTGGAAGAGAGCGGGCACTGTGGTGGGCAGGCGACCGCAGCATCGAGATTACAGATTAGGCAGAACAGCAGGTCAGGGCACATTATCCTGACACAATCTGTACTTCCACCAACACCACACCGCAGAATTCAATTAAACCCTACTGCTCCTGCTACTGGCAGGAAGTGGTCCAGCCTCACACACATACACATATACACAAATAATCTCCACTGCTGGACAGCTACTGAGCCCCCTCGCTTCTCTGCTGTCCTGTTTGACGATCAGTGCCAGATGGAGTGATGGGATTTTTTTATTTTGATTGGTTTATCTTTTTTTCAATCCAGTCACTCATTGCCTCACGGTTCCTTGGAGATCATTAATTGGTAAGCTGTTTTAAGGTCACCATATCTACTTTTCTTAAGATTCTGGGTCAGTCCCCTTTGTTATTATGGTCAGAATGCTTTGATTACTTTCGGGGTTTTACTGTATTACTGTATTCTGAAAACCACTGGAATTTAGACAGAGAACCTGGACCCAGGGCATTAGAAGGGCTGGTAGATGCTCAGTCTGCCAACACAGGGACACACACCACTCACCGCCTCAATGAGAACTAGACTGCAGGGCTCCAGACCCTATGTTTCAGAGCTGAACCCAAGGTCCTGAGTAGCTCTGCTACTCTGAGATGACACTAATGCCTCAGTACCTGACTTTTACCATGGATATCACTGTAGGTGGATACGACTGCTAACCAAGGTTAACGGAGCGTGATAGGCTCTGACAGGTTCTCAGACTAACAGTGTACAATTTGTGTTGAGTTCGTCAGTTTTTATGTGCAGACACTCTGCTGGAGCTCCCATCCAGGACTTGAGCAGTGCTGTGTGTGGAAAGTCGGGGCTGGGTGGAAGGTGTGAAGAGCGGCAGCAACGTGTGGAGAGACAGAGAGTGAAGGGAGCAACACACAACTCTGGGAGAAACTGTTTAGTGTGAGACACTGGGAGACACACTGTGGTGCAGCGGCTCTCCCTCTCTCTGTTTGACGGACTGGAAGAGTGTTCTCTCTGAGCCAGCGTGAGCCAGCCTGCACGCTGAGTGGAGCTGAGGCCAGTAGGGTGGGGACAGTGGCAGGGAGCGGTGCATGGCAGTGGGGGGGCCGGGTGCCGTCTGTCACCCAGCACCGGGAGGGGCGCTGGGGTTGGGGCTGGGTGTGGGGCGGCCCTGGGGGGGCGAGGGGCCAGAGGTCAGGGAAGCTGAGGCCCTGGTTGACAGGTGGGGCCAGCGTGGAGCGGGGGTGTCGGCCGGGGTCTAGCGACGGTGGAGCAGGGGGCATGCGGTGCTCACTGAGGGTGTGGGTGCTGCTGGGCTCCCTGGGCCTGGTCTTTCTCACCTCCCTCTTCTTCTCCATCTCCCTGAGGGGGGGCGTCGGCCTGCCCTACCTGGACCCACCCGGATGGGAGGAGTCTCGCCGAGTTAAACTAGTGCCCAACTATGCTGGTGCCCACCAGCTAAGCCCTCTTGAGGGCACCCAGCAGGAGAAGACATGTGCCTGCCCCCGCTGTGTGGGAGACCCTGGGGTGTCGGACTGGTTTGATGAGAACTACGACCCGGACATTTCCCCCGTGTGGACACGGGACAACATCCAGCTGCCTTCAGATGTCTACTATTGGTGGGTGGTAAGTGATCCAGTTGAACACCACCTATTTTTACTCCATTTTACCCATCCTCTTTCGTTCTCCTGGTCTCCTTGGAAAGAATGAGAGCAGCTCTGCCAATCATATTAAAAGAAGACAGAGTAAATGTAAATGTCCTTGGAAGTTCTGTTTGAATTACTGTCAGGAAATCAAGCCTATGTGATCACTTGGATAAAAGAGGTTGTTATTTCTAACACTAACGTAGAGGAGGTGGGAGTTCAGAGGTTTAACCTATTTAGCGTCACGTCCTTGAGCTGCTGGCTTTATATATATCCCACTAGATAATTAGGTGAGATTGTAAACAGAAGTAGACCGGCCAGTGCCGAAACAGTGTAAAGTAAACGAGGTTAGAGAGAGGAGGAACTAATGAGGTAGGGAAAGGTGAAGGAGTGCATAGATTAGGCTTAATGCATCTTTGGAAAAATGAAAGTCTGCAATTTTGAGTTGGTTAGAAGATATTGTTTTAGGAACATATCTCTTATGGAATTGGCTAGTCTTTGAGCAGAGTGCTGGCCCCTTACACTCTCAAAAAAAGGGTACAATTAGAGTACAGTATTGTTCTCGGGGGTACAAAAATATCAAAATACACATAATGTACCTTCAGACATACACATATAATCTCTATTCGGTGCCTTTTAGGGTACATGTGTTGATAATCTAGTATAATGGTCCACTTTTCTACCCAATATTTGGGATATAAAGGTACAATACAATCAGCACAAACTCGCAAAAACCTTGACCATCTGTCATATTTCCCAACATGCTCTATTGTGGGTATTTAAAATAAATGGTTTGTTTCAATGTGTTCTTTGCATGCACATTGATTGATTGATCTTATGCTACACAAAGGTAAATAACATACACTACAGTTCAAAAGTTTGGGGTCACTTAGAAATGTCCTTGTTTTTGAAAGAAAAGCACATTTTTTGTCCATTTTTGTCCATCATCAAATTGATCAGAAATACAGTGTAGACGTTGTCAATGTTGTAAATGACTATTGTAGCTGGAAACTGCAGATTTTTTAAATGGAATATCTACATAGGTGTACAGAGGCCCATTATCAGCAACCATCGCTTAGCTAATCCAATTTTATAATTTAAAAGGCTAATTGATCATTAGAAAACCATTTTGCAATAATGTTAGCACAGCTGAAAACTGTTGTTAAAGAAGCAATAAAACGGACCTACTTTAGACTAGTTTAGTATCTGGAGCATCAGCATTTGTGGGTTCGATTACAGGCTCAAAATGGCCAGAAACAAATAACTTTCTTCTGAAAATCGCCAGTCTATTCTTGTTCTGAGAAATTAAGGCTATTCCGTGTGAGAAATTGCCAAAAAACTGAATATCTCGTACAACGCTGTTTACTACTCCCTTCACAGAACAGCGCAAACTGGCACTAACCAGAATAGAAAGAGGAGTGGGAGGCCCGGTGCACAACTGAGCAAGAGGACAAGTACATTAGATTGTCTAGTTTGAGAAACAGACACCTCACAAGTCCTCAACTGGCAGCTTCATTAAATAGTACCCGCAAAACACCAGTCTCAATGTCAACCGTGAAGAGGCGATTCCAGGATGCTGGCCTTTTCGGCAGTGATACAGCCTGTAATACAGCCTGGATTCAAACCAGGGACTGGCCTTAGACCGCTGCGCCACTCAGTGTATATACCTGGTATAAGGGAGAGGTGCAATGAAGAGTAAAGTCATAGTTTCTCTACAATGAAGCCTGAGAGGAGCAGAGCAGGAAAGACACTGTCTGACAGCAGCAGTGCCCACTAAACATCTGCCAAGAATTAGTGACCCTGCAGAATTCCGCTGTGCAGTGCCAGGCGTTGGCATCGAGGAGAGGGAGAGAGATGAGAGAGGGAGCAAGAGAGATAGAGGAAAGGATAGTGGGGGAGCAAAGGGATGAGAGGAAAAGAGAGAGACAGTGAGAGGGTCATGTAGCGGAAACTGAGAATTGGGGAGGAGGTGGCAGGGGGGAGCAGCTGTGCGAGAGAGAGAAACAAGGTTGCTGGTGGGAGAGGGAGAGGTATTTGAAGGAGGTGCTAATAGTCTGATGGAACTATTCTGTTTCTTTGTTGGGAGGCGCTCAGATAGCCAGGTGTTGAACAACAGCCTCTCATTTTCACCTTCAGTGTTTATACATAGATGTCCTCTCTCATCCATTTCCCCCCAAAACATCTCACCTCTTTTCACGTTCATTTAAATATTCAGTTTCCTATTCTTTTTTTCATGAATCACTACTACACCCTCCCCCTCTGCCCTATTTTGACATCCAGGTGGAGGAAAGAGTGTCCTTTTCTGCCCTCAGAACCACCTCTTCTTCTCCCATCCCATCCCCCTCTCCTCAGCCAGTCTCAGTGGCCTGTCCTCCCATATGAGTCTATGGTACTGCCTCTGCCTGCTCTCCTGACCGTGCTGCCTCTCTGTCGCCCCCTGCATGTAGATGCTGCAGCCTCAGTTCAAGCCCCACACTATCCAGCAGGTGTTGCTGCGGCTGTTCCAGGTGATCCCAGGCCGCTCCCCCTACGGCTCTTGGGACCCCGCCCGCTGCCTGCGCTGTGCAGTGGTGGGGAACTCAGGCAACATGCGTGGGGCTGGGTATGGGCCCACCATAGACGGCCACAACTACATCATGAGGTGAGGAAGGGAAGGAGAGGGGGTGGGAGAGAAAGAGGATGCTTGTTTTCTAAATCTGTTTATTAGCTGTTAATTAAGTTGTATTATACCGTGTATAATACTACGATTGTAAGCTTTCGTATCTCTACAGAACATTGTGTACCCTAATGGTGGGTGGGGAGGGGGCGTAGGGTGTCCTCAACAATGGGTTCTGCTGATTATGTTTGATGAAATCTTCCCTCCTCATTGGCTGGATAATTGGTCATGTGACCAGCAGCTCTCCCTCGGCTGCAGCTTTGTGTCTTAAGAAGATAAAGGCAGCAAAACATATAGATTATAACAGTAATGCACTAAATCCTACTGAGCTAATCCCTCTCCCTGTCTGTCTGCAAACACACACAGACCGACAGACACATACATAGCATATACTCACAAAAACATTACACATGCACAGCCATGCATACAGTCCACTATACAATTGCACACACACATAACACATATGCAATCCATGGACAGGGATGGAGACAATCAGTGACAATATCTAAGCATGGCAGTGGGTTTGCATATGAGAGAGGGGAAAGAGAGAGTGTTTTTAATGACAGTAGAATGTGTGTGGGTGGATAAATAACAGTAATGAAACTCAGCACAGCATCCAGGGATCAGCAGCCATTTGCTGCCTTCTGAAGCCTGCCTGCGTGGGCCCAACCAGCTACTAGTCTGTCTGTCTGTCTGTCTGTCTGTCTGTCTGTCTGTCTGTCTGTCTGTCTGTCTGTCTGTCTGTCTGTCTGTCTGTCTGTCTGTCTGTCTGTCTGTCTGTCTGTCTGTCTGTCTGTCTGTCTGTCTGTCTGTCTGTCTGTCTGTCTGTCTGTCTGTCTGTCTGTCTGTCTGTCTGTCTGTCTGTCTGTCTGTCTGTCTGTCTGTCTGTCTGTCTGTCTGTCTGTCTGTCTGTCTGTCTGTCGAGTTACTTCCAGCATGGTCTAATTCCCTGTGTCTGTCCTGTCTGTGTCCTTCAGGATCAACCTGGCTCCCACGGTGGGCTATGAGGAGGATGCAGGCAGCCACACCACTCACCACTTCATGTACCCAGAGAGTGCCAAGAACCTGGCAGCCAATGTCAGCTTCGTCCTGGTGCCCTTCAAGACCCTGGACCTGCTGTGGATCACCAGCGCACTCTCCACTGGACAGATCCGCTTGTAAGAGCAATGCTCACACACACATGTGCATTTACGCATGGACACACACACACACACACACACACACACACACACACACACACACACACACACACACACACACACACACACACACACACACACACACACACACACACACACACACACACACACACACACACACACACACACACCAGCTCCATTTATATTGCTTTAACACACACATGTTTTCACACTAGCAGATTTTGTTCACATGTTCAAAGTGACCTGCTGCTTCACACCTTCACAAGCACAGTGCCACTCTCTCTCTCGCTCTCTCTTCGCTCTCTCCTCCCAGTCCAGATCAGAGCACATCATCAACAGAGCACTCTGGAAACACGGGAACGTGCCATCTGTGAATGATCACTTAAAAGCAATTTAGAAAGTAAAGGATAAAAGAGTGTTTCATCTCACTCTCTCTCTCTCTCTCTCTCTCTCTCTCTCTCTCTCTCTCTCTCTCTCTCTCTCTCTCTCTCTCTCTCTCTCTCTCTCAGTACCTACGCCCCTGTGAAGCAGTTTCTACGGGTGGACAAAGACAAGGTACTACGTCTATCATCAGAATCTCTCCGATCTCTTATATGTATCAGTCAATGGTACTTTTCAACAGAACATAATTGTAGCTGAAGAACCCTTTTAGGTGCTAGATAGCACCTTTTATTCTAAGAGTGTAGCTGTGCTGTTGAGGAAATAGAGCAAGCACACTTGTAGTTGTTTCGTTTGGAGCACAGCCCTGCATCCCTGATATCTATCACACATGCAATCCAAAAGCGGTCGATTATAAATCGAAATCTGGGTCCGGTGGGCATAATTTAAAAGCTTATTCTATTAGCCAGAATGACTAGCTAAGTTATACAATACGATAGATAGGCTTTCACAATGCAATTCATGGAAATGGATCATAATTTGCATACAGGTGCGTGTGTCGCGCCAATCTTCTTCAACGTAGACAAGCAGGCTCATTCTGTTCAGAATAACCTAAGGGATGACGCTATGTCATCTTATAAGTTTACAAACATAATGATCATAAACGTTGACGCTGTATATGACATGACTCTTATGATATGGAAATGTAAAGTGCACGTTTGGACGGGTGTTTGGCTTGCTTGTATGACACCAAAGCAGTATTTACAATCCTCAACGTCTCATCTTTCACAATACATCGAGTCCTCATAATTCACAGCATTTCCCTCACTCAGTCAACCAAAAATGTGCAAAAGTCTTAATATCCTAATGTTTCTTTAGACCTGCCTAAACGAAAGAAGAAAATGGCTCTGTTAAAATGTAGCTGCCCCAAGGCTGCGTCATTGCCAGCTATTTTTATTAATCGAGGCCCGGCTATTTCAGTGTTAAACGGCCATATGGCACTGCACATATGCTTTTGGGTCAAGTGCAAGTTGCCGATGGTTGATGATCACTTGTGATTTATCAGGTCTTTGTTAATTGCTGCAGTTGTGAACCTTAGGAAATATATAACTGAAATTGTTCAAGGAAGAAATTAATGCGATTCTGTAGATGCTCTGTTTTTAATTTAAATAGATGTTCTACCATGTATTGCATACTTTTTATTTGATATTTGACCATATCATGTTTTAGGTTATTTCTAGCTGTTGGTGGAGCTTTAGGTATTGTCTACTAATGTAGCCAGCTTTTGGGGAGTAATTAAGTGTATGTAATGACATTTACAAATGCATTCATTTCACAATTTATAAATATCCCATTCATGATATATATAAATACCTTATAAATAATCTTATGAATTGACAATAACTACTTTATAACTGGTACATTATTAGAACATTATTAATAATTGTGGACATACTATGATCAAACACCTTATTCATTATCATATGAATAAATGAATAAATAATTACAAATGTTTAAATGTGTAAATGGCTATTTAGTGATTTCTTATTGACATTTACAAATGTAGGAAGAATTATTAATAAATGGTAAGTCAACTCTTTACAAACTGTTTACCTCCACAGGTTCAGATTTTTAACCCAGCCTTCTTCAAGTACATCCATGACCGCTGGACCAGGCACCACGGACGCTACCCCTCCACAGGCATGCTGGTTCTGTTCTTCGCTCTGCACGTGTGTGACGAAGTGAGGCACTCACACACACACACACACACACACACACACACACACACACACACACACACACACACACACACACACACACACACACACACACACACACACACACACACACACACACACACACACACACACACACACACACACACCTCTCGGTCTGGTAGGATTGACATGAACAGGATTTGTTGGTCTATCTGTAATGTTTGAAAACCTTGGTCTTGTTTTCCAGGTGAATGTTTTTGGCTTTGGCGCTGACAGTCGAGGCAACTGGCACCATTATTGGGAGCAGAACCGCTACTCTGGAGAGTTCCGGAAAACAGGGGTACATGATGCAGACTACGAGGCCCAGATCATTGATTCGCTGGCGAAGGCCGGAAAGATCACAGTTTTTCCAGGAAAGTGAAGGCTGGCGGTGTGGTGGGCTGGCTTACAGGAACACTAGAGTAACCATCACCACCATCTTTATGTGCTTAGTTATCTGTTTCTTTGTGATTTGCATAGAGAGGGTTCCATAACACTAGATCATACATTGCCTGATGACCCTGTTCCCATTGTGCAGGAGGGTAAGATGCTGATGGTTGTGAGTGGAACTACATGTGACTACACACTCTGCCCCCAACAGGCCTACCTCCATAGCCTTCAGCCCTGAGGAGAAATGAACAGTCAGAACTATAGGAATAATGTAGTGGGGGCGGAGAAGTCTGGCCTAGCCACTGTATGGACCTGTGAACCAGTCCCATCCACTATCCCACCTCCTGCTCATCCGCAAGGGGTTGAGTCATCACACGCCTTAGGGGTCTCACACCCAGAGACTCAGCCCCCCTCCCACTCTGTAGCCACCACCCTAAATGTCATGGCAACAAGTGACGGACACTGATCTACCCCTGCCGTGTTCACACCCACCTGTATAGCTGCTGTTAAAGCCCCCTTGCCCCTCGGAGCTGGGAGTACTAGGTAGTTGAAGTTTACGTGGTTGGAAGCCCAGAGGCTTACTGTTGTAATTATATGACCATCATGTTGAAGGTATGTACGGCCCACAGGGATTTGACCACATATACAGTATTAACCGTTTGATTTGTTTTAACCATTTTAAGTGACTAATCATCCTGCTAATTAGGTGGATCGGGGAGAGGCTTACACATGGTCAACAACAACTCAAGCAGACATATCGTGATAAGACTAACACTACTCACTCATTAACATACACACACACTCTTCCACACATACACCGTTCACACAATGTTCTTGGTCATTTAGAGCTAATACCACTAAGTATAGGACTGAGTACAAAGAGCTCACACTAAAATGACCTGCTGCCTCCTGCTGCCTATTAAGGGATACTGCATCACTCTGAGGCCCATACATTATATGTACATAGGACAAACTGAAGGCTGCCTCCTCTGTGTCTAATGATGGCCACTTGATAATGGTAAGTAATATGGCACAACATAACTAACCCGACTGCTATTAGAAAATGCCACTATATTTTCAGATCAGAGTTTAGGAACTCTAAAATGGTAGGTAGCTTAGCGGGTAGTCTAGGCAGGTAGTCTAGCAATTAAGAGTGTCGGACAGTAACTGAAAGGTTGCTGGTTCAAATCCCTGAGCTGACTCGGTTAGAAATCTGTCTGTGCTCTTGAGCAACACACTTAACCCTGTTGCTTTTGTAAGTAGCTCTGGATAAGGGCGTGTGCTAGTTTAGTTAAATGTAAAAACTGTCTTTAGTCCTGGCTGCAGTAGATATAAGCCAGTTTGGCAATGTGACATTCAGTTAAGGATTTCTGCTGTTGTGTAATCCTATGATGATATCATAAATATGGTATATACCATTATGTACTGTATGATATACTTGTATTATATCTATCCTTTGCACATCATGGAGTTCTTATCTGACACTCCGACATTGAGTTGGGCAGATCACTGTAACTGATTCCTATACATACTCATTTCTGTGTATCTCTACCTGACACACATACTTTAAGGATATCTACGGAGTGCCAGTGAGTTTTTATCAGACCTCACTCCTTACTAGTGTGTGTGAGAGTGAGTGCTGTAAACAAAATTGTGTGATTTACTTAGTGTTGTCAAAGTGAGATTTTCAGTTAGACCCCTCTCATAACAAAATAGACACATATCAGAAATTTACAGCAATGTGACAACACACACACACATCCATGCTTGCGTGCCTTGTCCCAGTGTTGGACATACCTTTCCTGCAGTGCACCATAAACCTCAGTACACGTGTGCTACCTTAAGCTTGATTTAGTCTGCACAGGACATTCACACAAACCCAAAGCCCCTTATACTATGGGTACTGCTATTGTGATCATAACAGCGTGTCAGCCATGTCTCTTACACACATACACATATTCTGAGGGCTTCAAATGTCTTCTCTGACTTAGACCATACACCTTATATTATACCCACTCCCTCTGGTCTCGCCTGGCTGAGAGCTGTGCCTTCTGGACCCATATGATTCACTCTGCCTTTCTCTTGGAGACACGTAGAGAGGCTTCCTTTATGCGGTTGCTTTTTAAACAACTCATTATCTAGAGATGAAAGAAAATCAATTCTTATCTGTGACTAGAAATGGGTAAAGTTGATGATTATGTTTGTATTCATTTGCTCTTCTCAAGCAGTGTTTTGCCATTGTGTCTGTGATTCGTATCTGCTGAGGTATCGTGTTCAAGATGACAGCCGATGGCATTGTGTCTAGTGGTTAAAACATGTCTCCACCTTATGTCTGTGTTTTACATGGAATGTTTCTTAGTAAGTATACCCAACACTTTCCTGGGTGATCCTACTGACTACGCCAGAAATAAAATGTGCAATACATACTCAAAGAGAATCAAACACAATGGATATTGTTCTAATGATTGGACATAACTTTAATTCCGTTACTCCCAATTACTTTTGTAATAACTGTTTATACAACAGGACAATACCCATATCTACTGTATCAATAAAGCTAGCACATTGAAGCTGAACGCCACGTTTTAGCTCAAAGTGCATAAGGATACAGTATGTTCCCCAATATGTTGTTTGATTGCTGTGTACACTGTGGGAAACTGACTGTGTAAAAGGTGAGAAATCCCTTTCAACTCTGCTGTCCCTGATAGTATTATTCCGTAATGGATAGTTTTGAATGTATTTGAGTTCATCGGGTCTGGCTTGAGTGGCTTCTAGTGATAACTGAATGGTCTCTTATGAAGCATCTATGCTGTTGCAGTGTTTTTCTGGTTTCATCTCCAGCTCTTCATTAGAGGTCTCTTGTGCACAACAATATATACCGACAACAGACTGATGGTCCCATCAGTGTTACTATCATTATTACCAATAGAATCCTCATTAGTATTATGACTGTCATTGGTTGTAAGCACTCGCTCCTTACTACTTAAAACCTCAGTGTGTGTGATGGACTGTTTTTAATCACATGCTGTTGTGAAAATAAAAGCAACATGAAAAAAATGGTGGTTTTCTGCATCTTTTCTACAGTGGGGCAGTAAGAGCACTTACAACACGTCAGCCCCTGTACTAGCGCTGGACATGGTTACCTAGCATCAGACTGACCAGATAAATAGGTCATCTGATCATCACCTATGAACTACAGGAGAAGACAGATTTAAATACTAGTAGGAGGAGAAATTAAGAAATCAAGTGTTATCAGTATTTTTCTTCCACAACATGGAATTCATCAAGACATGAATGCATTGTGACGTTCATAAGTGGCAATAAAATGCATTTCACAGAATTGACAATGTCATGTCACCCATTTATTTAAATTCATTATTAATTGACTACATTAATATTGAGATGACAGACAATAAAACTGTTACACAGCTGGTGGCGCTGACAGGTGCCACGGTTGCTGTTGTGAATGTACATTACAACTGGCAGGAAAGACAGTCTGCAGAGAACACATCTCCCCACAGTCCGGGAGGGGAAGTGAAACACAATGACATGGAAGAGGCCAATGAAATAGAGAGAAACAAGCAATGAACTGAAGCAGTTTACCGTTGAGTATTTTCATCGTTAGTTAAAGTGGGAGAAGGAGGACTAATACTATCTACCTCAGGACAGATCAGGTAGGATGTTGGGGGTAGCATCTTCGTACACCTATCAATCATTTGATCACCTAATCCTTCGGCCACAGATCTTGCAGGGAGCCATCAAATTGTGCATGGATCAAAACCATGTTATCCTCCTTAAAATTGCAGATGCATCTTTCAGAGAAAGGTGGCTCTTGTATCCGCTTCCCTTTCTAACCTTTGGATGGGTGAATGTTTCTATACAATTTTCTGGAACGTCCAGTTCAGAGTCACAGAGAACAGAGCTGGAACATTTCAGTGGGGTTGGATCGAGGGATCTTTCCCCATAATCATTCACCACACCCCAGCCTCCTCTATTTCTTTTCACTCAGTTTAAGTTGGGCAAACTGGTTGGCCATCTGCAAAGCCTCCTCTATGCAGTGTGTGTTCCTGCCAGTTGCCTGGGCAGACATATCCTTGCCACCACCTTTGCCATCCATCAGAGGGCAGAGCTCCTGCACCCATTCACTGGCCTTCAGACCCCGGTTGGCCACATCCTGGTAGAGGAGAAAGTCAACAGATAAGATACTGTCACAACAAAAATGTAAGGTCATTGCATTAAGCACACATAAGGAGCTAATCTGTGAATGGATGTAAACACACAGGTTGAGCACATGGCTTACCTGGGGCACCTGGCATAAACAGATGATCTTTCCAACATCGTTGTCTACGGTGAATAGCATAGCAGCAGTCTGGGGGGACTGGGTCTTCAGCAGCTTCAGAGACTCATTCAGAGCCTGGGACACAAAAATACACAGTGAAAGGGTTAGAAAATAGAAGTGGAATTAGAAAAATTTCTGATTCGAATTTAGGGATAATCTGTGCCGTGGTGTGTTGTAATTCTCCAGAGTGGTAGGGTTGGCTGTAGAGGAGAGAAAATGATGCTGTTACCTTGGCAGAGGCTCCGCTTTCCATCTCCATGACTACTAGCAGCTGGTTAGGGCTGCTGTCAATCATCTCCTTGGTCTTTTCAAGAACCTGGGGGAGGAGAGGCAGAGATAATATAGCAATTAAAGACCAGCTGAACCAGATAACATGAGGAAAACACCATTCATATAGAATGACCTGCATACTCCCCAACTACACAGCCTACATAGTATATCAGTTTCTATGAAAAGTAGTATACCTAAAAAAAAAAAAAAGAAATCTCCACCAACCCCCATGTCTGCCCCCCCCCCAAACCCCCATGTCTGGACCCTCTCTCGTACCCTTTTCTGGACATCAGCCTTGCTGGCGCGGTCCAGGTCATCCATGGTCTTCTTCAAGCCCTTCAGGGCTTCCCTCATCTTATCCTTCTGCCACTGGGAGATCACTGCCATGCCCAGAAACTGCAACACAGAACAGAGACATAGTAAGTAAACACACAGATGGACACGGCTCATTAAGGGCTGGATGTTCTGCGACAGCCCTCACCTCTGTCATGTCAGCGATTTCCTTCTGCACGTCTTTATTGGGGGCGGTCTGAACCTTCACCTTGTCCCCCAGAGCAGACAGAGACTGTCTCAGAGCATCTGCTTTCCTGTGGGCCTGAACAGAGCAGGGTGGGGACGGGATTCAAGTTAGTCAGTTACCGTTGAGTAAATAGCAGTTATGAAAGAGTGATACCTATACCATCATCACCCAGTGATTTGACTAAGAACCTGTAGTATAATGTAGAACACGAATGTCAAGCATCCACTAATGGTTGGGAACCTTTCTGTCCTCTCACCTTCTGTGCTTCTGCTCCTGTCACTGCGACGATACGGCGGATTCCCTTGGCGATGGCCTCCTCTGACACGATGACAAAAGGTGCAGCATGGCCAGAGTTCCGCAAGTGCCTGAAGTTACAGATAGAATGTACAGAATACAACCGAGCAACAGTCTCATAGTAAATTCTCAAACAACATCTCTGTATTTCTGAATCCTGAGATATAATTATGTAAAGCAACGGCAAGGGGAGCTGTGTACTCACGTTCCTCCGCAGAACTCGATGGAGGTGTAGGAGCCGGTAGCGCCGCTGGGGTCAGCCAGAAGGTCAGCCACGGGGATGCCAATGGACACCACGCGCACCGGGTCAGGGTAGGTCTCATCAAACACAGCACGCAGACCCTGGATGGCTTTAGCTGCCGCCAGGGGGGTATCCATGGCATAGACAGGCTGTAGAGAGACAGAAGGAGCGGATGTCGTGACTTGGTAATACACGCTTGAAAACAGTGCATTCTGTGAGGAGGAGAAAAGGATGACAGGAGCCTTGGGGTGACAGTGTATAAAAGAAAACAGGAGACGATACAGAATGTTAAGGTGCAATAAGGCAAGGAAACAGTCAAGGAATACTCAAATAGAACAATAGACAACAGGCCCTAGATCAATAACACCAGCAACCAAAGAGCTGTGTGAAAACAACACTTGATCAAACAGAAATGAACATACCCCCTACTCATACTTTCAGTGACCTATGACCTCTCACCTTTGCATCGCGGATCATTGTGCAGGCAATCTCCTCTGTGCATCGCACCTCTTCTGTGCTCAGAGCACCTTTGGCGGTGAAGTCAAAGCGCAGGCGGTCAGGAGCCACCAGGGAGCCACGCTGGTCAGCCTCTCCCAGGACCTCCCTCAGGGCAAAGTTCAGGATGTGGGTGGCAGTGTGGTTACTCATGATGGGCCTACGACGAGCCTGGGGAGGAGGGGGGTTTGGACAAGTAGAGATGTAATAACTTTTCAATATCAAGGCAGTTAAGAAAATATCATGAAATTGAGTCATTAAAATGTACTTTTGAGTGATGCATTACCTCATCCACATGCAGAATGACGTTATCGCCAACCTTCAGAGTGCCGTAAACCGTTCCTACATGCAGCACGTATCCACCCCGGACTTGAGTGTTCTTCACTGTGAACTCCATCCTCTGAGGAAGGGAGTAAATGTGGTGTGAGAGGGAGACAGAGAATTACATTACAGTCATTGAGCAGAGGGACATAGAGGAGCAATTAGGATTAAGTGCCTTGCTCAAGGGCACGTTGACAGACATTCCACCGAGTGGGGATTTGAACCAGCGACCTTCCACCTACTGGCCTAACGCTCTTAACCGCTAGGCTACCTGCTGCCAACATTCATGTCTAATATGGCTTTTACAACTGGCCGGTCTGTCCTCTCTGTAGGTCCTTACATCATCTACAGAGTCGTCCTCTCTCAGCATGTAGCCCTCGTCGAAGCTCTGTCCTCCCTGCTCCGCATAGAACGAAGTCTTGTCCAGCAGAACCCCACACTCCTGCCCTGTTGTCACCTCATCCACAAAGGCACGCTCCCTCCTCAGAGCCAGCACCGTGCTCACAGCCTGCTCAAACACTGGGACAACCACAGAGAAATATACAGGGATTAAAACAGACACAAGCAAGAAAGCGATTTGAATAAATACCAAGCAAACCATCTTTCTGAGTTGGTTAATAAAACTGAGCTGATTTTATTCGCATGTCTCACCATATTTGCCACTGTCGTCAGCACTGTAGCTGTACTTGAGTATGTCGTCAGTAGCAGCGATGCCTTTGTTGCGAAGGTCCTCGATGGCATAGATGTCCAGCATGATGTGGTCCTCATCCCCAGAGCCCTTCCCCTGGGACTTAACCTGAATGGGAGGGACATGGATGAGACAGCCCAATCCCCGTTCTATTTACATTGAATAAACTTTCAACTAACTTTAAACCAATGATGAATCAGTCATTCATTATGTGGAAACATCATACTCATTATTTAGATAGGGCTAAACATGCCATTTGGCTTTCTGATATCATATGACCTTATTGAAGTGATTTGGCCCTTCACTCAACATGGAATGGAGCTTTAACACTGCAAGTAATGGAGCTGTAATGTATTATAAATATTGATTTATCTAATAAGCAGAACAAGGCACTTGTCACTTACAGTGCAATTGTCACTTACAGTGCAATGAGAAATGCTGACAGAGGAAAGCATTCATGTCTGTAGACATTCACAAAGCAGTACATTTCCCACCTCCACAGGCAAATTAAAAAATCCACATCAACTCCATGCCAATCCAAGGCTCCATCTTTTCTACTGGTCACCATTTCTCTACTCTCACCTGGGCAGCCTTCTTCTCCTCTTCAAAAGCAGCAACATCCACCATCATCCCCCTCTCCTCAGCAATTAGGGCAGTGAGATCCAGGGGGAAACCGTATGTGTCATACAGCAACCAGGCGGTGTCACCTTCACAAGGAGAGAAGAGAAAAAGGGTTTTTAAAGAGCATTTTGTTTTGACAACAAGGTAAATGTTTCTAATTAATCCAATTTGCTAATGTAGCCCTTCAGTACCAGGGATGGTCTTGCTGTCTCCCAGACTCTGGATCTTTCTGTCCAGGATCTTTCGCCCCCTGCTGAGTGTCTTGAGGAACTGCTCCTCTTCCTCGTTGATGATGTCCTTTACCATGTCTGGGTCTTTCTTCAACTCAGGGAAGGCATCGCCCTGGAGAGGGAAAGGGGATACCTAGTCAGATGCACAACTGAAATGCATCTTCCACATTTAACCCAACCCATTTAACCCAACCCAATTAGGTTGGTGCGGGTTGCTGCTCTAAATCACCGTCAACCGCCCTGGGAGCAGTTGTTGTTGGGAGTTAACTGCCTTGCTCAAGGCCAGAATGACAGATTTTTCCACCTTCGAGGAGACAGCAGAGGAAAACAGGAAAGGACGAAGACAGAAGGAGAGATGGTGAATAACATGAAGTGGGATGATGTTCTTACCAGGGACTCTACCACCACGTCAACTAGGGTAGCAAAGAAGCCTTTTTGAGCACCCAGCTTCTCGTGAGAGTACCTCACAGCACGACGCAGGATCCTCCTCAACACATATCTGAACACACAGAGGGAGAAGGTTCAAATGTGCACATTAAGAGATTGATGTTCACACAAACATAGTCCAGAGTCAGCCAGACAGTTAAAAGGACTCACCCTCTTCCTGTGTTGTCTGGCCTGCCCCCGTCAGAGAGGGCGATGGTGATGGTGCGGGCGTGGTCAGCCAGGACACGGTAGGCCATGTCAATGCCATCTACGTCCTCAACACCAACCTTTCCTGTGTAGTCCCTGGCTCCTGTACCCTGTTCAGAACAACCACAATGGTACTGTCAGACAGGTCATTCAGAGCACCCAGAGAGTAATGGTAAATAGTGTTTGGTAGTGGTGCTTGCCTTCTGGATGGCCTGGAAGTAGGGGATGAAAAGGTCTGTGTCATAGTTGGACATCTTATTCTGCAGCACAGAGACCAGACGCTCCAGACCCATGCCTGTATCAATGCTCTTCTTAGGTAGGGGCTTCAGCTCTGTCTCAGACTCCCTGGTGGGGGAGGAACAGGTTCAGCCAGATCCTGCATCTACGCACATGTGCATTACACAGGACTTGAATTAAACACAATATTCTTATTTGTTTCAGAAAACTAGGCGTGTCACTACTTTACAGGACATACATTTGAACGTAAAAATATTTATCAAAATGTATGGCAGAAATGCCTTCTGGAACATGGGAACTTTCATGTGCCTAAAAAAACTTATGCCATCTTAAATACGAATACAATTGTAAAATTCGATGCCTAGTTGGTTTTGCCTTGGGGGAAAAAAACACCTGTCTCCGGATTACATCTTCAAACTAAGGGCAACCATGGAATCTGTGACAGAGAGGGAGACGCGTACATTGTGTCACCTCTTGCTTTCATTGCACGCAGAGTCAGGGTAAATGCAACACTTTGGGCAGCCTGGCTCATTGCGAACTAATTTGCCAGAATTTTACATAATTATGACATAACATTGAAGGTTGTGCAATGTAACAGGAATATTTAAACTCATGGATGCCATCCGTTAGATAAAATACGGAACGGAATAAACGTTTTGTTTTCGAGGTGATAGTTTCCGGATTTGACCCAAGGCTCGTATTTCTGTGTGTTTATTATAGTTAAGTCTATGATTTGATAGAGCAGTCTGGCTGAGGGGTGGTAGGCAGCAGCAGACTCGTAATAGTCAAAGGTATATGGTTTAGAGATAAATAGTCGACGCGTTATAAATCCTGTAATAACTTGCGGCTGAACTTGAAATGGGTTCCTTCGTTATTTTACCTTTCATGTCGTCTTCCATAGAGAATGTCTTGATCTACTTCAAATAAGGTCTGTGTATCGTGCATTCTTAAACCGCCTCGGCGTTTTGATATCCGTGTAAATCTCACTAGGATAAGGTAACATTTGTCAACATATTTTCATAATTCCACTCCACAATTTTTTTTTGCTTATATTTAGTCAATATTGATCAGAGTTACCTTGTCCTATGGATATCTACACAGTTATAAAATTGGCAAGGTGGTGTAAGCCTACACGAAACAGACCTTATTTTAAGTGAATCTAAAAATATCCTATGGAATAAATGAATGAAGGAACCGCTTTTCAGATTTTGCTAGAAGGTAGTCAATTCTTACCATGCCCATTATTAAAATAGGATTTCCTGCATATAGAAATTAGTTGTTTTCAACATTCATCACAGGTAACTTAATCTATTTTTATTCAAACAGTTGAGAGTATGTCTCCTAAGCAGACTCTTCAGTATCATTGTCACTTCAGAGCTGTATGTGTGTGTGTTTTACAGATGGCAGAGAAAAGCAGAGCACCAGTGTGGGACTATTACATGGAATTGGCACCAGGGAAAGCAAGGTGACTTATTTGTGATAAAGATGAAAGAATGGGGACAGCAACAGCTAAATCACCTTAACACCTAGGGGAATCACCTTAACACCTATAATATGCATTATATTACGTTAAAATAAGTGTTCATTCAGTATTGTTGCAATTGTCATTATTACAAAAATGTGTGTGTATACTGTATATATAGGCCAATTAATAGGTATCTGCTTTTTTTGTCCTCCAGTGATCGTTATCGGCGATGAAAAATCATAATCGGTCGACCTCTAGTTGGGAGTTCATTTTCCTGTAAAGTTAAGACGTTGTCAGCTATAGGATATGGTCATTATTAGAACTGGCTAGTCAACCAACTTAACGTTACTAGCTAGCTTACAAGCTAGAAACTAACAAATATATTGTTCAGAAAGTTGCCTGGTTTGCTAGATTGACATACAGTGCATTCGGAAAGTATTCAGACCCAGTAACTTCCACATTTTGTTACGTTACAGCCTTATTCTAAAATGTATTTTTTATTAATATTCTAAAATGTATTTTTTATTAAAAATAATTCCCTCAATCTCCACACAATTCCCCATAATGACGAAGTGAAAACAGGTTATAATTTTTAAAGTGTATAAAAAACTAAAACATTACATTTACATAAGTATTCAGACCCTTCACTCAGTACTTTGTTGAAGCACCTTTGGCTGCGATTATAACCTTGAGTGTTCTTTGGCACAATCTTGGCACACCTGTATTTAGGGAGTTACTCCCATTCTTCTCAACCTCTGTCAGATTGGATGGGGAGTGTCGCTGCACAGCTATTTTCAGGTCTCTCCAGAGATGTTCGATTGGGTTCAAGTCCGGGATCAGGCTGGGCCACTCAAGGACATTCAGAGACTTGTCCCGAAGCCACTCCTGCGTTGCCTTGGCTGTGTGCTTCGGGTCGTTGTCCTGTTGGAAGGTGAACCTTCATCCCAGTCCGAAGTCCTGAGTGCTCTGGAGCAGGTTTTCATCCAGGATCTCTCTGTTCTTTGCTCCGTTCATCTTTCCCTCGATCCTGACTAGTCTACCACTCCCTGCCGCTGAGGAGTGGCTTCCGTCTGTCCACTCTACCATAAAGGCCTGATTGGTGGAGTGCTACGGAGATGGATATCCTTCTGGAAGGTTCTCCCATCTCCAGAGGAACTCTGGAGCTCTGTCAGAGTGACCATCGGGCTCTAGGCCAACTCCCAGACCAAGGCCCTTCTCCCCTGGTTGCTCAGTTTGGACGGGCGGTCAGCTCTAGGAAGGGTCTTGGTGGTTCCAAACTTCTTCCATTTAAAAATAACGGAAGCCACTATGTTCTTGGGGACCTTCAATGCTGCAGATATTTTTTAGTACCCTTCCCCAGATCTGTGCCTCTACACAATCCTGTCTCGAAGCTCTACGAACAATTCATCGAACCTCGTGGCTTGGTTTTTGCTCTGACATGCATGGTCAACAAAGGGACCTTTATATAGACAGGTGTGTGCCTTTTCAAATTAAGTCCAATCAATTGAATTTACCACAGGTTGACTCCAATCAAGTTGTAGAAACATCAAGGATGATCAATGGAAACAGGATGCACCAGAGCTCAATTTTGAGTCTCATAGCAGAGGGCCTGAACATGTTAGTAAAGAAGGTATGTTATTTTAACAAATTTGCAAAACAAATCTAAAAACCGGTTCACTTTTTTATTATGGTGTGTGTCGATTTGAGATGTTTTTATTTATTTAATCCATTTTAGAATAAGGCTGTAATGTAACAAAATGTGGAAAAAGTCAAGTGGTCTGAATACTTTCCCAAATTCACTGTACACTAAATTCCTTTTTAAACAGATGGGTTTATTGGCTTTAAAATACACCAGTTAAGCTATTTTGGACCACCAGGCTGCTGATGTCATGTAGACTGTCGTTTTGATGTTTACACGTTTTCATAACGACAAGTTTGTATTTGGATGACAATAGAATGTTCATGATGTCACTGCGACAACTGTATACAGACAGACGTGTCGATAGATGTAGTATAAACCAGCGTTTAGTCTTGAAATCTTTGGTTGTACACTACAGTACTCACTGTTTAGCACATGGACTCACAAGTGAATCCTTAAAGAGATTGGTGAGGCTTAAGAAGCTGGAATGTTGCTAAATAGGTGTAGACAAAGAGCTCTCCAGTAGGTGAACCAAAACATTCAAGGACAATTTTCTCAAAAGTAAAGTAACAAGTTTATCAACTTTCAAAACAGAATTACTTTCCCATTGTTCCTCAACTATAGTGTATGATATACCATTTTCTAGCTCTGAGTCTACTTTTATCCAATGTAAAAAACACCATTCAAATTTTGCTACATGACCCAATCAAGTCAGTCGGTCACATATTTTACAGCCATTTATAAATTAATTACCTGTTGTACTGGATGAACACCAGGTTCCAAATCTCCAGCACATTGGGGTCATCCATATTGACCAGGTGGGCTGCATCTCTCCCCCCGATGCGGTCAAAATGGATCTCACTGCAGGGCCCACAAGGACCTGTGTCCCCCATCTCCCAGAAGTTATCCTTCATGCTGCCGGGTATAATACGAGCCTCGTCCATTCTGTCACCCAGGGAGGAGACACAGGTAAAACAGGGGTGTATTCATTAGTCATATTCCCTTAAAAAATATTTTTCAACAAAAACGAAAGGTTCTATTGGATAAATTCATGTAAGGTCCCTCCCAGTTTGGTACCGTTTGCTTCAATTTGGTTCCTAAAGTAAACGCTAAATGGTTTCCATTGCACATTACAAAACGTTTTGCAATGGAATCCAACTAATAAATCCTTCCCAGGTGAAACTCAGAAGAGAGAGGTTACAGTAGGAGCAGGTTGGGAGGGAACATGAGCACAGAGCGAGAACATGACTGTTCTCACAAGACTGTTTTTGTAACCAGCAAAGTGGCGTCTAGAGGTTAGAAAAGGGAACAGTACCCTGAGAGAATTATCACCCAACACAGTGTTACTGACCACAATAACAAGAATAGAAAGAGTGCAGCCTATTTCTATCATTCAGGTAGATTTGGATATATAATGGCCTTATTCGATCTGCCAAGAATTTCCTACTCCTGAAACTCACTTACCCGAGGTCCAGCCATATCTGTTTACACTCCAGATCTGGATCCAGCCCAGCTTCTTCATGACCACCGAAGTAGGTTACGTACAGACGCTCGATGGGAATCCCAAATTCCTTAGTCAGCAGCTCCAGGGCCATCGTACAAGCAAGGTGCTGCAGGGAGAGGAGTCAGCAGGAAAGGAAATAAGAGATATATAATCAATTAATCTTCCCAACACGCAAACACTATCTTGAGAGACTTGTTAAAATGTTGCAACGTCATTACAGATGAGATGACTACTACCGTATCTAACATCCGGTCTCCATGACTTACTTTAAAGTAGTCTCCGAAGGACCAGGAGCCCAGCATCTCAAAGAAGGTGTGGTGGTACACATCCTTGCCCACATCATCCAGGTCATTGTGCTTGCCCCCAGCGCGGATGCACTTCTGTGTGTTAGCTGCACGCTTGAGTCTGGCCATGGGGTGGGACGGATCAATGGTGTTCAGGAAGATAGGTTTGAACTGGAAGGGGAGGTTGGATAGGTGGACAAAGACATAGGGTGGGTAAGAAAGATAGCGTTAAATTGGGATGAGTATACTTCAGTCTATTCTATTCTAAAAGCTTAAAATATGGACAGAATGTATGAGTTTAGGAGACATCATTTTAAGAACAATACACTTCCAGAGGGTATTATTCCACTGTGCTAAGACACATCCACCGAGTTGAGGCTTTAATTAGCCAATAGAGCCACACTCTCTACAGAACTGCAGGGGAGAAGTATGGGGGAAGGGATAGTATTGCTGCGTACCTGGTTCATGCCAGGGGAGAAGTATGGGGGAAGGGATAGTATTGCTGCGTACCTGGTTCATGCCAGGGGGGGAAGTATGGGGGAAGGGATAGTATTGCTGCGTACCTGGTTCATGCCAGGGGGGAAGTATGGGGGAAGGGATAGTATTGCTGCGTACCTGGTTCATGCCAGGGGGGGAAGTATGGGGAAGGGATAGTATTGCTGCGTACCTGGTTCATGCCAGCATTAGCGAAGAGCAGTGTGGGGTCATCCAAAGGTATGGTGGCGGATGAATGGACATACTGATGTTCATGGCAACGGAAGAAGTCGATGAACTTCTCACGGATCTGAGCAGCAGGCAGCAAAGAGTCCATTCTGAAAGGACTGACGATCACACAGACAGTTCAAAAACAGTTAGGAACAAACACATGAAATGGCGGTGAGGGAGAAAGTATGGGTAGGCAGGCCCGAATACTGTAGGTAACAAACTAAAGTTGCAATTAAATTATTATGTGTCCTTGCTTCCACTGGAATAGCAAGCAAATGGAAACATGGGTTTTGCTTCTTTTTTTGGGGGGAAAACTGAATATCAGCTTCAACCAAATTCATGTGAAAACCATGTTTACTTTAGAGCACATTCCTGACTGGACCTATAAAACACTAATTGCAGCTGCCTTCCACATCCTTGGATAGGCATATGCAGCATGTTTATGACAAGTTTGGCCCCAGGGTCTGTCTAGGCCTTAGACCCATTATCTTCAATGTTGAAGCTTCATAGCAGGCCTGGCTGGAAGGCAGGAGAAGATCCCACATGAACACAACACTCCTCTTTGTATGACTACCTTTAAAGGTAGGTACCTTTTTTGTGGTCCTTCTGTAGCTCAGTTGGTAGAGCATGGCGCTTGTAACGCCAGGGTAGTGGGTTCGATTCCCGGGATCACCCATACGTAGAATGTATGCACACATGACTGTAAGTCGCTTTGGATAAAAGCGTCTGCTAAATGGCATATATAAGCAATTTCCTGAACCTCCTCTGAGGTATGATTTTAATTTTGCTGTATACAGTAATTCTAATTTACGTTTGCCAGTCAATCTTAAACTTTCAAAGATTACTTGATTACTTAGCTAGCCCTTACTTTAAAGTAAAACCAAGTCATGTGTGGACATATAGCCTATGTCACAGCTTAATTAAAAGGTAACAGAGGTCCTATTTCCTGAGGTGGAATCCTTGATAATCCAGGAAACTCCACTGCTGGTGTAAATTACCTTCCATGTGTCTCCTCTGAGGGTTAACAGCCAATGGCATGTACTGGTCTAGCCCTTGATCATGACTCTCAGTTCCATTACATATAAGAGTAATTGGATGAAATAGTCTTCTGTATGGGGGAGTTCTGTTCAGAGCCCAAAAGCATAAGTACCTTCTCTTTCATATCAGCCAGAAATAAAATAACATTTTTTTTTTAAAGTTTCAATTGATTCACATGATGCCATCCATGTTACAGTGCTTGTTTAGAGAAAACAGATGGAAGCCAAGAGGTGACCACCTGTGCTAATTAGCTATCTTACATGCTCCTAACACCTGTGTGTAAAGACTGGTGGACACTACACGACTTTCAAAATCCTAACATCGCTAAGAATCTTACATTAAACGACCGTCTTTCCAGTAGTTTTTGTGTGTGTGGCCAACATAGCGGTGCGCACACTAAACGCTGTGGCACCGCTGGTGGTCACGTACTACAAGATTTTTCACGTGGTCGAAGCCACGCCCTCCCGCGAAACAATGACGTGATTCGATTGGACGCAGCTACGAACTGTCACTCAAAGTAACCTTAAACGTTCAGTAAGACTTTAAAAATATATTACATAAATAAATAACATTAAACCTGTTTAAAATATAGGGACGTCTGACTGCTCAAAGACGAGAACCATAGCCCTCAGATTGCGTATTGGACTCGATTACATCAAAAGACTGCCGCCAACTACATCGGTATTTTGTCTTCGACCTCAAGTGTCTGGGACAGCTAAATCGTGGCCAAAATCTTGTAGTGTACACCGGCTTTAAGTCGGGAAGTGTATAGCGGAAGTTTCGTCAGATGGAGGCATCCATATTGACCTGTGCAAAACTGCTGCAGTATGTTTATCTTTTTTAATTGAATTATTACTTATTGACGATGAAAGGGCCATATGCTTCGAAAGCTGTGTCATTGGCGATGATTGACAATACTAAACCTTAACGTAGCGTCGGGTTGCAATTGTAACCTGCAATTGTAACCTGCCCTGACCGATGCTAAAATGAGGCGGTTACATTGAGTCATTCCACGTCTCCCTCTGCAAATTCGTTGACTAGCAATACATTCGTTCTTAATGGTTAACTAGCTAGCCAGCCCATATAGGTAACTAGCTAAATAGTTAGCTAATGGGAATAACTTTAAACCCAGCTAGTTAATACCATAGTAAGGCATAATCCAACGGTGTATGAATAATTGCCATTCTCCTTTCTCATGTCATTAATGAAAACGTCAGCTATACGCGACATTCGAACGAATTAAGTAGCTATATTAGACATAAATCCGCTGTTTTAACCATTTTAACAATGACAGGCACCATTAACTGTACTCCTATCAATTAAACATTTCCCATACTCACAACGTTTATCTTTATTTTATTTCTGTCACCGCTCGCACTGACACCCCCACGCTGGCACAATCAAAGTGAAATGCAGTGTTCCCGCATTTACACTGCCACTATTGGTTTGACAGGATAGTCACTGCATTGGTACTCAGTTTCTATTGGCTATAATTTACTGTCAATCATTGCCAAACCCACGACCGCACTTGCGCGAACTGCTATCGATGGCTGATGCAATATAAATGTCTATTTATTTTCTCTTATAGAGCAATATGTAGATTGGAAATAAATAATGTATATTTCCTGATATATTATTAGAATGCATGTACTGTATTCTATACGCTATGGAATTTATTTTTGTTTAATTTCTGTACTTCAGTCCAGCAAGTGACAGGCCCAATTTGTAAGTCGCTCTGGATAAGAGCGTCTGCTAAATGACTTAAATGTAAAATGTATGTAAAGGTGAGTAGATGTGTGAGGAGGAACTACAAGCACAATGTGATGGCCGGGGAAGATATTTGGTGATGCACACACGGTACCATGTGATCTAATCGAGCATACAGTCATCGAGCAACCGGAACAGAAAAAGCAGTTAGCAATAACTAGTATTTGGACAAATACAGCACGCGGCCCAAGTAAGTAACATTTTTGGAAGAACTATTCCCCGACCATGCCGACTGATACAAAAAGGGTACGTGGCCCAGAAGTGTCTCAAAGTCCGTCTCTCTTTCTGTGTAAAAACGCGGTAAAGAAGTCCACCGCTTCCAACGACGCCAGGGTAGATGGCAGGCAGCGTGGTCAAGTGGATGGCCGTTCAGTTTTTGTCCGATGTGGGCTGATAAGTCAAGCCAAAGGTTCGGCTTACATTGAAGCTGGGAACACGAAGCTCATCTGCTGTGTGTATGGACCCAGAGAGACTGAGCGCAAGGATGAGACCGATATGAAATCCGGAAGACTTATTACTGACATGAGATTTGCCCCATTCTCTTGTCGAGAGAGAGGCTCGTGGATTCAAGGTAGTGATGAAAAGGATCTGTCACTGATGCTGTTGGAGAGCCTGAGGCCAGGAGTGTGCTTGCAGAAGTATCCTCGCTCTCAGATTGAAGTAAATGTAATGGTCCTTGAAAACGACGGCGCCGTCCTGGCACATGCAGTCACCTGTGCGTCAATGGCGCTGGCGGACGCAGGTATAGAGATGTACGATCTGGTTCTTGGATGCTCAATCCGTCAGGAAGGATCCACATACCTTATCGACCCTACCTTTCTGGAGGAAAATGGATACAACTTGGCCTCAGGATCCAGGGAGAATTTGGGAAGCCTGACAGTTGCATTTCTGCCCAGTCTGAACCAGATTTCTGGACTACAATCGGATGGCGAGATGGGCGAGGACACCCTGACTGGGGATGTGCGCACATGCATTGAGGGGTGTTTCAAACTCTACCCTGTCATTCAGCAAGCACTGTCCAAGGCAGTACGAAGAAAAGCACCACCATCAGAGAGCTGAGGGACTGAAATGTGTTGCATGATGTTCTCTAGTTCAGGCAGCTGATCGTCTAGGCTTGATGTGCATTCCTGGTAATACACCTGTGTCTCCTGTGGACTGTCCCATACATAAAGCATCCTCCATTCAGGCTGTGAAGGCATATTTTTTTTCTCAACTAGCTTTAATGGCGACAAGGCCTTTTACCACAACCATTTTCTGATTATTGGACAAATGACGATGTTTCATAAAGAAAGAACACATATATTTCCCCCTTTTTTTTGATCCACTTCTCACCATTAAAGCTAGTTAAGGAGGAAAATGATGCCTTTGCAGCCTGGAGGATGCTTTATGTATGAGCAGGTCCATGGGGGACACGAGTGTGTTACTGGGAATGCACATCAAGCCATGATAGTGTGCTAGAACTGCACTATCGACTGCCTAGGTTAGATGAAAAAATATGTTTTGTAAAAATAAGAAAAAAGTCAGTCATAACATTTGTCAATTTTTACTGTTTTGACATGTCAGACTCCATGCATAGATTTAAAAAATAAATCATTTATTAAGGTAAGACGTGTTTCACAAGTATGAAATTATTAAGAACAGAATGCATATCTAAGCCACAGTGGTGTACAATATCATCAAATCAAGCCTTATCTATATGGCACATTCCAGACATTGAATGCAACGCAATGTGCTTTACAGGATAAAAAATGTAACTATGAAAATAAACACTGAAATATTTACTACACAACAAACAAGTTTTTTTTTTTTAACAAAGGAATGACAAACTAAAAAGCACCCTAAGGCAAAGCAAAAAATATGTTTTATGATCTCTTTAAAATATATGTCCACAGTTTTGGCCCCCTCAGGTTCTCTGGCAGGCTATTCCAGAGGCTGGGGGCATAATAACTAAAGGCTGCCTCCATGCTCCTTGGTCCTAGGCAATATGTGCTTCTAAATAGTGTGCTATATCCTGTAAATACTGTAAGAGTACAGTTTTTTCTCACAAATAGTCTTCAGACTCTAACAATAGTTTTGGATTTAGAGGCCCACCTTTCTTTGCTAATCTTAACTACTTTGGACAAGGTAAAAAAGAATAATATGAAAAACCATCCTGTTATTTTGCACCTCACTTTTATATTGCATTCACAGGGATATGTTTACATATAAAAAATATACCTATGAAATATATACGTTCTTAATTCACAGTTAATCTGTCTCGCACAATCAAAGTGGCAATCCCCTTAACATCCCTCAGTCTGTCTGCATCAAAGTCAACCATCAGTTTTCTCAGGCCAGCACGGGTGGGCTTGAAGGACAACTTAACCTTCACATCTTCACCTGGGCCAATGTTGCCTCTGTAGGAGAAAATAAAGCATGGTTCTCTTAACTTCACCTTGGTATGATCCTCGAATGTAAATTGTGGTTCAAATCAAACTATTTTCCACATACACTGAATACAACGAGTACAGATTTTACAGTTAAATGATTACTTACAAGCCCTTAACCAACAGTGCAGTTCAAGAATAAGAAAGTATTTACCAAGTAGACTAAAATAAAAAGTAATAAGTAACACAATAACAATAACGAGACTATATACAGGGGGCACCAGTACGGAGTCAGGATACAGGCTAGTTGAGGTCATCTGTACATGTAGGTGGGGGCGAAGTGACTATGCATAGGTAACAAACAAACAGCAAGTATTTTTTTATTTTATTTAACCAGGTAGGCCATTTACAACTGCGACTGGCCAAGATAAAGCAAAGCAGTGCGACACAAACAACACAGTTACACATGGAATAAACAAACGTACAGTCAATAACAATAGAAAAAAGTCTATATACAGTGTGTGCAAATGGCGAGAGGAGGTAAGGCAATAAATAGGCCATAGTGGCAAAGTAATTACAATTTAGCAAATGAACACTGGAGTGATAGATGTGCAGATGATGATGTGCAAGTAGAAATACTGGTGTGCAAATGAGCAAAAAAGTAAATAAAAACAATATGGGGATGAGGTAGGTAGATTGGATGGGCTATTTACAGATGGGCTGTGTACAGTTGGTAGAGCATGGCGCTTGTAACGCCAGGGTAGTGGGTTCGATCCCCAGGACCACCCATACGTAGAATGTATGCACACATGACTGTAAGTCGCTTTGGATAAAAGCGTCTGCTAAATGGCATATATTATTATATTATTACAGCTGCAGCGATCGGTTAGCTTCTCAGATAGCTGATGTTTAATGTTAGTGAGGGAGATAAGTCTCCAACTGCAGTGATTTTTGCAAATAGTTCCAGTCATTGGCAGCAGAGAACTGGAAGGAACGGTGGCCAAAGGATTCGCAAGGGTCAATGATCTGTTTATTAACTTGGCTTTCAAAGACTTTAGAAAGAATGGCAGGGCAGGATGGATATAGGTCTGTAACAGTTTGGGTCTAGTGTGTCACCCAATTTGAAGAGAGGTATGACCGCGGCAGCTTTCCAATCTTTAGGGATCTCGAACGATATGAAAGAGAGGTTGAACAGACTGGTATTGGGGGTTGCAACAATGGCGGCGGATAATTTTAGAAAGAGAGGGTCCAGATTGTGAAGCCCAGCTGATTTGTCCAGGTTTTGCAGCTCTTTTAGGACATCTGCTATCTGGATTTGGGTGAAGGAGAAGCTGGAGAGGCTTGGGAAAGTAGCTGCGGGGGTGCAGAGCTGTTGGCCGGGGTTGGGGTAGCCAGGAGGAAAGCATGGCCAGCCGTAGAGAAATGCTTATTGAAATTCTCGATTATTGTGGATTTCTCGGTGGTGACAGTGTTTCCTAGCCTCAGTGCAGTGGGCATCTGGGAGGAGGTGCTATTGTTCTCCATGGACTTTACAGTGTCCCAAAACTTTTTGGAGTTAGAGCTACAGGATGCAAATTTCTGTTTGAAAAAGCTAGCCTTTGCTTTCCTGACTGACTGCATGTATTGGTTCCTGACTTCCTTGAAAAGTTGCATATCGTGGGGACTATTCGATGCTAATGCAGACCGCCACAGGATGTTTTTGTGCTGGTCGAGGGCAGTCAGGTCTGGAGTGAACCAAGGGCTATACCTGTTCCTAGTTCTAATTTTTTTAAAGGGACATGCTTATTTAAGATGGTGAGGAAATTACTTTTAGTAGCAGCAGTGGTGGGGGGGGGGTCAATGTAAATCATCCGGTGGCGATTTTTATGAATTGTTCAGCAGTCTAATGGCTTGGGGGTAGAAGCTGTTGACTTGGCACTCCGGTACCAATTGCCATGCGGTATCAGAGAAAACAAACTATAACTTGGGTGACTGGAGCCTTGGGTGACTGGAGCCTTGGGTGACTGGAGTCTGACAAGTGTCTTCAGACTCTGTAATAGCAACGTTTTTGCAGTGTATTTCTGGGAAAGACCACACACACAGTAAATAGTTCAATCTGGTTTGCTGCCAGAAATGACAAAGTTGTGACCATGTGCTGCTATGTGCTACTACAGTATGTGCTGCTATGTGCTACTACACTAGGTGCTGCTACAGTATGTGTTACTACAGTATGTGCTGCTATTTGCTGCTATAGTATGTGCTACTATAGTATATGCTACTATGTGCTGCTCTGTGATACTACAGTATGTGCTGCTATGTGCTACTACAGTATGTGCTGCGTTGTGCTGCTACAGTATGTATTACTATGTGCTACTACAGTATGTGCTGCTATGTGCTACTACACTATGTGTTACTATGTGCTGCTATACTATGTGCTACTATGTGCTACTACACTATGTGTTACTATGTGCTGCTACACTATGTGTTACTATGTGCTGCTACACTATGTGTTACTGTGCTGCTATGTGCTACTACAGTATGTGTTACTATGTGCTGCTACACTATGTGTTACTGTGCTGCTATGTGCTACTACACTATGTGCTACTACAGTATGTGCTACTATGTGCTACTACACTGTGTTACTATGTGCTACTACACTGTGTGTTACGATGTGCTACTTTGTGCTCCTACACTATGTGCTATTATGTGTTACTATAGTATGTGCTACTACAGTATGGGTTACTATGTGCTACTACACTATGTGTTACTATGTGAGACTACAGTATGTGTTACTATGTGCTACTACAGTATGTACTGCTATGTGCTCCTACACTATGTGTTACTACACTGTGCTGCTATTTGCTACTACAGTATGTGTTTCTATGTGCTGCTACACTATGCGTTACTATGTGCTCCTATGTGCTGCTACACTATGTGCTGCTACAACCTGTGCTGCTACACTATGTGCTGCTACACTATGTGCTGCTACACTATGTGCTGCTATGCGCTTTCTACACTATGTGCTGCTACACTATGCGCTGCTATGTGCTTCTACACTATGTGCTGCTACACTATGTGCTGCTACACTGTGTGTTGCTACACCCTGTGCTGCTATACTATGTGCTGCTATGCGCTTCTACAGTATGTGCTGCTACACTATGTGCTGCTACACCCTGTGCTGCTACACTATGTGCTGCTATGCGCTGCTACACTATGTGCTGCTACACTATGTGCTGCTACACTATGTGCTGCTACACTATGTGCTGCTACATCCTGTGCTGCTACACTATGTGCTGCTACACTATGTGCTGCTATGCGCTGCTACACAATGTGCTGCTACACTATGTGCTGCTATGCGCTGCTACACTATGTGCTGCTACACTATGTGCTGCTACACCCTGTGCTGCTACACTATGTGCTGCTACACTATGTGCTGCTACACCCTGTGCTGCTACACTATGTGCTGCTATGCGCTGCTACACTATGTGCTGCTACACTATGTGCTGCTACACCCTGTGCTGCTACACTATGTGCTGCTATGCGCTGCTACACTATGTGCTGCTACACTATGTGCTGCTACACTATGTGCTGCTACACCCTGTGCTGCTACACTATGTGCTGCTATGCACTGCTACACTATGTGCTGCTACACTATGTGCTGCTACACCCTGTGCTGCTACACTATGTGCTGCTACACCCTGTGCTGCTACACTATGCGCTGCTATGTGCTTCTACACTATGTGCTGCTACACTATGTGCTGCTACACTATGTGCTGCTATGCGCTGCTACACTATGTGCTGCTACACTATGTGCTGCTATGCGCTGCTACACTATGTGCTGCTACACTATGTGCTGCTACACTATGTGCTGCTATGCGCTGCTACACTATGTGCTGCCAAGTGCGCTATGCGCTGCTACACTATGTGCTGCTACACTATGTGCTGCTACACTATGTGCTGCTATGCGCTGCTACACTATGTACTGCTACACTATGTGCTGCTACACTATGTGCTGCTATGCGCTGCTACACTATGTGCTGCCAAGTGCTGCTATGCGCTGCTACACTATGTGCTGCTACACTATGTGCTGCTACACTATGTGCTGCTACACTATGTGCTACTACACTATGTGCTACTACACTATGTGCTACTATGTGCTACTACACTGTGTTACTATGTGCTGCTATACTATGTGCTACTATGTGCTACTACACTTGTGTTACTATGTGCTAGCACATAGTAGCACATAGTATAGCAGCACATAGTAACACATACTATGTGCTGCTACACTATGTGTTACTGTGCTGCTATGTGCTACTACACTATGTGCTACTACACTATGTGCTACTATGTGCTACTACACTGTGTTACTATGTGCTACTACAGTATGTGTTACTATGTGCTACTACACTATGTGTTACTATGTGCGACTACAGTATGTGTTACTATGTGCTACTACAGTATGTGTTACTATGTGCGACTACAGTATTTGTTACTATGTGCTACTACAGTATGTACTGCTATGTGCTCCTACACTATGTGTTACTACACTGTGCTGCTATTTGCTACTACAGTATGTGTTTCTATGTGCTGCTACACTATGCATTACTATGTGCTCCTATGTGCTGCTACACTATGTGCTGCTACACTATGTGCTGCTACACCCTGTGCTGCTACACTATGTGCTGCTACACTATGTGCTGCTATGCGCTGCTACACTATGTGCTGCTACACTATGTGCTGCTACATCCTGTGCTGCTACACTATGTGCTGCTATGCGCTGCTACACTATGTGCTGCTACACTATGTGCTGCTACACTATGTGCTGCTACACTATGTGCTGCTATGCGCTGCTACACTATGTGCTGCTACACTATGTGCTGCTATGCGCTGCTACACTATGTGCTGCTACACTATGTGCTGCTACACTATGTGCTGCTATGCGCTGCTACACTATGTGCTGCTATGCACTGCTACACTATGTGGTGCTATGCGCTGCTACACTATGTGCTGCTATGCACTGCTACACTATGTGCTGCTACACTATTTGCTGCTATGCGCTGCTACACTATGTGCTGCTACACTATGTGCTGCTACACTATGTGCTGCTACACTATGTGCTGCTATGCGCTGCTACACTATGTGCTGCTACACTATGTGCTGCCAAGTGCTGCTATGTGCTGCTACACTATGCGCTGCTACACTATGTGCTGCTACACTATGTGCTGCTATGCGCTGCTACACTATGTGCTGCTACACTATGTGCTGCTACACTATGTGCTGCTACACTATGTGCAGTTATGCTCTGCTACACTATGTGCTGCCAAGTGCTGCTATGCGCTGCTACACTATGTGCTGCTACACTATGTGCTGCTATACGCTGCTACACTATGTGCTGCTACACTATGTGCTGCTACACTATGTGCTGCTATGCGCTGCTACACTATGTGCTGCTATGCGCTGCTACACTATGTGCTGCTATGCACTGCTACACTATGTGCTGCTATGCGCTGCTACACTATGTGCTGCTATGCACTGCTACACTATGTGCTGCTACACTATGTGCTGCTATGCGCTGCTACACTGTGTGCTGCTACACTATGTGCTGCTACACTGTGTTACTACACTATGTGTTACTATGTGCTGTTACACTATGTGCTACTACAGTATGTTCTACTACACTATGTGGTACAACACCATGTGCTGATATGTGCTACTACACTATGTGCTGCTACACTGTGTTACTACACTGTGCTGCTACAGTATGTGCTACTATGTGCTGCTATGTGCTACTGTATTATGTGCTGCTATGTGCTGTTACACTATGTGCTACTACAGTATGTTCTACTACACTATGTGGTACAACACCATGTGCTGATATGTGCTACTACACTATGTGCTGCTACACTGTGTTACTACACTGTGCTGCTACAGTATGTGCTACTATGTGCTGCTATGTGCTACTGTATTATGTGCTACTATGTGCTGCTATGTGCTGTTACACTATGTGCTACTACAGTATGTTCTACTACACTATGTGGTACAACACTGTTACTACACCATGTGCTGATATGTGCTACTACACTATGTGCTGCAATGTGCTGCTATGACAGTGTGCCATAGCATGTTTTTTTAAATCACTCCTTGAACAATATGAGATGACTGACCAAAAGATGAGGTAGGCTAGGTTCATCCAGCAAAAATTATGTTTTTTGTTAGGTTCTTTCTTAGCAAAACAGTCTGGATCATGATTTAATAATAAATCACAGTCTGAACATTCAAAGAATGTTCAATGTACCCCAGCCTCACGTCAATGACGGACAGAGAAATAATCCTGTGTTTAGTCTGAGGGTTTATGTTTACATTTGCGTCTCCTGTTGGAGGTTATGTGTGGTAACATTTGGCTTGTGGTCCGGGAGAGCCATGTTGGGCTGGTAGGTTAGTTGTCTTTGGCCTGGCAAAAGGAGGGTATGTCTGGCTCTCTCTCTTTGTCTTTGGGGGCGGTGGAGTGAGAGAAAAGCAGATCTTGTTCTTTATAGTATGACCACATTGCAAGAGTATGTCCTTGCTGAGGAATTTACCACGGCAGCTAAGAGCTCTCTGAGCTGCTGTCCTAAATCTGCTGCTGCACAGGGTGTGGGATCTTTAAAGAGCCCATGGCTTTAAAGAGTTTCAGGTCTACATATAGTAAGTAGACCATTGTTCAAACTCATTCTGCCATGTCTCACTCATTGCTCATGGATAAACCCACAATCATAGCTATTTAAGCAAAACCTTAGATGAGTCAACTTCTATTTTTAATTGTTTTACCTTTATTTAACTAGGCAAGTCAGTTAAGAACAAATTCTTATTTTCAATGACGGCCTAGGAACAGCGGGTTAACTGCCTGTTCAGGGGCAAAACGACAGATTTGTACCTTGTCAGCTCGGGGATTCGAACTTGCAACCTTTCGGTTACTAGTCCAACGCTCTAACCACTAGGCTACCCTGCCGCCCCTCTATGCTTAAATAGCACTTTACACCTCTATACTTACAGTAATAACATGGCTGTAATACTGATGTAACATTCTCTCTGAACACACTTATTGGCAAACATGCTGACAGTCAATGAAGAATGTGTCCCCTCACATACAACACACAGAGATACTTACGGTGCTTGGAGCTCCCGTGGTGCAGTCAGACCTGCCCCCTCCACTGTGAACACTCCCCCTCTCAGGGTGATAGGCAGGGGATTGGTGAAGCTGATGTGTGCAATTAATTTCCGAGATACAACTGCATCTCCCACTACCTGAAGCAAGGAAATGGACAGTGCAGGCATCATCAGAGGATTATTTCAGTATATCTAAAACAAGCCCCAACAGCATATTTCAACTGCTTTCCCTGCAGAAATAGCCAAACTTGACAATTGTGCAAAGTGCAAATAGTAGCACGCAATTCATCAAGCAATTATTCACCAGCTATTTACAGTTATTTACAGTATAGCCTAGTACCTTGACATGGAGCTGTGGCATGCTTAGTGGGATGTTGACCTCTTGCAGAATGACATCGGGCATGCTGGCCTGGAGCAGTGCTGTGACCCTGATCAGGTTATGCTCAGACACACAGGCCCCATAGTGATCGTACCGTAGACGCATCACTTCCTTATGAGCTGTGAGCATAATAGGGATGAGAGGAAAAAGTATGTTATTGTATTCTTTTCACTTCAGTGTGGTATTTTTTGCTCTGTTTACTCGGTTCCTAAAAATACAAGAAACCCAGGGATGTTGTAGGTCAGACTCACCCAGTGCAAGTAAAAAAACAAATCTAACACAGGGACTGACACCAGTTCTGAGTCTTGATTCCTCTCGCCTACGGCAACTATATGGTGTATGTGACAAGCGGAGGCCCACCTTTCTGGGCTGGCACGGTCAGGCTGGCAGTCCTCCTCTGGCACTCCCCCAGGTGAAGGCTGTTGTAGGTGACTGCGTTGGAGGTCACAGTGAGCTGGGCCGGGGTGTCCTCACCACCCACGTTGTGCACTTCCACTATCACATCAAAGTCTGTCCCCAGGATGGCCTGGGCATGTTTGATCTTCAGCTCCAGCTGCCCTGGTGCCCCATTCAGCTGCGTTATCCGACGTCCTGCCTTCTCATACACCTCACGCTCCTTCACTGAACCTGGTAGAAAGAAAGGAGGATGTCATACTGTTATATAAAATGTGTTTTTATGTTATGCGTGTGTATATAGTAACCCCGTTCCCTTGAGGTATTTGTTGTGTATAACGGTACTGTACTCTGAACTTTCTGTTCGGTTGCCATCAGTGCTAATATTTAAGCAGGTGTGAATATTTGTACTTAACGAAAGAAAGTGAATACCTTCAGGGTATTTGTAATGTTTAGTGATGTCCTCTCTGTAGTCTCCATACACACTCTTGGTGCTGATGTTTCGGCCCACAGTTTTCTGGTTGAGGGAAACCTGTGAGCGTTGGCCATCTGGGTGGACGATCCAGGTGACCAGGTCTGCGTTCACCTCAGAGAACACGAAGGCTGCATCATACTTCATCCCCACATCACCGTCCCTCCGCCTTGACTGGACAGGGCCCACAACAGTACACCCCTAAGAGACAAAGGAACGATAGTGGGGGGATTTGAGGAGAGTGAGGTTATGAAGAACCCAATAACAGAGTTTTAAAGGAGCTTTTTTTTTAGTGAGACAGACTGATCATGAATATCAAGTGGGGCCGTACCATCACTCTTCTCCTGTGGGGTGGGATCCAGGGCCTGCCACCCATCATAGCCTTTAGGAAGATCCTCCCTGTCCATCCAGGACTCCACCCAGCAATGGAAGTTCCTACACACACAAAGCATTAACAGTATTGATGTGAGGGAGGCCACTATAAAAAAAAACGGATGAATGTGCTGACTTTGTCGAGACAGAAATGTAGCTTTTGAGCTTTACCAGATCATATCCTTCCTGCCTTCAGACACACTCTCCAGCTGCTCATCGTACAGATAGTCCACATTCAGGTTGCCGTCAGTGTCATGGGCAGAGGAGTAGTTTGTAACAGGGCGAGTAGGTATGCCCAGACAGCGAAGAACTGTGGGATGGGTGAACGGAAGGAGCAAATAGCATATAGTCTGTCAAGAATTACAGAGCTGAATATTACTGGAGCCCTAATGAAAGGTCAAAGAAAATATAGAGCCAGGGAGTGTTGGAAATTTGTAGTTGAAAAGAAGAGAGCCATCCTGTCTCAGGGCGCTGTATGTGTGCCTCACCTGTGCAGGCTACACCTGAGAACACCCAGCACTGTCCGTATCGCACCCTCTGTGCCCCGGCCTCGCGCCATCGCCTGAGGATGGCCACACTGCCGGTCCAGCGTGTGGGGGACACCCCATCGTCATACTTCCCGTCCCAGCGACCCAACACCACGCCACGGTCATCATTAGCGTTCACCTGCACAGATGTAGAGGAAGTAAATTAATTACTGTGAGATTATTAACTAAATCAAATCAAATGTTATTAGTCACATAAGCTGAATACAACAGGTGTAGACCTCACAGTGAAATGCTTACTTACGAGCCCCTAACCAACAATGCAGTACAAATAAGAAAAAAAATTAAAGTAACAAGTAATTAAAGAGCAGCAGTAAAATAACAATAGCGAGACTATATACAGGGGATTACCGGTACAGAGTCAATATGCGGGGGCACTGGTTAGATTGACTGAGGTAATTGAGGTAATATGTACATGTAGGTAGAGTTATTACTGTGACTATGCATAGATGATAACAACAGAGAGCAGCAGTGGTGTAAAAAGGGGGTGGGGGGCAATGCAAGTAGACTGGGTAACCATTTGATTAGATATTCAGTCGTCTTATGGGTTGGGGGTAGAAGCTGTTTAGAAGCCTCTTGGACCTAGACTTGGCCCTCCGGAACCGCTTGCCGTGCGGTAGCAGAGAGAACAGTCTATGACTAGGGTGGCTGGAGTCTTTGGCATTTTTTAGAGCCTTCCTCTGACACCGCCTGGTATAGAGGTCTTGGATGGCAGAAAGCTTTGCCCCAGTGATGTACTGGGCAGTACACACTACCCTCTGTAAACAGTTGCCATACCAGGCAGTGATGCAACCAGTCAGGATGCTCTTGATTGTGCAGCTCTAGAACCTGGTGTGCTTGGACCATGTTAGTTTGTTGGTGATGTGGACACCAAGGAACTTGAAGCTCTCAACCTGCTCCACTACAGCCCCGTCGATGAGAATGGGGGTGTGCTTGGTCCTCTTTCTCCCACAGTCCACAATCATCTCCTTAGTCTTGATCACGTTGAGGGAGAGTTTGTTGTCCTGGCACCACACGGCCAGGTCTCTGACCACCTCCCTGTATGCGGTCTCGTCGTTGTCGGTGATCAGGCCTACCACTGTTGTGTCATCGGCAAACTTAATGATGGTGTTGTAGTTATGCCTGGCTGTGCAGTCTTGAGTGAACAGGGAGTACAGGAGGGACTGAGCACACACCCCTGATGAGCCCCTGTGTTGAGGACCACCTGGGGGAAGCCCGTCAGGAAGTCCAGGATCCAGTTGCAAAGGAAGGTGTTTAGTCCCAGGGTCCATAGCTTAGTGATGAACTTTGATGGCACTATGGTGTTGAATGCTGAGCTGTAGTCAATGAACAGCATTCTCACATAGGTGTACTCTTTTTCCAGGTGGGAAAGGGCAGTGTGGAGTGCATTAGAGATTGCATCATCTGTGGATTTGTTAGGGCTGTATGCAAATTGGAGAGGGTTTAGGGTTTCTGGGATAATGGTGTTGATGTGAGCCAGGACCAGCCTTTCAAAGCACTTCATGGCTATGGCAGCTATAGCCTTTAGCTCAGTGCGGATGTTGACTGTAATCCATGGCTTCTGGTTGGGGTAGCTACGCATGGTCACTGTGGGGATGACGTCATCGATGCACTTACTGATGAAGCCAATGACTGATGTGGTGTACTCCTCAATGCCATCGGAGGAATCCCGGAACATATTCCAGTCCGTGCAAGCAAAACAGTCCTGTATCTTAGCGTCTGTTTCATCTGAACATTTTTTTACTGATTGAGTCACTGGTGCTTCCTGCTTTAATTTTTGCTTGTAAGCAGGAATCAGGAGGATAGAATTATGGTAAGATTTGCCAAATGGAGGGCGGGGGAGAGCTTTGCGTGCGTCTCTGTGTGTGGACTAAAGGTGGTCCAGAGTTTTTTTCCTTCTGGTTGCCCATTTAACATGCTGATAGAAATTTGGTGAGTCCTATTTAAGTTTCCCTGCATTAAAGTCCCCGGGCACTAGGAGCGCCGCCTCTGGGTGAGGGTTTTCCTGTTTGCTTATGGCGGAATACAGCTCATTGAGTGTGCTCTTACTACCAGCCTCAGTCTGTGGTGGTATGTAGATAGCTACGAAAAATACAGAAAACTCTCTTGGTAAATATTGTGGTCTACAGCTTATGTATCTTTAGTCCGACACCCCTTGTCTTACCAGACGCCACTGTTCTATCCTGCTGATACAGAGTATAACCAGCCAGCTGTATGTTGATAATGTCGTCGTTCAGCCACGACTCCGTGAAGCATAGGATATTGCCGTTTTGAATGTCCCGTTGGTAGTTTAATCTTCTGCGTAGGTCATACATTTTATTTTCCAAAGATTGCAGTATACCATTCACGTCGGACTTGTTAAAGGAAAAAATGATTCTGCCAGTTCATGGTGAGAAATCACAGTTCTGATAAGAGACGGTAGCAGAAATATAATGTACAAAATAAGTTTTAAAAATACAAACGCAAAAAAACGAACAAAAAACACAACTGGATAGGAACACGTAAAATGTCAGCCTTCTTCTCCGGCACCATCTATTCCCCTAGATGTAGAAAGAATTACTTTATATGGTGAACCTTACCATTGCAGTAATTGTCCTGCTCACGTACACTGGATCTGCTCGGTTGGCTGTGTCAATCTCTGGGTTTTTCAGTGCAGCAGGTGAATTGTTCAGGATTTCAAAACAGATATCCACCACATCTTGTTCAAACTATGAAAAATGATATGTTAAAATATTATGAGAACACATTGAGCTCATTATGAGGTATGCACATCTCAAACCAGTGACTGTGAATATGTACTTTCCTCACTAGATGGAGACAATCAGCCATGCAGGCTGTCTGTCCGTCTCTCAATGTCTATGTGACTATGTCTCTCTCTGAAATGAGACAAACCCTGGATTTTCACATAGCCAGGGTAGAAATGCCTTACATCCACCAAAGACATGTCTTCAGCCAGCTGAGGCACTGTGACAATTCACACAGGCCACCATCAAGCCATCAGACTTGCTAGAAACTACTGGCTGCCAACACCCTCCCACATGCCCTGTTGTTTATCTTTCTGTTTGAAAACGCCTCAGCTAGAACAGTGATTTAGGCAACACAACACTGAGTTCTTGTTCTCAGTGGATCGATGGGTTTGATCAAAAGATTTGCACTCTATATATCAATTTTGTCTCAGGTGGGTTAGCTGTCCATCCTTCAGAAGTGTGCTGTTTGCTACCTGTCCAAAGTTCCAGGGCAGTGAGGAGATCTGGTCCCAAGAGCCCTGGTAAAGGAGGCCATTTTCATTCAGGATGTATTCCTCTAGCAGCTCCTCATCAGGGAGGTACACAGAGTCAGCTGGGGGGGGGGGGGGGGGGGGGAAACAAAGACCCAGCAGAGGAAAGACTGAGTGAGAAAACATGGGGCAACAGCAATCATATTGATTTGATATTGTATCACATAACTGACAGCTTTCATATCAGAAATCTCTTCACCAACTTTGACATTAATCTATCCCTTCGAATAATTACATGTTGAGCTCAAAAAGTAATGTGCAAAAGTAATGAATACCGATGACACCTTCCTGAGCCCTTATTGGTTCCCCCTCACCAAAAGAGCAAATAAAACAGGGCCGTTTCAACTGATTCTACTAATTTGTGTTTGTGTCGGAGCTCACCTTTGCACCAGGGATTGAAGAGCAGGTAGAACGTCTCTGGTGTGGTCTGCTCCAGGATGTGTCCGTCAGGGGAGAGGAGCAGCAATGTCACGCTGTAGATTCCCACAGGGGTGTCTGCTGGGCTGTGGACCGTCAGCAGCACCTCATTCTGAGCCCTCTGCTGGCGGAACCACCACTTGTCACGGCCAGCACGGGCATCCAAAACCTTCACCACCACCTCACTCTCCTTATCTAAACACGCAAACAAACAAAAACTCATATACAATCAGTCAAAGCTATTTTACCAGACCATTGTCGTTTTCTATCTGTCAATCATAACTGACTCCTCCTCCCACTGTGCAATAGTGTCCAATCTATAGCTGACTCAAGCTTATGGTCCTTGGCATTGAGTTGCTCACCCAGATGCAGGATCATGGCTAGTTTGTGTTTAGGGGGCAGGGGTGTGGAGCACTGTAGAGCGAGGGAGAAGGGCTGCCCCCTACGAACTAGCAGCCTTTCCAGGTCCATTTCCCCTGTACGATGGGCATGGTTGTTCACCTGGCAACGCAGGTCCATTCCCATGAATACACCTGGAACACAATAAAATAAATAACATAGGGCACAGTCACTTCTACTGTGTAGTTAGGAATAATGAGTCCATGAGGGAATCTTGGCGGTAACCAGGCCATACAGTAATACTCTAGTAGATATTCATATTTCTAGACAGATCTCTATTTTAGTCATATCAATCACAATGGTCCCATGTTGTACAGTTCAAACAACAGAAAGGTCAGACAAGTCATCAATTGGAGCCTGACTATCGTTATGAGTCACCAAGTCAAGGACCCCACTTCATATTTATAGAAACTACTGTATGTAGGCAACTGCATTTAAGCATGATGTACTGTGTGAAAACATTAGAGATTGAGATTTTGGCAATCAATACGTTTTTTAACTTATTTTTTTTACAGTGTCAGATGTACTCGTGGATACCATTTTTATGTAGCATACCCTAAGGTATCTGTAGACTTCCAGTCATTGCGCTGATGATACCCACTGGGCACAGACGTCAGTTCAACATGTAGTTTTGATTTACATTTGGTTGAGTTGTCAACTAACGTGAATTCAACGTGAAATCCACAAAACATTTCATCATGTTATTGGATTTAGGTTAAAAGTTTTGGGGAAAAAATATGAAATGCCCTTAAGTTGATTACTTTTTGCTAATCTATTTTGGCAGGAAATCTTGTGTGCCATGTACTTATAACACACACAGAGACAGACCAACTTTTTCCACTAGGAGAAACACTGATCTACTGTATATTCGGTATAAATTTAGAAATGTATACATTTCAGGATAAACTTTCAGATAGCACATCTGCCCATCCTCATATTTTTATGAATAGTGCATACACGCCTATATTGGTCTCGTACTCTCCTGGTATGCATTGCTTAAATTAGAATGAGGGATTTCGACACACTGCTGTGAATTCATACGGCAGCACATTTTATTTATATGGTAGCACATTTTTCACAGATATGGAAACTGCAAGTAATATTTGTCTCCTCTACTTCAGAGAGCACTATCAATGGGTTGAAAAAGCAGTGTGATAATGATAAATCACTCACCGTTTTGGTCAGCCATTTTCCAGTCTATGTTGTGAATATCACCTCCTTTTCTTCTCTGCCGTGTTACCTACTTTTATGATAAGTTTGACTCCTCTTGTGCCTTTTCAAACAGCCCTGAAGGTGTATGCCTCACTTTTCTACCACTGTCCCCACCAGGACCCCGTATTTATACTGGAGAGGAATGGCCCCATTCCTGTGCTCCAACACACGCTCACACACACCTCCCATTCACTATCCTTCCTGACCTCTGACATCACACTCTGTGGAGATCCAGAACAAAGGTGTGCTCACAGTCGGTCTCTATGTGTGTGAGTGTTCGTCATGCGCGCCCATGTGTGTCTCTGCCTACTTCAATATTTTAACTCAATACTGAAAAAAGGATGAGAGCCCAGGTATTTACTATAGTTTGTGTCAGCCGTCTGCTCCTCTGATGCAAGTTCAGACACTGGGTTTTTTGTTCAGCAGATGGGTTCAGGGAATAGGGCACACTTTGACTAATCCAACAGTATTGCAGTAAATGTTTTGCATCATATACAATTTCCTGTTTCACAGTCTCTATGGCACGTACATGGGCACTTTTGTTCTTTCTGGATGGGCCAGTCACAACTTAGAGAACAAACAAGTTGGATATGTTTACAGCATGATATACTACTTAAGATGGAAAATATGATTTTGTTCCAGGGTTTTAATTCATATGTATTGGTGTCCAGGACATTGACTGGAGCTCGGTCCATTTTTCCTTGCACATGGTATAGCAATTTAATCAACATAATATATGCTTCATCATTTGTTGAGTCATCTAGACTGGAGACGCATCCCAATGTTGAAGAATACTAGTGAAAGCAGAAGGGGTATTTCTACTGAAATGTATGGTATTGAAACACTTTATTTAACCAGGTAGGCCAGTTGAGAACAAGTTCTCATTAACAACTGCAACCTGGCCAAGATAAAGCAAAGCGAAAAAACAACAGGGTTACAACATGGGATAAACAAACGTACAGTCAATAACACAATACAAAATCTGTATGCAGTGTGTGCAAATTAAGTAAGGAGGTAAGGCAATAAATAGGCCATAGTGGAAAAGTAATTTCAATTGAGTGGAGTGATAGATGTGTGGAGTGGAGTGATAGATGTGCAGATGAGGATGTGCAAGTAGAAATACTGGTGTGCAAAAGAGCAGAAAAAACAAATATGGGGAAAAGATAGGTAGTAGATCGGATGGGCTATTTACAGATGGGCTGTGTACAGCTGCAGCGATCGGTAAGCTGCTCTGACAGCCGATGCTTGAAGTTAGTGAGGGAGATATAAGTCTCCAACTTCAGCGATTTTTGCAATTTGTTCCAGTCATTGGCAGTAGATAACTGGAAGGAAGGCGGACAAAGTTGGTGTTGGCTTTGGGGATGACCAGTAAAATCTACCTATGGAGCGCGTGCTACGGGTGGGTGTTGCTATGGTGACCAGTGAGCTGAGATAAGGCGGAGCTTTACCTAGCAAAGACTTATAGATGACCTGGAGCCAGTGGGTTTGGCAGCGAATATGTAGCGAGGACCAGCCAACAAGAGCATACAGTTCGAAGTGGTGGGTGGTATATGGGGCTTAGGTGACAAAACAGATGGCACTGTGATAGACTGCATCCAATTTGCTGAGTAGAGTGTTGGAGGATATTTTGTAAATAACATCGCCAAAGTCGAGGATCGGCAGGATAGTCAGTTTTACGAGGGTATGTTTAGCAGCATGAGTGAAGGAGGCTTTGTTGAGAAATAGGAAGTCGGTTCTAGATTTAATTTCGGATTGGAGATGTTTAATATGAGTCTGGAAGGAGAGTTTACAGTCTAGCCAGACACCTAGGTATTTTTATTTGTCCACATATTCTAAGTCAGAAGCGTCCAGAGTAGTGATGCGATCGGTTGAAGGGCATGCATTTACAGTGCCTTGCGAAAGTATTCGGCCCCCTTGAACTTTGCGACCTTTTGCCACATTTCAGGCTTCAAACATAAAGATATAAAACTGTATTTTTTTGTGAAGAATCAACAAGTGGGACACAATCATGAAGTGGAACGTCATTTATTGGATATTTCAAACTTTTTTAACAAATCAAAAACTGAAAAATTGGGCGTGCAAAATTATTCAGCCCCCTTAAGTTAATACTTTGCAGCGCCACCTTTTGCTGCGATTACAGCTGTAAGTCGCTTGGGGTATGTCTCTATCAGTTTTGCACTGAAATTCTTTCCCATTCCTCCTTGCAAAACAGCTCGAGCTCAGTGAGGTTGGATGGAGAGCATTTGTGAACAGCAGTTTTCAGTTCTTTCCACAGATTCTCGATTGGATTCAGGTCTGGACTCTGACTTGGCCATTCTAACACCTGGATATGTTTATTTTTGAACCATTCCATTGTAAAAAAAAAAAATTTTGATCATTGTCTTGTTGGAAGACAAATCTCCGTCCCAGTCTCAGGTCTTTTGCAGACTCCATCAGGTTCTTCCAGAATGGTCCTGTATTTGGCTCCATCCATCTTCCCATCAATTTTAACCATCTTCCCTGTCCCTGCTGAAGAAAAGCAGGCCCAAACCATGATGCTGCCACCACCATGTTTGACAGTGGGGATGATGTGTTCAGGGTGATGAGCTGTGTTGCTTTTACGCCAAACATAACGTTTCGCATTGATGCCAAAAAGTTCAATTTTGGTTTCATCTGAACAGAGCACCTTCTTCCACATGTTTGGTGTGTCTCCCAGGTGGCTTGTGGCAAACTTTAAACAACACTTTTTATGGATATCTTTAAGAAATGGCTTTCTTCTTGCCACTCTTCCATAAAGGCCAGATTTGTGGAATATACAACTGATTGTTGTCCTATGGACAGAGTCTCCCACCTCAGCTGTTGATCTCTGCAGTTCATCCAAAGTGATCATGGGCCTCTTGGCTGCATCTCTGATCAGTTTTCTCCTTGTATGAGCTGAAAGTTTAGAGGGACGGCCAGGTCTTGGTAGATTTGCAGTGGTCTGATACTCCTTCCATTTCAATATTATCGCTTGCACAGTGCTCCTTGGGATGTTTAAAGCTTGGGAAATCTTTTTGTATCCAAATCCGGCTTTAAACTTCTTCACAACAGTATCTCGGACCTGCCTGGTGTGTTCCTTGTTCTTCATGATGCTCTCTGCGCTTTTAACGGACCTCTGAGACTATCACAGTGCAGGTGCATTTATACGGAGGCTTGATTACACACAGGTGGATTGTATTTATCATCATTAGTCATGTAGGTCAACATTGAATCACTCCGAGATCCTCACTGAACTTCTGGAGAGAGTTTACTGCACTGAAAGTAAAGGGGCTGAATAATTTTGCACACCCAATTTTTCAGTTTTTGATTTGTTAAAAAAGTTTGAAATATCCAATAAATGTGGTTCCACTTCATGATTGTGTCCCACTTGTTGTTGATTCTTCACAAAAAAATACAGTTTTATATCTTTATGTTTGAAGCCTGAAATGTGGCAAAAGGTCGCAAAGTTCAAGGGGGCCGAATACTTTCGCAAGGCACTGTAGTTTTACTAGCGTTTAAGAGCAGTTGGAGGCCATGGAAGGAGTGTTGTATGGCATTGAAGCTCATTTGGAGATTTGTTAACACCGTGTCCAAAGAAGGGCCAGATGTATACAGAATGGTGTCGTCTGCGTAGAGGTGGATCAGGGAATCACCCGCAGGAAGCGCGACATCGTTGATATATACAAAGAAAAGAGTCGACCTGAGAATTTAACCCTGTGGCACCCCCATAGAGACTGCCAGAGGTCCGGGACAACAGGCCCTCTGATTTGAGACACTGAACTCTGTCTGAGAAGTAGTTAGTGAACCAGGCGAGGCAGTCATTAGAGAAACCAAGGCTGTTGAGTCTGCCGATAAGAATACGGTGATTGACAAAGTCGAAAGCCTGGGCCAGGTCGATGAAGACTGCTGCACAATAGTGTTTTTTGATGGTGGTGATGGTATCGTTTAGGACCTTGAGCGTGGCTGAGGTACACCCGCGACCAGCTCGGAAACCGGATTGCATAGCGGAGAAGGTACTGTGGGATTCGAGATGGTCGGTGATCTGTTTATTAACTTGGCTTTCAAAGACTTTAGAAAGGCAGGGCAGGATGGATATAGGTCTGTAACAGTTTGGGTCTAGAGTGTGAATCCCCCTTTGAAGAGGGGGATAACCACGGCAGCTTTCCAATCTTTAGGAATCTCAGACGATACAAAAGAGAGGTGGAACAGACTGGTAATAGGGGTTGCGACAATGGCGGCGGATTATTTTAGGAAGAGAGGGTCCAGATTGTGGGGGGGGGGGGGTGGATTTCCAAAAAAGCCTTTCCAGAAGAGTGGAGGCTGTTATAGCAGCAGAGGGGACCAACTTCGTATTAAGGCCCATGATTTTGGAATGAGATGTTTGACGAGCAGGTGTTCACATACTTTTGGTAATGTAGTGTATCATATCATCTGTCGAGACTGACTACTTCAATGACATGTCATGAGGGTCAACTCTCAAAGTTCAAGTCGAGTATCATGCTATAATATTTGTGAGACTCGATTCAAATCCAAGTCATCGGATTCAAGTCCACAATTCTATTACTAATATAGCTACAATACAGTAATAGATCATACATACAAGTACTTTCTGAGTGTGTACATGCTCAACTATCAGCAGATATTAGGCTATGTGAAGTTACAATTTGTGAGAATTGGAATGATGAATGTGTAAGAGGTATGTGTGTTTGCCAGCCGGACCGTGTATAAAGTCATAATCCCATAGGGGAGTAAGGAGACACACCAAAAGGGATACAATATGAGGGATCTTTCTTCATCACCATGACATCATCATACCCTCTTGCTACAGTGTGTGACATATTTAGTTAACTCTCAGTGACTATAAATAATAAATGAGGCCTCTGGTATTTCCTGAGTGGAAAGAGGAAGGAACAATAACCTCTCAAATAATTTTGATGGCAGCAGATTATCACCATGCTGTTACATTGCTTGGGTGGTGCTTGCTTTTGCTGACACACAGAAGCCCCTCTGTTCAGCTTACACAGGGGGCAAACAAGTGTGTCAAACACTAAACTGAGGAATGCTGTGACAGTCAGGTTTCGGGAAAATGGCCCACAGGACTTCTTCCTCATAGCACCTATGTGACAAGGTTCTTGACAGTTGACCAGTATGACAAGTCACACTATGTCTCTCTCTTCTTGGGAGCTCAGGGAGGATATGAGAACAATATGACATGCTGTAAAGGTCAAGTCTGGGGTAGAGTGATGATTTACAAGAAAATATTTTTTATACACTTTTTCGTAATAGGTTAGGCGAACTTACGCAGCAGGTTAGCAGAATTAACATAGCAGGTTAGGACACTGAGGTTAAGGTTCGGAAAAGGGTTAGAGTTAGCGAAATTGCTATCCTCACCTGCTACGAAAATCACAGCGTATCGAAAGGGGAGTGAAAGTGTGTGTCCTGATGATATACAGTCAGCCAGAAGGCTGAGGTATCAGCCAAGTTTGAATAAAATAACCACTGATCCGAATGTCCACACAGGGAGAGTTACTCTCCACAGACTGCCACTGAAATAATAAGCATCTTTCATCCTCTTCTTCATGCTTGTGCCAATGCTGAGACATAAATACTCTTCTCCTGACAGAGCGGGTGCATTTATGGAGCATAGCCAGTCCTACCTGGGGACTGAGGCAGCATTGCTGCATGTGGGCTGGCTATGTACTGTAAATCAAGTACAATTTTATTGGTCACATATACATATTTAGCAGAGGTTATTGCGGGTGTATAGACACAGCAGGGCAGGGACAGCCCAGATCAGGGGTCTCCAATCCTGCTCCTGGAGAGTTACAGTCCTGTAGGTTTTGGCTCCAAACCCAGTTGTAATTAACCTGGTACAGTTTATCAACCAGATAAATATGAGAATCAGGTGTGCTAGATCAGAGTTGGAGTGAAAACCTACAAGATAGTAGCTCTCCAGGAAAAGGGTTGTAGAGGCCTGGCCCAGATTGAGTGACTCCCTGTACATTATTTAAATGACATGAATCCCCTCTTTCAACACACCAGACAACGTAGAAGGACAGTGAATCAGACACCTCAGTCAACATGTACACAGACTCTGAACAAGAGATTTAGAACTGTCTTCAGGAGGTCTTGTTCTTGATCCTTTCTTCTCCTGCGGAGGCAGCTGTAACACTTGGTGTGCAGACATCTCCATCAACACAGGCTGAGTGTGTGCTGCAGTGATGCCAGAAGGAAGTCACAGAATGGAGACAGAAACTTCTGCCAAGTGCTCACCCCCTCCACAGTAAAAACACTGTCCTGGGCTTCCTTCCAGCATTCAGAACAGCAGTGTGTGTGTGGAGCGAGACACCCTCCCGAAGGACCTGCACCGAGAGAACCCATGCCAAAAGGACCTACACCCATACCCCAACCAGCTGAGACCACCCCATACAAACCCTGGCCACATCCTATATAGGCCCCCCTTGATCAGACCTATGCCCCTTCTGCCACCCCCATGGCCTCTGCAGCAAGGACCTCAACATGACAGCCGCACATATGCCAGGCCATGAGAAGAGCAAGAGGCCAAATCCCCACTAATGCACCCCCCAAAGCCCCATCTTGCGACTTATGAGGTATGTATCAGATGCTCAACATGCTCTGCTCACACCTACTGTAATGGGCCGGGCCTAAACCACACAAAAACAACACTAGACACTACGGAACACAAAGCTTTTACTATGTCATCCTGGAATATACAAGGACGGAGGTCATCTGCCTTTGGCCTAAAGAGCAGGAACCCAGACTTCATCAAAGAAATTGGAAATACAGACATTGTCATTCTATAAAAAGCATGGTATAGAGGAGACGGAACCACTGATGACCATCCACCAAACTACCAGGTGTGAAACAGGGAAGAGACTCAGGGGTTTGTTAATTTGGTAGAAGACCTAACCCACTCTATTAAATTAGGCAAGCCAGGAACATTTTACATCTGGCTAGAAATGAATAAGGAAATTATCCCAACAGAGGGAAATGTCCTCATGTGTGCTACCTATAATCTCCCCTATAATCTCCCCAAACTCCCTAGAAAGGCCAAAACCTAGGAAGAAACCTAGAGAGGAACCAGGCTATGTGGGGTGGCCAGTCCTCTTCTGGCTGTGCCGGGTGGAGATTATAACAGAACATGGCCAAGATGTTCAAATGTTCATAAATGACCAGCAGGGTCGAATAATAACAAGGCAGAACAGTTGAAACTGGAGCAGCAGCACAGTCAGGTGGACCAGGGACAGCAAGGAGTCATCATGTCAGGTAGTCCTGGGGCACGGTCCTAGGGCTCAGGTCCTCCGAGAGAGAGAAAGAAAGGGAGAATTAGAGAGAGCATATGTGGGGTGGCCCGTCCTCTTCTGGCTGTGCCCGGTGGAGATTATAACAGAACATGGCCAAGATGTTCAAATGTTCATAAATGACCAGCATGGTCGAATAATAGTAAGGCAGAACAGTTGAAACTGGAGCAGCAGCATGGCCAGGTGGACAGCAAGGAGTCATCATGTCAGGTAGTCCTGGGGCATGGTCCTAGGGCTCAGGTCAGTTGAAACTGGAGCAGCAGCATGGCCAGGTGGACTGGGGACAGCAAGGAGTCATCATGTCAGGTAGTCCTGGGGCATGGACCTAGGGCTCAGGTCCTCCGAGAGAGAGAAAGAAAGAAGGAGAGAATTAGAGAACGCACACTTAGATTCACACAGGACACCGAAAGGACAGGAGAAGTACTCCAGATATAACAAACTGACCCTAGCCCCCCGACACAAACTACTGCAGCATAAATACTGGAGGCTGAGACAGGAGGGGACAGGAGACACTGTGGCCCCATCCGAGGACACCCCCCGGACAGGGCCAAACAGGAGGGATATAACCCCACCCACTTTGCCAAAGCACAGCCCCCACCACTAGAGGGATATCTTCAACCACCAATTTACCATCCTGAGACAAGGCTGAGTATAGCCCACAAAGATCTCCACCACGGCACAGCCCAAGTGGGGGGGGGGGGGGGGGGGCGCCAACCCAGACAGGATGACCACAACAGTGGTTAGAGGCAGAGAATCCCAGAATCCCTCCCAAATATGGCCCCTAGACACAACTATGACAAAACAACCAACAAAAATGGTTCACAACTCCTGCAGCTCTGTCACAAGCTGGGTCTGTACATAGTCAATGGTAGTCTTAGAGGAAACTCCTATGGTACAGCTCAGCCGTTGGCAGTAGTACTGTAGATTACTTTATCACTGACCTCAACCCAGAGTTTCTCAGATGGTTCACGGTCAGTCCACTAACACTCCTTTCAGATCACAGCAAAATCACAGTCTACCTGAATAGAACAATAATCAATCATGAGGCATCAAAGCCCAAGGAAATGCACAATATTAAGAAATGCTGTAGATCAAATTGTATTTGTCACATGTGCCGAATACAACAGCAGTAGACCTTACAGTGAAATGCTTACTTACAAGCCAACAATGCAGTTAAGAAAAATACATTAAAAAATAACAAATAAAGTAACAAATAATTAAAGAGCAGCTGTTACGGCTCTCGTTGGGAGAAGGAGACCAAGGTAGGCGTGGTAGGCGTACATCGTAATTTTATTGATGACACCAAACAAAATAACAAAGACAAAAAACGAAAGCGCAGTTCTGTCTGGCTAAGACACTAAACAGAAAACAAGATCCCACAAAACCCAAATGGAAAATGACAACTTATATAGGATCCCCAATCAGAGACAACGATAGACAGCTGCCTCTGATTGGGAACCGCACTCGGCCAATACAAAGAAATAGAAAACAGACTTTCCCACCCGAGTCACACCCTGACCTAACCAAACAAATAATAAGGATCTCTAAGGTCAGGGCGTGACAGCAGCAGTAAAATAACAATAGCGAGACTATATACAGGGGGTACCGGTACAGAGTCAATGTTCGGGGGCACCGGTTAGTCGAGGTAATATATACATGTGGGTAGAGTTATTAAAGTGACTATGCATAGGTAATAACAGAGAGTATCAGGAGCATAAAAGAGGGGGGCAAAGCAAGTAGTCTGGGTAGCCATTTGTATATATGTTCAGTAGTCTTATGGCTTGAGGGTAGAAGCTGTTTAGAAGCCTCTTGGACCTAGACTTGGCCCTCTGGTACCGCTTGCTGTGCTGTAGCAGAGAGAACAGTCTATGACTAGGGTGGCTGGAGTCTTCGACAATTTTTAGGGCCTTCCTCTGACACCGCCTGGTATAGAGATTCTGAATGGCAGGAAGTTTGGCCCCAGCGATGTACTGGGAAGTACGCACTACCCTCTGTAGTGCCTTGCGGTCAGAGGCCAAGCAGTTGCAATAGCAGGCAGTGATGCAACCATGCTCTCGATGGTGCAGCTGTATAACCTTTTGAGGATCTGAGGACCCATGCCAAATCTTTTCAGTCTCCTGAGGGGGAATAGGTTTGGTGTGCCCTCTTCACAACTGTCTTGGAATGCTTGGACCATGTTAGTTTGTTGGCGATGTGGACGCCAAGGAACTTGAAGCTCTCAGCCTGCTCCACTAAAGCCCTGTCAATTAGAATGGTGGCATGCTTGGTCCTCCTTTTCCTGCAGTTCACAATCATCTCCTTAGTCTTGATCACGTTCAGGGAGAGGTTGTTGTCCTGGCACCACACAGCTAGGTCTCTGACCTCCTCCTTATATGCTGTCTCGTCGTTGTTGGTGATCATTGGCAAACTTAACGATGGTTTTGGAGTCATGCCTGGCCATGCAGTCATGAGTGAACAGGGAATACAGGAGGGGATTGAGCACACACCCCTGAGGGGCCCCCGTGTTAAGGATCAGCGTGGTGGATGTGTTGTTACCTACCTTTACTACCGGGGGTATCCCGTCAGGAAGTCCAGGATCCAGTTGCAGAGGGAGGTGTTTAGTCTCAGGGTCCTTAATTTAGTGATGAGATTTGAGGGCACTATGGTGTTGAATGCTGAGCTGTAGTCAATGAATAGCATTCTCAAATAGGTGTTTATTTTGTCCAGGTGTGAAAGGGCAGTGTGGAGTGCAATAGAGATTGCATAAGTTTTTGATCTGTTGAGGCGGTATGCAAATTGGAGGGAGTCTAGGGTTTCTGGGATAATGGTGTTGATGTGAGCCATGACCAGCCTTTCAAAGCACTTCATGGCTACAGATGTGAGTGCTATGGGTCGGTCGTCATTTAGGCAGGTTACCTTGGTGTACTTGGGCACAGGGACTATGGTGGTCTGCTTGAAACATATTGGTATTACAGACTCAGACAGGGAGAGTTTGAAAATGTGAAGACACTTGCCATTTGAACAGCGCATACTCGGGGTACACATTCTAGTAATCCCTCTGGCCCTGCGGCAGTGTGAATGTTGATCTATTTAAAGGTCTTACTCACATCCACTGCGGACAGCGTGATCATACAGTCGTCCGGAACAGCTGGTGCTCTCATGCATGTTTCAGTGCTACTTGCCTCTAAGCGAGCATAGAAGTCATTTAGAGATGAGAGCTGCATTGCTCTCATCTCTGTACAAGTACTTTGTGACATGTGCTTATGTGAAAAAGGCTTTAGAAATTGGATTGATTCATTAATGTCTAGCAGAGAGAGGGAGAAAGATCATAGAAAGTGAATCATAAACCCGGACGGGCCCAACACGAATAAACTCTTAAAATATTAGGCACGTTTTCAAATAACCTTTTTAGGGGGTAGGAGAATTACAGAGGCAATTTGAATTAACTCAATTTTTACGTGGCAAACAGTGAAAATAATGTTTCATACCACGAGAGGTACCAAATCCTGGAAAATGGGTTAAGGAACGAAACAGTCCGAAACTGAGAGGTGCCTGATCCTGTTCCGGCAGAACCGGCTCAAATGAAGCAGTGCGACAGACCAATGCTGATGGGAAAATATTTCACTTAACAAGTAGCCGTGCTACATTGTTATTTCCCAGTTCAACAAACAAATAAATGCTACGAGAATTGCACATAGCTTCCAAGGTGTCTCGCCTGACGGAGGACAAATTAAGAAGATCAAGCTTGCTAGTCACTTAATTTTATTCAAGAGTTTGAAACCACGTGCTAACGTTAGCTAGCTAGCTAATAATTATATGCTAGCTAGCTACTAACGTTAACTTGCTTCATCTCTCGATGTTATCCTTGTTTCATTATTCGCCATACTATTGTTACAAAAGTAGCTCGCTTGTAAGTTCTCCATAATTTTTCACTCGGGTGCATATGTTCATAAGTGCTATCATAGTCAAGTAGAGTAACGTCAGGATGGCCGAGCGGTCTAAGGCGCTGCGTTCAGGTCGCAGTCTCCCCTGGAGGCGTGGGTTCGAATCCCACTTCTGACAATACTTTTGGGCTAGGTAATTTAATCGGTAGGTAGCCACTAACTAACTATTCGTTATTTTTTCAATTAAACTCAATTATTGAATTGATAAATGAATGGTGTTCTAAAAGAAAGAACGAAATAAATAAATAGCCTATGATGATTAAGCGGTGATAAAACGGAAACATTTTAGGCAATGTTATTGTGAATATTTGTATTTTGCAACTAAAAGCAAATTGATGTAGGCTAGGCCTCACTTGCATTATATAGGCTATGGTTTGGACACTTGAGTTTGTAACAGGCACGAAAAAAAAGCTATTGAGAGCCGATATAGACAACATCTTAATCCAGACAGTAGGCTAATAGTGCCTTTAGAAATTATCCATACCCCTCGATTTATGTCATAATTTGTTGTGTTAACCTTAGTTTTAAATATATATATTTTTTGTCTCACCCATCTACACACAATACCGCATAACGACAATGTGAATTTATTGGAAATAAAATAGAGAAATATCTCATTTACATAAGTATTCCCTGAGTCAATACATGTCAGAATCACCATTGGCGGCGATTACAGCTGTACGTCTTTCTGAGTAAATCTCAAAAGAGCTTGCACACCTGGATTTCCACTTTCTTTTTAAAATTATTCAAACTCTGTCAAATTGGTTGTTGATCATCCCGCTCCAGCTATTACCACGAGCCCGTCCTCCCCAATTAAGGTGCAACTAACCTCCTGTGATTGTAATTCAATGGAAAATGGAACATTTAGGCTGTATGCTCATAATTTTTTCTTCATCAACATCTGTTCTCTATATTGTAGGTGATGGTGTATAATACTGTGGCAACCGTTCTGTACCTCACAGCGTTTCTGGCCAATGCTGCATCAGTCACGCCTTACCAGTACGCATATACTACTACGGCGTTATGGCAGCTGCTAAGGTAAGTCTAGAACAGAGGACCTGGTACAGACATACAAATACACAAGCCGACATCGGATCGAAACATTGGCTGCATTTACACAGGCAGCCTAAATGTGATATTTAGGCTGCCTATTTGACCAATTAGATCAAGTTTGAAAAATATCTGACATGAAAAGATCTGATGTGATTGGTCAAAATACCAATTAGTGGTAAAAAGATCAAGTAGTAGGAGGGCCAGATACAAACTGTGTTTTATATTCATTCTACCCATAACTGTATAGAATGTGGATATCCGCACTTCCGGTGAATGGTTTTCTGCTTGACAATGAAAAAATAGTAAGTATTGATTAGAATGTATTCATACTCAGTCTAATTAGCCATCTGTAAGGGGAGTGCTTGTCTAAGCAAGGGCTTCTCATCTGTTTCTGTCACTTATCAGTGGCTGCTTACCTATTGCAGATTCAGTCTTCCCAGCATGGTGCAGGTCTACAATTTTGTTTCTGGTGTCCTTTGACAGCTCTTTGGTCTTGGCCATAGTAGAGTTTGGAGTGTGACTGTTTGAGGTTGTGGACAGGTGTCTTTTATAATGATAACAAGTTAAAACAGGTGCCATTAATACAGGTAATGAGTGGAGGACAGAGGAGCCTCTTAAAGAAGTTACAGGTCTGTGAGAGCCAGAAATCTTGCTTGTTTGTAGGTGACCAAATACTTATTTTCCACAATTTGCAAATAAATTCATTAAAAAATCCTACAATGTGATTTTCTGGATTTTTTCTCTCATTTTGTCTGTCATAGTTGAAGTGTACCTATGATGGAAATTACAGGCCTCATCTTTTTAAGTGGGAGAACTTGCACAATTGGTGGCTGACTAAATACTTTTTTGCCCCATTGTATATGACAAGTACTGACAACCCACCTGCCTATCCTCGACATTGCCAGTTAAGAAATCAGCTATATCAATTAACTGACAATCGAGAAATAATGAATGCAGGCATGTATTTTATGATAACATTCTGCTCTGTCTGATTTGGTCTTACTATGAGTTTCACTTGTTCTGTTTTTTTTTGGCATCGTACCAACATATACAGAGCCAGCGCCTTGTTTTACAACATGGCCTGGAAGTCGAATGGAGGTAATGCAGTCTGCAACTCTGGTCCTGCATAGGACTACTCTACTACTTATCATGAGAAACCCTCTCCATACCACAGAGACTTGTACAGTGTGAACCGAACAGTGACAAGACAAGAAGCTAGACATCAATAGATTTGAGATGTCAAGATTATGACTGGAATGAACACCGGAAGCATTTTGCAGCGCCTTAGTAAGTATGTTGCTATGGTAACCCCACAACTATCAGCACACTCACTCATGACTCACATACTGTACATGCTCCCATACATAACCACTATGATCATATACTCTAGGAAAGTGTCATGAATGATACATTATAAATAGTGTAATACTTGTAGATACACAGGCATCCCAATGGTCTGTGTGCAACACGCATTCAGAAATGTTTTTCATTCTGAAGACCAAGAGAATCATGTGTTGTGTGCGTTGTGGTTTATCCACACCAGTACACTTTTTAAAAATAAAGTAGAATGTGATTTTACAGAATGTCTTTATTTGAAACCCTTATTTACAGACAATGGGACATAAGCAAATATGCACAAACCGGTGACATTCACTGAGTGCGTGACGTAATAAAAATACTGTTCGTTTTAGAACTTCAGACATGTGTACTGATGTAAAAATCAGACACAAAATTCAAAATAATTGAGTTCACAATTTCAATTTAAAAAAACTTGTTCCATGAGGACAAAAGTATCCATCTTCACCAGAGAATGGCTAGATGTAAAATATACTGATAACATTCCCATTGCAAACCTGCAACAGTTCAAATACAAAAGGTGAGCATGGGCAAGACATGAACACTTATGTTCGGTCACCAGCGGCACTACTCTACTTGACATGAATGTGCATGTTTGTAGGTTTGGGGATGATTGTTAATTAGTTATTTCAGTTCTGTTGTTCTGGAGGTGATGGGTTTAGAGGTTGCAGAGCTGAGAGACCTCACGACTAGGCCATCACCGAGGTCCAGCCCTCGGCCCTCCCTCTCCTGAAGACAGAAGGTATAGGTGCTGAGCATATAGACATCACATCATGGCGTCTATGAGAGCACAAGCAGCACCATTGATGCCGTCTCCTTTTGAGGTAGTCACTTTTATTGTTCTACTATTTCTATGAGTTGGCAAAGAAACTGAAAGGGTGCATAGTGCCACTTGTAATGTTCTGTTTGAACAGGTATAAAGCCAATGTTGATGATTTACTGCCACCTGCAGTTATGGAATGTTTCCTCACAAGTATAATTTATTATCTGATCCTTCCTGGTGACCTGGATGGAATTATGAGATCCTTCCTTAACCCTTAGGAAGTCCCACACAGTTGACTACTTCAAAATGGTTAAAGTCCTCAATGGCACTGCCCATACTAAACTGGTTTTTGGGCACTAGAGTCCTCCACCTATCTCTATGTTTCTGACACACAACAACAGAGGAAACAATCCTCTCTCACAAATGATTAGTGCAGATCCTAAAATAAAAACATCCAATCGGAAACATTCTGGGTTGTTACTCACTGCTCTGTAGTCAATTAACATTTCCTTGAAGGCCATAAAATCTGTAAAGGTAAGCAACATGTCGAAGATGTCTCCTGACACCTCATCTTTGTGCTGCCTGAAACAAAACATTTGTTTTTGTGAAACAAGAACAAATACATGTTGCACTCTGCAGTGAGGTGCACTTGGTTTACAAGGGGCAATGTGCCACCTAGCGGTAGCATGTAAAGTTACTCCTGAGGGGAAATGTACTTACTTGAGTAAATGGTTAAATGTGCTCATGTTGAAACAGGGAATCCTCTCCATCAGCTGCTGCTCGAGGCGTTTCTCAAGCATCTCAATCTGAGGTTGAAGTAAACAACATGTATGATCGAGACATACTTTCAGTTTTTATTTTATACACTCTACAGTACATGACAGTTAGTTCAAATAAGGGAGCCAGATTAACAAACACTGCTTTACATATTCGTTGAAGATGGGTGTGTAGGTGAGTTTGTTCTCCTCTGAGTCATCAAACTCCAGGTAGTGTTTTTCCATGAAGCTCTGTTGCAGGTGCTGGAAGTTATCCTCTAAGGTGGAAATTTAGTAATATTAGCAATTAATTTAACCTTTACACACTGAAACATGTCTAAGACCGCAATTTACCCATGATGATGTCTTCAATACTCCCAATGACAGCATCAAAGGCAGCATCAGCATCTGATGAGCTAGGGAGGTTAAACCATACCGTAGTCAGCAACCAAACAATATAAACCATCATCTTCTAACCAAGCTACCTCACTCACTTCCTCAGACACACATACTTTGAAACAGCAAAATTCTCTTCCTCCAAGTCCATCATTTCAACGATGTTCTCTGCACCACCCAGCAGATCTAAAAAATAATAAGGCATTGCACAATAACATTAGATATGGCAAATAATTAGAAATGACAAAGGATCTCAATGAGGTAACATGTCAACACATTAGCTAGTTAGCCTAATGGAAGCTAACATTAAATTAGCATGCAAACAAGTCACCACACTAAAGGCTAACAAGCTCAGCAGTAGATAAAAATAAAGTCGGAAGGCAATGATTGCTATGATTTACAATTTGTCAAGTTTACTTACCTCGCTCTTTCACGTCCATTCTAAATCTAATTAGCTAGCTATCAAGCTAACGTGTCGGATTTTCGGTAATCGCTTCCAAGGCACCAAATTACCAAGGCAACGAAAAAAACGCTCCCTTCAGAAAATTAAATCCCTTGAGGAAACAGATCCCAGCGGATTAGTTCCGTAAATACAGTAGAGTACGGTACGGTCAGGCTCTCAACATCGGCTGAACTGAAATTAACCTTCAATGTTTAAGTGCGTTAATAGGTCCTTTATTGCAATCATGGACTACATTTATTTTCGTCCCATGATAATGCGGTGTGGCATACACATCATACATTTTGGCTGATGCGTTTAGTAGTGATGTAGCTAGCCTGCTAAATCTTGTCAATAAAGTTGGCATCTTTGACAAGCAACTATGCAACACAATACATTTATTACAATTATCATAACCCAGAAAACAATGATTATTCAGTAAATCACATCTTTGTGACCCCTGGGGCTACTCCATTAAAGACAGATACAATTGAACATTTAACTCTTAATTTCTTCCATGACTAACTCATTGTCAGGAATGGACTGGAGACAACTGGTCCTCCATATATACACACTGTGGCCAACTGTAGTCATTCGTATTGATTGAGATGTAGTACCTTCAGATTTTCCACAACCACTTCATATAACCCCATAATTCAAATGTGATTAGCTGTGATTTCAATAACCCCAATTTCATTACATTTTGTTTGAATTGTAGATATATAATAATATTTTGAGTAACAGTTATTTCATAAAATGTTCAATCTCATTTATAACAGCATGGTTACTCAACCCAGAAATGCTTCAAGTAGAAGAGAGGGACAAATCTGTGCTAGTATTGTATGATCGAGCAGGGCCTTAACATCATTGGCGAAGCCAACTGAGCCAACTAAGGCTGTCTCTTCGTTGTTGTGCCTTTACGTTTAGTCAGAATAAAACAAGAGAATCACAGATACATGTAAAACCTCTGAGCAGAGCTACACAGGACACATTGACCAGAGCTTAAGAGAGGGAACATTAGGCAGATCCATGTGCAGACACGGAGTTTATGACATTAAGATTGATGGGGTGATTCTGGAAATGCTGCTGCCTGGTAATGTCTCTATTTGTCTTCCTCTCACTGCCCCCTCACTCGCCAAGCACTTTTTTTGCTCCCAGACGGGGTGTGGGGGCCCCATCTCCTCACAGAGAGAACACGCCATGGAGTGCAGCAGAAGAAAGGGTTACCCCTCCTTGTCCTATCCCCCACACTGTATCTCTCCTGGAGCTCTGTCAGGTCCCATTACTCCCTCCTCACATTAGGCCCAGGGTCCGATCAGGAACCCTGGCACAGCCTCACAGTCCTATTGGTCGGGTTGATTACTGGGATAAAAGTGATAGGAGGGGAGGAGCGTTCATGTCCTGGTTTGAAGGTGATGTGTCAGGACACATGTGAGATGAGTCTGACACGGGTCAGGATGTCCTGGCGACACAACGGGCACGTCTCCAGCTGTAAGGCACACTCCATACACATCCCACTAAGGATACAAAACACACACAGAGACCACATAAGGATCCGTAACACACAGGCAAATGCCTAGATACTCAATACAGGTACAAGGTGTGAAACAGAGAGGGAAGTTGTTGTACCTGTGTCCGCAGGGTCTCAGCTCTGTATCGGCCATCTGGTCACAGCAGAGGGTGCAACAGTTGTCTCTGATGCTCACCTGCTTGAGCAGGGCCAGGCGCCGGTGTCTGAGGAACACACAAGCAGTCACTAAATGGTACATGGGAGTTCACATAATGTGCAGATGTCCTGTTCAACTAGAGTGATCATTTAAAGCCTAACCATTTTGCCCAGGGCTACATTAGCTCAGACTTACCTGGGAAGGATAATCTTCTCATCAGACGCCAGTGAGGCAAAGTCATTGAAGGTGCTGAACTTGACAGACGGGGGATGGCGGAAGGGCTTCGCCCCAAAGTTAAACTCACATTGTTGGTAGGACATGAAACTTGCTGCTGCAAAGAAGCCAGACCTGGAAAAAGAAAGGAAGACTAATGAGGATATTGGACGTGGCAGTGAGTTACTGAAATGTACAGTATGTCAATACTTGTGTGGGGTGCACTTTGGATTATGGCCAGAAAATAGAGCAAGCAGGAGCAGGGTGTGTACACTCACGTTGCAGAGGAAAACACCTGCTTCTCTGAGGGGAGCTGATGTCCATTCAGGTAGAAAAGCATCTGCTTCTTACTGAGGTCCAGTAGGAAACCTATGGCATCTCCTACAGATCAAAGAAAGTGTAAGGTTTAAGCATATGCTTGTGTGGGACAGTAGTTTGGTAACAAATGTGTGTAAGCCGAGGTGTTGACAGACATCTCGCCATTACAGCCTGCCTCTGAGCTACAACATGAAACTGTATGGAGTTTGGGATGCACTTACCCTCTTTCCAGCAGGGGTGGGAGTGTGGTTTACTGCGAGCGTTGTACCAGATTAGCTGCCTGCAGCCATCATATGCACACGAGTATTCATCATCTCCTATCCCATAACCCTCCTGAAACACACACATTACGGCATTCAGTCTTCTAGCAGAAATAAACACTGCTTGCAGTGTGTATCAGTACAGCATGTAAGGACGTACATGGTTAAGGAACTTGCTGTCCTTGGTGGCCCAGCCAATCTGCATGACCCCGGAGGTGACCACTGTGACCTCATAGTACCACACGCCTGAGTCCACACAGAAGGTACAGCGGACACTCTCAAAGGAGGACGCGTCGCAGCGCGCCTTGGGAGAGTGGAGAAAAGGGCAGATCCATTATCTCTATGGAACAGGGTGATACTGATCAGTGTGATACTGGCATTTAGCATAACAAACAAAGTATAATAATTTATTGTGTGCGCAACAGGGATCATTCTAGTCACACTGCTCTGTCAGGCGTGTTACAGAGAGAGGCCCCCTCACCTCCAGTCCACTGGGAGAGATCTTGAGATACTCGCTGACGTCGTTGCTGTTCAGCATGGCGTTGATGTTGCTCAAGTTCACCTTCTCGTAGGTGAACTGACGGCCATCTTTCAGGACTGAGGAGAAAGGATGGAGAGAATATTAATAGTCAGTGGATGAGAACTGTCCTCCCTAACATGATGTACCCTACTACTCACAGAGGTTATCTAGGCTCCATTGGGAACAGAAGCCGACCTGGCGCTTCAGGTAGTCTGTGTGGTCAGCCCACGATTCCAGAACCCCCAGTCGTTCACTTATACACGACTCAGACACTGTTAGCTTGTTCTCACCTGCAACAGGGAAATATAACAGTTACTAGTCCGTTTTGTGGCCAATGGGATAGCATAGCAACCTTCAGAACGATGTGCAGGATAAGGGGACAAACTTACTGGTCTGTGAGAACTTCTCCAAGGCTATGAGGGCAAAGAGCATTACAGTAGGATGGGCCTCAGAACTCTGGGAACAGAGATGTTCAGATAAATTAGACAAGGTCTCAGCCTCATTCTACAGAAAAATGACATGTAACCCAAGTATATGACTATTGACAGAGCAACAGCATTTGTGTGGTTCTGCATGTTTGTTGTGGTCTCACCAGGCTCTCCAGCAGGTACCCCAGTGTTCCAGGGCTCAGGAGTCCAATGCTGGCTGGACCTGAGACATGTGGAGTGGGCGGTGAATGAACAACACTAAGGGCCACAGTAAAGGGACAGGATTGCACCCCCAACAAAAATTATATATAATATGTTTCACATTGCGCCGAATACAATGGGTGTAGACTTTACCGTGAAATGCTTGCTTACGTGCCCTTCCCAACGATACAGAGTTAAAAAATAATAATACAAAGAAAAATAGTAGCACAACGCTTCCAGAGAAAGAAGATGCGTAATTCAAAGTTCGGGGTGTAAACAGACAGACATTGAATAGTAGAGGCAACCCCTGTTGGGTATGTCAGACAGACTGAGTTGTCTCACCCTGGCCACCCTCTCCCCAGCCCAGTGCTGAAGGCTCAGCAGAACTGTCAGAGCAAAGGCAGAGCATTTTGGCCGTGTCATGACAAGCATACAACTCAAACCTGCAGGATCAGCTCTTTCAGTTCACAATGACCATTTGGTATGCCAAATACTGGTTCGTCAACTAGGGTCAAATAACCTGTGGCACTTGAGAGCATTTTCATTTTTCACTGTTGATTATGTGAGTTCAAGTGTGTGTGTGTGTGTGTGTGTGTGTGTGTGTGTGTGTGTGTGTGTGTGTGTGTGTGTGTGTGTGTGTGTGTGTGTTTTGGTTTTACCATTCTTGTGGGGACCAGAAGTCATCAAGTTTAGTAAAACAAGGAAAATTTGGACAAGTGGGGACATTTCGCCAGTCCTCACAAGGAAAAATATTTTTTTAGGCTTAAGGGTTAGGTTTAGAGTTACAATTAGGGTAAGGTTAGGTTAAGAAAAATTGGATTTTGAATGGGAATCAATTGTCCCTACATGGATAGTAAATAAAACGTGTGTGTGTGTGTAAGAGAATGAAGGAGATCAGGTTGCATCCACACTTACCAGCCAGTTTCTCAGCCAGGCAGCCCAGTACAGCAGTAGTGTTGCGGTGCTTAGAAGGGATCATGGCATCCTGGCGGGCCACAGTGGCACTCAAGCTCAACATCTCAGACAACTTCTGTAGAGCATCCTGACAAAGGAGGGGAAACAAGCACTGTTTTGAAAGCCCAACGAAGGAAAACAATGTCTCTTGAAATGTCTATTGAAACTTCATATAGTCTTTTCTTTCATAATACAGTTTCTTCAGAAAGTATTCATACCCCTTGATTTATTCTACATTTTGTTGTGTTACAAGCGGAATTCAAAGTGTATTATTTTTTCCTCACCCATCTACACACAATACCCTTTAATGACAGTGAAAACATGTTTTTAGAAAGGTTTGCAAAATTGATTGAAAATGAAATACAGAAAATCTATTTTACATAAGTAATCACCTTCGAGTCACACCTGTGCAGCATTTCCCCATTATTCTTTAAAATAATGATTCAAGCACTGTCAAATTTGTTTTTGGTCGTTGCTAGACAACCATTTTCAGGCCTTGCCATAATTGTAGAAGTAGATTTAAGTCAACTGTAACTCGGCCTCTCAGGAACTTTCACCGTCTTCTTGGAAAGTAACTTTAGTGTAGATTTGTTTGCAAATGTTGTCTTGCTGAAAGGTGAATTCATCTCCCAGTGTCTGGTGGAAAGCAGACAACCAGGCTTTTCTCTAGGATTTTGCCTGTGCTTAGCTCCATTACGTTTCTTCTTTTTTTTATCCATAAAAACTCTGTAGTCCTTAACAATTACAAGCATACCCATAACATGATGCAGCCACCACTGTTTGAAAATATGTAGAGTGGTACTCAGTTATGTTGTATTGGATTTGCCCCAAACATAACATTTTGTAGACAGGACAAAAAGTAAATTGCTTTGCCACAGTTTTTTGCAGTATTATTTAGTGTCTTGTTGGAAACAGGATGCATGTTTTGGAATATTTTTATTCTGTACAGGCTGTGTTCTTTTTACTCTGTAAATTAGGTTAGTATTGTGGATTAACTACAATGTTGTTGATCGAGCCGCAGTGTTCTCCGGTCACAGCTATCAACTAACTGTTTTAAAGTCACCATTGGCCTCGTGGTGAACTCCTTGAGCTTTTCCCTTCCTCTCTGGCAACTGAGTTAGTAAGGACAACTGTATCTTTGTAGTGACTGGGTGTATTGGTACACCATCCTAAATATAATTAATAACTGCACCATGATCAAAGGGATATTCAATGTCTGATTTTTGTATTTTTTTTTATCTACCATTAGGTGCCTGTCTTTGCAAGGCATCGGATATTCTCCCTGGCCTCTGTGGTTGAATCAGTGTTCACTGCTCAACTGAGGGACCTTACAATTATCTGTATATGTGGGGGACAGAGACATGGTTGTCATTCAAAAATCATGTTAAACACTATTATTGCACACAGAGCGATTACGTTACTTGTTACGAAATATTTTACCCCTGAACTTATTCATGCTTGCGATAACAAAAGGGTTGAATATGTATTGTGTCAAGACATTTCAGCCTTTCAATTTTAATTTATTATTTTTATTACATAAATCCACATTGACATTAAGGGGTATTGTGTGTAGGCCAGTGACAAAAAAAATATATATTTAATCAACTTTAATATCAGGCTGTAACACAACACGTGGGGAAAAATCTAAGTGTGTGAATAGGTTTTGAAGGCACAGTACACACAGTGTACAAAACATTAGGGACACCTTCCTAATATTGAGTTGCACCCCATTTTGCCCTCAGAACAGCCTCAATTAAATCGGGGCATGGATACTACAAAAGGTGTGGAAACATTCCACAGGGATGCTGGCCCATGTGGATTCCAATGTTTCCCACAGTTGTGTCAAGTTGGCTGGATGTCCTTTGAGTGGTGGACCATTCTTGATACACACAGGAATCGATCGGGCGTGAAAAGCCTAGCAGCATTGCAGTTCTTGACACACTCAAAGCAGTGTGCCTGGCACCTACCAACATACCCCATTCAAAAGTACTTAAAATATTTTTTCTTGCCCATTCACCCACTGAATGGCACACATACACAATCCATGTCTCAATTGTAGCAAGGCTTAAAAATCCTTTAAACCGAAAATCCTATGCATGGAAGTAACTGAATATTTTTAATTAGCTTTGAAAAAAAGTGACTATGGCAAGTCTATCCTCTCATATTAAACATGCAACTATTGTAATGAAGCAGAGAATGTAATACATCATTTACAAACATTTCCTAAATTACAATGTGGGAAAACACGGTTCGAAAAGATGCACCTGATGAGAGCCGTTTCATGTGACAGAGTGATGAACGTCTCCGTTAGAAACTGAGAAAGAGGGAAAACGTAAATATGCAACATATAAGATGGGTTGTTAATATGACTAGGATTGTGCCTTTGGCTTCTGGACAATTCAAAAAGTAGATATGAACAGTAGAGAAATGCTGTGAAACTTTGGTTGCTGGCACAGCTCTTCTTAGCTGCTCGTGCTGCTCCTCCCTGCAGCCTGATTTGGAGTTGCTTAGCAACGAGTCTCCGTTCTAGCTGGCTCGCGGATCACTGACGAGAGACAGCCATTAGAAAGTACCTTTCGTACGGCAACTACTTTAAAGTCACTGTACATTACTATTTTCAGCTAAATAATAATTCTGGTCAACAAAGACACTGCAAATTCACCTATAGACTGATAAGCATGACCGGTCAAATTAATTTTGGGCGGCTGAGCGATTAACATCCCTAATTAGAACCCTTTACTATTTAAGCAGCAGTTTCTCCCTCCAGTCTTAATTATTTTTGTTGGTGAATGTTTGGGGTGGCCAACTTTTCCATTCCATGTTGTGCGTGACTGAAAGTGAGTACTTTGCATTATTGTACAGTACCAGTCAAAAGTTTGGACCCCTATTCATTCAAGGGTTTTTAAACTTTAAAAAAAAACTATTTTATGTATTGTAGAATAATAGGGGAGACATCAAAACTATGAAATAACATATGGAATCATGTAGTAACCAATTTTTTAAAATCAAAATATATTTGAGATTCTTCAAATTATTCACCCTTTGCCTTGATGACAGCTTTGCACACTCTTGGCATTCTCTCAACCAGCTTCACCTGGAATGCATTTCCAACAACCTTGAAGGAGTTCCCACATATGCTGAGCACTTGTTGGCTACTTTTCCTTCACTCTGTGGTCAACTCATTCCAAACCATCTCAAATGGGTTGAGGTCAGATGATTGTGGAGGCCAGGTCATCTGATGCAGCACTCCATCACTCTCCTTCTTGGTCAAATACCCCCGACACAGCTTGGAGGTGTGTTTTGGGTCATTGTCCTGTTGAAAAACAAATGATAGTCCCAAACCAGGTGGGATGGTGTATCACTGCAGAATGCTATGGTAGCCATCCTGGTTAACTGTGCCTTGAATTCTAAATAAAATCTGTGTTTACCAGCAAAGCATCCCCACACCATAACACCACCTCCTCCATGCTTCGCAGTGGGAACCACACATGCGGCGATCATCTTTTCACCTACTCTGCGTCTCACGGTTGGAACCAAAAATCTCAAATTTGAACTCATCAGACCAAAGGACAGATTTCCACCGGTCTAATGTCCATTGCTCCGGTTTCTTGGCCCAAGCAAGTCTCTGCTTCTTACTGGTGTCCTTTGGTAGTGGTTTCTTTGTAGCAATTTGACCATGGAGGCCTGATTCATGAAGTCTCTTCTGAACAGTTGATGTTGAGATCAGAGGTCGACCGATTAATCCAAATGGCAGATTAATTAGGGCCGATTTCAAGTTTTCATATCGGTAATCAGCATTTTTGGACACTGACTATGGCCAATTACATTGCACTCCAGGAGGAGACTGCGTGGCAGGCTGACTACCTGTTACGCGAGTGCAGCAAGGAGTCAAGGTAAGTTGCTAGCTAGTATTAAACTTACCTTGTAAAATAAATCAATCAAAACAATCACTAGTTAACTACACGTGGTTAATGATATTACTAGTTGATCTAGCTTGTCCTGCATTGGATATAATCAATGCAGTGCCTGTTAATTTATCATCGAATTACAACCTACTTCGCCAAACCGGTGATGATTTAACAAGTGCATCCTTGAAAAAGCACTGTCGTTGCACCAATGTGTACCTAATCATAAACATCAATGCCTTTCTTAAAATCAATACACAAGTATATGTTTTTAAACCTGCATATTTAGTTAATATTTCCTGCTGACATTAATGTATTTTTCTATCTTGCATTTCTTTGCAAGCAGAGTCAGGGTATTTGCTGCAGTTTGGGCTGCCTGGCTCATTGCGAACTGTATGAAGACCATTTCTTCCAAACAAAGACCGTAATTAATTTGCCAGAATTGTACATAATTATGACATAACATTGAAGGCTGTGCAATGCATCAACAATATTTAGACTTAGGGATGCCACCCATTAGATAAAATACGTAAAGGTTCCGTATTTCACTGAAAGAATAAATGTTTTGTTTTCAAAATGATAGTTTCCGGATTTGACCATATTAATGACCTAAGGCTCGTATTTCTGTGTGTTATTATATTATAATTAAGCCTATGATTTGATATTTTATAGAGCAGTCTGAGCGGTGGTAGGCTGCAGCAGGCTCATAAGCATTCATTCAAACAGCACTTTCCTGCATTTGCCAGCAGCTCTTCGCTGTGCTTCAAGCATTGCGCTGTTCATGGCTTCAAGCCTCCCAAGATTAGGCTGGTAATACTATAGTGCCTATAAGAACATCAGATAGTCAAAGGTATATGAAATACAAATGGTATAGAGAGAAATATTCCTAGAATTCCTATAATAAATACAACCTAAAACTTCTTACCTGGGAATATTGAAGGCTCATGTTAAAAAGGAACCACCAGCTTTCATATGTTCTCATGTTCTGAGCAAAGAACTTAAACGTTAGCTTTTTTACATGGCAATTATTGCACTTTTACTTTCTTCTCCAACACTTTGTTTTTTAATTATTTAAACCAAATTGAACATGTTGTTTCATTATTTATTTGAGACCAAATTGATTTTATTGATGTATTATATTAAGTTAAAATAAAACTGTTCAATCATTATTGCTGAAACTGTCATTATTCCATATATATATATATATATATATATATATATATATAGAATAATGACAGTATATATACATATGGAATAATGACAGTTTCAACAATACTGAATGTTTATTTTAACTTAATATAATAGTCAATAAAATCAACTTGGTCTAAAATAAATATATATATTTAAAAATATACATATAACAACAAAAAAAATCTGATTAATCGGTATCGGCATTTTTTGGTCCTCCAATTATCAGTGTCAGAAAATCATAATCGGTCAACCTCTGGTTGAGATGTGTCTGTTACTTTAACTCGGTGAAGCATTTAGGCTGCAATCTGAAGTTCAGTTAACTCTAATGACCTTACCCTCTATAGCAGAGGTAACACTGGGTCTTCCTTTCCTGTGGCGGGCCTCATGAGAGCCAGTTTCATCATAGCGCTTGAAGAAACGTTCAAAGTTCTTGAAATTTTCCAGATTGACTGCCCTTCATGTCTTAAAGTGATGGACTGTCATTTCTCTTTGCTTATTTGAGCTGTTCTTGCTATAATATGGACTTTTACCAAATAGAGCCATCTTCTGTATACCACACCTACCTTGTCGGCTCAAATGCATTAAGGAAAGAAAGAAATTGCACAAAATAAGGTACACCGGTTAATTGAAATGCATTCCAGGTGACTACCTCATGAAGCTGGTTGAGATATTGCCAACAATGTGCAAAGCTGTCATCAAGGCAAAGGGTGGCTACTTTGAAGAATCTCAAAAATAAAATATAATTTGATTTGTTTAACCCTTTTTTGGTCACTACATGATTCCATATGTGTTATTTTATAGTTTCCTTTTGGAATTGAAATATATGTACAATTTGTTTATGATAATGAAATGAAACAGGGAAAATATATTTTATTATTTTATCTAAGAACATGTATAAATAAGAATTTTTAGTTGAAGTTTATATAATGCTGCCAAATTACTTGTCACTTCAGTAAAATTACGTGTCACTTCAGCATGTTAGAAACACTACATGACCAAAAGTATGTGGACACCTGCTCGCCGAACATCTCATTCCAAAATCATGGGCATTAATATGGAGTTGGTCCCCTTTGCTGCTATAACAGCCTCCACACTTCTGGGAAAGCTTTCCACTAGAGGTTAGAACATTGCTGCGTGAACTTCCTGCCATTAAGCCTCAAGAGCATTAGTGAGGTTGGGCGATTAGGCCTGGCTTGCAGTCAGCATTCCAATTTATCCCAAAAAGGTGAGGTCAGGGCTCTGCGCAGGCCAGTCAAGTTCTTCCACACCGATCTCAACAAACCATTTCTGTATGGATCTCGCTTTGCGCACAGGGGCATTGTCCTGCTAAAACAGGAAAGGGCCTTCCCCAACCTGCTGCCAAACAGTTGGAAGCACAGAATCTAGAATGTCAATTAGGCTGTAGCGTTAAGATTTCCCTTCACTGGGACTAAGGGGCCAAGCCCGAACCATGAAAAAACAGCCCCAGACCATTATTCCTCCTCCACCGAACTTCACAGTTGGCACTATGCATTGGGGCAGGTAGTGTTCTCCTGGCATCCGCCAAACCCAGATTCGTCCGTCGGTTTGCCACACGGGGAGTGTGATTCATCACTCCAGTGAATGCATTTCCACTGCTCCAGAGCCCAATGGCGGCAAGCATTACACCACTAGGGGTGACGCTTGGCACTGCGCATGGTGATCTTAGGCTTGTGTGCGGCATCTCGGCCATTGAAACCCATTTCATGAAGCTCCCGATGAAGAGTCCTTGTGCTGACGTTGCTTCCAGAAGCAGTTTGGAAGTCAGTAGTGAGTGTTGCAACCGAGATACAATTTTAACGTGCTTCAGCACTCTGCGGTCTCGTTTTGTGAGCTTGTGTGGCCTACCACTTCAAAATAACAGCATTTACAGTTGACCGGGGCAGCTCTAGCAGGGAAGAAATTTGACAAACTGACTTGTTGGAAAAGTGCTATCCTATGACGGTGGCACGTTGAAAGTCACTGAACTCTTAAGGCCATTCTACCGCCAATGTTTGTCAATGAAGATTGCATGGCTGTGTGCTCGATTTTATACACCTGTCAGCAACGGGTATGGCTGAAATATCCAAATCCACTCAATGAAGGGGTGTCCACATACCTTCGTATATACAGGTCCTTCAGAAAGTATTCAGACCCTTGACTTTTTCCACATTGTAATGTAACAGTCTCAATCTAAAATGGATTAAATAAAAAAATATCAGCAATCTACACACAATACCCCATAATGACAATGCGAAAACAGGCCTATATCAAAAACCAAGCCATGAGTTCGGTGGAATTGTCTGTAGAACTCAGAGACAGAATCAAGGGAAAAGGGCCTTGGTCAGTGAGGTGACCAACAACCCGATGGTCACTCTGATAGAGCTCCAGAGGTCCTCTATGGAGATGGGAGAACCTTGTAGAAGGACAACCATCTCTGCAGCACTCTACCAATCAGGCCTTTATGGTAGAGTGGCCAGACTGAAGCCACTCCTCAGTAAAAGGCACGACAGCCCACTTGGAGTTTACCAAAAAGGCATCTAAAAGACTGACCATGAGAAACAAGATACTCTGGTCTGATGAAACAAAAAATAAACTTTTTGGCCTGAATGCCAAGCGTCACGTCTGGAGGAAACCTGGTACCATCCAAAGCGTCTGCTAAATGGCATATATTATTATTATTATAACGGAGAAGCATGATGGTGGCAGCATCATGCTGTGGGGATGTTTTTCAGCTGCAGGGACTGTGAGACTAGTCAGGATCGAGGGAAAGATAAACGGAGTAAAGTACAGAAAGATCCTTGATGAAAACCTGCTCCAGTCCCAACAACCCTATGCACACAGCCAAGACAACGCAGGAGTGGCTTCGGGACAAGTCTCTGAATGTCCTTGAGTGGCCCAACCAGAGCCCGGACTTGATCCCGATCAAACATCTCAGGAGAGACCTGAAAATTGCTGTGCAGCAACGCTACCCATCCAACCTGACAGAGCTTGAGAGGATTTGCAGAGAAGCATGGGAGAAACTCCCCAGATACAGGTGTGCCAAGCTTGTAGAGTTATACCAAAGAAGACTCAAGGATGTTATAAAATAGAGATACTAACTGCCAAAAGATGCTTCACCAAAGCACAGAGTAAAGGGTAAGAATACTTTTTATTTCATTTTTATAATTTAGCAAAAATGTATTTAAGAACTGTTTTTGCTTTGTCCTTATGGGATATTGTGTGTAGATTGATGAGGGGGGGGGACTATTTAATCCATTTTAGAATAAGGCTGTAACCTTAAATGTGGAAAAGGTAAAGGGGTCAGAATACTTTCCAAAGGCACTGTACATCCTCTGTTTGTTTGATACTTTCAATTTCTTATCCTTTTGCACTTGTCAGTCATGATTGTATGTTAACATCTCAATTTTATAACCCCCAGAACTACAACCTCATATCATAACTTGCATCACAAACTTACCTACTGGCCTTACAAGCCATCAAATCTACATCCTAACCCCATGTGCTCCAATGTCCCTGTACTGTACTTTTTAGTTAGTTAATAAGTACCCTGAACTGGAAACTTTGTCTCCAACCATCTTACAGATGCACTGTAGTGGCAACATCACTCCTCAACCCTAGTTTTTTAGTAACTGTCAATCCCACACCCCCATCCCTACTGGAAAATGAGCTTGGTGTGTTGTAATCAGCTGCTATCAATGAGTGTCTAAGAGTGGATGGCCATGCTTTGGGAAGTTGAGCTTTGAATTAGAGTTTTGTGTAGGCATTAGGCAAGGAAGATGGATCTTGGAGGCATTACACAGACGAGACCCAGGTGGTAACTAATACTCACTTTGGTGGGCAGTGGGCACTCGTCAAGCAGCAGGGTAATCACAGCTGGTCCCAGTGGGTCGTCCAGCGGTATGACCCGGATCAGAGACTGTACCACCTCCAACCAGCCGTCATCTTAGGGTGGCACAGGGGGTAGGGTAGGGGGAAAAGGTGGAGGTTAGCAGGGGATAGCAAAACTGGTTCATTAACAGCCTATTTGTAGTTGTCACACTAGATGCAGATATGTGCGGTCTGAGGTTTAATGTCTAAGCACGTCTGCTTTGAGGCGTATTGTGCATCACTCAACTGGCCAGAAACTGAAACTCAATTACTGTTGAATTTGGTGGAAAGTGAGGTATTATTTTTGCTTCTCTTCCCCCTAGCCACCCTTAATTCAATATAATTGAATCATTTCTAACCTTTCCCTGTGTTAAACTATGTAACTCAATTTTAACTTCTGTGGCAACAGCAGCACAAGGCAGATGATGTCTTTTGGACATTTCCATGTAAAAGGACCCATGAAGAGCAACAGCTCATAGGAGTATATGAAATTGAGTGTCAAATGAAAGCTAAGCATCAATATTGAGAAATGAACCCATATACATATCCATTTTACATCCTAAAAACGAGGAAGAAGCAAAGGCGTTGATTTCTGGTCAAAAAGATAGAAAAGGGCTCTTAGAAAACATCGACCAGATTAAGTCTTGATTAAGACAATATTGAAGTGAAGACCCCTGCAAACTACACTGAACAAAAGCAAATTCAACATGCAACAATTTCTAAAATTTCACTGAGTTAGTTCATATAAGGAAATCAGACAATTGAAACACATTCATTCGGCCTTAATCTATGCATTTCACATGACTGGGAATACAGATATGCATCCGTTGGTTATAGATACTGTACCTTAAAAAAAGTAGGGGCGTGGATCAGAAAACCAGTCAGTATCTGGTGTGACCACCATTTGCCTCATGCAGCACAACACATCTCCTACGCATAGAGCTGATCAGGCTCCACTTCGATGGCTGTGCGAAGTTGCTGGATATTGTCGGGAACTGGAGCACGCTGTCGTACACGTTGATCCAGAGCATCCCAAAGAGAGTCAATGGGTTACATGTCTGGTGAGTATGCAGACACATTTTTAGCTTCCAGGAATTGTGTACAGATCCTTGCATCATGGGTCTGTGCCTCATCATGCTGAAACATGAGGCGATTGCGGCGGATGAATGGCACGACAATGGGCCTCAGAATCTCATCACGGTAACTCTGTGCATCCAAAATTGCCATTGATAAAATGCAATTGTGTTTGTTGTCTGTATCTTATGCCTGCCCATGCCATAACGCCACAGCCACCATGGAGCACTCTGTTGACATCTACAAACCGCTCGGCCACATGACACCATACACGCTTTCTGCCCGGTACAGTTAAAACCAGGATTCATTCGCAAAGAGCACACATTTGTTTTTTAGTCCTTTTTCTCCCCGATTCCAAATTGGTATTTAGTCTTGTTCCATCGCTGCAACTCCCCTACGGACTTGGGAGGCGAAGGTCGAGAGCCATGCTACCGCTGAAACACAACCCTGCCCAGCCACACTGCTCTCTTAACCCGGAAGCCAACCGCAACAAATGTGTCGGAGGAAACGCCGTCCAGCTGGCGGCCGAAGTTAGCTTGCAGGCAACCTGCCCGCCACAAGGGATCACTAGAGTGTGATGTGACAAGGAAATCCCGGCTGGCCAAACCCTCCCCTAACCCGGACGATGCTGGGCCAAATGGGTCTCCCGGTCGGCTGTGAAACAGCCTGGGATCAGACCTGGGACTGTAGTGCTTTAAAAAGCTGCGCCACTCAGGAGGCCTGAAGAACACACTTCTCCAGCTTCTTGATATGCCACACCTGTCAGGTGGATGGATGGATTATCTTAGCAAAGAAGGAATGCTCACTTAACAGGGATGTAAAAAATGTATACACAAAATGTTACAGAAATAAGCTTTTTGTGCATATGGAACATTTCTGGAATCTTTTATTTCAGCTTGTGAAACATGGGACCAACAATTCACATGTTGCGTTTATATTTTTTATATAAACATGCTTTATTGTTTTGCCGTGGTATAATTCTGGCATTGAGTATCATGATGCTAAACCTGGTATCGAAGTAAATTCTGGTATCGTGACAACACTACACAGTACAGTGTACTGTATGAGTACAGTATAATGTACTGTACTATACTGAGCTCTACTGTGCTGTACTTTGATGTCCAAACTTGTGAAACAGACCTATAATTGGTTCAGGTTTGGTCCTAACCAACCAAATTAGGTGTTTTTTAGAGGGCAGAGCTCATTAAAATAATAGCCAGTGTGAGGAATAGAAGTATGCAATATCCTTACTTTTGTGTACCTATTCTAGAGCCCTATAAAAAGGGATGGACAACTTTGATAGGGTGGGGGACCGCAGCTGCTCGTCAGGGGGCCGCGGTTGCTCGTCGGTCTGTGTACCCACATTCATACCCATGCATGCAGTCAGAGCTGGCTCTAGCCTTTTGGGGTCCCCAAGCGAAATTATGTTGGATCCCACCATGTTAAACAAACAAATTATTTGTTGGCATTTATCAAATTGTACCGAAACTGTGTTTCCATCACAGCTGTCGTGATTTTTTTTATACAGTATGACTTCACTTGCATAAACGCTGTGGATGTAAATATGGTTAGTGACTGACAGAGAGAGAAACTGATGATGCACAACATTTCGAAATTGCACATTGTGCATTCTACTATTCTAACGCTCAACAGTAAGTTGAGACTGACTGAGTTCATAAAATACAAAAATGTAGATGCAGGTCTACAAAAAAGGGGGCCGCAGGCCATCAGTTGCCTATCCCTGTACTACTACATCAGTTTATTTTTAATCCTATTTATGCTTTCTCCTGGGCTTTTTCCCAGGTTTCGTTTCTTCTCCATTTTTTTGCTCTCAAAATCATACTGTAATAGAAAAACAAAAACTGGATGTTGTAAGTCCGCAACAACGCTTACACCCCATCAGGAGACCACAGGGTCTGGAATTTTGTTGTTGTTGTGTTGATACCCTAATTCAACTGCCCACCAGCAAGATACTTATTGATGCAAATAATCATAATAGCAGGCTACTTTGCAGTTAACATTTAATTGAGAGGGTTTTCGAGAATGCCTTTCCATCTACCAGAAGACGCATTGCGGTAGGGTAGCCTAGTGGTTAGAGCGTTGGACTAGTAACCGGAAGGTTGCATGTTCAAACCCCCGAGCTGACATGATACAAATCTGTCATTCTGCCCCTGAACAGGCAGTTAACCCACTGTTCCTAGGCAGTCATTGAAAATAAGAATTTGTTCTTAACTGACTTGCCTAGATAAATAAAGGTCAAATAAGAAAAATCGCTAACAACTACACAAAGTGGTAGAAATGTGCCCACAAAGACAGGGACATTACTGCATTTCCTCTTCAGAAAGTTGAAGGAAAATAGGAATCACTGATGCATTATGATCATTTTAGGCATATTAATAAATGTTTTAATAAATTCAATACAGTTAATTGATTTCCTACTAAAAAGATTGTTGAATTCCATTTAAAAAATGTCTGGATTACATGATTCTGTTCACATTCACAGCGACGCAGATTTTATAGGGCCCTACAATTCAGGCTATATCGTCATGAAGAGAATGACATTCATATCTATTATTATGCATTTCTGTAAAGTACAGATCAGGGACCCGTGATGTAATTATGTTAACGGCTGTAAAACCACTTTACTTACTGTAGTTGAATAAGACAAGGTGTCATTTCATAGCTGACACCCCATTCCTTCTGCAGACATCTTTGAATCTTAATTCGGAGCAAATATTTAAAGTTTTTGGTAAACGTGGTACATAAAAAAGCGGAGGGAGATTTTACAGAAATTCTGTTAACAAATGTGTTTTTGTAAAATGTTCAGTGTAATTTGTTAAATGTATGTGGACACCTGCTCATCAAACATCTCATTCCAAAATCATGGGCATTAACATGGAGTTGGTCCCCCCTTTGCTGCAAAACAGCCTCCACTCTTCTGGGAACGCTTTCCACTAGATGTTGGAACATTGCTGCAGGGACATGCTTCCATTCAGCCACAAGAGCATTATTGGCACTGATGGCTTGTAGTCGGCATTCCAATTCATCCCAAAGGTGTTCGATGGGGTTGAGGTCAAGGCTCTGTGCAGGCCAGTTAAGTTCTTCTACACTGACCTTGACAAACCATTTCTGTTTTGCCCTCACTTTATGCACAGGGGCATTGTCATGCTGAAAAAGGGCTTACCCCAAACTGTTGGCACAAAGTTGGATACACAGAATCATCTAGAATGTTATTGTATGCTGTAGCGTTAAGAGTTCCCTTCACTGGAACTAAGGGGCCTAGCCCAAACCATGAAAAACAGCCCCAGATCATTATTCCTCCTCCACCAAACGTTACAGTTGGCACTATGCATTGGGGCAGGTAGAGTTCTCCTGGCATCAGCCAAACCCAGATTCATCCTTTGGACTGCCAGATGGTGAAGTGTGATTCATCACTCCAGAGAACGTGTTTTCACTGCTCCAGAGTCCAAAGCTGGCAAGCTTTACACCACTCCAGCTGATGCTTGGCATTGCGGATGTTGATCTTAGGCTTGTGTGCCGCTGCTCTGCTATGGAAACCCATTTCATGAAGTTGCTGACTAACAGTTCTTGTGCTGACGTTGCTTCCAAAAGCAGTTTGGAACTCTGTAGTGAGTGTTGCAACCGAGGACAGATTATTTTTACACATTACACGCTTCAGCACTCAGCGGTCCAGTTCTGTGAGCTTGTCTACCACTTTGCGGCTGAGCCATTGTTGCTCCTAGACGTTTCCACTTCACAATAACAGCACTTACTGTTGACCGGAGCAGCTCTAGCAGGGCAGAAATGTGACGAATTGACATGTTGGAAAGGTGGCATCCTATGACGGTGCCACGTTAAAAGTCACTGAGTCCTCAAGTTATACACCTGTCAGCAACAGGTGTGGCTGAAATAACCAAATCCACTAATGTATAGTGTCCACATACTTTTGGCCATGTAGTGTAGTTGGATGGTTTGTTCAACTTTGTTTGGCATACATTTTAAAGTGAAAAATCAGTGTGTCTCAGCGCAATTCCGTTAACGGGGAATTACCCTTTTACAGATATCCAAAACATCAGTGTGTAACATTAGAAAAATCCCACTCCTATTCCCGATAACAGGCCCAGGAATAACTCCATTCTACCCTTCCCAGTAGCAGTGACTCAACACCTGACTGCCCAACTCCAAAGCTACCAGTCTCTCTCAACCATTAAAACAAGAGATGCACTTATAAATAAAGTAAACAGTACACAGCTGTGGCAACAAGTCCTCCCAGGATTCTGCAATTGCAAAATTCAATGCAAAATCAAAACAATCAATATTATGCGAAAGCTCACAATTTTGACCAATCCCCGCCCTTTTAGTGCATTAAAGCGTGTTCATAGTTTTGACCAATTACCGTGGAAAATGACCCAACCCAACCACACGTCAACAAAGTTTTTCCCCCACGGCCTGTCAAGTGTTTTCACGTGCGAAGATGGCTGATTGTTGATGGCTGACAGGCACAGTACAATGAACAGAAATCAATCATTTGCCATCAAAAAATAACAGCTAAAGTGCGAAACAATTCCCAAATGTTTTACATGAAAGTGGTGGGAAATTGTTTTGCACACCTTGTAACGTTGTGCTGGAACACAAGAGAAAGTCGACAATCAACAGTCACTTCGAATCAGCAAAGCATATGAGAATGTGAGAACAGTTCCCACAGCAGCGGCAGATCACCATGACTGAAGTGGTAGCAGGGAAGACTGTGGCAAGCGCTGAAAGAATCAAGGTGAGTGGCATTTTACTCAAACTTTTACTCCGCTAACCTTGGCTTTAGTAGGGTGGTTGGCATTCTGCTCTCCCCAGGATGTCTATGAGTGCAATTTGTCAGATTTGCCGTTTTAAACTCTGTAAAACTTAATACGGATCACGAAAGTACAATCTTCCTGGAATTTTTTATAAACGGTAATACTGTTTTAAAAGTACATATCAACCACAATACTCTATTTTTACATTTTCTGTTGTTTATCTCCCTTACGACCTTTTCAGGAAAAATAAATAAATAATCACAATCAAGTATTTTGAAGACAACTTATGCGAAATAAATATTGATCCTCAAATTGAAAGCGATTGATCAGCTTTGAATCCATTTGTTTTTTTGAGAGAGTGTGGGTGGGAATGGGAGGTTAATCTCGTGTTTATAGCATGCCCCAAGCCTGATGGAGACGAGAGGTGTGTGTGAGTGGATTATGAATGACACACGGATATATATTTTATCTAATTAATTGGTGCAATTGTTATTTTTCACCTCTCATTATGTTCAGAAAAAGAGCTGCGTTTCTTCAAAAGAAACAGCACAAAAGAGCACTTTGTCTCAAGTTGACCTTGAGATATAATAGGTCTTAAATGCAGCTTGGACCCCAGGTGTTTCTTTTATCCTAGTTTAATCTTTTTTAGTACCTACAGATTATGGGGGAATGCATTTTTTTTAATGTTGAAAATAAACCAAATTGAGCACTTTAAAATGCTTCAATTTTTGGGGGTATTGTGTATTCTGCTTAAAAATCGTCCTAAAACAGAGCACATTACTTTTTATTGCTTTATTTGAAATTAACATGAAAAAAAAACATTGCAAAATGTAGCTCAGAATTTCTGAAAAGATGCCACTAAATCAAGCATTTTTGGCCGCTGAAATCACAAAAAAGTCACAAAATCCTAGTGAGACTGGGCAACGAGAGGAGAGGCAAGCTGGTGGGCTGGATACATATGTTAAAACTGTTAGGCCCCACTAGATCCACCTCTGAAACCAGCTAAAGAGAGGGTCAGACCTGCCACTGACTGTCCACAAGAACTAGCACCATGCTCTGGCACTATGGGTCTGGTTCTCAAAAACAAGTAGCATTAATAGGGAATAGTAAAACTTTACAAGCAAGTCTCAATGTAAAATGAACACAATCTTGCTGTGGGATCAGGTGAGATTGTCATGACTAATAGGCAGGCACAAAGGCATTTCATTATTGCCTTAGAGACTGAATGGGAAGCCTGCATTAGTATCATTGTGTAGGCTAGAAGAGCCTTTAACAGAGGGTAATGACTGGCAAAGCCTGGGAACCCTTATGATCCACTCTATCGATATCCAGAGGTTACAGCTACGAAGAGGACACACTAATTACTTAATTTGACACAGGAGACAGCCACAGAGGACAGAGCTCCTCTTACTGTTCTATCTGATACTGAAGAAAATGAATAATCTTTCTTGAGAAACTTATGAAATCCATGTATTACATCAATGCTCATGTACAGTACCATATAAGGACATTTGTCTTACCCGTTTCTGCCATCTCATGCAGCGTGATCATGGAGTAGGGGGGCTCTTGGTCGCTAAAAACAAAAGTGATTGTGAACAGAGAATCTTGTGACAGTGACGCTCAATAATCATCACATGTAATGTGTGGGTGAATTGTTAAGTCTCTTGCTCTAAGTAGTTATGAAATTCAGATGACAAGCTAGAGGCAGAGCGGAACAATGCGATGGATGGCTGTAACTGTTGAGGATGTTGTTTTGTCTGATAGAGAAGCTGGCACATTGGCCTCCCTCATCCTGTCTGTAAATCTGACCAATGACAGCAGACCTAATGCTCCCTTGAGAACTCCTCCTGGAGGATAATCCCAGAGAAGAATCTGTCTCTGCTCACAGGTTCAAGTCCTTCATCATTAGAGCGTAAAATCATACCCCGACCTCTATAGCTCTGAGGAAGCATTCAGTCAGCCTAAACACTATTGACAGGGTTCTGAGGGAGCAGAGGAGGCTGTCTGGAGGATAACACCTCAATGGCCAACAAGCTTGTACCAAGATGTAAGCCTATCCCGAGTGAGTTTTACACACCCCTCAAACATCTTAAGACCCCAGATGGTTGTGCTGTGAATGTCTGAAGTGCCAACAAAGAGCCTGCACAATCTGAACAAACTGTACTACAGTCCAGACACATAACACGACCTGTGAAGGGAAGCAAAGTTTATTATGCATGTCATGTCCACTAGCTTGGTTGGGAATTAGACTACATTTCAAACACTTACTTGTCAACTAGAGTCCTGATCACAGCTAGTGTGTCCAGCACCAACCCATCGACGTTTTGTTTCTTCCGGCGGGGTTCATGGGGTCCCCGGCCACGCCGTGGGGGTCTGACAGGGTCCCGGGGCCGACTGCTTCGTGCCTCAGGGGGATCGGCAGCGGGGTGATCAACTCGCCTGAGTTGCCTGCGAACTGCGGATCCATCCTCCACGTCACTTTCTTCTCTACAAACGCAGCTGTTTCCCATAGTCCCGGATGTCTCAAGGCTTTCCCAAAACCGTAGCGATAACTGCTCCAATGAGAGCAGCAGAACCTGCACAAGGCTCCTGCTGGCACAGAATGCAATCCAGCTAGCTACTATCATATCATTTGGAGCCCTGGTGGAGTCGTCTCATGATGATTCGGATGGGGACGTCAGTCATCCTGCTGCTGCGGATGGCAGATAGCTAGGAGGGAGTAGCACAGATCAGCAGTGCTACAGTGAGCAAAAACCATTCTAGCGGGTGGAAGTCCACGTGCACTTCCCAAACTCTAACCTGTGTAAAATAACATGTATAGAAAGAATAGCTAGCTACATGTTGAAGAAAAACAAAATACTCTGCGAAATGAACTTATGTAGCTAATGTTAGTTAGTAATGTTAATCAGCAACTCCGGCTAACATTATAGACGGTTGTTTGGCAGTTATATTTCAGGGAAATGTAGCTGACTAGCAAGCTAACTAACGTTAGTTTGCTATGACCAATTTACACCAAGGATAAATTGACTGGCTGTAACAGCCATGTTAAAATTGCTAATGAGTTACCTGTACTGTACTGTAGTTAGTTAACTATATCTGAATGAGAACTTTTATTAAACTAGCTAGCTATAATTAGATTACCAAATTATAACCTTAACGTTAGCTTACTATCTGGCATCAACAGGTTAACATAAATAGTTCACAGCCATTTCCCACACGATACCTAGAAATCGGTCTAGGCTACGTTGCCAATGTTGGCTCTCGTGAGATGCTTGTTGGTCCTAGTACAGCAACGAAAAATGGCTCGCAAGTTACTTACCTCGCAAATGAGCTGGTTGTGTCCTCGGTTAACGAACTATAAAATAAACTGTCAGGATGAACAGGCCTCAAAAGCTTTAGGGAAAAGGCGTTTACGTTTGGCTCGCTAGCTAACGTGTAGCCTACCTTCCTAGATAACACGGTAGCTATCAAAAAAATAAACTAACAAGCTAGTTAACATTCATATTTAATCCACTCTTTCTTGATTCAATCGTGGAAAACATTTACTTCCTCACACCCCTTTGTCTGATTTCGTTGACGGCTGTACGGATAGCTAGTTCCGTAGTGTCGGCTATCCCCCATCTGATCAGCTGTCACCAGGACCGGAGTAGCTTGATGCGGTAGCACGAGTTTCTAAACAACTTTAGTTAATTTTTTTGTTTCTTACCGAGTGCCTTTGGTACTATGGACGAGGGAGTTCAGAGACCTAACCTCAAGTGATTTTAGATGTATATGTTATTTGGACTGGAAGCTATTGAACATTTGATCTGTACGTAAATGAATAACCACAGCTGTAATATAATACATATTTGTAGAAAATCAACAGGGAGGAATTTTGAAAAAATAAAAGATGTCCATTTGATAAGAGAGGTCACGAAACCACCGCAATTGGCTGTAGATCTGCAGCTCATATGGAGAGTGAGCTATTGAAAATTAGACCCATCACAGAAAATATTAATATAAAATCTGTTAAATAAAAAAATTGCAATTATAATGGGTGTACAATGGAGGGAGGTCAAGTGGTTTTAGATGTATATGTCATTTGGACTGGAAGCTATTGATTATTATAAGATATGTAGGACTACGTGAATGAATAACCAGGATAAATATTTGTAAAAATCAAACGGAGGGCATTTTGAATAAGTTACTTGCTTTGATAATAGAGGTCAAGGAACACACCACACTTGTCTGAAAAAAACAAACACCAGATAGGTGCAGTGAGATGTGTTGTTTTAGGGTCTGCCATAGTAGTACTACACCCCTGGAGCAAGGAGCAAATGTAGATCTCTGGCACATTCAAGTTCAAGTTGTTACTGATAACCTACATTGCAGGCGAAGACACTGAAATACATGGATATTACAATACATACACAATTACAACACATTCAAGTTTAAATCACAAGTGAAATTCATGATAATATGTACTCTACCGGTCAAAAGTTTTATAACACCTAATCATTCAAGGGGTTTTCTTTATTCTTTACTATTTTCTACATTGTAGAATAATAGCGAAGACATCAAAACTAAACTCAGCAAAAAAAGAAAAGTCATTTTTTCAGGACCCTGTCTTTAATAGATAATTTTAAAAAAATCCAAATAACTTCACAGGTCTTCATTATAAAGGGTTTAAACACGGTTTCCCATGCTTGTTCAATGAACCATAAACAATTAATGAACATGCACCTGTGGAACGGTCGTTAAGACACTAACAGCTTACAGATGGTAGGCAATTAAGGTCACAGTTATGAACACTTAAGACACTAAGAGGCCTTTCCACTGACTCTGAAATACACGAAAAGAAAGATGCCCAGGGTCCCTGCTCATTTGTGTGAATGTGCATTAGGCATGCTGCAAGCAGGCAGCAGATGTGGCCAGGGCAATAAATTGCAATGTCCGTACTGTGAGACGCATAAGACAGCGCTACAGGGAGACGGGACGGACAGCTGAACGTCCTCGCAGTGGCAGACCACGTGTAACAACACCTGCACAGGATCGGTACATCCGAACATCACACCTGTGGGACAGGTACAGGATGGCAACAACAACTGCCCGAGTTACACCAGGAATGCACAATCCCTCCATCAGTGCTCAGACTGTCCGCAATATGCTGAGAGAGGCTGGACTGAGGGCTTGTAGGCCTGTTGTAAGGCAGGTCCTGACCAGACATCACCGGCAACAACGTCGCCTATGGGCACAAACACACCATCGCTGGAACAGACAGGACTGGCAGAAAGTGCTCTTCACTGAAGAGTCGCAGTTTTGTTTCATCAGGGGTGATGGTCGGATTCGCGTTTATCGTCTAAGGAATGAGTGTTACACCGAGGCCTGTACTCGGAAGCGGGATCGATTTGGAGGTGGAGTGTCCGTCATGCTCTGGGGTGGTGTGTCACAGCATCATCGGACTGAGTTTTTTGTCATTGCAGGCAGTCTCAATGCTGTGCGTTACAGGGAAGACATGCTCCCCCCTTATGTGGTACCCTTCCTGCAGGCTCATCCTGACATGACCCTCCAGCATGACAATGCCACCAGCCATACTGCTCGTTCTGTGCGTGATTTCCTGTAAGACAGGAATGCCAGTGTTCTGCCATGGCCAGCGAAGAGCCCGGATCTCAATCCCACGTCTGGGACCTGTTGGATCGGAGGGTGAGGGCTAGGGCCATTCCCCCAGAAATGTCCGGAAACTTGCAGGTGCCTAGATGGAAGAGTGGGGTAACATCTCACAGCAAGAACTGGTCAATCTGGTGCAATCCATGAGGAGGAGATGCACTGCAATACTTAATGCAGCTGGAATGTATTTCAATTAACAGGTGTGCCTTCTTAAAAGTTCATTTGTGGAATTTTATTCCTTCTAAATGCGTTTGAGCCAATCAGTTGTGTTGTGACAAGGTAGGAGAAGATATCCCTATTTGGTAAAAGACCAAGTCCATATTATGGCAAAAACAGCTCAAATAAGCAAAGATAAACAAAAGTCCATCATTACTTTAAGACATGAAGGTCAGTCAATACGTAACATTTCAAGAACTTTGAAAGTTTCAAATGAAGTCGCAAAAACAATCAAACGCCATGATGACACTGGCTTTCATAGGGACCACCACAGGGATGAAAGACCCAGTTACCTCTGCTGCAGAGGATACGTTCATTAGAGTTACCAGCCTCAGAAATTGGAGCCCAAATACATGCTTCACAGAGTTCAACTAACAGACACATCTCAACATCAACTGTTCAGAGGAGACTGTGTCAGGCAGTCATGGTCAAATTGCTGCAAAGAAACCACTACTAAAGGACACTAATAAGAAGAAGAGACTTGCTTGGGCCAAGAAACTCAAACAATGGACATTAGACCGGTGAACATTTGTCCTTTGGTCTAAAGTCCAAATTGGAGATTTTTGGTTCCAACCGCCTATGTCTTTGTGAGACGCGGTGTGGGTGAACAGATGATCTCTTCATGTGTGGCTCCCACAATAAAGCATGGAGGAGGAGGTGTTATGGTGTGGGGGTGCTTTGCTGGTGACACTGTCTGTGATTTATTTAGAATTCAAAGCACACTTAACCAGCATGGCTACCACAGCATTCTGCAGCGACACAGCATCCCATCTGGTTTGGGCTTAGTGGGACTATCATTTGTTTTTCAACAGGACAATGACCCAACACACCTCCAGGCTGCATAAAGGCTATTTTACCAAGAATGAGAGTGATGGAGTGCTGCATCAGATGACCTGGCCTCCACAATACCCTGACCTTAACCAAATTGAGATGGTTTGGGATGAGTCGGACCGCAGAGTGAAGGAAAAGCAGCCAACAAGGGCTCAGCATATGTGGGAACTCCTTCAAGACTGTTGGAAAAGCATTCCAGGTGAAACTGGTTGAGAGAATGCCAAGCGTGTGCAAAGCTGCCATCAAGACAAAGGGTGGCTACTTTGAAGAATCTCAAATCTCAAATATATTTAGATTTGTTTAACACTTTTTTGTTTACTACATGATTCCATATGTGTTATTTCATAGTTTTGATGTCTTCACTACTGTTCTACAATGTAGAAAAATGTAAAATAAAGAAAAACCCTTGAATGAGTAGGTGTTCTAAAACTTTGGACTGGTAATGTACATTCAGGAGTGTTGTGTATTCATTTGTAGCAGGCAGATTTTTCTGTCTCACTGTTCAAGTGCCCCTTCAGAGACTGGTTACCTGCCTGCCGAGGCCAAGTGTCAAGCAGATCCTACGGCAGTACACACCTGCTCGTAATTCCACAGGCCAGGAGTCCTTGGCCTGTAAATAAGAATTTATTCTGAAATAACTTGCCTAGTTAAATAAATAAATCAAATAAAAATGTGCATAGGTAGGGAATAGGCAACTTTTGTTTATATCTCTCAGTCATGAACTCCTGGGCTGCAGAATTGAGAGCAGATGTGTACTGTGGCAGAATTTGCTTGACACTTGTCCTCGGCAGGCAGGTAACCAGTCTCTGAAGGGGAACTTGATCAGTGAGACAGAAAAGTCTGCCTGCTGCAAGCTCTCAAAGTTTCACATCAGAATTAGACGTTCATCCATGTTTCTCAAACGTCACATTTCGACATGGATGGAAGTCAAATACTGACTTGTATCACAGGTGACCTGCCTGAAAAGTCAAGGCAAAGTTTCTCTCTTCATTAAGTGAGGGCAATGATAGTGAAGTTAGAGCATTGTTGTATCCAGGACATTCCATGCCGAGGATGATTCAGCAAGCACGCTTCTGGATGCGCTCAAATTGGTCAGAAAGTTCTTGAGTTAAATGGGCCCAATAATGGACTTAAAGCCTAACCTTACTCCTTACATGATCTGTTTAGAGAAAAATTGGCTCTGGCAACCAAAACGGCCAAATACTCCATCTAAATGTGAATTGATTCTCAATTGCGGTACGGTTCTAAAAAACATAAAGCCCTCTATTTTCATATCACATCAAAACAATAAAAAAAAGCTAAATATACTGTACACTGTTTTAATCTGTTTAAACAGTTGCAGCCAACAGTATTTTTCAGTGACAACACGGTTGTGGCGTCCGTCTTCCGTTTACACACAGTTGTTCGGAGACGCAAATAGCTAATTAGCACAGGTACTCCTCTGTCCTTTGTCTGTTTTCTGTGAACAAGCGCTGTAACATGGAAGTGTGGCTGTGTGGGAACCCTATAAAGGTGTGTCGTAATTCAACTTTAAAAAAAAACTATTTCTCTCTGATAGAAAAGATACTTTCCTTATGTTTCCAAAACCGTACCACAAGCGATACGTTTTAACGTTCGGAAAACAAGTGTCGGGCTCTTAACAAAACTCCCCCGGTCCGAAGATACTATCGCCAATAGCCGCTAATAGGTAGTTAGTGTCTATGAATGGGTTAGAGTTAAGTGGATCTGAAAATATAAAACCTTTCAAATGGGAATTCTAATGGGTGTATCATGGATAAGGCATATCTGTGACTTTGCTACACATGATTTTAGATCTGTTATGTAAGTAGGCTACATATACTAGGTTGCATAAGACTGAGAATTTTTTTAAACATTTATTTTACTAGGCAAGTCAGTTAAGAACAAATTATTATTTTCAATGACGGCCTAGGAACAGTGGGCTAACTGCCTGTTCAGGGGCAGAATGACAGATTTGTAACTTGTCAGCTCAGGGATATGAACTTGCAACTTTTCAGTTACTAGTTCAACACTCTAACCACTAGGCTACCCTGTGGTATCTTAGGCCTATTCATGTTTTTTATATACATAAAATCCATAAAAAATATATATAAATGTCCAAATGTAATTGTCGTGGGGAACAAACACATTTGGTTTAATATCTCTAGATTTCTCATTTGAAATAAAAACGTAGGCTTTCTGAAAACACCAGTTTCTGCTGATTGCACTTTTAAGACGGTCCCTTAGCCGCAAACGCGTAATATTCACCCATTGAAACCAACATAAAGTCACTTTTTGAAACCGAGTTGATTAAATAAACGGTTTACATTGTTCTCTATCGTCATCTTATTCTAGATGTATCACTCTAATCATCATAAAACCTTCCGTTGAAGAGACCGAATCCGAATATCTAAACTGAATTCAAACATATGGTGGTAATTGGATGGAGTGATGTCTATGGAAGTTTTCTCAATCATCCAGAATCGTTCTACAACCAGTAAATTATACATTTATAATTTAGGATTTCTAATCTGCAGTTGCAAATTAGATTGTTATACAGTTAGCCGAATTTTAAAAAATAAAGAATTCAACCAGAGCCATTCAGATGTAGCTCAGTATACACGCATAGTTATTGACTGATAATGTATAACATTATGGCTCGATTACTGGATTTACAAAAAATAATCTTCCATACAATCTTGAAGACACAGTGGAAGTTTATACGCATTTATTTACGTAGATTGCTACATTATTCAGGCCGATGCACAAGTGGGAACTATATTGTTTCTTCATAAACTATGCGGAACCTATTTACTGGGACACGTGGCTCCGTGGATTAGGTAAAAGTGTCCTAGCTTGCTGTGTTGTTAAATATTACATTTGTAATCCAAAATGTACGATCATTGATTCATTTATGAATAATTGTAATCATTTTCGAACGCAGATATATATTTTACATTATAGACGCAGTATTGAACCATTATGTTGCAACAAGCTGCGTGCAGAGGTGTTGTTGGCAATGAACTAGTTTCCTAGCGAGACGGCTCGCAGCTACACAATGTATTTAGCAAGATAGCTGTTTTAGCTAGCTAAGGTTATCCTCTACATTTCTATTCGAAATCCGTTCTTATTGGTTAGATAATCAATTTTATGAGCCCGTAGCTAATAAACTGATCAGTTATGAGACTATGGAGCCGATTTAAACTCAACGCCAAGATTTACGATGGAGTTATTTTTAAAAAACTACTGATTTCAGCACCCAAAAAAGGGTCCAGTTACACACGACATTGTTCTGTGTAATTGCGTGCTATTCGCTGGATGCTGAAATCAGTCGTTTTTGATAAAAACTTCAAGTTGTGACGTAGGATCACTAGTCCGCCCACATCTTAAATCGTCGAGTTTTGTTGGATAAAGGAAACCTAGTCGGCAATAATATGTAGGCCTAACTAATAGCTTAGTAGGTTCCCCCATAGATAGCAGCTACCTATCTTGAAACGGAAGTTACAAAAATAGAATATCAACCTTAAAGACAACCCTTACTTCACTTGGTCGACGCTAGCTCAAATATAATGACAGCTAGCGTGCAGTTGACCAGGGTTTCCCTAACTATGCACGTTTTGGTTTTTGCCCTAGTACTACACAACTGGTTAAAATAATCAACGCTTGACGACGAGTTAGTTATTTGAATCAGCTGTGTAGTACTAGGGCAAAAACCAAAATGTCCACCCAGGGGGCCCTAGGACCGAGTTTGGGAAACCATACAGTAAATGGCTACACTACACATTTCTTGAGTCGACCACTAGAGGGAGGCGTAGCCTCATAAATTATACATAGGTGATAACCAATGACTGTTACGAACTGTGGTAACAGACTTGATCATAGGACCCCCTGGGTGGACAGTTTGTTTTTTTGCCCGAGTGCTACACAGCTGATTCAAATAACTAACTCATCGTCAAGCTTTGATTATTTGAACCAGCTGTGTAGTGCTCGGGCAAAAACCAAAACATGCACTGAGTTTGAGAAACCCAGGTCTACTCTATGTACTCTAATTGTTAATCTTATGTCTAAATTTCTCCATTAAGCACACTGTTCTGAATTATTTTATTATCTATCCAACAGATGATTTCTTGACTTGGTGTCTGGTCTACTTTGAGTTGAGGCAAGTAAAGTAAGTTCTCAATGTCTCTATTTTGATGGATCCAAAACGCATCAGTTTGATGAACTTTAAAAGGGAAATCTGCAGTTGTTACATTTTTTTGACTCATCATTTAATGACATGTACCCATTAATTCTTGAAGAATATAACTTATAAATGCCTCGTGCTTCGTTCAACTGTCTTAACCCATCAGAATCCAGCAGCATACCACCCTGCATTCCACTGCTACCTTGCCTCTAAAGCTAAGCAGGGTTGGTCCTGGTCAGTCCATGGATGGAGACCAGATGCTGCTGGAAGTGGTGTTGGAAGGCCAGTAGGCACTCTTTCCTCTGGTCTAAAATCAAATATTCCCATGCCCCAGGGCAGTGACGGGGGACATTGCCCTGTGTAGGGTGCCGTCTTTTGGGTGCGACGTTAAATGGGTTTCCTGACTCTGCGGTCAGTAAAGATCCCATGGCACTTATTGTAAGAATAGGGGTGTTAACTGCAGTGTCCTGGCTAAATTCCCAATCTGATTATCATGGCCACCTAATCATTGCTAGCTTCCAATTGGGTCATTCATCTCCCCTGTAACTATTCCCCAGGTAGTTTCTGTAAATTGGAATGTGTTCTCAGTCAACTTACCTGGTAAAATAAAGAACCTGAAATATAACCAGGTTTGTAAATGCAAACAAACACCATATAGCCTCAACATGTTTAAAGCTATAATTTTGACATCATGGATGTCAGTGCAACCATAGCTCGGTCTATGAATTTGAGTGGTTGCATTTCTCCAGCCCCAGCCCTCAGCTTTTTGCTGAAACGGGCCTGGAATGCTTTTATCATTTAAACTGCTGATTTCCCCTCTAACAACTCTGCTCTTACAGATATATAACGTGTTTTTCTGTTAGTCTATTGTGGATGCTACTGTTTGAGCTCAGGTTTGTGCATGTACCTTTTTCAAGGTGTGAGATGGCAGTGCCAGCGGCCGGGGGTGTCGACCTCAGTCGGAAATTTGTGTCAGAGACCGAGATCGAGGAGAAAAGGAAGCAAAGACAGGAAGAATGGGAAAAAGTTAGGCAGCCAGAGGACCCAGAGAGTAAGCCATCTGCCACTCCACTCTACCTCCCAGAATGTACACAGACACAAGCAATATCTTTCATCATGCCTGTACACATGTCTCCTCTAAGCATCTGCATAGCTTTGGTTTCTGTGTGATTGTGCTGTCTCCCTGACACAGAGGCTCCCGAGGAAGAGTATGATGGGCGTTCACTGTTTGAGCGGCTACAGGAGCAGAAGGACAAGAAGCAAGAGGAATACGATGAGCAGTTTAAATTCAGTAAGGGTCCCGCTCATTTATTTTAGTCCCTCTCCACTTTCCCTGCAACAGACCCTATCACATTCTGGGACTTCACATTGGATATCTCAGATTAAACTCTTGCATCAATGGAATGGATAGTCAGACTCTGGACCTGTTGAGTACAAAGTATTTCTTACTCTGGAAGTGTGTACATTTTAAAATTATGAACCTGTTTGTGTGAACAGATGGAACTATGTAATGTATCAGAAGAGGAGCAGGAGGAGATTATGACCTTGTCTTGGGAATGAGGGTAGCCTTCTGCCTGGCATGGCAGCTTTTCTGTTTCTCTGTTGACCAGCCTACTATTAGCAGTCACCCTGGTGGCCATATGTGTCTTGTAAAGCTATACGCTCTTTCAGCAAGGATATTTAAGGAAAATAGATAACGTGGTGTTTTGTGTATGTAATAACCCTTCTCCAACTCCCATGGCCTTAAGTTGAAATGATCAGATAGTATTATTGTATTGGTACTACAGTACTTATACATGTTTTCCATGGAAATTGTCTTCTCACCGCAGAGAACATGGTCAAAGGCCTGGATGAGGATGAGTCTCACTTCTTGGATGAGGTCTCCAGGCAACAGAGCCTGGTGGAGAAGCAACGCAGAGACGAGGAGCTGCATGAACTAAAAGAATACAGAATATCCTTTCAGTTTCGGCTGTATACTCCCTCCCCATAATTCTAAGCTTCTCTCTTTAACACACACACACATACACACAGAGAGCAAAAACACGGTGTATCCATTTTCATGTCATTTTATTGCCGTTTTTTTTTCTGTCAGTACGGCAACATTTAGTAGACATGAGTCACACAAATAATGGATCTATGTGTCAGAGCCGAATGTGAGAGCCAACTACTCTCATACTCCCTGTGTTTCTCGCTCTTTTTCTCTGTCACAATATTTTGGTGGGGTTGAGTTATTTGCTCTCTTGACAGTAGATTAGGCACGTCTTACCCCTTTACTACCACTCTCATCTGATGGACAGGAAGAGGCAGTCAGTCTACAGGCTTTAGGTCAGTACCAGAGCATGCAAGCGGAGTTGAGTGGTTGGAAATCCTGCTCACCGCTTCGGCACTCCACGTCCTTTCCAACCTCGCCACTAAAAACTGCTCTGCGCTCACAGAAAATAAACTGCTGCTCCAAATTCACTCCATTCATTAAAATCACAATTTAACCAGCCATCTATTGTTGTGACTACTTGGACCGACCATTTGGTTTTGATGTATTGAAACCAAACCATATGATTTGAGTAAACATGAAAAGGTGAATGTAAGAAGTGTACATCCATTTAAAAAAGGCTTCATGTCATATTAAACTGCATATAAACACTAAATAGGTCAGGAGCCAGACAGTGCCAAAGAAGTAACGAAAAGGAATGATTTAGTCTATATTATTTCAAGGCTGTAGCCTACAAAGAAATTCACATTTAAAAATGTATTTAATCATTATAGTCTATCAACGGTGCATATAGGCTGTGCCTTACTTAGAATTACATTTAAATTTAGTGCCCTTGAATACATTTTTAGAAACACAAGTTTGGCCAGTCTGTAACTTCATGTGATGGTGCCTGGAGAGCCGGCCAGCAGAATATATTCTCCACACTTACAGAGCCACTGGGGATGCCAAACACCCTTTTGGCCACTCTTGCCAGGCTGAGCAGAGAGAGTTGTTTATGCATATTTTTCTGTAGGTAGGCCTAAAGGTTTTTAGGCAAAATAACCCAATCAAAATGGAAAGCTCCTTGAACGTGGGAATATGCCCGGCCTATTCGGCCAAATCAATTATAGCCTATTGTATAGCTAATAGAACAAAAATTAACGAAACATTTAAAAGATCAGGTTTTTAGTTTATAAATAATTTGCTACAATGACACACTTATCTACCCACCACATTCAATTATTTTCGTATGTGCACGTAAGTACAACCATCATGCTTTAGGGATACGTGTCTTTTCAGATTCCACAATGATTGTTTAGTTGTGGACACTAGATCACCACACTCCCTCTCTTGCTCTTGGTCCTCATCTTTGTAAGTCACCTTGATTTTCCACCTGTGTGTTTTATCAGTTTCTTTATTAAAATATTTAGCGACGGCATGCCCTGAGCTTGTGAAGTGAGTGCTACTGGAGCGAAATTGGAGCAGGCGAGAAGGCCGACGCTCCAGCCTTTTGGAATTTCGCTCCACGCTACAGTAAAATTGGGCTCGCTCCGCTCACGTACTCTGGTCACAACGAGTGCTCTTCCACCTTGTTAGTGCTCCTACTCTCAAACATGACATACTGTACAGGCTCAAACACAGAGAACCACATTCTACATGCCGAGAAACCATTAGATCAAAAAATGTATGGGTAAGATTACAGTTTAAAGGTGCGTAGACGGTGACAGGCAGGTAATTAGTGATAACTTGATTTGGCATATAATCATGATAACCTCACAGTTGGTAGAGCATGGCGCTTGTATCGCCAGGGTAGATTCCCGGGACCACCCATACGTAGAATGTATGCACACATGACTGTAAGTCGCTTTGGATAAAAGCGTCTGCTAAATGGCATATATTATTATTATATTATAAGAGATGATTAGCCATTCCTGGTCTGACACTGTTCCTTGCCGACCTTTCCAACCCGAACGTTAATGGTTTGATCCTCAGCACGAACACTTTTACCACGCAATTTTATTAATGAGAAAAGCATGATCTCTTTTCTCTTAACATGTAGTGGTTTTAATTGATCTATTTTAAAGTGTGCTGTATGCTTTGTATGTCCACTTAACTGATATGAACGTATGTTAATGAATGCAATGCTGCTCTCACGCCACATATCTCTGCACTGCTCAGAGCCACGGTCCTGTGGTGATTCATTCTAAATTCAGCCATAGTTTATAAAGTGACTGACTTGATAGCCTGCATTTCTCTTAATCTTTCTCAATCAGGCTGTCATGTACAATCATGATGCATGGAGCAAGATCAGACAATAATGCTATTGTGTAAGGGAGAAGATAAATGTTCCCTCTTTCCATTGACGACCAGGTTTGTCTGCAGATGGAAGAGGATGCATTGTCATGGCAACCACATCCTACTGAGGGCTGGCTTTTACGCTGATGGGTGACAGTTTGAAGTGCTTACTGCAGAGAACCATCAACCAGATTCTCTTGTAATATTTTGATTTAGCCTAGTTACGCTAGTTTTCGCACCTTGTCACAGGGTTGTTTTTAACTTCAAAGTGTGTCACTTTTTCAGGGCGTTGGTGGAGGCCCACAGACTAGTAAGTGGAAAGAACAGGCTGGATTTATGAGGACACACCTGGACTGTGGCTAGATGAACCCCGAATGCCATTCGAGTGTGTACCACTTATTTTCCTGTATTCACGCAGTCAAACATTGTTGGAAAATCTATTCTGACAGTCAGTGCTAGCCCAGTGGGCAATTCCCTGCTCAGAAGTGATTGTGAGATGTGAATTAATTGTGAGTCACCTGGTTGCCCCATCACTCCTATCAGCAGTTAATTATCACATCTAGGATCTGCACGTCTGAGTTATTTTCCATTTCCTCTCCTTAACTCCTGGATCTCACAGTGCTCTGAAAAAACTGGCATCTAGTGAGAGTCGGAAGGAGCCCGAGAGGAGGGCGGGTCCTAAACCAGCAGAGGTCAAGACCAGTCACCTGTCCCAGGCACACCTGTTGGCTGGGGCGTTCAAGCGACGCAGGTGAGGCCAGTGGCCACAGTACTTTTAGACCTAGGTCACAGTTTTCAAATAATCTGGATATAGTGTTGGAGGATTTAACACAATTATAGGGGAGTGGTGGAGTTGGTTGAGAGTGGGGGAAAAAGTGAATTAATCTGCATGTCTCTAGTCTTTCTGTTGACTCCTTTCTCCTGCAGCTCTTCACAGTCCTCAGACAATAGCAAGAAACAGAAGGTTGAGGAGTCTGCAGCAGGGAATGGGGGCCAGACAGGTGGGCTGAGACCTTCTTATAGTGTAGCAGCTGCTCGTCATTTCACAATTGAGTGCTCTTATAACATAGAAGAGTATATCTCACACGTATGACTTCACCGACATCGGTAAGTGTGACTGGCAGTGTGTTGTGCTCTCAGAGCAGGAGGCGGGCAGAGGTGTGGTTGAGCAGGGCTCCACAGTAAAGACCGGTGTTCTCCACCTTCCATCGGCCGCCGTGTGTGTGGGCATCCTGCCGGGCATGGGAGCCTACTCCGGCAGCAGCGACTCGGAGTCCAGCAGCGACAGCGAAGGTAGCGTGGACAGAAGCATCTTTCCCATAAATCAAATCAAATTTTATTTGTCACATACACATGGTTAGCAGATGTTAATGCGAGTGTAGCGAAATGCTTGTGCTTCTAGTTCCGACAATGCAGTGATAACCAACAAGTAATCTAACTAACAATTCCAAAACTACTGTCTTATACACAGTGTAAGGGGATAAGGAACATGTACATAAGGATATATGAATGAGTGATGGTACAGAGCAGCATACAGTAGATGGTATCGAGTACAGTATATACATATGAGATGAGTGTGTAGACAAAGTAAACAAAGTGACATAGTTAAAGTGGCTAGTGATACATGTGTTACATAAGGATGCAGTCGATGATGTAGAGTACAGTATATACATATGCATATGAGATTAATAATGTAGGGTAAGTAACATTATATAAGGTAGCATTGTTTAAAGTGGCTAGTGATATATTTATATCATTTCCCATCAATTCCCATTATTAAAATGGCTGGAGTTGGGTCAGTGTCAATGACAGTGTGTTGGCAGCAGCCACTCAGTGTTAGTGGTGGCTGTTTAACAGTCTGATGGCCTTGAGATAGAAGCTGTTTTTCAGTCTCTCGGTCCCAGCTTTGATGCACCTGTACTGACCTCGCCTTCTGGATGATAGCGGGGTGAACAGGCAGTGGTTCGGGTGGTTGATGTCCTTGATGATCTTTATGGCCTTCCTGTAACAACGGGTGGTGTAGGTGTCCTGGAGGGCAGGTAGTTTGCCCCCGGTGATGCGTTGTGCAGTCCTCACTACCCTCTGGAGAGCCTTACGGTTGAGGGCGGAGCAGTTGCCGTACCAGGCGGTGATACAGCCCGCCAGGATGCTCTCGATTGTGCATCTGTAGAAGTTTGTGAGTGCTTTTGGTGACAAGCCGAATTTCTTCAGCCTCCTGAGGTTGAATAGGCGCTGCTGCGCTTCTTCACGACGCTGTCAGTGTGAGTGGACCAATTCAGTTTGTCTGTGATGTGTATGCCGAGGAACTTAAAACTAGCTACCCTCTCCACTACTGTTCCATCGATGTGGATAGGGGGTGTTCCCTCTGCTGTTTCCTGAAGTCCACAATCATCTCCTTAGTTTTGTTGACGTTGAGTGTGAGGTTATTTTCCTGACACCACACTCCGAGGGCCCTCACCTCCTCCCTGTAGGCCGTCTCGTCGTTGTTGGTAATCAAGCCTACCACTGTTGTGTCGTCCGCAAACTTGATGATTGAGTTGGAGGCGTGCGTGGCCACGCAGTCGTGGGTGAACAGGGAGTACAGGAGAGGGCTCAGAACGCACCCTTGTGGGGCCCCCGTGTTGAGGATCAGCGGGAGGAGATGTTGTTGCCTACCCTCACCACCTGGGGCGGCCCGTCAGGAAGTCCAGTACCCAGTTGCACAGGGCGGGGTCGAGACCCAGGGTCTCGAGCTTGATGACGAGCTTGGAGGGTACTATGGTGTTGAATGCCGAGCTGTAGTCGATGAACAGCATTCTCACATAGGTATTCCTCTTGTCCAGGTGGGTTAGGGCAGTGTGCAGTGTGGTTGAGATTGCATCGTCTGTGGACCTATTTGGGCGGTAAGCAAATTGGAGTGGGTCTAGGGTGTCAGGTAGGGTGGAGGTGATATGGTCCTTGACTAGTCTCTCAAAGCACTTCATGATGACGGAAGTGAGTGCTACGGGGCGGTAGTCGTTTAGCTCAGTTACCTTAGCTTTCTTGGGAACAGGAACAATGGTGGCCCTCTTGAAGCATGTGGGAACAGCAGACTGGTATAGGGACATAGAGTCTGCAGATAGACACACACCAATATGCAGACACACTCATACGCTTACACACACACACACTCATTCACACAGACAGGCTGCCGACACCATTGCTTTCACAGCTGTATGAGTTACTGTTATTCTAAGTCATTAGCAGCGTTTCCATCAAGTTTTTTCCAGCCCAGAGTGGTATAGTTTAGGATTTCTTCATAATCACTAAATATGAATTAAAACCTGTTAAATTAACTTCAATGGCATTGTGATTTTGGTATTGTGGATTCAAACATGACACCTCCCCCTTCCTCCCAATATGACATCTCACACAGTTTAAATCCCTGGCAGCCTAACCTGATGACATCCCCCTGTGGCTGCAGCTCTGCTATTGGCCAAGGAAACAGTGACTGACAGCTGTGGATCAAGGACAAGACTGCTAGACTGTCACGTCACATTCATACCTTACCTTAGACAACATCAAGAAAGCGAGCCAGAGCTTAGTCTCACACGCAATGTATGTGGAAATGCTTTTCCTTTGAGTTTTTTTTGTTTATGTGTCAGTGCGAATAATGCTGGATTTTAATGGATTTCTTTCTCTCCATGAAAATGTGGGTTTCATCATGGGATGATCAAGGCTTGGGTAGAAGAAAATAAAACGTTTTTCTGTTTTCTTTGTTTATTTGGTGTAAAGAGTCAGCCTGGTCTCCTAGACTAGATGTAACATAGTAAACTAAAATCTGCGACACTCAAATGAGTATATGTTATATTTGATGTGGTTAAATAAGACAAACTAAAGGAGGGTGGATGAGTGGGTGTATAATGTGAATGTCTAGCAACCCAAAGGTTGCCTGTTCGAATCTCATCACGGACAACTTGAGCATTTGAGGTAATTTACAACTACTTTTTTTCTAATTCCTAACCTTAACCCCTACCCTAGCTGATGTTAGCCACCTAGCTAACATTAACCACATCAAATTGAAATTTGTAACATTGTACAAATTGCAATTCGAAACCTATCACAGATTGTAATTCGTAACATATCATACGAGATGGATGATGGATATCCACAAATGAATACATACCTAACATACTAATTTGAGTGTCCCGGATGTTTGTTTACTATGTTACGTCTACCCCTGAGTACAGGTTGAAAGAGTTGGTGTATGTGAGTGCATGAATGAAGATAACTGGAACGAAATACAGTTTGAGTAAATTGGAATTGACTTCTGTGTCTGTTTGTACTCATTCACTTGTAACCGATTAGTTGTGACAAATGAAAAATAAGTGGTGCTAAGAAATCTAAGTGTAGGGCTATATTTCTCAGGGCACTCTGAAAGAAGCCTTGTTTGTACAGCATTCACATTCAATTTGATAAAGTTGAAATGAATTTAATCTGGCACATCCAGGGTTAAATTTATACTGATTGTTCCAAACTTTCTAACATTTTCGGCTCTGGGTTTTCTGGTGAAGCAGAGGTTGAGTTCCTGCCTGACTACATTGCAGATGCATGCCAGATCTTACAATTGCATGGATAGGTACAGTATGTTATATCTGCTAACCAGGCACGCAACTATTTGGAGCATTCAACGTTGTAGTTGACTTTAAAGTCGAGACAGGTCACGTTCCCCTGCTCAGACTTGCATGCATCAACCAATGGTTGCGCGCCACATCTTCGACTGCTGTTGGGCACCAGAGTGCATAACATATAGGGCGTGTTTCTGTACTTAGACATTTCTGACGCCTGACAGATCTTACAACGCCTGGACATGTATTATAAGTATTAGCTAATGGTGCTGGGAACTCTGAAAAAAACAAGGTCAAATCATGAAGTCAGTAATCTTCAGTTTGGAAACCCGGAGCTCTAGAAAGATGCCTGAGTTTCCGAGTTGGATGACTGTTGTTTTTTTTCCCCCATTTCCAAGTCTTGAACACATTGAAGTCGGAAGTCAGAGAGTTCCCAGTTATTTTGAATCTGCCATAACCACATATGTTATAGAACTTTGTCAGTCGATGACACAGTTGTTATGACAGGCAACCATTGGTTGTTGCGTCACCTTAGCTGTGGAGCCCCCCTATGATGTGGTTAGCTGATACAAAAATCCCTAACCCCTGGGCAGAGGGAACGTGCCCTGACTTTTACAAATCACCTGGCCAGGTTTTAGACTAGAGCATCAAAATTGTGATGAATCATGGGAAAATTGTGACTGACGGACTGATCTACAAATAACACTGAGTAGCTATAATGCAGGTGATTTGTAAATCAGTCAGTCTCGACTCGCATTTAAAGTTGGCTCTAATGTTGAATGTGCCTGGATCAATTTTGTCTAGTCCTTTCAAAGTGTGTTGCATTATGGGTAAAACATTGTCAGACTTGCGCTTACATGTCAACTGCATGAACTTTACAAAAAACGTGATCAAAGGTCAACCAGTTTCTGATAAAGTCACCTTCAAGTTGCTGCAGTTGCTTCTCACCAACTGCACCATGCATTCATCGCCTGCATTGTGGGAGGCACTATTTGTCAACCAATCATTAGGGTGTTTTTGGTTAACCCACGCAAATATGACCAAAGACTTGACTGAACAGGAACCAACTTTGCAGTAATTCTAAAGCTACAAGGGGATACAATTGAAATTCATATTTGAGACCGCTCTCGAACCAATTAATTGTACACACGTTATGTTTTCACTTTGTGAGCGTGTGCTATGGGGGTACAGAAACATTTATTTCGACATTTATGAAGACAAAAAAGCAAGGCTCAGATCAACACTGATCTGTTGGAAAACCACTAAAGTGTCGAGACTTTCGACTGTCGCAGATGGACCTCGCTGAATTACGTCTACAGTCACCCTCATTAGCCTTACTGCTCGAACACACCCAATATTTGTAGATCAGTCAGTCACAATTTACCCATGATTCATCACGGTTTTGATGCTCTTGAATATGCCATTGGTTGATGCAACTCAACACCTGCGCATCTAATCGGGCAGGAACTAGACCAGAATGTATTCATTCATAGACTTCGATAGACATCGCATCATTGTGTGTGTCCCTTTATGGCGTCTATGAGAGCATGGGCAGCGTTATTGAGGCCATCTCTATTTTTGAAATAGTCCATTTTCTCTACTACTTCTATGAGTTGGCAAAGAAACTGAAAGGGTGCATAGTGCCACCTGTAATGTTCTGTTTGAACAGGTATAAAGCCAATGTTGATGATTTACTGCCACCTGTAATGTTCTGTTTGAACAGGTATAAAGCCAATGTTGATGATTTACTGCCACCTGTAATGTTCTGTTTGAACAGGTATAAAGCCAATGTTGATGATTTACTGCCACCTACAGTTATGGAATGTTTCCTCACAAGTATAATTTATTGGCTGATCCTTCCTGATGATGAGGATGGTATCATTTGATCCTTCTTTAACCCATAGTCCCATCCAGTTGACTACTTCAAAATGGTGAATGTCCTCAATGGCGCTGCCCATTCTAAAACTGGCTCTTTTTTTGGCCACTAAAGTCCTCTATCTTTAAAGATGAATCAAGGCTGAATAATCGACAAATAACCTTGCATCATAAATAACTACAACTATTATTTGTAGATTAGTCAGTCACATATTCACAATTTCTCTGGAACATGGCCATTATGTTGGCTCGACATTATGTTCCAGTCAAACACAGTGCCCTGCACAGTGACATTTATGTATGTTTATTTACCTGAGTGGTAACATAAATACATGGTGAACTTTATAAAATCAATTACAACACCTTCAAGGTACAAGTACAACAAATTACAATTCAATGCATAAAAGATACATAAGAACTTTTCATAAACATTTCCTTTTCAAAACATAGAATATTGTATAAATTTACATTCAGTATACAGTATAGACATTTCTAAAATTCCCTTTCCTTTCAGGGGACTGCAAAGTAGTGTTCTTTGACACATTTTCCTCCTCCACAAAGTCTTGCTTTAAGATGTAAAAAAAGAAAAACTGATAAATACATATGAAAAAAAACAACTTTTCATGCACATTGTTTTTTGTAAACAGTGAGTAGATATTTGCAACATGCATGATTAACCAAGGCCTTGGGCTTTCACTCCAATGCTGTGTTGCTAGGCGACAGGTTCCTCTGTTTGAAATACTGTGTGACCTGTTGCGGCAGCTCAGCCAATACTGATTTGGCTAAAGTTTCCTTTGGAGCCTGTGAGAACATGACAGGAAAATAAATGTCACATTAGAGATCTCCAAATGTCAATGATTTTAAAATAATAATGCATTCGAATCAACTTTCATCCAGTAAACGTTTTGGGAAGTAAACCTTTTTACTGGATCATTCCATATACTCTGTATTAAATATTTTTTTCATTTCCTGCAGATGGACTGAAGCTACAGATTGCCCACTCCCACACCCACTCCCAATGCTGTTTACATGTGTGATTGAAATAAATCCATTACAGCAAGCGTCATCTCTAATTTGTCTAGCAACAACAACCTGTCGTGGTTTTAACATAGGGATATAACAGTCCTTTTTTTCCTGATCTTGTCCACATTCTGATTGTACCCACATTTTTAGACAAGTCTAAACAATTAAAAGATTGTATGTGATCTGATTGGGATCAGGTCTTCCTGACCACCTCCGGAATAGTCAGACACGCAGATGTCTGGATAGCTTACAAGTGTAGACAGATCTGGACAGTTTCACCATTTAAATCACGATTATCCCACCATCTAACAATCATTGACAGGTGATGCCATTGACGTATGGCATCAATATGTGTCTTAAAATAAATATTATTTTGAAAGAATATCTGTCAAATACTTTTCATACAGGGAGGGACCAGAATAACTGGTCACAATGCGGACAGAGTGGACAGATAAGAGACCTTTTTAACTACCATGTGGTGAAGCATGGCTACACTGTGGGTACAGTCAGAATGTGGGAATTTATACAATCCTTTTGTTTCACCCTATTAAACATGTGAGACACTCACATTTCGGAAGTCCCTGAAGGGAACAAACTGCACGATGTCTCTGACTGCCTCCTCTCCTGTGTAAGAGCGTAACACACTGCTGTCCCCATCCAGAAACTCCATGGCAGCAAAGTCTGCATTGCCCACTCCAATAATGATGATTGACATGGGGAGTTTGGCTGCCTGAACAATGGCGTGGCGGGTCTCATCCATGTCACTGATCACCCCATCTGTGATGATCAGCAGAGTGAAGTATTGCTGCAGGGGCAGAAAGAGAGAGATGGGTGGAGAGAAGGGGTGATTCATAGACAAATCCACTCAAAACATATTTTTTGATTTATTTTATTTTATTAGTCTACTGTTGGTACAGTCCCATAATGTTTTGCATGTCAGCAGTCAAGTTTTCAAGATATGGGATTTTCAAGAAGCAAAGTGTCACTTGCCACATCATGAAAACTTGACTGCTGACATGCAAAACATTCTGGGACTTTATTATCTGTGCCGCCGCTTTTGTGGAGCGATGGGTGCAGAGGGTCCCTGGTTCGCGCCCGGGTATGGGTGAGGGGACGGTCTAAAGTTATACTGTTACATGTGGACTAATGAAAAAAATATATAGATATAGTTTTTTGTGGATTTTTCTTTTAAGCTTCGGGGATGATGCGAAGGAGACTTGAAGGTGAATATAATCATGTAGGGACAGAGCAGAAAAGTTTGTTTAGACAGAAATTACATTTAGCCAAAATATATTAAACTGTTCTGTTAAGCCACATGGATTACAGACCGGTATCAGTATGATGGCTACTGTATAACCACATTGTGGTCCTTCTGTAGCTCAGTTGGTAGAGCATGGCGCTTGTAACGCCAGGGTAGTGGGTTCGATCCCCGGGACCACCCATACGTAGAATGTATGCACACATGACTGTAAGTCGCTTTGGATAAAAGCGTCTGCTAAATGGCATATATTATTATTATTATTATCTCCGAAGTGACACTGGTGCTGGAATAACAAATTAGGGCTAGATTCAATCGTTATCCCAGGAGTATGGCGGAAGATCCTCGTTATAACTCGATTGAAGTCTTTCGCGTAGACTGCATGCACAGTAAATGCTGCAAATGTCGGCTCAATCGAAAATTACCTTCAAATATGTATGCAGATCGTCCGCGATACGGATTGAATCATGCCCTTAATATTAAGGCAATTAATATCAAAGCTCCATGTCCTCATTGTAGACACACATGTATTTAAAAGCTTTTGATGTACATGAACTCAAAACACCTTAGAAGAACACAGGCAGATTACTGATGATTGCATTACATGGTGGAGAAATTGTTGTACACAGGGAGAGGGAAGATGAGAGACAAGATGAGAAGAAGAAAGCAGGAGCTTTAATACTATCCCATTCCGCAACCTGCAAAACAGGAGGGTGGGGGAAAGAGGATTTATATAGTCACGCAATCCCTGTCTCCTGTTCTTTCTGCTGCAGTTTGCTGATAGTCATATTTAGCATGGAGATTTACATTTGCTCAGCGTGGCATCATAATGAAATCTTCTTCCAGCTGTATGGCTGGTTAGAGAGCAGACAGCAGCACAGTCACACTGAATTATCACACACGACCTGGAGAATTAACTGACTGGAGCCCAAAAAGACCCACTCACACAAGCACAAATGTCAAAGGCTGTTCTGGTCTTAAGGGATCAACAGATTTCTTAATCATACCGCAGCGCGCAGCCAAAAGCAGTAACAGCATGTCTGTCACGCCCTGACCTTAGAGAGCCTTTTTATTTCTCTATTTGGTTAGGTCAGGGTGTGATTTGGGTGGGCATTCTAGTTTGTCTATTTCTTTGTTGGCCGGGTATGGTTCCCAATCAGAGGCAGCCGTCTATCGTTGTTTCTGATTGGGGATCATACTTAAGCTGCCCTTTTTCCCACCTTCAGTTATGGGATCTTGTCTTTGTATAGTTGTTGTTTAGCGCTACAGAGCTTTATGATCGTTGCGTGTTTTTTGGTGTCATTTGAAAATAAAGAAAAAATGTATGCCTACCACGCTGCACCATGGTCTCCTTCTAACAACGGACGCAACAATGTCTGTCTGATTGTCTAGTGTGAGTCAGTGAGTCAGTGTACAGCTATGGTCTATTTCGTCCTGTGGGTTTATTATGGCCAGGTCGGAGAGAGCAGCACTTGTGCAGGATGAGAGGGCCTCAAGCTGCTTCTCCAAACACAACCTACTGACGCAAGACCCTCAGCAGTTCCCACGTTCCATGCTCATCTCTATGTAGAGCACTTCAAACATGCCCCCCAACTGTGCCTCTCTCTTCCAACCCACTGCGGCTTTCTGTTCTCAAAAGGAAACAAAGAAATCTGACTGATATCAAATGCCCTGGTAATCATCCAAATGGGAGGGCTAGACCTATGTTAATAAAATAATGTTTTTTGTTTTTCCATCTCTGGTCATTGTCAGTGTCCATCCAGTGCGCTAACTAACAGACCACGCAAACATGTCCCTCTGGGTGAGAAAAGCTCCATTACTGCTTGGCTAGGTTTTGCTTTAAGTGTGGAACAAAGACATTGAGGCATAAAGTGTGGAATACACACATTCGGAGGCCAGGATTAACTCTCCTGGCCTTCTGGCATGGTTGATGTGATGCTGAGACATCAAGCCCTGCGGGCCAATGTGTCACAGCACCCCAACGTCCTCACACTTAGCAGGGGCTAAGAAGAGAGCTGGGGCTGACTTATTTTCATCCTCTTCTCTCTCTCTCTCTCACACACACACACACACACACACACACACACACACACACACACACACACACACACACACACACACACACACACACACACACACACACACACACACACACACACACACACACACACACACACACACACACACACTACATTCATACAGAAGCACACTCATGCACACATTCGCTGTTTCAATCACACTCAACATGCACAAAAATATGTGTGCTTTTACTCACTCAGAGACATACAGACAGGTATAAGTTGACAAGTTCACAAACACAGCAACACACACACGGCTTGGCTGTTGTCTTTACTAACTGCTCTCCAGTAATCTCTGTAGTCTTGTCAGTAGCTTCCTCCCACACAAACACAGTCCCTCAGATATGCTAGCTGTTGTGACCCCTTGATTTTGCCTGCTTCTCGTCAGATGGGCCACCAGAGCTGACCTGTGTTTGATAAAAGCACCCTTTCCCCTGCTGTGGACACTGTGAAGTCTGCTCATTTAATGTACTTTAACAGGCCCGCTCATTAGCACATCATTACCTAAGGGACAGAGACAGACACAGCTACCTCAGCCGATTTCTACACACACACACACCCACAATCATTTTCCAAGCCCATGGACAGACATCTACAGTGCCTAGCAGGTGATTTGTGAGTGCACACGCGCACACACATCAAGGTATTTATCTCTTTCATTTCCTAAACCTTGTGAAGTGAACACAATAACTAATTTGTCTTGTTTTTTTTACAGTAAATATACCAGCAAATTGCAGTAAAATTATCCTTGGTCTCTCTCTAGTTCTCTCTTGTTTCACTCATATTCTCTGGGGTGACAGGGTGCAATTAGGGACAAAAAGCTTACAGGAGCCTAAAGAATAATTAATAATAAGTTATTACTTCCTCCCTCCAAACCCACATGATGTGTACATCTGAATGTGAAGCCAGGAAACAGAAGGTCCAAAGAGAGGTCTGGACTGTATTTTCACTATTTTCAGGGCATAAGAATGTTATCTATATTTTTAATTGGGACATTCTGTCCTGGTCTGTCTTCCTTCCCTGGAGGAAAATACTTGTTAACTGTCTCATTCTCGGCTGTTCACACACTTAGAAAAAAGGGTTCCAAAATGGTTCTGCGGCTATCCTCATAGGAGAACACTTTTTGGTTCCAGGTAGAATTAATTTGGGTTCCATGTAGAATGCTCTGTGGAAAGGGTTCTACGTGGAGCCCAAATGGGACATATCTGGAACCAAAAGGGGTTCCTCAAATGGTTCTCCTATCGGGGCAGCCCAAAAGTGCTTTTTGATTCTAGATAGCACCTTTTTTTGTGTAGAGTTGCTGACACATCCTTGCGGTCACATTCTCCAGTGCTGCATCTCTCTCAAGAGTCAGATCCCTCTCCTGTCACAGAGCAGAGACAGAGAGACCATTCTGTTGGACTGCAAAGAAAAAAGACCTCTAGGCCACGCCTCATTAGTCATTAAAACCAATGAACAACAGGTGAAAAGAGGGAACATTTGTTCACTGAATCACCTTCTATAAATAACTACAGATATAGGATCTTAATTTGAGCCAGTTTGCTACAGCAGGAAAATAATCCTGCAGCAACAGGAATTGTGAATTATTATGTGGATTATAATTAATGGACATTTTTGTAGGGGTTGATCCATTTTTCAAAAATCAAGTGTGAAATTTCAAAGTGGAAATTCAAGTGGAAATTGTGGAAATTACAAACTTCAGAAGCCTTTTTAAACTTTAAATACACTACAAGAGCAGAGAGAAATTGCGAGCGCTGTTTAAAATGCCTCTGCAGACTTTGAACTGACAACTAGAAGCAAAGTTTTCTCACAAAGCAATTAGGATCTCTGTTAGTGCTGGATCCAACTCTCCATCTTACATACCCTGAGTCCAAAACACACACACACACACACACACACACACACACACACACACACACACACACACACACACACACACACACACACACACACACACACACACACACACACACACACACACACACACACACACACACACACACACACACACACACACACACACACACACACACACACACACACAGCTTGCTGATAGGCCCATGAGAAAAGCAGTAAGGGGACTCATTATTTTCTGATTACAGCATGCTGAGCAGCTCTGAGAGGAACAGACCAGTCTGAGACACAGGAAAGAATTGTTCTTAAAGGGAAAGCTGTCCAACGGGCTGAATTATTTTCATTGTAACTGTGATGACTCCACCAATAAGCTGGAGTCTGTAATGTCTCATTATGCATGAGCGGTAGAGTACAGAGCACTACTGTTGTAAAAACAGGGATGAGTGGAAAGTGTTTGAATAGGGTGCGTGTAGAGTAGATTATGTAGTAAATACTCCAGCTATTTTCCATATTGTTAGATATGGCTTTTGAGTTGCTTCAGCTGTGGTGAGGGTATGTTTTCCATGGAAATGTAATCTTTCTATAAAAACCTCTACCCCGGATCAAGAAGATGTCATGTCAGAACTCAGTGGTAATACCTTTCCAACCGTGTGAATGTTTAACGGTTCTGGGACTTCAGGAGCTCTGGGTTACAGTTGGAAACCTATTACATGGTCAGCCTGTGTGCTACCATAACTGGCCACTCGGGCAGTGGACAGTGCTCGTGTTTACTACGAAGTGCACCAACCTCTAAAGTAAATAAGCATTGGTAATGTGTGGGGATACATGTCATTTAGAACTGGTAATGTTGACTCATACTAATGACATGAGTTTGGATGGCCATCTTAAACAGCACAATGACACATTCAATAGAATGAAAATTGATAAACAATGAAACAATGAAAGTAGTGGTCCTAATAGTGCTAACGAGCACTTACCGCAGCAGTCTCCTGTTGCAGGGCCTGGGTGGCGAAGCGGGCCACATGGGTGATGATGGGGGAGAAGTTGGTTGGGCCGTAGAAGCGGATATGAGGCAGGCAGGCAGAGTAGGCCTGGGCAATCCCCTCCACACCTGGCCACAGGAAACAGGAAACCCACATGGAAACCATGTCATGGAAAATGCTTGACAGCAAACTCAGACTCTACGCAGAGGATTTTAGTATGGTACTTCTCTAATACATTAGACAGAAGTCCAACTCCATTGAAAAAGCAAGAAACCAACTCTGGTAAGTACAGCCTGTAGTAAGGTTTTAAATAGGAGTTACAGATAACATGGTAGTTGCTCACCTTGGCAGAATGGATTGGTCGGGTCAAAGTTGATGGCAAATTCATGAGACACCTGCAGGTTCAGGAGACAAAGAAACTCAGGGGCAGAAATGGAAAATTCAGAATGTCCAATGGCTGTGAGAGGAACAGTAGAGGAATGCGGGTGCAGTAGAAATATGAATTTGCATTGTTTAATTGTAACCGGTGGGAAAAGTAATGAATTGTGTATGTGATCAAATTGTATAATTATCCCCTCCCCCAACCCTGTTTCTGTCACTTTATCTATTCTATTTATCTTTCCTTCTTGACAATTCCATTACATACATTCCCATCCCTGCAGTGCCCTTTCATTCCCATCCCTGCAGTGCCCTTTCATTCCCATCCCTGCAGTGCCCTTTTATTCCCATCCCTGCAGTGCCCTTTCATTCCCATCCCTGCAGTGCCCTTTCATTCCCATCCCTGCAGTGCCCTTTCATTCCCATCCCTGCAGTGCCCTTTCATTCCCATCCCTGCAGTGCCCTTTCATTCCCATCCCTGCAGTGCCCTTTCATTCCCATCCCTGCAGTGCCCTTTCATTCCCATCCCTGCAGTGCCCTTTCATTCCCATCCCTGCAGTGCCCTTTATTCCTATTTTTTCAACCTCTTGCTCTCTCCTTCCTCTCGTTTTCTCAGACCACAGATGGGTTAAACCTCCCTAAATGCTTCCCATACAGTATCTGAAAGCAGGGCTAAATATTCTGTCTATTTCTGTTGCTCATCCTCCTCTTCCCTTTGTCCTTTACATCAGTTCAGTGCCATGGCAACCCAGATGGGACGACAGTTGTATAATCATTGGATTATGCATGTATTATACATACTCTTCATCTCCGTGATAGCACTCTCTTCCAGTCGCCCTCTTCTCTTTAACAGTCCTTTGGCTCTACTTCTATCATATGTAGTGTGCTGTGAAGACACACACTCACATACAGACAGTACATACACTTACCTTCCAGTCTGGAGGGAGTTGAGCCCCAAATCCCAGAGCAGGAAACATTTTGTCACTGAGGAAGTATTGCAACAGATTAGCAGTGTTGAGCTACTTCATCAAAATTCAACATACAATTTTGCATTATGGAATGTTGCAATACACTTTGGTTGGTACTTTATCATAAACAATTAAACCTACCCACACAATCTGATATTTTGAAGTGACATAAAGAATATGACTGAGGAGACACATAATTAGAAGAGTTGAAGGGACCTTTTTGTGACTTAAGACTGAGGTATTATGAAAACTCTGATACTCTATGTATCTGTGATATGATCATATTGAGTCCTGTCATTCGTGTTTACTATAACGGGACTCACGTGTCATAGTCCTGGATGATCTGGCCCACAGCCAGGATGGCGGACAGGTACTCGTTGCTGCCCAGAGGATTGATGTAGTGAAGAGAGGAGGGCTCCCGAGGGTTCCCATTAGATGCTGTGAAGTCAATGCCAACCTGCAGGAATAACAAGACAGGAGACAGACATGCTCACAAACACAAACAAAGCCTATAAATGGATTCAAAATATGAACGGATGTGGAACGTATAAATAGATTCCGGCCTTATTTCAGGATCCTGTCCTCAGGAAAAGTGACTTCATTCAGAAGGTTACAATATAAACATGCTAATTTGCTCAGAGATGACAACTGACAAGCCCTCCCTGAAGCGACGAGTACAAGCGTTCACGTACAAACAAGCCCACATCCTCATGCAGTCCATGCTACTGCCTTTAACCCACAATCACATCAAGGTGCATGGTTGCTACTCAGATCTCCTCCAGCTCCTACAAAACCTGTGGCTGACAACTGGACAGCTTCCCTTGTTCAATAGATGGACAGAAAGATAATGAGAGAGAGGGGGTGAGAGAGAGAGAGAGAGAGAGAGAGAGAGAGAGAGAGAGAGAGAGAGAGAGAGAGAGAGAGAGAGAGAGAGAGAGAGAGAGAGACAGCATTCCCTCCCACATATGCCCACCTAGGCACAACTATGACAACATAACCAACAAAAACGGGTCACAACTCCTGCAGCTCTGTCGCACGCTGGGTATGTACATAGTCAATGGTAGGCTTCAAGGGGACTCCTATGGTAGGTACACCTATAGCTCATCTCTTGGCAGTAGGACTGTAGACTACTTTATCACTGACCTCAACCCAGAGTCTCTCAGAGCGTTCACAGTCAGCCCACTGACACCCCTATCAGACCACGGCAAAATCACAGTCTACTTAAACAGAGCAATACTCAATCATGAGGCATCAAAGCCAAGGAACTGAGTAACATTAAGAAATGCTATAGATGGAAGGAATGCAGTTTGTAAACCTATCAAAAAACAATTAGGCAACAACAAATTCAATCCCTTTTAAACAATTTCCTGGGTAAAACGTTCCACTGTAATAGTGAAGGTGTAAACTTGGCAGTAGAAAATCTTAACAGTATATTTGACCTCTCAGCTTCCCTATCAAATCTAAAAATCCCAAATAGAAAACCAAAGAAAATTAACAATAATGACAAATGGTTTGATGAAGAATGCAAAAATCTAAGAAAGAAATTGAGAAACCTGTCCAACCAAAAACATAGAGACGTGGAAAACCTGAGTCTATGCCTTGACTATGGTGAATCACTAAAACAATACAGAAATACACTACAGAAAAAGAAGGAACAGCACGTCAGAAATCAGCTCAATGTAATTGAAGAATCCATAGACTCTAACCACTTCTGGGAAAATTGGAAAACACTAAACAAACAACAACACGAAGAATTATCTATCCAAAATGAAGATGTATGGGTAAACCACTTCTCCAATCTTTTTGGCTCTATAACAAAGAATAAAGAGCAAAAACATATCCATGATCAAATACAGATCTTAGAATCAACTATTAAAGACTACCAGAACCCACTGGATTCTCCAATTACATTGAATGAGTTACAGGACAAAATAAAAAACCCTCCAACCCAAAAAGGCCTGTAGTGTTGATGGTTTCCTCAATGAAATGATCAAATATACAGACAACAAATTCCAATTGGCTATACTAAAACTCTTTAACATCATCCTTAGCTCTGGCATCTTCCCCAATATTTGGAACCAAGGACTGATCACCCCAATCCACAAAAGTGGAGACAAATTTGACCCCAATAACTACCGTGGAATATGCGTCAACAGTAACCTTGGGAAAATCCTCTGCATTATCATTAACAGCAGACTCGTACATTTCCTCAATGAAAACAATGTACTGAGCAAATGTCAAATTGGCTTTTTTTACCAAATTACCGTACAACAGACCATGTATTCACCCTGCACACCCTAATTGACAACCAAACAAACCAAAACAAAGGCAAAGTCTTCTCATGCTTTGTTGATTTCAAAAAAGCCTTCGACTCAATTTGGCATGAGGGTCTGCTATACAAACTGATGGAAAGTGGTGTTGGGGGTAAAACATACGACATTATAAAATCCATGCACACAAACAACAAATGTGCGGTTAAAATTGGCAAAAAACACACATTTCTTCACACAGGGTCGTGGGGTGAGACAGGGATGCAGCTTAAGCCCCACCCTCTTCAACATATATATCAACGAATTGGCGCGGACACTAGAAAAGTCTGCAGCACCCTACTAGAATCCGAAGTCAAATGTCTGCTGTTTACTGATGATCTGGTGCTTCTGTCACCAACCAAGGAGGGCCTACAGCAGCACCTAGATATTCTGCACAGATTCTGTCAAACCTGGGCCCTGACAGTAAATCTCAGTAAGACCAAAATAATGGTGTTCCAAAAAAGGTCCAGTCGCCAGGACCACAAATACAAATTCCATCTAGACACTGTTGCCCTAGAGCACACAAAAAACTATACATACCTTGGCCTAAACATCAGCGCCATAGGTAACTTCCACAAAGCTGTTAACGATCTGAGAGACAAGGCGAGAAGGGCATTATATGCCATCAAAAGGAACATAAATTTCAACATACCAATTAGAATCTGGCAAAAAATACTTGAATCAGTCATAGAGCTCATTGCCCTTTATGGTTGTGAGGTCTGGGGTCGCTCACCAACTAAGATTTCACAAAATGGGACAAACACCAAATTAAGACTCTACATGCAGAATACTGCAAAAATATCCTCCGTGTACAACGTAGAACACCAAATAATGCATGCAGAGTAGAATTAGGCCCTTACCCACTAATTATCAAAATCCAGAAAAGAGACATTAAATTCTACAACCACCTAAAAGTAAGCGATTCCCAAACCTTCCATAACAAAGCCATCACCTACAGAGAGATGAACCTGGAGAAGAGTCCCCTAAGCAAGCTGGTCCTGGGGCTCTGTTCACAAACACAAACACACCCCACAGAGCCCCAGGACAGCAGCACAATTAGACCCAATCAAATCATGAGAAAACAAAAAGATAATTACTTGACATATTGGAAAGAATTAACAAAAAAACAGAGCAAACTAGAATGCTATTTGGCCCTAAACAGAGAGTACACAGTGGCAGAATACCTGACCACTGTGACTGACCCAAACTTAAGGAAAACTTTGACTATGTACAAACTCAGTGAGCATAGCCTTGCTATTGAGAAAGGCTGCTGTAGGCAGACATGGCTCTCAAGAGAAGACAGGCTATGTGCACACTGCCCACAAAATGAGGTGGAAACTGAGCTGCACTTCCTAACCTTCTGTCCAATGTATGACCATATTAGAGACACATATTTCCCTCAGATTACACAGATCCACAAAGAATTAAAAAACAAACCCAATTCTGATAAACTCCCATATCTACTGGGTGAAATACCACATTGGGCAATCACAGCAGCAAGATTTGTAACCTGTTGCCACAAGAAAATGGCAACCAGTGAAGAACAAACACCATTGTAAATACATATACATATATTTATGCTTATTTATTTTTCCTTGTGTACCCTTAACCATTTGTACATCGTTACAACACTGTATATATACGTAATATGACATTTGTAATGTCTTTGTTTTTCTTCTGTATGTTTACTGTTAATTTTTATTGTTTATTTCACTTTTGTATGTTATCTACCTCACTTGCTTTGGCAATGTTAACACATGTTTCCCATGCCAATAAAGCCCCTTGAATTGAATTGAATAGATAGATAGATAGATCAGCTTTTTTCTTCAGCTTTAACTCCCTTTAGTACAGATGAAGTACCACACTGTTTCTTAAACATATCTCTAACCCTTTTTTACACTCTTAGAAAAAAAGGTACTATCCAGAACCTAAAAGGGTTCTCCTATGGGGACAGCTGAAGAACCCTTTTGGAACTCTTTTCTTCTAAACCTGTAGGGCTTCCGAAATAACTGGTGGTGAGGTAACAAGCTAATGTACAATCAGATGACCTCATAGATGAACACTCTTCTACTGAGGACTGCTCCCCACAGCAGGCCTGACCTTTAGGCTGGTTTGACCAGTGTTGTCATGCTGCTTTTATTACAATGTTAGAAATATTGTGCTATATAGTCAAGAAGGTTTTTCCTGCAACTACCACAAACACTGTTTTCTTCAGTTCCAGTCAATATAAACAGTGCTCCTCATCTGCATCTCTGTAGTGACGATTTCCCCTCGAACAGATTAGATGCATGCTAAGTATAATTGAATTCCGTGGAACAGAGAGAGAGAGCCCTGGGTCTCTCACAAAAGAAAACAGATTAAGAGAACTGCAGCAAGCACCGTTGAGGATTTAGATTCACATTCCTTCCCATACACCAATCTCAACTGAATTATAACATGCAGGTATAATATCCACGAAGCACACATGCGTGAACTATTTAAATATTTGAATTATCATAGCGGATTAAGGTAATGGTGTTATAATCGTACTGGGGGTTTGAACACATTAAAAAAATAAGGATATACATCATTTGACCCAGTAGAAATAGGAGTATCTCCTCTTTTACAATCAGATACATTTAATAAAACTGTCAGGAATCATTGCACATTTCCTAGGTTTTAGAAAATGTAAACTAAAAAACAAAATCTTATGGATACAGTACAAACACAAATTCCATTGGTCTCTCAAGGGTGTCTTATTAGATGTAGCCACCTAAAGCCAAACCATCAAGTTAATATTGCCATTCAGAGAATAATAAAAAAACAGGTAGAGTTATTTTGTGGCTACAAAGTATCTACAGAATATGGGCATAAAAGTCTACATTCTCTCTTGGTATGTAATAAAGTATTTACAGTATGCAACAACATGTCATCATGGTGGTAACAGTTGTTTTTACACGTTTCTAAACCCTGGGTGCTGAGAACATAGATAAAACACATATTTTTGCAGAACAAAGGGCACAGTTCCTCTGAGTATTCCACAGTAGCACGGATACGTAAGTAGTGGAGGTGTAAAGTGTTTCAGCACCATTGGAGATAAATACCCTGGCTGGCCAATAACGGAGCACTGACACAAAGGTGTGACATCACCAGGGACGCACAATGTTTCACCCATTAGCCTGAGCCAAAAATAGACCAATGATGATTTTATCCTACTACAGAGAATTCTGAACCTACCATGTTTCCAAAGATGTACAGTACTGTAAGGTGCATTTAATGAATTAAGTAGCATATGGAAGTGGTTTATGTTCAAATAAAAAAATAAACGTTAAGTTATTAAAATATACACCACCAATTTTTAAAGAAAATTACATTTTTTGTCCATTAAAGTAACATCACACCTCTCTCTCTGTCTGTCTGTCTGTCTGTCTGTCTGTCTGTCTGTCTGTCTGTCTGTCTGTCTGTCTGTCTGTCTGTCTGTCTGTCTGTCTGTCTGTCTGTCTGTCTGTCTGTCTGTCTGTCTGTCTGTCTGTCTGTCTGTCTGTCTGTCTGTCTGTCTGTCTGTCTGTCTCTCTCTCTCTCTGCTGTTCTGTGAAGGGAGTAGTACACAGCGTTCATGTCAGCCTTCATTTCTCAGAACAAGAATAGACTGACGAGTTTCAGAAGAAGGTTCTTAGTTTCTGGCCATTTTGAGCCTGTAATCAAACCCACAAATGCTTATGCTCCAGATACTCAACTAGTCTAAAGAAGGCCAGTTTTATTGCTTCTTTAATCAGGACAACAGTTTTTCAGCTGTGCTAGCATAATTGAAAAGGGTTTTCTAATGATCAATTAGCCTTTTAAAATTATAAACTTGGATTAGCTAACACAACGTGCCATTGGAACACAGGAGCGATGGTGACTGATAATGGGCCTCTGTACACCTATGTAGATATTCCATTAAAAATCTGCCATTTCCAGCTACAATTGTCATTTACAACATTAATAATGTTTACACTGTATTTACAATGTATTTCTGATCAATTAGATGTTATTGTAACGTACAAAACATGTCATTTTCTTTAAAAAAAAATACATTTCTAAGTGACCCCAAACTAACAAAGGTATTTGTTAGTATGTGTGCGTACATACAGTTATGTGTAATTTTACATATTGGAGTTCATTGCCAGGGGTAGGTGGATGTCTGAGTTACTGTAGGTGGGTGGCAGAGACGGTTGAGAGTAGGAGTAAAGGGTCAGAGTTTTCAGGTAGAGTGGGAGACACACTGAGTTGAGTGATGACCTCATACTCACAGTGAACATGATCTGGCATCCACCTAAAATATAGTCCAGGAAGGTATAGTCCCTTTCAACCTGAGGAGACATTATTCAAACATGATTCACACTCTGTTCATACTATTCCATACTCAAGCAAGTTCAAATTGTTTTTCCTATGGATAAATAATTGGAGGAGGCGCGGCAGTGGCACTTTGATAGGACTGAGTCATCTCCATATTCAGTAATTGGCTGCCTGAACAAAGGTGATTACTGCAGGCAGAACCGTGGTGGACTGTGTGAGACTGACAGGTGTTTGGTGCTGATATTAATACATGAATTTAATAGGGATTCGGAGCCATTACTCTAAACCCTGCCTGAAGCAAAGCCATATTACAGGCATTTTGTTTATTAATAAAAAATACTATTATGAACTAAAACACATTAGCTGTGTGCATAACGCTTTATTGTGGATTCATAATACATTTAAAGCTGTTTCCTTTTAGACTTAATACGCCTTTTTGTGATTTCCATAATGGATTGACTAATTAAGAGGCATAGTGTATATCTATTAGTCTCTGCGTGTCTTGGTTCACCTTGCATGACTTCAGAATGATGATTCCAGAGTTTTTGTAGCTCTTTTTCTTCTTCTGTTTTTTCGGATTAATGCATTCAAATTCGACCTGGTGGAAAGGAACACTAAGTGAAAAATTACAACAAGGACCCATCTGCACACCCACACAATTTACACTCATTCTCACACCAGCCCTATTTGCATTTTTGCCATTAGCAAATGACACAAGGTTTTCAGGAAGAAGTTGGCAGGCAAAAACTGAAGTAAAATGTAACTTCCTACTTCTCTCACCAGGTGTTACCAAGCTGTAAAATAAAGTGTTACCCAACATCCCTTAGTGAGGTTAAAACAGGCAGTAGATTGAATTTGTGTTAGTAAATAAACACCTGCGAATATCCAAATGAACGGGCATCCTCCATTCAGAAATGGTGAGCTGTATTAGGTGCATTGAGACTGTAGTGTCTTAAGTGAGTCATTCACTCACAGTGAGGAGTGCGTTGCGATTGGAGACATTTGTCACACCCTGACTGTAGAGATCCTTTAAATTCTTTATTTGGTAGGTCAGGGTGTGACTAGGGTGGGAAATCTATGTTTATATTTCTTTGTTGGCCGAGTATGGTTCCCAATCAGAGGCAGCTGTCTATCGTTGTCTCTGATTGGGGATCATACTTAGGCAGCCCTTTTCCCACCTTTTCCCACCTTGTCTTTGTGTGTTGCATGTGTTTGCACTCCTAGCTTTGCGTCCGTTGAGTTGTTTATTGTTTTTGGTGGAACATTTGATAATTAAAGGAAATGTACGCCTACCACACTGCACCTTGGTCTTTATTTAATGACGGACGTTACAGAAGATCCCACCACCAACGGACCAAGCAGCGTGGTCAGGAGGACTGGACCTGGGAGGAAATCCTGGAGGGAGCAGGACCCTGGACGCAGGCCAGGGAGTATCGCCGTCCGAAGGAGCAGATGGAGGCAGCGACGTTACGAGGAGTTAAACCAACAAAGCGAGCACGAGAGGCAGCCCCAATTTTTTTGGGGGGGAAACAACATTTTTGGGGGGAGGGGCACAAGGGGAGATTGGCAGAGTCAGGGTTTCATACCTGAGCCAACTCCCTGTGCTTACCGTGGCGAGCGAGTCACCGGTCAAGCACTGTGTTATCCGTTTCTGCGCACCATGCCTTCAGTGCGCATCCACAGCCCGGTGCGCTCTGTGCAAGCTCCCCGTAGTTGCCGTGCTAGAGTGGGCATTCAGCCAGGATGGATTGGCATGAAGCCTCCAGTGATGATCCATGGCCCGGAGCCTGTAGTGATGATCCATGGCACGAAGACTCCAGTGATAATCCATGGCCCGGAGCCTCTAGTGATGATCCATGGCCCGGAACCTCCAGTGATGATCCATGGCCCGGAGCCTCCAGTGATGATCCATGGCACAAAGCTTCCAGTGATGATCCTGGCCTCCGGTGCGTATCTTCGGCCCAGGATATCCTGCGCCAGTTCTACGCACGGTATTCCCAGTTCGCCAGCACAACCCAGTGTGGCCTGTGCCAGCTCCCGGAACTTGCCTTGCTACAGGGGGGATTCAGCCAGGACGCGTTGTGCCAGCTCTACGCTCCAGACCTCCAGTACGCCTCCACGGCCCAGCATATCCTGCGCCGGCTCTATGCACTATGCCTCCAGTGCGCCTTCATAGCCCAGTGTGTCCCGTGCCAGCTCTCCACACTCACCAATCTAAAGTGGGTATCCAGTAGGACGCGTTGTGGCAGCTCCCCGCACCAGGCTTCCAGTACGTCTCCTCAGTACGATGAGACCTGTTCCGGCTCCACGTACGAAGCCTCCAGTGATGATCCATGGCTCGAAGCCTCCAGTGATGATCCATGGCTCGAAGCCTCCAGTGATGATCCATGGCCCGGAGCCTGTAGTGATGATCTATGGCACGGAGCCTCCAGTGATAATCCATGGCCCGGCGCCTCTAGTGATAATCCATGGCACGAAGCCTCCAGTTATGATCCATGGCCCGGAGCCTACAGTGATGATCCATGGCACAAAGCCTCCAGTGATGATCCATGGCCCGGAGCCTGTATTGATGATCCATGGCAAGGAGCCTCCAGCGACGGTCCGCAGTCTGGAGTCTCCGGCGACGATCCGCAGTCCAGAGCCTCCGACGACGATCTGCAGTTCGGAGCCTCCGGCGATGATCCGCGGTCCAGTTCCTCCGGCAACGATTCATGGTCCGGAGTCTCCAGCAACGATCCACGGTCCGGTTCCCCAGAACCGGAGCCGCCACCGAGGGTAGATGCCCACCCGGAGCCTCCTCTATAGGTTAAGGTTTGCGGCCGGGAGTCCGCACCTTTGGGGGGGGTACTGTCACGCCCTGACCGTAGAGATACTTTAAATTCTCTACTTGGTAGGTCAGGGTGTGACTAGAGTGGGAAATGTATGTTTATACTTATTTGTTGGCCGAGTATGGTTCCCAATCAGAGGCAGCTGTCTATCATTGTCTCTGATTGGGGATCATACTTAGGCAGCCCTTTTCCCACCTTCTGTTGTGGGATCTTGTCTTTGTGTGTTGCATGTGTTGCACTCCTAGCTTTACGTTCGTTGAGTTGTTTATTGTTTTTTGGTGGAACATTTAAAATTAAAGAAAATGTACGCCTACCACGCTGCACCTTGGTCTTCATTTAATGATGGATGTTACAACAATGTGAAAATGGCCTTAGATCCACATCAAAGCATGACTAACCCATACAGAACAAACTCCCATAGATAAACAGGAACAGATCTAAAATACACCCCTCACCTCCAGTGAATTCTGGGTTTCACTCATCTTCGTGACAGTGGTCTGAAACTCTCCAATGAAGTCATGACTTCCGTCGTTGTCGTAATCATAGCACAGTACCTGCAATATGAGACAACCCACAGGAAGGACAAAAAAATCAGAACATTCTGTAATACCACAAGAAATCACTTAAAATGTATTTGGCTTTTTTACATATATTAAAGGGGATTCCCTCGCTAACATTTTCATGCCATCGTCCTCATATTAATGCACATGTTGGTAAACCTCACTTACCTTGATGCTCCTGTCTATGTCCCCATCACAGAGGGAGATGAGTGGTACTGTGAAGGGCTTCCACACCGGGTCCAGAGTGTTCTTTATCACCTGCAGCCCAAAAACAGCTACAGAGATACAACTTCTTCCATCTCATTTGGAACTCAGAAGCTAGGTCAATCCAGTTAACGTATTACCAGGTGGTAATACACCTTGTTTAGCGATATAATACACTTAGTTCTACAGTGATGACATTCAAATAGTCTAAACAGCCACCCCTAACCAACTACCAAGCCAACTCACCTCTGTCCTGTGGACCAACATCCATTTCCCATCATCTCCTTGCTTGTGGAACTCTAGGTAAGGGTCTGATTTACCAAAGAAATCCTGCAAAACAAAGTAATCTTGTTTGACAATGACCCACATAGCTGCCGGCATACCACGATGAAGACTTGGAGAGGGCATTGTTACTGTTTCATGAGCATTGTCTTGATTGACAAAATCATATTGTTGTTCCAAATATTACGTAAGAACTTCTTAACAGTGATGATAATATGGTACTACGTGGGCAGTGACTCTTACCTTCTTGTCAAGCTTTCTCCCATACAAGGTCAGTGTGATTACTCTATTGTCTGACAGCTCCAACGCAGTTATCTGTACACAAGAGAAACCGTTACTGTATTGTATCCAGTGTAAAACTGTACCATGTTCCAGAACGTGTGTGTGTGTGTGTGTGTGTGTGTGTGTGTGTGTGTGTGTGTGTGTGTGTGTGTGTGTGTGTGTGTGTGTGTGTGTGTGTGTGTGTGTGTGTGTGTGTGTGTGTGTGTGTGTGTGTGTGTGTGTGTGGACATGTCTTTATTTCTTGTACCGCTCTGTGGGCATGAGTTGTGCAAGCATGATGTTCTCACTGTGATGGTTCCTTTCCCAGCTGGCTTGGCATTGGCCAAGGTCAGTGACCGGTGAAGTTTCTTATTGGACACAATCTAAAGGTAACAGACCAGAGAGAGAAGTGAGTGAGGGGTGAAAATGCCCACCTGCAAATAAACATAACAAACAGGTGATAAACAGACGCAGAAAGGGGTCACAGACAGACTCTAAGAACAGTGTGACAGGTAGCATACCACCCCCAGTGTACAGATGTACTCTCCCAGGAAGTCATGCTCATACAGCTGGCTGCTGCACTTGTCCTCATCAAACAGGGCAAACTTGAGCTTCTGGACCTCCTCAAAATGGTAGTCCACCTTAAATTTCACCCCAAACACTGGATTCAGGTTATTTACCGCAGTCTCTGTTCGACCAATCTGAAAATGATACACAGGAATATGGTTTTGTCTAACAGGCACTGTATTCATACACACAGACGTGCCAACACCGAGTACACAGAGTGGAGCACAAGAGGTTGGTGGCACCTCAATTGGGGAGGACGGGCTCGTGGTAATGACTGGAGCGGAATTGGTGGAATGGTGTCAAATCATCAATCACATGGGTTCCATGTGTTTGATGCCATTCCATTTACTCCGTTTCAGCCATTATTATGAGCCGTCCTCCCCTCAGCAGCCTCCACTGGATTGGAGGTGGACATGTGGGGGGGTGTAAGGTTGAAAAGGCCTTATTCATGTGAAAGATAAACCTAGCTGGTGGTGACTAACACAGTTCATGTGTGACTCACTGATAGAATTTTCACATAGTCCTCGACCCCTATTGTGCTCTCATCTCTGAGGCTAAACTGGCATTCCAACAAACTGTACATTTCAACGCTGCTCTGTCTGTTTCACTGGAACCCCTCGCCTCTGTGTCTCTCCCAGCATTTTCTCTGACTGTTACCTCCCTCCCCTTTCTGTGCTATCACACTTCCCTCTTTACCCCCACAGCACAGATGGCTCCTCCACCCAGAGTGAACCTTTCTCTCATGCCGAGACAGGCAGGAAGCCCTTCCCTTTAAAAACCCTTCACTCCTCTATTTCTTCTCTGCGTTCTGTTTCATATAGCTTTGGAATGTTTGTGTATAGTTGTGTGTTTCATGTGCTGAAGCTTTCATAATGATCCAAAGAGAAACCATTGTCAGGATGACTACATGCTCAGTGAGTTTTAAGAGATGAAATGTTACACCTCTGGAACAGCAGACATCCTGATCCGAGGTGCTTTTTACATATAGGCTCCCCGTTTTCAAATCCCACTGGGTATTTTCCATGTCCCTTCCCTGTAAGTTCCATTCCTCATGACTCTTTCCACTCTCTTTCCACGCATCAAGAACATCATGACTCCTTTGCTTCCATCCAAATTTCCATGGTAACTGCAGCAACCGCTTTGCTGGTTTCATGTTGGAGCCTGCCCTGTTGACCGACAGCCCAAGCCTGCAGCGATCACACTTAGCCTGCTTCAACACAACAGTACCCAGGCAGGCATGTCTTTCCCTGGCAACGAGAGGGCATCCGGAGCACACACAGATCCACACTCCTCAAGACACCACGGCTTCCATGGATTGATGTTTCTCCATTGTACATTGATAACAATGTGTGTTATTGCGAACTTGGCGAGCATCAATCGATAAAACATTGAGAGCAATCAACAGTCAGAGCATATTTATTAATGATTATTTCACCCTTTCAAGTGGTTTACCTCACCACTTTATTCAACCCCTACAATCCTTCATTCCTTCCACTTTTCCAACAGTCATTTCTCCTTTTCTCTTCCTTTATAATTGATCCCCTCGACCTTTCCCAGACTTGCCCATCCCTCCTCTCCCCTCCTCACCTCAACCCAGTTGCTGTCCACCTCGTGGAAGAGCACTAAGAAGGGGTCAGACTTGGAGGCCACGTCTCTGTCCAGCAGGTTGCCACAGCACACGGACAGCTCCACCCTAGTGACGCAATTCTGGGGACCCATGGCTGGCCCAGAGTCATGCCCCGTGCCAAGCGTGTAGGCCATGCTCGCAGCAGTGTCAGCCCTCCCACAGCCTAGGAACACACACAGCACAGAGAAACACCACTATGAATGACATTACTGTAGCATGGAGCATTCTGTAGAAACTCACAGGTTCAAAATAAGATAGAGAGATACACAAAAACATGAGGCGGTTAATGACAGAGAATTTGGGACCTATCATAAATTCTCATATTCCAAATTCAATAGAACATAAAACACATATTTGATCCATGTGCAGTATTCAGAGAGTTGAATGAATCAATTCAGCTGCATGAAGAACAAAGGTCAGGGTCGCATGCAGAATAAGTGATCTACAGGGGTCCTTCATGTGTCATATGAGAGAATAAAAGCTGTACTATGTTAAACATTCATACACATGTAAGGACATGAGGAGTGTGGTAAGGGCTCTTGTTGCTAAGATACTGATTTGCCATTGTGTAAGACCCTCCCTCCACTGCTGGTGCTAGTGGAACCAGGGTATAGGAAATGGAGTATAATACCAACAGATCACAGATGTAGGACTGCATACAGTGCATTTGGGAAGTATTCAGACCCTTTGACTTTTTCCACATTTTGTTACGTGTCTTATTCTATAATGGATTCAATTGTTTTTCCCTCATCATCTACACAGAATACCCCATAATGACAAAGCAAATTGTACTTTTTTTAAAAAAAAACCCAGAAATATCACATTGACATACTTTAAGTACTCAGACCCTTTACTCAGTACTTTGTTGACGCACCGTTGGCACCAATTACAGCCTCGAGTCTTCTTGGGTAGGACGCTATAAGCTTGGCACACCTGTATATGAGGAGTTTCTCCCATTATTCTCTGCAGATCCTCTCAAGCTCTGTCAGGTTAGATGGGGAGCGTCGCTGCACAGCTATTTTCAGGTCTCTCCAGAGATGTTTGATCAGGTTCAAGTCCGGGCTCTGGCTGGGCCACTCAAGGACATTCAGAGACTTGTCCCGAAGCCACTCCTGCGTTGTCTTGGCTGTGTACTTAGGGTCGTTGTCCTTTTGTAAGGTGAACCTTCGCCCCCAGTCTGAGGTCCTGAGTGCTCATCAAGGATTGCTCTGTACTTTGCTCCGTTCATCTTTCCCTCCATCCTGACTAGTCTCACAGTCCCTACGGCTGAAAAACATCCCCACATGGTTTCCTCCAGAAGTGACGCTTGGCATGAATGCCATCTTGGTTTCATCAGACCAGAGAATCTTGTTTCTCATGGTCCGAGAGTCCTTTAGGTACCTTTTGGCAAACTCCAAGCGAGCTGTCATGTGTCTTTTACTGAGGAGTGGTTTCGGTCTGGTCACTCCACCATAAAGGCCTGATTGGTGGAGTGCTGCAGAGATGGTTGTCCTTCTGGAAGGTTCTCCCATCTCCATAGATCAACTCTGGAGCTCTGTCAGAGTGACCATCGGGTTCTTGGTCACCTCCCTCACCAAGACCCTTCTCCCCCGATTTCTCAGTGTTGCCGGGCGGTCAGCTCTAGGAAGAGTCTTGGTGTTTCCAAACTTCTTCCATTTAAAAATGACGGAGGCCACTGTGTTGTTGGGGACCTTCAATGCTGCAGACATTTTTTGGTAACATTCCCCAGATCTGTGCCTCGAAATAATCCTGTCTCAGAGCTCTACAGACATTTCCTTTGACCTCATGGCTTAGTTTTTGCTCTGACGGGCACTGTCAACTGTGGGACCTTATATAGACAGGTGTGTGCCTTTCCAAATCATGCCCAATCAATTAAGTTGATGAAACATCTCAAGGATGATCAATGGAAACAGGATGCACCGGAGCTCAATTTTGAATTTCATAGCAATGATCTGAAAACTTATGTAAATAAGGTATTCTGTTTTTATTTTTAATAAATTTGCACAAATATCAAAAAAACTGTTTTCACTTTGTCATTATGGGTTATTGCGTGAAGTTTGACAAGATTTTTTTTTTCCATTGTAGAATAAGGCTGTAACATAATAAATGGGGGAAAAGTGAAGGGGTCTGCATACTTTCCAAATGCACTGTATGTTATACTATAAGTAATGAACTGAAGTAATGCATTGTAAGATTATAATGAACACTGAAAATAAAAAAATAAAACCAAAATGCTATTTTTTCTACATTGTCATTTTCTGATATGGTTAATATGTAGGCGCTGTATATGGGGCTCTCTATGACACTCGTTCCATCTAAAGGTCATATATGGGGCTCTCTATGACACTCGTTGTCATAGATTGTCATGTCTTGTCCCTGTGCTTTCTCTTCTATTCGTTTCCCCCTGCTGGTCTTATTAGGTTCTTTCCCTCTCTCTATCTCTCTCCCTCTCTCTCTCTCTCTCTCTATTGTTCCGTTCCTGCTCCCAGCTGTTCCTCATTCTCCTAACTACCTTGTTTACTCTTTCACACCTGTCCCCTATTTTGCCCTCTGATTAGAGTCCCTATTTCTCCCTCTGTTTCCGCTTCTGTCCTTGTCGGATCCTTGTTTGCTGTACTGTGTCCTTGTTCCGTCCTGTCGTGTTTTTGCCTTCTTCAGATGCTGCGTGTGAGCAGGTGTCTCTATCAGCTACGGCCTGCGCCAACCCGAAGCGACCTGCAGTCTGTGGTCGCATCTCCTGTTGTTCCCCTCTACTGACTAGAGGATTTCAGTTATTCCTGTTTGGACATTACCAGTGAAAGAATTCAGGATTAATCGTTTTTTGTTAAAACTGGAATAAACTCTGTTTCTGTTAAGTCGCTTTTGGGTCCTCATTCACCTGCATAACAGAAGGATCCGACCAAGAATGGACCCAGCGACTACGGATCCTCGCAACTCAGCCGTCGAGATCCAGGGAGCGATGCTCGGCAGACACGAGCAGGAATTGTCTGCTGCTCGTCATGCCGTTGAGACCCTGGCCGCTCAGGTCTCCGACCTCTCAAGACAGTTTCAGAATCTCCGTCTCGAGCCACCAGCTACTTCCTGGTCTTCCGAGTCTCCGGAACCAAGAGTTAATAACCCACCGTGTTACTCTGGGCAGCCCACTGAGTGCCGCTCCTTTCTCACCCAGTGTGATATTGTGTTCTCTCTCCAGCCCAACACATACTCAAGAGAGAGAGCTCGGATCGCCTACGTCATATCACTCCTTACTGGACGGGCTCGGGAGTGGGGCACAGCTATCTGGGAGGCAAGGGCTGAGTGTACTAACGAGTATCAGAACTTTAAAGAGGAGATGATACGGGTTTTTGATCGTACAGTTTTTGGGAAGGAGGCTTCCAGGGCCCTGGATTCCCTATGTCAAGGTGATCGATCCATAACGGATTACTCAATAGAGTTTCGCACTCTTGCTGCCTCCAGTGACTGGAACGAGCCGGCGTTGCTCGCTCGTTTTCTGGAGGCACTCCACGCTGAGGTTAAGGATGAGATTCTCTCCCGGGAGGTTCCTTCCAGCGTGGATTCTTTGATTGCACTCGCCATCCGCATAGAACGACGGGTAGATCTTCGTCACCGAGCTCGTGGAAGAGAGCTCGCGTTAACGGTGTTCCCCCTCTCCGCATCTCAACCATCTCCTCGCACTGGCTCAGGTATTGAGCCCATGCAGCTGGGAGGTATTCGCATCTCGACTAAGGAGAGGGAACGGAGAATCACCAACCGCCTCTGCTTCTATTGCGGTTCTGCTGGACATTTTGTCATTTCATGTCCAGTAAAAGCCGGAGCTCATCAGTAAGCGGAGGGCTACTGGTGAGCGCTACTACTCAGGTCTCTCCATCAAGGTCCTGTACTACCTTGTCGGTCCATCTACGCTGGACCGGTTCGGCAGCTTCCTGCAGTGCCTTGATAGACTCTGGGGCTGAGGGTTGTTTTATGGACGAAGCATGGGCTCGGAAACATGACATTCCTCTCAGACAGTTAGGGGAGCCCACGCCCATGTTCGCCTTGGATGGTAGTCTCCTCCCCAGTATCATATGTGAGACACTACCTTTAACCCTCACAGTATCTGGTAACCACAGTGAGACCATTTCCTTTTTGATTTTTCGTTCACCTTTTACACCTGTTGTTTTGGGTCATCCCTGGCTAGTATGTCATAATCCTTCTATTAATTGGTCTAGTAATTCTATCCTATCCTGGAACGTTTCTTGTCATGTGAAGTGTTTAATGTCTGCTATCCCTCCTGTTTCTTCTGTCCCCTCTTCTCAGGAGGAACCTGGTGATTTGACAGGAGTGCCGGAGGAATATCATGATCTGCGCACGGTCTTCAGTCGGTCCAGAGCCACCTCCCTTCCTCCTCACCGGTCGTATGATTGTTGTATTGATCTCCTTCCGGGGACCACTCCCCCCCGGGGTAGACTATACTCTCTGTCGGCTCCCGAACATAAGGCTCTCGAAGATGATCTGTCTGTTTCTCTCGACGCCGGTACCGTTGTGCCTTCTTCCTCTCCCGCCGGAGCGGGGGTTTTTTTTGTTAAGAAGAAGGACGGTACCCTGCGCCCCTGCGTGGATTATCGAGGGCTGAATGACATAACGGTTAAGAATCGTTATCCGCTTCCCCTTATGTCGTCAGCCTTCGAGATTCTGCAGGGAGCCAGGTTCTTTACTAAGTTGGACCTTCGTAACGCTTACCATCTCGTGCGCATCAGGGAGGGGGACGAGTGGAAAACGGCATTTAACACTCCGTTAGGGCATTTTGAATACCGGGTTCTGCCGTTCGGTCTCGCTAATGCTCCAGCTGTCTTTCAGGCATTAGTGAATGATGTACTGAGAGACATGCTGAACATCTTTGTTTTCGTTTACCTTGACGAAATCCTGATTTTTTCACCGTCACTCCAGATTCATGTTCAGCACGTTCGACGTGTACTCCAGCGCCTTTTAGAGAATTGTCTCTATGTGAAGGCTGAGAAGTGCGCCTTTCATGTCTCCTCCGTCTCATTTCTCGGTTCTGTTATTTCCGCTGAAGGCATTCAGATGGATCCCGCTAAGGTCCATGCTGTCAGCGATTGGCCCGTCCCTAAGTCACGTGTCGAGTTGCAGCGCTTTCTCGGTTTCGCGAATTTCTATCGGCGTTTCATTCGTAATTTCGGTCAAGTGGCAGCCCCTCTCACAGCCCTTACTTCTGTCAAGACGTGCTTTAAGTGGTCCGGTTCCGCCCAGGGAGCTTTTGATCTCCTCAAGAAGCGTTTTACATCCGCTCCTATCCTTGTTACTCCTGACGTCACTAAACAATTCATTGTCGAGGTTGACGCTTCAGAGGTGGGCGTGGGAGCCATTCTGTCCCAGCGCTCCCATTCTGACGAAAGGTCCATCCTTGCGCGTATTTTTCTCATCGCCTGTCGCCGTCGGAACGCAACTATGATGTGGGTAACCGCGAACTGCGAACTGCTCGCCATCCGCTTAGCCCTAGGCGAATGGCGACAGTGGTTGGAGGGGGCGACCGTTCCTTTTGTCGTTTGGACTGACCATAAGAACCTTGAGTACATCCATTCTGCCAAACGACTCAATGCGCGTCAAGCTCGTTGGGCGTTGTTTTTCGCTCGTTTCGAGTTCGTGATTTCTTATTTGTCGTCCTTAACGTAGGTGACTCTGCTAGCTAGCCAACTCTGCTAGCTAGCCAACAGCTAGCCAACGCTAGCCAACGTCTTCTGTATAGAACTCAACTACCCGGTCGCATTCACAGGTTGTATCACATTTTCACTTCATTTCATTACAGTACAACGGTTTGATTTGTTTGATCGTAGCTAGCTACTTAGCTAGCTACATAGCCGTCTTTGTATCAAAGATAATTGTGTAGTCTAGAGCGATTTTCTAGGTTCGCTAGCCATCTATTGTCGTTCTTTTAACGCAACGTAACGTAAACAACACTGCTAGCTAGCCTGCTAGCCCCGAATAGCAACACTGCAGAAACTATTACACTCAACGGAACGACTTGATTAGTGTAGTGTCAACAACGCACCCACTGCCAGCTGGCCTACTTCAGCAGTACTGTATCATTTTAATCATTTTAGTCAATAAGATTCTTGCTACGTAGCTTAACTTTCTGAACATTCGAGACGTGTAGTCCACTTGTCATTCCAATCTCCTTTGCATTAGCGTAGCCTCTTCTGTAGCCTGTCAACTATGTGTCTGTTTATCCCTGTTCTCTCCTCTCTGCACAGACCATACAAACGCTCCACACCGCGTGGCCGCGGCCACCCTACTCTGGTGGTCCCAGCGCGCACGACCCACGTGGAGTTCCAGGTCTCCGGTAGCCTCTGGAACTGCCAATCTGCGGTCAACAAGGCAGAGTTCATCTCAGCCTATGCCTCCCTCCAGTCCCTCGACTTCTTGGCACTGACGGAAACATGGATCACCACAGACAACACTGCTACTCCTACTGCTCTCTCTTCGTCCGCCCACGTGTTCTCGCACACCCCGAGAGCGTCTGGTCAGCGGGGTGGTGGCACCGGGATCCTCATCTCTCCCAAGTGGTCATTCTCTCTTTCTCCCCTTACCCATCTGTCTATCGCCTCCTTTGAATTCCATGCTGTCACAGTTACTAGCCCTTTCAAGCTTAACATCCTTATCATTTATCGCCCTCCAGGTTCCCTCGGAGAGTTCATCAATGAGCTTGATGCCTTGATAAGCTCCTTTCCTGAGGACGGCTCACCTCTCACAGTTCTGGGCGACTTTAACCTCCCCACGTCTACCTTTGACTCTTTCCTCTCTGCCTCCTTCTTTCCACTCCTCTCCTCTTTTGACCTCACCCTCTCACCTTCCCCCCTACTCACAAGGCAGGCAATACGCTCGACCTCATCTTTACTAGATGCTGTTCTTCCACTAACCTCATTGCAACTCCCCTCCAAGTCTCCGATCACTGCCTTGTATCCTTTTCCCTCTCGCTCTCATCCAACACCTCCCACACTGCCCCTACTCGGATGGTATCGCGCCGTCCCAACCTTCGCTCTCTCTCCCCCGCTACTCTCTCCTCTTCCATCCTATCATCTCTTCCCTCCGCTCAAACCTTCTCCCACCTATCTCCTGATTCTGCCTCCTCAACCCTCCTCTCCTCCCTCTCTGCATCCCTTGACTCTCTATGTCCCCTATCCTCCAGGCCGGCTCGGTCCTCCCCTCCCGCTCCGTGGCTCGATGACTCATTGCGAGCTCACAGAACAGGGCTCCGGGCAGCCGAGCGGAAATGGAGGAAAACTCGCCTCCCTGCGGACCTGGCATCCTTTCACTCCCTCCTCTCTACATTTTCCTCCTCTGTCTCTGCTGCTAAAGCCACTTTCTACCACGCTAAATTCCAAGCATCTGCCTCTAACCCTAGGAAGCTCTTTGCCACCTTCTCCTCCCTCCTGAATCCTCCGCCCCCTCCCCCTCCTCCCTCTCTGCAGATGACTTCGTCAACCATTTTGAAAAGAAGGTCGACGACATCCGATCCTCGTTTGCTAAGTCAAACGACACCGCTGGTTCTGCTCACACTGCCCTACCCTGTGCTCTGACCTCTTTCTCCCTCTCTCTCCAGATGAAATCTCGCGTCTTGTGACGGCCGGCCGCCCAACAACCTGCCCGCTTGACCCTATCCCCTCCTCTCTTCTCCAGACCATTTCCGGAGACCTTCTCCCTTACCTCACCTCGCTCATCAACTCATCCCTGACCGTTGGCTACGTCCCTTCCGTCTTCAAGAGAGCGAGAGTTGCACCCCTTCTGAAAAAACCTACACTCGATCCCTCCGATGTCAACAATTACAGACCAGTATCCCTTCTTTCTTTTCTCTCCAAAACTCTTGAACGTGCCGTCCTTGGCCAGCTCTCCCGCTATCTCTCTCTGAATGACCTTCTTGATCCAAATCAGTCAGGTTTCAAGACTAGTCATTCAACTGAGACTGCTCTCCTCTGTATCACGGAGGCGCTCCGCACTGCTAAAGCTAACTCTCTCTCCTCTGTGAACCATCAGATCCTCCTCTCCACCCTCTCCGAGTTGGGCATCTCCGGCGCGGCCCACGCTTGGATTGCGTCCTACCTGACAGGTCGCTCCTACCAGGTGGCGTGGCGAGAATCTGTCTCCTCACCACGCGCTCTCACCACTGGTGTCCCCCAGGGCTCTGTTCTTGGCCCTCTCCTATTCTCGCTATACACCAAGTCACTTGGCTCTGTCATAACCTCACATGGTCTCTCTTATCATTGCTATGCAGATGACACACAATTAATCTTCTCCTTTCCCCCTTCTGATGACCAGGTGGCGAATCGCATCTCTGCATGTCTGGCAGACATATCAGTGTGGATGACGGATCACCACCTCAAGCTGAACCTCGGCAAGACGGAGCTGCTCTTCCTCCCGGGGAAGGACTGCCCGTTCCATGATCTCGCCATCACGGTCGACAACTCCATTGTGTCCTCCTCCCAGAGCGCCAAGAACCTTGGCGTGATCCTGGACAACACCCTGTCGTTCTCAACTAACATCAAGGCGGTGGCCCATTCCTGTAGGTTCATGCTCTACAACATCCGCAGAGTACGACCCTGCCTCACACAGGAAGCGGCGCAGGTCCTAATCCAGGCACTTGTCATCTCCCGTCTGGATTACTGCAACTCGCTGTTGGCTGGGCTCCCTGCCTGTGCCATTAAACCCCTTCAACTCATCCAGAACGCCGCAGCCCGTCTGGTGTTCAACCTTCCCAAGTTCTCTCACGTCACCCCGCTCCTCCGTTCTCTCCACTGGCTTCCAGTTGAAGCTCGCATCCGCTACAAGACCATGGTGCTTGCCTACGGAGCTGTGAGGGGAACGGCACCTCAGTACCTCCAGGCTCTGATCAGGCCCTACACCCAAACAAGGGCACTGCGTTCATCCACCTCTGGCCTGCTCGCCTCCCTACCACTGAGGAAGTACAGCTCCCGCTCAGCCCAGTCAAAACTGTTCGCTGCCCTGGCCCCCCCAATGGTGGAACAAACTCCCTCACGACGCCAGGACAGCGGAGTCAATCACCACCTTCCGGAGACACCTGAAACCCCACCTCTTTAAGGAATACCTAGGATAGGTTAAGTAATCCCTCTCACCCCACCCCCCCCCTAAGTTTTAGATGCACTATTGTTAAGTGACTGTCCCACTGGATGTCATAAGGTGAATGCACCAATTTGTAAGTCGCTCTGGATAAGAGCGTCTGCTAAATGACTTAAATGTAAATGTAAATGTTATCGCCCGGGTACTAAGAACACCAAGCCTGATGCTTTATCCCATCTCTTCAGTTCTTCTGTAGCTTCTACCGACCCCGAGGGGATTCTCCCTGAAGGGCGTGTTGTCGGGTTGACTGTCTGGGGAATTGAGAGACAGGTAAAGCAAGCACTCACTCACACTCCGTCGCCGCGCGCTTGTCCTAGTAACCTTCTTTTCGTTCCTGTCTCTACTCGTCTGGCTGTTCTTCAGTGGGCTCACTCTGCCAAGTTAGCTGGCCACCCCGGCGTTCGGGGTACGCTTGCTTCTATTCGCCAGCGGTTTTGGTGGCCTACTCAGGAGCGTGACACGCGCCGTTTCGTGGCTGCTTGTTCGGACTGCGCGCAGACTAAGTCAGGTAACTCTCCTCCTGCCGGTCGTCTCAGACCGCTTCCCATTCCTTCTCGACCATGGTCTCACATCGCCTTAGACTTTATTACCGGTCTGCCTTCGTCAGCGGGGAAGACTGTGATTCTAACGGTTGTCGATAGGTTCTCTAAGGCGGCTCATTTTATTCCTCTCGCTAAGCTTCCTTCCGCTAAGGAGACGGCACAAATCATCATTGAGAATGTGTTCAGAATTCATGGCCTCCCGTTAGACGCCGTTTCGGACAGAGGTCCGCAATTCACGTCTCAGTTTTGGAGGGAGTTCTGTCGTTTGATTGGTGCTTCCGTCAGTCTCTCTTCCGGTTTTCATCCCCAGTCTAACGGTCAAGCAGAACGGGCCAATCAGACGATTGGTCGCATATTACGCAGCCTTTCTTTTCGAAACCCTGCGTCTTGGGCAGAACAGCTCCCCTGGGCAGAATACGCTCACAACTCGCTTCCTTCGTCTGCTACCGGGCTATCTCCTTTTCAGAGTAGTCTTGGGTACCAGCCTCCTCTGTTCTCGTCCCAGCTCGCCGAGTCCAGCGTTCCCTCCGCTCAGGCTTTTGTCCAACGTTGTGAGCGCACCTGGAGGAGGGTCAGGTCTGCACTTTGCCGTTATAGGGCGCAGACTGTGAGAGCCGCCAATAAACGTAGGATTAAGAGTCCTAGGTATTGTCGCGGTCAGAGAGTGTGGCTTTCCACTCGTAACCTTCCCCTTATGACAGCTTCTCGCAAGTTGACTCCGTGGTTCATTGGTCCGTTCCGTATTTCTCAGGTCGTTAATCCTGTCGCAGTGCGACTTCTTCTTCCGCGACATCTTCGTCGCGTCCACCCAGTCTTCCATGTCTCCTGTGTCAAGCCTTTTCTTCGCGCCCCCGTTCGTCTTCCCCCCCCGTCCTTGTCGAGGGCGCACCTATTTACAGGGTACGGAAGATCATGGACATGCGTTCTCGGGGACGTGGTCACCAGTACTTAGTGGATTGGGAGGGGTACGGTCCTGAGGAGAGGAGTTGGGTTCCATCTCGGGACGTGCTGGACCGTTCGTTGATCGATGATTTCCTCCGTTGCCGCCAGGGTTCCTCCTCGAGTGCGCCAGGAGGCGCTCGGTGAGTGGGGGGGTACTGTCATGTTTTGTCATAGATTGTCATGTCTTGTCCCTGTGCTTTCTCTTCTATTCGTTTCCCCCTGCTGGTCTTATTAGGTTCTTTCCCTCTCTCTATCTCTCTCCCTCTCTCTCTCTTTCTCTATCGTTCCGTTCCTGCTCCCAGCTGTTCCTCATTCTCCTAACTACCTCGTTTACTCTTTCACACCTGTCCCCTATTTTGCCCTCTGATTAGAGTCCCTATTTCTCCCTCTGTTTCCGCTTCTGTCCTTGTCGGATCCTTGTTTGCTGTACTGTGTCCTTGTTCCATCCTGTCGTGTTTTTGCCTTCTTCAGATGCTGCGTGTGAGCAGGTGTCTCTATCAGCTACGGCCTGCACCAACCCGAAGCGACCTCTAGTCTGTGGTCACATCTCCTGTTGTTCCCCTCTACTGACTAGAGGATTTCAGTTATTCCTGTTTGGACATTACAAGAATTCAGGATTAATCGTTTTTTGTTAAAACTGGAATAAACTCTGTTTCTGTTAAGTCGCTTTTGGGTCCTCATTCACCTGCATAACACTCGTTCCATCTAAAGGTCATATATGGGGCTTTCTATGATGCTCGTTCCACCTAAAGGTCATATATGGGGTTCTCTATGACACTTGTTCCATCTAAAGGTCATATATGGGGCTCTCTATGACGCTCGTTCCATCTAAAGGTCGTATATGGGGCTCTCTATGACACTCGTTCCGTCTAAAGGTCATATATGGGGCTCTTTATGACACTCGTTCCATCTAAAGGTCATATATGGGGCACTTTATGACACTCGTTCCATCTAAAGGTCATATATGGGGCTCTTTATGACACTCATTCCATCTAAAGGTCATATATGGGGCTCTTTATGACACTCGTTCCATCTAAAGGTCATATATGGGGCTCTTTATGACGCTCGTTCTGTCTAAAGGTCTTATATGGGGCTCTTAATGACGCTCGTTCTGTCTAAAGGTCATATATGGGGCTCTCTATGACGCTCGTTCTGTCTAAAGGTCGTATATGGGGCTCTTTATGACGCTCGTTCCATCTAAAGGTCATATATGGGGCTCTTAATGACGCTCGTTCCATCTAAAGGTCATATATGGGGCTCTTAATGACGCTCGTTCTGTCTAAGGGTCATATATGGGGCTCTTTATGACACTCGTTCCATCTAAAGGACGTATATGGGGCTCTCTATGACACTCGTTCCATCTAAGGGTCATATATGGGGCTCTTAATGACGCTCGTTCTGTCTAAAGGTCATATATGGGGCTCTCTATGATGCTCGTTCTGTCTAAAGGTCATATATGAGGCTCTTTATGACGCTCGTTCCATCTAAAGGTCGCATATGGGGCTCTTTATGACACTCGTTCCATCTAAAGGTCGTATATGGGGCTCTTAATGACGCTCGTTCTGTCTAAAGGTCGTATATGGGGCTCTTTATGACGCTCGTTCCATCTAAAGGTCATATATGGGGCTCTTTATGACGCTCGTTCCATCTAAAGGTCGTATATGGGGCTCTCTATGACGCTCGTTCTGTCTAAAGGTCATATATGGGGCTCTTTATGACGCTCGTTCTGTCTAAAGGTCGTATATGGGGCTCTTTATGACGCTCGTTCTGTCTAAGGGTCATATATGGGGCTCTTTATGACACTCGTTCCATCTAAAGGTCGTATATGGGTCTCTTTATGACACTCGTTCCATCTAAAGGTCATATATGGGGCTCTTTATGACGCTCGTTCCATCTAAAGGTCATATATGGGGCTCTTTATGACGTTCGTTCCATCGAAAGGTTCAACCAAAGCAAAAGTGTACAATGGGAGCATACTGAAGTGTACAGCATCTTAAACACATCACACACTTCCAACCAAATCATAAGCATCTTCATGGATGGATGGATTCGCAAGCAAGTGTACAAAAGTAAAGTATCATATTCTCAATTGCTTGTATAATGTAAACAGTTAAATGTTGTTTTGGTATCAGCAAAAATATTATACAGAAGATATCAGCATAGTCTTGCTCACATACCAAAAATAATGAGGATGATAACCCACTCCATATCCCCAAACAGCCCCTCAGGCTCAGTCCATCCAACATTACAGTCACTGGAGTTAACACATTCTTCACACCTAAGGCAAAGCTCTGCGCAAAGTACGATACGCATATTTGTGGGGTAGCAGGAAATGGGGAAAGACTACAGGATCTGAATTAGTGACTAGAGTCTAGTTAGACTAGAGTCTAACTGTCTCAGTGACTTGAATTCTAAAATAAATAATGCCACACACTGTAGGCATATTGAAGTTCAAATAAAATCTTTGATACTTTAACCTATTAGTTTACATTTTTCCATGTGCGTCGCTGAATATTCCATTATATAATCACACACTGAAAACTGATTTGAGCACAGTAGGCTACCTAAAAGAGTTACAGACCCAAGTAACCATCCTCAGTATCATGTTGTTCTCATCTCTGTGTTCAGTGTGGTGGAAGGAAGTGACCTCACAGATAAATACAGGTCTGGTTTTCTGCAAACATAAAGGGCCCCTCAGATGCCCCTTGTGCTGTTCTAATACTTCTGTACTTTTCTCAGACCATTTATTCAGATGGTAAAATTATTAAAATGGGTATTGGGCCAGTAACTATGGACTTTATCTTGGGTAGCCTAGTGGTTAGAGCGTTGGACTAGTAACCAAAAGATTGCAAGTTCAAATCCCCGAGCTGACAAGGTACAAATCTGTCGTTCTGCCCCTGAACCCACTGTTCCTAGGCCGTCATTGAAAATAAGAATTTGTTCTTAACTGACTTGCCTAGTAAAATAAAATTTTGGTCAAATGGTTTAGTCTAAATCAACACATATAGATCTATCGAGATGACTATCAATCAAGACAATTGTCAACTCAAGCTGAAAATTGCATTCCCATTTTCACTAATCTCAGTGCTGAAGGACGAGACTGACTGCATCATCTCATCTACTGTGAGAGCAAATGTCACTTGAGAATACTTATGGGGGTGGGTAAGAATTTTGATGGTTGCGTAAAATGGAAGTTCAAACCATTTCAGAATAGATTTGAACTACCAACAAAAGGGATGAGCACAGGTTAAATCCAGAGGAAGATGGAGCAAAGATAGATACAGAAAGAGAGAGTACATGTCCCTTTTTAATAGACAGATAAGAGTGAACCAGAGAAGTAAAGACACGAGTCTCAGAGGAGACCGACATTTCTACTTTAGAACTAGTGACAACTGACTCGGTTTCCTCTTGTGGTTGACAGCTTGAGCTTTGTGCTTTCTTTTCACATTAACATTTGACATATCCTGTGTGCCACCATAAACATTTGCATCAGTTTGCAATTTCAGGAAGCAGTACATTGAACATTAAAATTACAATCAATCAAAATCCCAAATACACGGACAATATTTCAGTCAGCACACATTGGAACACATTGCATTTTTTTATTAAAAGAGACATTTACTTAATTGACATGTTTCGAGACATAATATATGAATATCGTTAAATCGCATAGGATAAAAAATACACAAGTGTCCCAATATTCACTTACCTTGGTAAATGTGATTTTTTACTAATACTCTTCTCTGAAGAACGCTTCCTCTTGATAACTTTAACACTTTTCTTTCTATGCACAAATTGACGTTATTTTCATGATGTCCAAAACATATAATCAATGGAATACAAATTGTCGTGGTTGGCCGCGAGGGGAGGTCATTCTGGTCTGTGACAGTCTCTCGCCGAGTGGCGTAGTGGAGCAATTGAAGTGGTCGCGCATTGCAACTCCACCCGACTCAATCACACGCTCTCCCCTATTTTCAGTTGATAATTACCTTCAGCGAAATGAGAACATAAATGCTCTGGTTCAGGAATAGCTACATATTTTTCTTAACATAGACTATTATTGTGTAATCATTCATCAGGGCCGAATGTTATAGCCCAATGCGTTGGACACATAAGTACAGTATATTAGGGTACATGACTGTTTCCATTAAAGTTAACCCTAAAAGCCCCAACATATATTTATCTTTAAAATATGTCAAGCACAAGCAGTAACAGATTTTCTTTCCTTAACACTTTGTAACACACGTTTTTGTTTTTAATTCCCCAAAATAAGCATATATTACATTTGTTTTACACATTTACACTCAAATGTATGCACTGACGATACAAAACATGCTCTTTCCATAAAATAGACTGACCAGGTGAATCCAGGTGAAAGCTATGATCCCTTATAGATGTCACTTGTTAAATGTGGTCCTTCTGTAGCTCAGTTGGTAGAGCATGGCGCTTGTAACGCCAGGGTAGTGGGTTCGATCCCCGGGACCACCCATACGTAGAATGTATGCACACATGACTGTAAGTCGCTTTGGATAAAAGCGTCTGCTAAATGGCATATATTAAATCCTCTTCAATCTGTATAGATGAAGGGGGGAGAAAGGTTAAAGAAAGATTTCTAAACCTTGTGACAATTGAGACATGGATTGTGCCATTCAGAGGGTGAACGGGCAAGACAAAATATTTGAGTGCTTTTGAATGGGATATGGAAGTAGGTGTCAAGAACGGCAACGCTGCAGGGTATTTCACGCTCAACAGTTTCCCTTGTGTATTCAGAATGCTCCACCACCCAAAGGACATCCAGCCGATTTGACACAACTGCGGGAAGCATTGGAGTCAACATGGGCCAGCATCCCTGTGGAACGCGTTGGACAACTTGTTGGGTCCATGAACCGACGAATTGAATTGAGGCTGTTCTGAGGGAAAAGGGGGGTGGATGGAGGTGCAACTCAATATGTTTGGTACACTCGGTGTACGTTTTTTGCAACTTGTGGTTTTGTTTTGTTTCTGATGAATAGCCGATTTTGCTTTTTTGATGTAACGATACGACCGAAGATAGTCTGGGCGTTATAGGCGCCAATGCCATCAGACTATCTCTGACTGAATAGTTTAGTTCCAAAACGCTATAATGTATCCATTTTCAGAAATGTTGGTAAATTAGCTTTTATTGATGAAAGAACTTATGGAAGAGATTCTTTTTTCACTATCTAATCATTGGCATGTTCAATGACAGTATCACTTGATGGTTTCATTTCAGAGACAAATGTTTTTTTTTGCAAAAAGCTAAAAATGTCACACCCTGATCCGTTTCACCCTTCTTGTGCTTGTCTCCACCCCCCACCAGGTGTCGCCCATTTCTCCCAATATCCCCTGTGCATGTATACCTGTGTTTTCTGTGTCTATTGCCAGTTCGTCTTGTAAAGCCTACCAGCGTGTTGACCGTCCCTTGACCAGTCGTTCGCCTGCCCCGTTTTGTGATAATCATCTGGGATTCGAACTGTCTGCATCTGGGTCTTATCCGGAGTCCTGATAATATATATCAATCTCACTCACAGATAAATTAGTACTGCTCGGTTTTACACAGTCAAATGTAACAAAAAAACGATGTTTTTAATAAAGAACTGCACAAATGATTCATTTGTGACATATTTTATAATTCAACACCGTAATATGGGCTCTGTATGTAAAACATTTAGCAGATGTTCTTATCTAGAGCAACTTAGTTGGTGCATTCATCTTAAGGCAGCTACAGTCAATTGTCCGGGTCCAAAAATCTAACTTTTCTATTGGGTCATGTCGTTTGATTGTCACCAAGTCCTGGGTTTATGTAACTACAGCTGATAGAACTGAGTGGACCCGGCTCTGCATAGCCTATAGCATATTTATTTCACACTAATAAGGTGAACTTATTGACTTTATAGAAGGTTTAGCCAACATATAAAGAATTGAACTATTCGTTAACCAGAAGAGCAACTTGGCTGATAGAAAAATTGTTTTGTCACTCGGGTCCAGTCTGGTCTAGGATATGGGTCGGGTCCAGTCTGGTCTAGGATATGGGTCGGGTCCAGTTGTCATTGGGTCCATTCGGAGTCGGGTAAAAATTCTCTGGTCAGTTCGGGTTATTTTGTCAGATTAACAAGACAAAAAAAGAATACACTCTAAACATTTCAAATGAAGGCACCCAGTTTATTTCCCCTACTGATGCACAATATAACCTCCTGTTGTGTATTGCCATCTAGAGGTATGTTCAGATAAAGAAAATCACTATTTACGTGGAATATGAAAAAGATGTCTCACACTTTATTAGACCAAAGTGCATGTGAGATTAAAACAAGTGTGAGGAATAAGAAATAAATTAGCAGATGAGCAGAAATAGATCTAATAACATAACAGTTAAACATCAACAGTGACATTAGAATCCAGCAGTGCAAGAGAACTAAAGTGTAAGAAATACAAATCACACCAAACAGTGGTTTCCATCAGAAAAATTATATTTCAACTCTACCTCAATACTTAGTTAACATATGGGGAGAGATCAACATATAAATAGTTCAAGTTTTACAAACCAAGATAGAGAGCGGGAACACCTGAAGCATAAACTTGAGTTATTAGTCATTTGCTCAAGCTTTCTACCTGAGGTGGACATTTGTTTTTAGCAAAGCAAACAATCAATAAATTCCTGATTCAAAATCAATCCAGAAATAAATACAAGAGTGGAAAGAGACTATGAGCTGATTGTCCAGGAAGAGGAAGGAAGATGTATAAAGGGAGATTTGTCTCTTATATCCTCTTACCAGGGTTGGAATAAAGGTTCACTGTTCCTCCTCCTCCTGGATGATATTATTGTTTGTTTGAATTTGATGACATGTAAACAAAATCAACTTTAAGTGCATAAAACCAAAATAAAAGTGCAAGTTTACTGTTCTGCTGACACACTGAATGAGTGAGATTAGATCTTAGACTATGTGGAGGAGAAGTTGAGCCTCTTCTCCCTCTGTCTCAGTTTCTGGGCATCACAGGTAGAAATACAATTCCTCCACAGTCTAGTCAAACACAGAGAGAGGACATTTGTAAAAATGGCATAGCACACAATAAAGGCAGTATCCAAATTAATAGCCAGTATAATACAGTTATACAATTGACAGTTTACCCACAAAAAACTTCCAAGATGTTTACCTGATCACTTCAACTGATGGACAAGACTGTAAGCTTCTGGCAAGTGCCTCTGCTCCAATAGTGCTGATACTGTTAGACTCTAGACTAAACTCAAAGACATAAAAAAATGATTAGAAAATTCTTTGAAAACATGTCAATGTAAAAGCGTACACTTAGCACTCACTCAAGTCTCCTTAGCTTCTGGCATTGTGGTAAAACCTCGGCAAGCTTCACTGCGACATCATCTCCACAATCATTCCACGCAAAACTGACAAAATGGACAGGGAGTGAAAAGGGAGCGAGGAAACATGGTCAAATCAGTCGTGAATATTCGGATCATGATGAATATTGCTCTGTGCTGTCTGGATTTCCCTTACCTGACATCCTCTGCACAGACACAGTGAGCCAGGCTGTCAGCCAGACCAGCAAGCTCTGAAGTCCCTATGGAGGTCAAGCTGGAAGACAACTAGTACATTAAATACATTAAAAGCTTGTCTCTTGGGCAGGGAATACACAGTATCTATTATAGCGGATTACACATAGATATATATCTTACTGTATCTTTGTCAAATACTTCATGGAGATCAAGGCTTTGGAGATACTGACAGATCCTTTTGTACCAATCTCGTTCTCTGAGAGACTTTTCACAAAATCACAACCATGAACATAAACAAGGGTTAGGGTTGCAGTTACATGGCATAGAATCAATAAATAAATGTAACATGACCCAAACCACACACAAAAAGGGATGGTAATAGACTTACTCTAGAACCCTGAAGTGAGTGAGAGTGGGCAGAACTTGTCCCATCTTGGCAGCACAGGCAAGGCTGAGATTATTCCTTGACAGACTGGGATATAAAGTCATAGGTCAGACGGTGCATTGTTTGCAGTCAAAATTCAAAATGTTACTTTGGTCATTGTGAAAGCCCAGTGGAAATAGGGCACTTTGGATTGATAGTTCGGGCTTGGCCTTACTTGAGCTCCTCCAGTGCTGTGCAGGTTGTCAGGGCCTGGACCAGCCTCTCTCCTGCTTGGTCACTGATGCAGTTCCCTGACAGACTAAGACACAAAAAAGGAAAGAGGCTGCTGGTGTGTTTTATATGAACCAGCTTTATACCTTTCTGATACATCTACAACTGTCTAAATCCCACACACACCAAATGTTGAAGCCCATTGGAATATTAGCTGACACTTTGACACGTTCTAAGATCAGGTCATGTGACAGATTCCTGATGCATATCTTAGCTTCATTTGACACATTAATGATGCAGTCTATTTTTTGTCCAGGGCCATTTCCCATCCATTCCTCCAGTCCAATAATCCCTACCTGATCTTCCTCAGGCCTGTCCAGGTGGGCAGGTGTTTGATAAGCTCCTCCACTCCATTATCTGAAATCCTCATCCCCTCCAACCTGCAGGCCAGATACACATTGACAATACCACATCAAACGTGATGTCTAGTCCATGCAGAAGTCAGATAGTACTTGACATTTGTGTTATCGTGGTTCTACTCACTCTAGCTCCTCCATCCCTCTGAGCCCCTCCAGAGAGGCCAGCAGGACCAGAGTGGCCCCCACCCATGGGGATTCAGTCACCATGGTAACTTTATTATTCAGACTACGGGACGGATCACATATCATTGGTAAAGATAACACTCTACACCAAATCTGTCTCAGGCACAGCAAAGCCCACTACATTCTCAGTCAGGAAGCTCTACTCACTTCAGCCTCTTCAAGGAGGTCATAGCATGGAGACCTTGGGCCAGGCACACTGTGCTCTCCTCATCCAGCTGTACAGAGTCAAGGCTGTGGACAGGATACAGATATTTAACTCATGCCCTTAATAATAATAATAATAATAACAATAATAATAATTGACCTGATCCCTTCCAGAGAGAGGCACCGTCCCAGCCCTCTCACCAGCTCCAAGGCCCCTGCTGGTGTCCAACCATAGCAGAGAGACAGACTAGGGGACAGAGGGCACAGCATTAGTATTGTTGTATCACTGGCCAGGTGGTTGAATACAATAATACAAGAGTTCTTACTTGATTGTTCTGAGATGAGGAAGGTTTTGGAGTGCTCTGGTCAGAGCTACAGCTTCTCTGTCAGTAACCATATGACCAGACAAACTGAGGGAGACAGGAGAGAGTGGTGACAGGTCAGGGTCAGGAACGAAAAATAAAAAGTAGGCATAGGGGATGAATGACAATAACTTACTTCAAGCTCTCAATGCTTTTAGCCTGCAACAACCCCTCGGCAAGGAGCAATACCACATCTTCAGAGGTTTCTTTTGTTTCCAGACTAGGAAAAAATAAAATACATGTTTTTCATGTGTAGCCTAAGATAGTCATCCTCGGTCATCAAAACCCTGTAAACCTTTCCAATGCCCAAAATCCATAACTTCAGCCTTACCTGAGTTTTCTCAGACTAGCTAAGGATGGTAGGACAGAACAGAGGAACTCTGCTCCCACTCTACCAATGCTGTTGTATGACAAACTAAAGAGGAAAATAAGAAATATCTATAACTTAAAACTAAATTAGACATTAGAATCACTTTCACTAAGTCCGAAGTATTGCCAGGTCTGTTTCTCACAGATACTTACTCTAGTTCCTGTAGCAGAACACACCTCTGGAACACAGTCTGCAGAGACACTAGGTGGTGCCCTTGCACTGCACAGTCTACCAGGCTGAAAGACACAAGAGGCAGGAGCATATGATAGGGAGAGCTCAAATGCAGTAACCAGTTCTGAGCCAGCTCATACACATTCCTGTTGATGTAGGAATAATAGAGGAAGATGCTTTCACCTTATGGTCACGGTAGACAGAGAGCCAGACATGTCTGTAGAAGTGCCACCACTGAAACTCAAATAAAGGCAGCTCAGTCAAAACGGAAAGTGTGTATTATCTTTATGTTCGCATCTAAAAAAATATTTTGGAAATAGACAACGTAATTGTCTTGCAGCTTTACCTGGTAGCAGTGGGATTTTGGCATTCTTCCAAAGTAATATGTACAGTGGAATTATTGACCCTGCAAAACAAGTTCACACATCCATTATGCATGTCATGTTCTACTTTCCTATACTTAAACATGAATGCCAACATGAATGCCCGAATGCCAACATTGGTTGGTGCAGCGATTGGCGGAGTGCTCTAAATCACTGCATCTCAGTGCAAGAGGCGTCACTGCAGTCCCTGGTTCGAATCCAGGCTGCATCACATCCGGCTGTGTTTGGGAGTCCCATAGAGGGGAGCACAATTGGCCCAGCGTCGTCCGGGTTTGGACGGAGTAGGCCACCATTGTAAATAACAATTTGTTCTTAACTGGCATGCCTAGTTAAATAAAGGTAAAATAAAAAACAATGAATTCTCACCCAATGGTGTGTATGTTGGGGTTCAGGTTCAAGCAGCAGGAGAGCAGGTTTACAGCTGCTTCTGCTGTGATCCATGGCTCCTCAATACTGATGGGAAATTAATACAGAGACTTAACTCCGAGGCATTACATACTCATGCAAGAAATCCCACACACAAATACACAGACACCACATGCCATTCCCATATCCTCCTCCTCACCTGATATAGCGTTGGATGTGACCACACCTCAGCTGCTTCACCAAGTCTTCAATCACCTGAACACTCAGTCCGTTGTTTCTTATCCTTAAGTAAATCAGAGTAAAAAAAGGCACTCATTTTGCATTCAATAACTTGGTGTGTACAGTTGAAGTCGGAAGGTTACATACACCTTAGCCAAATACATTTAAACTCAGTTTTTCACAATTCCTGACATTTAATCCTAGTAAAAATTATCTGTCTTAGGTCAGTTAGGATCACCACTTTATTTTAAGAATGTGAAATGTCAGAATAATAGTAGAGAGAATGATTTCAGCTTTCATTTTTTTCATCACATTCCCAGTGGGTCAGAAGTTAACATACACTCAATTAGTATTTGGTAGCAATGCCTTTAAATTGTTTTACTTGGGTCAAACATTTCAGGTAGCCTTCCACAAGCTTCCCACAATAAGTTGGGTGAATTTTGGCCCATTCCTCCTGACAGAGCTGCTGTAACTGAGTCAGGTTTGTAGGACTCCTTGCTCGCACACACTTTTTCAGTTCTGCCCAGAAATGTTCTATAGGATTGAGGTCAGGGCTTTGTGATGGCCCCTCCAATACCTTGACTTTGTTGTCCTCAAGCCATTTTGCCACAACTTTGGAAGTATGCTTGGGGTCATTGTCCATTTGGAAGACCCATTTGCAACCAAGCTTTAATTTCCTGACTAATGTCTTGAGATGTTGCTTCAATATATCCACATAATCTTCCATCCTCATGATGACATCTATTTTGTGAAGTGCACCAGACCCTCCTGCAGCAAAGCACCCCCACCCTCGTGCTTCACGGTTGGGATGGTTCTCTTCGGCTTGCAAGCCTCCCCTTTTTTCATCCAAACATAACAATGGTCAATATGGTCAAAAAGTGCTATCTTTGTCCCCATGTGCAGTTGCAAACTGTAGTCTGACTTTTTTTTATGGCGGGTTTGGAGCAGTGGCTTCTTCCTTGCTGAGCGTCCTTTCAGGTTATGTCAATATAGGACTTGTTTTACTGTGGATATAGATATTTTTGTATATGGTTCTCCAGCATCTTCACAAAGTCCTTTGCTGTTGTTCTGGGATTGATTTGCACTTTTTGCACCAAAGTATGTTCATCTCTAGGAGACAGAACATGTCTCCTTCCTGAGCGGTATGACGGCTGCGTGGTCCCATGGTGTTTATACTTGCATATAATTGTTTGTACAGATGAACGTGGTACCATAAGGGCGTTTAGAAAATGCTCCCAAGGATGAACCAGACTTGTGGAGGGCTACACTGAGGTCTTGGCTGATTTCTATTTGATTTTCCCATCATGTCAAGCAAAGAGGCACTGATTGTGAAGGTTATCCTTGTAATACATCCACTGGTACACCTCCAAATGACTCAAATTATGTCAATTACCCTATCAGAAGCTTCTAAAGCCATGACATCATTTTCTGAAATTTTCCAAGTTGTTTAAAGGCACAGTCAACTTAGAGTATGTAAACTTCTGTAAACTTCTTCTGTGATAAGGTGAATTTTAAGTTAAATAATCGGTCTGTAAACTTTTGTTGGAAAAATTACTTGTGTCATGCACAAAGTAGATGTCCTAACCGAATTGCCAAAACTATAGTTTGTTAACAATTTGTGGAGTGGTTGAAAAACACGTTTTAATGACTCCAACCTAAGTGTATGTAAACTTCTGACTTCAACTGTACATTTGTGTGGCTCACTCCAGGGTGCGTAATGAGGACAGGGTTGTCAGGCTGTTCTGCAGAGCCAGTAGGCCTTCTCTCTGCAGGGTGTTACTGGATAACCTACATACAAGACAGAAAACAGTGTTCCTCACCCTGCATCATTACCCAGAATCACATTATCCTCTCCTCATATTGTCAGACACTGCACTTCTGTAATTTTGTCAATTTCAGTGGTATCAAATTTGACGAGCTGCAGGTTAATTTATCGCAAAGGTCAAGCCAAAGTTATTATAGTTTTGTGTTTTTTAATTTGAGTTAATTTCTATTTGTTTTCAATTATTATTTGAAATTCAGTTTAGTTTTAGGTCATTTTCAGACCTAATTTGCTATTTTTTCTTTAGTTATAGTTACATTTAATTTTTATATTAGTTAGTTTTAGTTATAATGTTAAGGACAGAAAGCATGTGTGGGAGGCTTGGAGCCATTTGTGTTGTGTCATTTTATGCGGTGGGGTTTATGATTTTACCTTCTTGCAACTGGAGGGCAGTAGGCTAATACATAAGGTAAAGTAAGGTCATGGGTTAGGTTAGGTTTAAATTAAAGTCAATATCAATGTGACTTGGATTTAAAAAGGAATACTGGAGTAAAAAATATGTTGGATGGAAACTCTCTCGCCGATGTTTACACCAATACAATGCTTTTTAACTTTAGTAGTACATGTTAGAAGAATCAAATTAGCTAACTAGCCACTTTTTTCCCCTGTTAGCTAGTGTTAGCTAGTGATTGTGATTCACAAGCTAGGCCTATTTGAAACATTGCTATCTCCTCTTTGCAGTTACCTTCTGGTTGCAAAAACCCACCAAGGTCTTGAAAATCTCATTAGATTGTTTTGCCCAAAGTTGAAGAAAAAATAAAACTGAGCATAATTCATGATGTTTCTATTTTAGTTAATTTCGGAGTCAAATGTAATAGCTTTAGTATAGTTTTATTTATTCAAACCGATTTGTTAATTATTTCATTTCAGTTTACTAAATAGTTTGTTCATGATTTGTTTTCGTTTTCATTTACTATAATAACCTTGGGTAAAGCAATTCTCCCAGTCCCATTCTCACCTCAGCTTGACCAACTGAGCAGCACAGCGTGTCAGAATCTCTGCTAGTCTCTGCAGATGGTCAGCCCCAAAATTACACTCTCTCAGACTGCAGGGTTCAGGAAACATGAAGTAGAGAGAGAATGAGAAGGTGAAAGACTGAAGAGATAGAGGTCATGGCCATGAGTCATATGGAAGAGGTTTGATATCATTTATACAAGCAATCCTTTCAGTTTCGATATGAGTTTTATTTTTCTGGGAGCAAAATAAACAATGCTTCCTGTTCCACTAGCTAAATGAGTTTACACTATGGTGTTTCTGTGACTGCTTTAACTGATTTTATGAGTAGAAAGTAGTAGACTTGTTGTCCTACCTCAGAGTTTTGCCACAGTCACTCTCCTGTTCAAAGCGAATGAGCGACCTCTCCTCAGTTCCCAAACTACAGACAGACATAAAAAGTGACACAGACTTTCATACTATATATGGGGGTCTAGACAAGTAAATGTTCAGTTTGCCAACATGGTATTGTTGAATAGAATTTTACCTGACTTCAACTGCAGCCACCTTCTCACAGGTCGTCACTGTGTTCACCAGATAGAGCGCCCCCATCTGGGTCAGTCTGTTATCATTAAGACTGCAGAGAGAAACACATACATCTGTACAAGCAAGCACAACTAACCTCCATAAAGCTAGAACAGATGCATCTGCTAGCACTCAGGGAGGCAGACCAGCACTAGTGGTAATGGAGTTCACTGCATGGACTGAAGGAAGGAAGGGTGTTGCAATGAGTCTTACTTCACTGAGCTGGCAATCCGCAGCCTTGGCAGAGAATCCACAAACCTCTTCACTCCCTCGTCTCTCAGGAGGTTACTGGATAAACTGCACCGTTGAAAATAATGGGTTATTATCCATTATGAGAAAGGTTGGTTGAAAATGTGTTGAAAAACAGCCACAAAATAGACCCTAAAATGTTCAGTGAGGGAAAACACAGTTTGACCATTGGTTGAGGCATATACTCTAGTAGTGTAAGGTAGTTATGGGAATACAGTGCAGTCGTTGCGAGTACATCATTTATAAGCACGGCTATTTTTGCAAAAATTTGGGCAGTGACCCAGGGATGTGTATTAGGGAAAGGGACAGGGACACTCACTCCAGGTCAGACAAATGAGGACACTGCTCCAGGATCCCAGAGAGTTTCTCCACATCCCCACTGCTCAGTGTGTACTGGGTGAGTCTGCAGAGGTGGCAGAGAGATAGACATGAGATCAGGGTTTAACCAGGTTAGAGAGAAGAATAACTATATGTGACTGATTAAATACAGCTTAATTAACCTAAAACCTTTTTTCTGTAATGTAATATAACATTTCTATACATGGGAACAGTATGAGCAGATAAACCGCATTCACCTGCAAGTTGCTTGTTCTGCTTTCACGTTGACAAACTTGATGAACGCTTCTCCTTGGGGCCTTAGAAGTACATCAAAATGTAAGGTCATTTACAAAAACACAGTTCATACTGTGCATATAAACCCAAATGTATGAACCACATGAATGAATGAATGATGAACCGCACATACCTGAGTTCCACAGCTCTGACACGCTGACAGTCTATCAGAGATCTGACCAATAACAACACTCCATCCATAGACATCTGGACATGGCTTATACTGTGGAAGGCAGGGAAGAGGGGCGGAAGAGAATGATGAGAAATTAACACCTTACTGGTGTTGTGGCCCTGAGATTATCATTACTGATCAGGGTGAAGAATTCTCACTTGAGCAGCTGAAGAGATGTCATCTTAGGCAGGATATTCAATAGATTTTCAATGGCATCGTCCTTGAGGGATCCATGGGAGAAACTGAAACAACAGACCGGCAGAATGGTTTTAGAGGATTGAGAAGGAGGAAAACATCATACATGTAACACACTAAGAAGAGGGAGGGAGTAGAACATAGAAACTATACATAGATATTGCACAATACAGTATATTATAGTTAACCATGAAAGACAGAGACAGAACATAGACATAATTAGAGGTCAAATAAGAACTCACTCTAGCTTCAGTAGGCCGGGACACTGTACCAGTCTTCTACACAGTCTGGTCATGTCAGTGGGCTGGATATCACTGTGAGTTAGACTAAAAAAAAACACAAGCTTGGGATTATATTGCAAGGTAAAGTGAATGGGATATTAAATGGACAACAGCAATTCAGAAAGTAATTTGCATGTTAAGACTTCTGTCTAAAACTTTAGTGTCCTACCTGAGTTTCTTATCCTGTTCCATATCTGGTGAGGTCCTGAGTGCTTCTGATTGTATTCTAAAATGAAAGTGATTCAGTGAGTTGTTATTTGGACTACACCATCCAAATGAGATACAGAATTGGTATACTGACAGAAACAACTTTATTACCTTTTACTGGAATGGAATTTCAGGAACAGCTTCTTCCCCCCATGACTGATAAATTTAACATTTGTATAAAAAGAAAAAATACTAATCAAACATAATATGATTTCAATAACTTTTTACCATGCCCATTTTACACAAGAGAGAGGATAAGGATATAGACAGATAGAGACACAGACAGACAGACATACAAGATATATACTGTAGATAGATAGATATATACTATAGATAGATATATACTGTAGATACAGTGGGGCAAAAAGTATTTAGTCAGCCACCAATTGTGCATGTTCTCCCACTTATAAAGATGAAAGAGGCCTGTAATTTTCATCATAGGTACACTTCAACTATGACAGACAAAATGAGAAACAAAATCCAGAAAATCACATTGTAGGATATTTAATGAATTTATTTGCCAATTATGGTTGCAAATACGTTTGTGGTCACCTACAAACAAGCAAGATTTCTGGCACTCACATACCTGTAACTTATTCTTTAAGAGGCTCCTCTGTCCTCCACTCGTTACCTGTATTAATGGCACCTGTTTGAACTTATTATCAGTATAAAAGACACCTGTCCACAACCTCAAACAGTCTCACTCCAAACTCCACTATGGCCAAGACCAAAGAGCTGTCAAAGGACACCAGAAACAAAATTGTAGACCTGCACCAGGCTGGGAAGACTGAATCTGCAATAGGTAAGCAGCTTGGTTTGAAGAAATCAACTGTGGGAGCAATTATTAGGAAATGGAAGACATACAAGACCACTGATAATCTCCCTCGATCAGGGGCTCCACGCAAGATCTCACCCTGTGTGGTCAAAATGATCACAAGAACGGTGAGCAACAATCCCAGAACCACACGGGGGGACCTAGTGAATCACCTGCAGAGAGCTGGGACCAAAGTAACAAAGCCTACCATCAGTAACACACTACGCCGCCAAGGACTCAATTCCTGCAGTGCCAGATGTGTCCCCCTGATTAAGCCAGTACATGTCCAGGCCCATCTGAAGTTTGCTAGGGAGCATTTGGATGATCCAGAAAAAGATTGGGAGAATGTCATATGGTCAGATGAAACCAAAATATAACTTTTTGGTAAAAACCCAACTCGTCGTGTTAGGAGGACAAAGAATGCTGAGTTGCATCCAAAGAACACCATACCTACTGTGAAGCATGGGGGTGGAAACATCATGCTTTGGGGCTGTTTTTCTGCAAAGGGACCAGGACGACTGATCCGTGTAAAGGAAAGAATGAATGGGGCCATGTATCGTGAGATTTTGAGTGTAAACCTCCTTCCATCAGCAAGGGCATTGAAGATGAAACGTGGCTGGGTCTTTCATGACAATGATCCCAAACACACCGCCCGGGCAACAAAGGAGTGGCTTGGTAAGAAGCATTTCAATGTCCTGGAGTGGCCTAGCCAGTCTCCAGTTCTCAACCCCATAGAAAATCTTTGGAGGGAGTTGAAAGTCCGTGTTGCCCAGCAACAGCCCCAAAACATCACTGCTCTAGAGGAGATCTGCATGGAGGAATGGGCCAAAATACCAGCAACAGTGTGTGAAAACCTTGTGAAGACTTACAGAAAACGTTTTGACCTCTGTCATTGCAAACAAAGGGTATATAATAACAAAGTATTGAGATAAACTTTTGTTATTGACCAAATACTTATTTTCCACCATCATTTGCAAATAAATTCATTAAAAATCCTACAATGTGAATTTCTGGATTTCTTTTCTTATGATGAAAATTACAGGCCTCTCTCATCTTTTTAAGTGGGAGAAATTGCACAATTGGTGGCTGACTAAATACTTTTTTGCCCCACTGTAGATAGATTGATGCATAGATAGATAGATATCCACTGGGAACAGATGTCAATTCAATGTCTATTCCACATTGGTTCAACGTAATTTCATTAAAATGATATGGAAACAGCGTTGATTCAACCTGTGTGTGCCCAGTGGGTAGATAGACACAGAGATATATACTGTAGATAAATAGATAAAGAGAGAGAAAGAAAGAAAGAGAAATAGGGGAAGTGAATACCTGATATTCACTTCGCTCATGTTCCTGTGTGAGCAGAGCGTGTCAGCTAGCAGCACCACCCCTTCCATGCTAACTGCATTCTCACTGACACTACACCAAAAAGAGGGTACAAGCACTGGTTTTATGGCCAGAAATAGCTTTGAACAAAAAAAGCTAAAGAAAACAAAAGGGAGGAAAGGTAAGTTCTAAGAAATTCTTACTTGATTTCCTGGATGTTGCTAAGCTGAGGTAAGAGGTCTAACAACTTCTTTAGACCTTTGTTTCCCAGAGAATTGTTGGAAAGACTGAGAAAGCCAAAGAACAGGTGGGGGTAAACAGACACAAACAGAGAAACTTTTCACAACCCAACTATCTTTTCACGACTCAGAGCACTTACTCCAGCAGAGTCAGAGCAGAGCAGTCCGTCAGATTCTCACACAGATGGTCCAAGTGAGGGGGAAGAAGAGCACAGCCAATCAGACTGTACACAGAGGGGTTAATGAGAAACGAGGATGAAAAGAGACAATATCGTATAACTTTATAACCATTATCCATATTGTTATACACAGTGAATACAGTGTATAACAATTTGTATATTGTACATACCAAAGTTTCTTAGACATCTCAGGATGTTGTTTCTCTATCCCCCCAGCAAAAAGTATAGACACACGCACAGGGTCCTGCAGGCTGTCAGGAAAAATGGGGGAAATGCACATCAGTCAGTGTTAAGGTAACATTTTCAGAGCATTCTAAAATATCATGATCTTCGAAGTTGTACATTATAAAAGGCACCACAGTATCGTAATTGATTGCTTGTTTATAACGTCTGGTTTGGGCCTATCAGAGACACCCTCTGAAGTGTGCCACTTGACAGAGACACCCTCTGAAGTGTGACGCCATCGGGAAGTGATGAGGTAATGTGCTGGTTTTAGTGTGGTTGTAGTTTACAGACAATAAAAGGGATGCAGTCTATATTGGGTCGATCTAAGAAATGAAGGGGTGTTATGCACAACATACCTGATGTCCACTTGAACCACATCAGGACATACAGACAGGAAACTGGTCAGAACCATCAACCCATCAACAGATATGGGAATCTCATTCAGACTGTAAAGACACAACCAATAACCGTATTAGGCTACATGACTGGGTTCAAACACACATATATATATATAAAATATAGGACAGGCACAAGATCATGACTTTATCAAAAGTCGAACACTTGAAATGAATGATCAGTCTTACACAATCTGTTTGGAGATGTTCAGCTCCTGTAGAGAGTCAGTCAGGGCCTTGAGAGTATCAGCCTTGATGTCACCTCCTGAGAGACTGCAGGGGTTACAACATAAAGCCAAACAGAAAGTCAGATTGTCTTAACTTATTTTGTGTCATTACCCACAGTCTGATCTGACTTGTTCAAGGACACCTGGGTACATATTCACTTACTCCAGGACAGCGAGACCAGGACATCTCGCTAGCAACTGACACAGTCTGTTCATCTGGTCAGTAGTGAAACTGCAGTTCAACAGGCTAGATGACACATAAACAGCAATGTTACTCAAGGAATTCAGAAGCTCAATTGAAATATACATTTATAAAAGCCTGGGTTCTGTATAAGAACAACATTGAGAATATCATACCTGACAGTCAGTCCAGTTTTATCCTTAGAACTTGAGACAATTAGAAAGGCAGAGAAAAGGGGTCAGGTTGATTGATACAGTACAGATTTCCATAAATGTAGCATAGAAAAACAATGAAATAAAAGCAACATTTTCTCAAAGAGCTATGAAACATGAGCTTGATTGTCATGGGCCTGTTGGTACACCAAACACCAAAAAATAAATGAAAGTTGCATATTCTTTTATTTCACCTCATTAAAACTAATTGAAACTCACCATTTCATGTCTACGCTTGGGACAAATAGGACACTGACGTCCTTCATTCCCCTGCAAAGAGAGAGAAAAACGTGGTTTACATCCCCAGTATTTGTTTTTTCAGTTACAGTGTCTTCAGAAAGTATTCACACCCTTGACCTTTTCCACATTTTCTTGTGTTACAGCCTAAGTTTAAAATATATTAAATTGAGATTTTGTTTCACTGATCTACACACAATAGCCCATAATGCCAAAGTGGAATGATTCTTTTTAAAATGTTTACACATGAATATGAAATGAAAATCGGAAATGTCTTGAGTCAATAAGTATTCAACAAACCCTTTGTTATGGTAAGCCTAAATAAGTTCAGGAGTAAAGTTGCATGGACTCACTAGGTGTGCAATAATAGTGTTTAAAATTATTTTTGAATCACTACCTCATCTCTGTACCCCACACATATAAATATCTGTTCGGGCCCTAAGTAGAGCAGTGAATTTCATACACAGATTCAACCACAAAGACCAGGGAGGTTTTCCAATGCCTCGCAAAGAAGGGCACCTATTGGTAGATAGGTAAAAATAAAGTTTTTTAATTACACTTTGGATGGTGTCTCAATACACACAGTCACTACAAAGAGGCAGGCGTCCTTCCTAACTCAGTTGCAGGAAAGGAAGGAAACCGCTCAGGGATTTAACCATGAGGCCAATGGTGACTTTAAAACAGTTACAGAGCTTAATGGCTGTGATAGGAAAAACATTTGTATGGATCTGTCACACCCTGATCTGTTTCACCTGTCTTGGTGATTGTCTCCACCCACCTCCATGTGTCTACTGTTTTCCCCATTAGTCCCCGGTGTATTTATCTGTGTTTCCTGTCTCTCTGTGCCAGTTCGTCTTGTTTTGCCAGGTCAAACAGCATTTCTCCTAGCTCCTATTTTTCCCAGTCTGTTTTTCCTAGCCCTCCTGGTTTTGACCATTGCCTGTCCTGACGCCGAATCTGCCTGCCTGACCACTCTGGCTGTCCTGACCTCGAGCCTGTCTATCCCCTGGTACGGTTTGAACTTGGATCTGTTCACTGAACCCCTGCCTGTCCTGACCTCGAGTCTGTCTATCCCCTGATACTGTTTGGACTTGGACCTGTTCACTGAACCCCTGTCTGTCCTGACCTCGAGTCTGTCTATCCCCTGGTACTGTTTGGACTTGGATCTGTTCACTGAACTCTCGCCTGTCCTGACCTCAAGTCTGTCTATCCCCTGGTACTGTTTAGACTCTGACCTGGTTTATGAACTCTTGCCTGTCCTGACCTCTAGTCTGTCTATCCCCTGATACTGTTTGGACTGTGACCTGGTTTATGAACTTTCGCCTGTCCTGACCTCGAGTCTGTCTATCCCCTGGTACTGTTTAGACTCTGACCTGGTTTATGAACTCTGTCCTGACCTGGTTTATGAACTCTGTCCTGACCTGGTTTATGAACTCTGTCCTGACCTCGAGTCTGTCTATCCCCTGGTACTGTTTAGACTCTGACCTGGTTTATGAACTCTGTCCTGACCTGGTTTATGAACTCTGTCCTGACCTCGAGTCTGTCTATCCCCTGGTACTGTTTAGACTCTGACCTGGTTTATGAACTCTTGCCTGTCCTGACCTCTAGTCTGTCTATCCCCTGATACTGTTTGGACTCTGACCTGGTTTATGAACTCTCGCCTGTCCTGACCTTGAGTCTGTCTATCCCCTGGTACTGTTTAGACTCTGACCTGGTTTATGAACTCTGTCCCCGACCACCTTGTGCCCTTATAGGATCAAAAACATTGCAGTTATTCCACAATATTAACCTAAATGACAGAGTGAAAAGAAGAAAACTTGAACAGAATAAAAATATTTAAAAACATGCATCCTGTTTGCAATAAGGCACTAAAGTAAAACAAAAAAATGCATGTCCTGAATACAAAGTGTTATGTTTGGGGAAAGTCCAACACGTCACGAAGTACCACTCTTCATATTTTCAAGCATGGTAATGGCTGCATCATGTTATGGGTATGCTTGTCATTGGCAAGGGAGTTTATTTTAGGATAAAAAGGAACGTAATATAGCTAAGCACTGGCAAAATCCTAAAGGAAAACCTGGTTAAATCTGCTTTCCAACAGACACTGGGGGACAAATTCACCTTTCAGCAGAACAATAACCTAAAACACAAGGCCAAATATATATATACACTGGAGTTGCTAACCGAGATGACATTGAATGTCGCCGAGTGGCCTAGTTACAGTTTTGACTCAAATTGGCTTGAAAATCTAAAGCAAGACTTGTCTAACAATGATCAACAACCAATTTGACAGAACTTTAAGAATTATAAAAAAGAATAATGTGCAAATGTTCCACAATCCAGGTGTGCAAAGCTTTTAGACACTTACCCAGAAAAACTCACACAATTAAATCCTTTTTAATCCCACCTTGTAACAACAAAATGTGGAAAACGTCAAGGGGTGTGAAGTATGCAGATTACAACTGGAGGGTCTATTTGTAAACACTGGAAGTGTCTATTGTTTGAACTCACTCAGCATAGAGTCCCTGGATGGAGGGGCTGGAAGTGATCTTCTCTAGAAGGATGTAGATACTCTCCAGAGAGCAGCCATTCTTCCCCAACCTGAAAACATACAAAACACATAGGCCGCATTACTAAAGTGCAAGCTTGCTGAAATGTAGAAATAAGAGACACTTGTAATATAAATAGGTGGCTAGGATCATGCAACGCAAATTATCCAGTCAAGGAAACAATAAACTCACGAGACAGAGGCCAGACTGGGCAGCTTGGGAAAGATGTCAGCGATCTCCCTGACTCCTCTGTCTGTCAGGCTGTTGTCACTGAAACTGTCAGACAGACAACACAAATCACTTTATACAATGCAAAACCTGTTGGATACCGAATCAGACCAACTGTACTTTCATGGCAAATAAGGTACTGTATCTTTAACCACGTTTGGTTAGATCCTGATAAAAGGGTTTATAAAATCTTGAAGTGGTTGTAATAATCTTTGGTTGTTACGGTAAGTAAATAATAATTTACTTGAGCTCTGTGATCTGTGGACAGCTCTCCAGGGCTCTGGCAAGTTTGGCAGCTCCCACATCAGTGAGGTTACCACAGATAAACCTGGGGAAGAGGAACAGAATTATTCACGTAACACTTTGACAATTCGTGTATACATCCACACACAAACAAACAACGTTGAAAGTTGATCATTTCAAAACTGAGTGACTCAGTGAAGGACTCACTCAAATCTTTTCAGGGTTGGTAGTCTGGGAAGGATGCAAGAAAGTTTATCTGCAAATCTGTCATCATACTTACGGCTTCGAAAACTGAGGGATGGTTAAAAAAAGAGGAAATTAATTTCATGCAGGATTATCCTTGTTTAGTACACAATATATAAATGAGTCATGAACTCACATTAGAAAGTCGATGTGTTGGCAGCTGGGTAGAATATCGAGACACTCCAGCTCCATAGAACAGGCTCCAAAGTCCAACCCGATACCCACTCCAGCAGACGAGACGACAAAGGCCAGGGCATCCAGATCAACAGGGTTCAGTGTGATGTTCCTTAGTTCGAAGCAGGGTCGCGACTCCACCATCTCCCTGGCCAGTTGGGCATCTTGGGTCTCCTGGACACAGTGGCACAGCTCCACCACCTTGGGCCCAGTCAGGTTGGTGCTCATTGCCAGGCTTCGGAGCAACTTGCGAACTAGTGTCAGGCGTTTCTTCACCCACGCCACAGCCCCCACTCCCCGAACAAGCTGAAGCAGGTAAGAGAAGCAGGCTGGTGCAGCAAGCCCACAAACATACAGATGGAGGGAGTCAGTGAAAACCGTCTTGGGGTTTGATTTCGTGGTCCAGCGGGTCTTGAGGTTGAACTTCTTCCTGAGCTGGGCCTCTGTGATGTCGTCGCTGGTCATGATGTGTAGCGCGCCCAGAAACTCTTGCATGGTGAGGTGCATGAATGTGTAGCCCTGGCCTTTAGATCCATCCTCATGGGTCAGGTCCACCTGTGAGAGGAGACCAGCCTTAGTGGCGAAGTCCACCAGGTCTGGTGGAACCTCTTCAGACAAGAACACGATCTTGCTCCCCTCCAGGCCCTTCATGGCAAGGCGGCCCAGCAGTGTGACCTCTGCCCTGTGACTCTGCAACAGGGGTGTGCTGCTCCCTGGGCATCGGCTCAGAAAGGCACAGAGGATCTGGAGGTAGACCTGGGTGAGGGTGTTTGGAAGCTGGGGTAAAAGCTCAGACCCACCACTGGAGAATATGTGGTCCAGGCACACACAGCAGATATGGCAGAGGGCTGGCAGGTAACACATGGTGAGGTGGTGGTGGTTGGCCAGTAGATGACTCACTGCCTTCTCCTTCAGATTCAGACCCTTGTCCTGGAAGTACTGTTCAGCATATTCTTTCACACTGCGCTGGTTGAAACCTAGCAGCTCCCCAATGCAGTCCACAGAACTCTCCAAGTCTGTCACATCCCGAGGCCTACAGGTAATCAACAGAGTGCATCCTGGGAGGATTCTGCGACTGCACAGGCCTGAGATCAGCTCTGCCATGGGGAGTGGGCACAGTGGGTCAAATGAGCTGCTCAGTTTCCCTGAGTGGGTTATTTTAGTGTGAAACTCATCGTAGCCATCAAAGATCAAGCATATTTTCTCAGGGTTTTCAAGGATGAAGTCAAGTACAGCGGTACACTCCTCCTCCCCACCCTCTGGTGGGAGGAAGAAGCGAAAGAGCAGCTCCTTCAGAGAGAGCGGCCGAGCCACGAGGTTGAGCTGGCGGAACTCTAGCAGGATCAGTAGGTGAAAGGAGGGAGAGGCGTCCTGTGTCCATTTCTGGCCAAGGCAATGCATCAGTAGTGTCTTCCCTGACCCTGCCTGGCCTAACAGCAGTGTGACCTGGGCTTCCGAACCCAAGAGGGAGTGAACAGTCACCCTGTCTTCCACAATCCCCTCCTCGTCCCCCTGTGGAAGCTCTGAGGGGCTCAGAGCTCCATCAGCCCTATCTCTGGGTCTAACATGGGTTCTGTGTCGCAGACTGACCCAGGCCTCTTCCAGACGAACCTCCTTCACCACACCCTGCATCACCCTCTCCCACCTCTGCAGTAGAAATTTCCTCACAGTAGCCTTGTAGCTTTCTACGTGGTCTGGACATACAAAGAACATCTTATAAAATAACACACAACATACTCATGACCTGAACAAAGCTACATGACTACATGTTTATGAGGCTGTTCATGACTTTGTTTACAAAATATATTTTGTGACTGTGTACTAATTTCGAATCAAACAACTTTCATAAAGTGAAGACAAAGATACATTTCAGATTACAGAGGTAGCTCACACAGTATGAAAGTCCTTTAAAATTGAAACTCCATAAGAAATCTTACTGAGATATGCCCCCCAAAAATTGGGTTTCATGAAAAGACTGGTACTTACCCATTCGTGGGCGTTTTACACACCAACCTTGAGATGCTATAGACTCATCAACCAGGGTATGGCTGTTGTTTTCAATTACTTCTTCTGAGAAGAAAACAAAATGGAGAGAACCCAATAATGGACATATAGGGGAAACCCAAAAAAATATGAAGAAGCGCAGTGGTTAAACAGAATTGCATAAAACACCCTTCTCCAGGGCCTTTTGGGGGCCCCTAAGTGAGATTTGGCTAACAAAATTACTAATAAAATCAATGGGGTCCCCCCGGAGGTCAGGGCCCCTGGGCACGTGCCCTACATGCCCATCAGTATTGGCCATTAGTACACATTAGTACAAGTTTAGATAGCTGGCTAGACTAAATTACCAATCTAAAAACAGCTATGTCTGAGACAAAACCACTATTTTCCATACATATTTAACTATGTTAATGCTGTTTTTAGTGTGCTATCTGCTGTTGGACCTTCAACACATTTCTTGCCTGAATATCACACAGAGGTGTCATCGTACACAAAAAATGAAACACTTCATATCCCCTTAAATTATTATGGAAAAATAGGGTAAAAACTGACTGAACAGCTGCAGTAAAACGTAATTATGGATTGATTCCCTGGATCACAGATGGATAGGGCCTCTCTTGCCAGTGTAGGCCAAGGGTCACCTGCACAGTCAAACCAATCAAACTTCCAATATGGGTTCAAACTAAGCCTAACTCTATCCACAGAGTTACTGCATTGTCAGTGGGGTGTTTATTGTTTATTGTTGGGTGTCAACATTTGAGGGATGGAAATGGAAAGGAAACCCCACTCTGATATCAACATCTTCCCCATAACTGAATAACTAGGCTATAGTGTGGATATTCTGGATGGTCAGTATGGGCAGGCACCACAATGTCTTACTCACTAGTCACAGATCCGGTCACAGACATCAGCCGAGATTCCAGGCGCATTGGCATGTCGCAGTGCATGCAGACCATTTGAAGAAATTGGCGGCACATAGCAGGGTCTTCTGTGCTGAAGTAACCCAACATCTCCAGGATGCGTTCTCTGTGACTGGCAGCGCGCCCCAACCGTTCCCGCGCTCTGCTGTCCATAATTTTATAGAGTTTGGAGAGAACTGCATCATCTTGATAACCCAGAATGTCTGCCAGCTCATGGGTCTCCTGTGTTAATACACTCTGGACATCTTCCTCTGCTTCCATCAGCTGTATAAGCGTAGGCTACATTTTACAATAACATAAATGTCAGTTTGATTACGTTTAATCTTTAACTGGATTATAACACAATCTCAAACAATTTCACATGGAGCAAAGCTAAATAGTTACACTGCATGTTCCCAAATACATAGGCTTGCTTCACAAGAAATGGCCATGCACCGTAATAATCTGCGTTGTTTTGGGTGCACGTTTGGATCGGCTGCTGAGTAAATTATAATCTACTTCGACAAATCTGCTTTGTATTGGGCGCGCGTTTGGATGGGTTGCTACGTAAAGTATAGCCTATTACTATATACAAAGTCAATTAACTATTTACCTTTTTTTTTATAACTAATATAAGTGTATGCCAAAAGTATAATTTACCAAATGTAGGTGTTGGTCGTTGGTCGCATCGCTGCAATAAAGTGAAACTCAAACCAAATAAAATGCGTTTACTTTCAGTTTCGTTTTTTGAGTGGTTTTCACTAGAAACCGACCGCGGTACGTGTGCGATCATTACAAAATACACTGCTCAAAAAAATAAAGGGAACACTAAAATAACACATCCTAGATCTGAATGAATGAAATATTCTTATTAAATACTTTTTTCTTTACATAGTTGAATGTGCTGACAACAAAATCACACAAAAATCATCAATGGAAATCAAATGTATCAACCCATGGAGGTCTGGATTTGGAGTCACACTCAAAATTAAAGTGGAAAACCACACTACAGGCTGATCCAACTTTGATGTAATGTCCTTAAAACAAGTCTAAATGAGGCTCAGTAGTGTGTGTGACCTCCACGTGCCTCTATGACCTCCCTACAACGCCTGGGCATACTCCTGATGAGGTGGCGGATGATCTCCTGAAGGATCTCCTCCCAGACCTGGACGAAAGCATCCACCAACACCTGGACGAAAGCATCCACCAACTCCTGGACGAAAGCATCCACCAACTCCTGGACAGTCTGTGGTGCAACGTGGCGTTGGTGGATGTAGCGAGACATGATGTCCCAGATGTGCTCAATTGGATTCAGGTCTGGGGAACGGGCGGGCCAGTCCATAGCATCAATGCCTTCCTCTTGCAGGAACTGCTGACACACTCCAGCCACGTGAAGTCTAGCATTGTCTTGCATTAGGAGGAACCCAGGGCCAACCGCACCAGCATATGGTCTCACAAGGGGTCTGAGGATCTCATCTCGGTACCTAATGGCAGTCAGGCTACCTCTGGCGAGCACATGGAGGGCTGTGCGGCCCCCCAAAGAAATGCCACCCCACAACATGAGTGACCCACCACCAAACCGGTCATGCTGGAGGATGTTGCAGGCAGCAGAACGTTCTCCACGGCGTCTCCAGACTGTCACGTCTGTCACGTGCTCAGTGTGAACCTGCTTTCATCTGTGAAGAGCACATGGCGTTATCGTTATCTTGGGAATCAACAACGTTTTGGTCGTCCTTCTTGCCTCTCGGTCGGAGGTCCATGGCTCTTTGGGAAGGTAAGTACTTGACAATTTATCAGCCGATGTTAGAATATTGTTTCAAAGTTGTTATTTAGGTAAAAATAGAATAACACATCTAGTCCCCCGGATTTTTGCCCATTCTTCAAGGCAAAACTGCTCCAGCTCCTTCAAGTTGGATGGGTTCCGCTGGTGTACAGCAATCTTTAAGTCATACCACAGATTCTCAATTGGATTGAGGTCTGGGCTTTGACTAGGCCATTTCAATACATTTAAATGTTTCCCCTTAAACCACTCGAGTGTTGCTTTAGCAGTATGCTTAGGGTCATTGTCCTACTGGAAGGGGAAGTTCCGTCCCAGTCTCAAATCTCTGGAAGACTGAAACAGGTTTCCCTCAATAATTTCCTGTATTTAGTGCCATCCATTATTCCTCCAATTCTGACCAGTTTCCCACTCCATGCCAATGAAAAACATCCCCACAGCATGATGCTGCCACCACCTTGCTTCACTGTGGCGATGGTGTTCTCGGGGTGATGAGAGGTATTGGGTTTACGACACACATAGCGTTTTCCTTGAAAGCTCAATTTTAGCCTCATCTGACCAGAGTACCTTCTTTCATATGTTTGTCTCCCACATGCCTTTTGGTGAACACCAAACGTGTTTGCTTATTTTTTTCTTTAAGCAATGGATTTTTTTCTGGCCACTCTTCCGTAAAGCCCAGCCTGGTCCATGAGTTTTGGTGGGAGGCCCTCTCTTGGCAGGTTTGTTGTGGTGCTCCGTGGGATGTTCAAAGTTTCTGATATTTTTTTATAACCCAACTCTGATCTGTACTTCTCCACAACTTTGTCCATGACCTGTTTGGCGAGCTCCTTGTTTTTCATGGTCCCGCTTGCTTGGTGGTTCCCTTGCTTAGTGGTGTTGCAGACTCTGGGGCCTTTCAGAACATAAACTGAGATCATGTGACAGATCATGTGACACTTAAATAAAGTCCACCTGTGTGCAATCTAACTAATTATGTGACTTCTGAAGGTAATTATTATTTAGGGGCTTCATAGCAAAGGGGGTGAATACATATGCACGCACCATTTTTCCGTTTTACATTTTTTTGAAACAAGTTTTTTTTTTCATTTCACTTCACCAATTTGGACTATTTTGTGTATGTTGTTGGATTCAGGGTGAAACTTTGAACATTTTATACTCAGAAGTATAGGAACATTAGTTACAAAACGAACATGAGGGGTCGTAATGAAGCTTGGGAGGGGCCGGGAACACGTGCAGGGAACACGATCGCATGTGGCTGAGTGCAGGGAACACGATCGCATGTGGCTGAGTGCAGGGAACACGATCGCATGTGGCTGAGTGCAGGGAACACGATCGCATGTGGCTGAGTGCAGGGAACACGATCGCATGTGGCTGAGTGCAGGGAACACGATCGCATGTGGCAGTACTAATAAGGGTGAAACCGTTGAAGGCTCATATCACTTAGCTCCCAGCTTAGCAAGAATGATGCCATGTTTAGCGATAAAGAGTAGACTCCACCCAAAGTGGGGTATGAATACTACCACGGGGGATGCCATATATGTGTCTGAATTACAGCTGTATTGACCCTTTGGGAAGAATTCTACTTGGTTAAGCTTCTCTGGTGTCCGTGGAGTCATTTACTCTTAAAAATTAGAACCTAACAATGTCCATTACATGAAATCTGTCACAGATCCCTACAAAACTTTCATTACGCACACCTGGCCATTATTCCCAGTGATTAGTAATTGTATAAGTGTGCCCATGGTTTACCATTGTCCTGTCGATTATTGTTACAATGACTGGCTCCTGCCTACTCCTTTCTACACTTGTGACACAAGCACTATAATTATAAAATCGTGACCGAAACCCAAAGTGCAAAATAATAAAGTACTCAGGAAATAGTAGGAGAGATTCCTCTCAGGAAAACAAGCAACATTTACAATGACCGACAAAGACAAATGACAGATTGGAACTAGGTGTGTGTAATGATGACGAGACAAGTCCTGGGTTGATGAGGGAAGGGTGTTTGCTAGCATCAGGTTCGGCAGCAACTAGAAGGCCGGCGACGCCGAATGCCTGAGCTGAACAGAAGGGGGAGCCAAAGCGAAGGCTGTTGTGACACATTGTAGGAATGACCTGGCTACATGTAAGCTATACAGTCATAAGCATATTGCTGGAGGAGAGGTGGAAGGGGCAGGCAATATCATTATATGAGAAGACTTTCTTTCATTGTGAAGATGTCTTTTATAAGGACATTGTCCCTATATGTATTATGAAATATAACTTATTTTCCAATACATATGTCCTCTATTACTTTATTTTATAAAACAAGTGTGAGAATTAAAAGGAGACTACCATCAACCGTATATTAGTTTATTTAAAAGATGCACATTTCAGTGGGACATTTCAGAGACCAAGCAAGTTGGTATTGTTGCCATTCTGAAGCCATCTTCTATCGATGAATGGCTATCTTCCCAGAGGGCAGAGGGACACCTGGTACATCCAATCTAATCACAAGACATAAGCGGAAATACCCTACTGCCATGGTCACATTTAACCCTTTACTTACAGTGTGCAAATACAAATCATGTTTCTTATTGAGCCAAGTTGTATATCTAATTCAGCTTTAGGGACAAGGTTGAGACATAATCAACCATGTCAATACAGAAGTTCATAATGAGTGTACAAAGACAATGACCTTTTCAAAAACCTTTTCACACACAGAGTTCCCAATTTGCTATGTGTTTGCACCTGTTCCTGTTTAATGTGCAAATACAACTAGTAATTGTATTCCGAAGTGTAAGTTTATCAACACCTCCACTAATTCAGTCATTCAAAACATTGCACATTAGACCTCAGAATACTGGAGCTTAAAGTATGCGATTTGATGCACAGGGACAGGGAGCGCCTGTGACCACTCCCACCATCTCAACATAAGAATCACTTCAGAGTCTTTCTGAGGAATTCCACAAGCAGATGATGAGGAAAGGCAAAGTCTGTCTGGATAATCACAAAACCCTACAGACAGAAAGACAGATGACAATGAATAGTAACCGTTCTGTAAAATATTTATTTAGTCCTATAGTTTGCGTATATATTTTAATTTGAGCTTATGATGAGTAAGAATGAAGTGAAGGTGTATGTATGAGTACTCACATCTTGAGAAACAACCTGGGGTTCGATGAGCTCAAACAGATTTGTTCCCTGTTTGTCCAGTAGTGCAGTTAAACTTGGTTCTAGTTCTAAGACAACGGTCAAAAGAGGAACATATTATATTGTTCACAACAACACACTTACAGTGCATTCGGAATGTATTCAGACCCCTTGACTTTTTCCACATTTTGTTACGTTACAGCCTTATTCTAAAATATATATATTTTTAATCCTCATCAATCTACACACAAAACCACATAATGACAAAGTGAAAACAGGTTTTTAAAAATGTTTGCAAATGTATAAAAAGTAAAAAACAGAAATACCTTATTTACATAAGTATTCGGACCCTTTGCTATGAGACTCGAAATTGAGCTCAGGTGCATCCCGTTTCCATTGATCATCCTTGAGATGATTCTACAACTTGATTTGAGTCCACCTGTGGCACACCTGTTTATATAAGGTCCTACAGTTGACATTGCATGTCAGAGAAAAAACCAAGCCATGAGGTCGAAGGAATTATCCGTAGAGCTCTGAGACAGGATTGTGTCGAGACACAGCTCTGGGGAAGGGTTCCAAACAGTATTGAAGGTCCCCAAGAACACAGTGGCCTCCATCATTCGTAAATGGAAGAAGTTTGGAACCACCAAGACTCTTCCTAGAGTTGGCCGCCCGGCCAAACTGAGCAATCGGGGGAGAAGGGCCTCCCTGACCAAGAACCCAATGTTTACTCTGACAGAGCGGCAGAGTTCCTCTGTGGAGATGGGAGAACCATCCAGAAGGACAACCATCTCTGCAGCACTCCACCAATCAGGCCTTTATGGTAGAGTGGCCAGGTGGAAACCACTCCTCAGTAAAAGGCACATGACAGCCCGCTTGGAGTTTACCAAAAGGACTCTCAGATCACAAGAAACAACATTCTCTGGTCTGATGAAACCAAGATTGAACTCCAATTGTCATGTTTGGAGGAATACTGGCACCATCCTCATGGTGAAGCATGGCAGCATCATGCCTTGGGGATTTTTTCAGCGGCAGGGACTGGGAAACTAGTCAGGATTGAGGGAAAGATGAACGGCACAAAGTACAGACAGATCCTTGATGAAAACCTGCTCCGGAGCACTCAGGACCTCAGACTGGGGTGAAGGCTCACCTTCCAACAGGACAATGACCCTAAGCACACAGCCAAGACAACACAGGAGTGGCATCAGGAAAAGTCTCTGAATGTCCTTGAGTAGCCCAGCCAGACCCCGGACTTGAACCCGATCGAATATCTCTGGAGAGACCTGAAAAAAGCTTTGCAGCATCGCTCTCCATCCAACCGGACAGAGCTTGATGATCTGCAGAGAAGAATGGGAGAAAGTCCCCAAATACAGGTGTGCCAAGCTTGTAGCGTCATACCCAAGAAGATTCGAGGCTGTAATCACTGCCAAAGGTGCTTCTACAAAGTACTGAGTAAAGGATCTAAGTACTTATGTAAATGTGATATTTCAAAAAAGCTGCTTTTGCTTTGTCTTTATGGGTATTGTATGTACAGTTGAAGTCAGAAGTTTACATACACTTAGGTTGGAGTCATTAAAACTCATTTTTTAACCACTCCATAAATGTCTTGTTAACAAACTATAGTTTTGGCAAGTCAGTTAGGACATCTACTTTGTACATGACAAAAGTCATTTTTACAACAAAAGTTTACAGACAGATTATTTCACTTATAATTCACTGTATCACAAATCCAGTGGGTCAGAAGTTTACATACACCAAGTTGACTGTGTCTTTAAACAGCTTGGAAAATTCCAGAAAATGATGTCATGGCTTTAGAAGCTTCTGATAGGCTAATTGACATAATTTGAGTCAATTGGAGGTGTACCTGTGGATGTATTTCAAGGCCTCCCTTCAAAGTCAGTGACTCTGTGCTTGACATCATGGGAAAATCTAAATAAATCAGCCAGGACCTCAGAAACAAGATTGTAGACCACCACAAGTCTGGTTCATCCTTGGGAGCAATTTCCAAAAACCTGAATGTAACACATTCATCTGTACAAACAATAGTACACCAGTATAAACACCATGGGACCACGCAGCCGTCATACCGCTCAGGAAGGAGACACGTTCTGTCTCCTAGAGATGAACGTACTTGTGCGAAAAGTGCAAATCAATCCCAGAACAACAGCAAAGGACCGTGTGAAGATGCTAGAGGAAACGGGTACAAAAGTATGTAAATCCACAGTAAAACAAGTCCTATATCGACATAACCTGAAAGTCTGCTCAGCAAGGAAGAAGCCACTGCTCTAAAACCGTCATGAAAAAGCCAGACTACGGTTTGCAACTGCACATGGGGACGAGGATCATACTTTTTGGAGAAATGTCCTCTGGTCTGATGAAAAAAAAATAGAACTGTTTGGCCATAATGACCATCAGTTCCAAGAAGGAACTGAGGAAAAAGGTGGAGGCTTGCAAGCCAAAGAACACCATCCCAACCGTGAAGCACTGGGGTGGCAGCATCATGTTGTGGCGGTGCTTTGCTGCAGGAGAGACTGCACTTCATAAAATAGATGGCATCATGGAGGAGGAAAATTATGTGGATATATTGAAGCAACATCTCAAGACATCAGTCAGGAAGTTAAAGCTTGGTCGCAAATGGATCTTCCAAATGGACAATGACCCCAAGCATTCTTCCAAAGTTGTGGCAAAATGGCTTAAGGACAACAAAGTCAAGGTATTGGAGGGGCCATCACAAAGCCTGACCTCAATCCTATATTAATTCTGACCCACTGGGAATGTGATGAAAGAAATAAAAGCTGAAATAAATCATTCTCTCTACTATTATTCTGACATTTCACATTCTTAAAATAAAAGTGCTGATCCGAACTGACCTAAGACAGGGAAGTTTTACTAGGATTAAATGTCAGGAATTGTGAAAAACTAAATGTACTTAAATGGATTTGGCTAAACTGTATATAAACTTCAACTTTAGTTTGATGAGAAAAAAAAACGATTAAATTCATTTTAGAATAAGGCTGTAATGTAACAAAATGTAGGTCTGAATACTTTCCATATGCACTGTATATCACAATTCACTAAGCATGAGAGGATGAAACAGTACTCACTGGATAGGACTTTTGGGACACCTATTTTCTCCACTGCCTCTTTCAAATATTCAATGTGGGCTTCAACCATCTGGAGAGCATAAGGAAATGAGAAATAAAGCAATCTACCACCGCTACTGGTCACTTAAATTGGGATTCAGTATGCCTATTTAATTCTCACCTGCAGTGTGTCTGTGGACAGTGAATCCTTCATTATGGAAATTCTTTAGTGGGAAGAAGCAAAGTCACATAAGTGTTGTTTCTTTACTTGCACAAACATAGGCAGCAGTGTGAGGTATACAGTGGGGCAAAAAAGTATTTAGTCAGCCACTAATTGTGCAAGTTCTCCCACTTAAAAATATGAGAGAGGCCTGTAATTTTCATCATAGTTACACTTCAACTATGACAGACAAAATGAGGAACAAAAATCCAGAAAATCACATTGTATGATTTTAAATGTATTTATTTGCAAATTATGGTGGAAAATAAGTATTTGGAGCATTAGCATTTGTGGGTTCAATCCGAAGTCGTTTTGCGTATCAGTTCATAAACCATGTGCCATGGAATCGGTACGTCGAAAATCTCTTCCTAACTATTTTGCAATCTATGTGGCACGGCTGTACATTTTTTGGTCCTTAAATTAAACTGATATACTTTTTGATTTATCACAATTTTCTTTAACCAATTTTGGTCTTCAATGCAGTGCCGACAGACAAGTTCCTTCCTTTTCCCCTTTCCTCTTCCATTTTTGTGTTAATGCTGCAATTAGTTGGTTGTAATTTTGGATAGAGCAGACATTTCCATTTGTTTTTGTTAGCTGCATGTGTGACATAACTCCACCAGTCCTATTTATAATATATTTTACGAAGATTATCCCTTTTTTTATTTTATTCAAAACATACTGTTTTTTTAATCAATTAGTATAGTTGAGTTTAACCATAATATTTGTTGTATTATTTGTTGTCTTTTCTGGTGGATTAAATTGAAATTGCAACAAACTTTCTGTGGTTTGTTTTGAAAACAGCGATATTTGGGAGAGGATTTCCTTTTCAAATAACTGAAAGTGAGAGGTTGTAATTTGAATTAAGGGGAAAAAGGCCTTTCTTGAACATAGGGTAAAATCTGTGGAGGAAGCTGAAGGTTAGAGATGCCAAACGTCAGCCTCGAAACCTTAATGACTTGGAGAAGATCTGCAAAGAGTGGGACAAAATCCCTCCTGAGATGTGTGCAATTACAAGAAACGTCTGACCTCTGTGATTGCCAACAAGGGTTTTGCCCCCAAGTACTAAGTCATGTTTTGAAGAGGGGTCAAATACTTATTTCCCTCATTAAAATGCAAATCAATTTATAACATTTTTGACATGCATTTTTCTGGATTTTGATTTTTTAAAATATACAACTGTATTTTGTTGTGAAGAATCAACAACAAGTGGGACACAATCATGAAGTGGAACGACATTTATTGGATATTTCAAACTTTTTTACAAATCAAAAACTGAAAAATTGGGCGTGCAAAATTATTCAGCCCCCTTTACTTTCAGTGCAGCAAACTCTCTCCAGAAGTTCAGTGAGGATCTCTGAATGGTCCAATGTTGACCTAAATGACTAATGATGATAAATACAATCCACCTGTGTGTAATCAAGTCTCCGTATAAATGCACCTGCACTGTGATAGTCTCAGAGGTCCGTTAAAAGCGCAGAGAGCATCATGAAGAACGAGGAACACACCAGGCAGGTCCGAGATACTGTTGTGAAGAAGTTTAAAGCCGGATTTGGGTACAAAAAGATTTCCCAAGCTTTAAAAATCCCAAGGAGCACTGTGCAAGCGATAATATTGAAATGGAAGGAGTATCAGACCACTGCAAATCTACCAAGACCTGGCCGTCCCTCTAAACTTTCAGCTCATACAAGGAGAAGACTGATCAGAGATGAAGCCAAGAGGCCCATGATCACTCTGGATGAACTGCAGAGATCTACAGCTGAGGTGGGAGACTCTGTCCATAGGACAACAATCAGTCATATATTGCACAAATCTGGCCTTTATGGAAGAGTGGCAAGAAGAAAGCCATTTCTTAAAGATATCCATAAAAAGTGTAGTTTAAAGTTTGCCACAAGCCACTTGGGAGACACACCAAACATGTGGAAGAAGGTGCTCTGGTCAGATGAATCCAAAATTGAACTTTTTGGCAACAATGCAAAACGTTATGTTTGGCGTAAAAGCAACACAGCTCATCACCCTGAACACACCATCCCCACTGTCAAACATGGTGGTAGCAGCATCATGGTTTGGGCCTGCTTTTCTTCAGCAGGGACAGGGAAGATGGTTAAAATTGATGGGAAGATGGATGGAGCCAAATACAGGACCATTCTGGAAGAAAACCTGATGGAGTCTGCAAAAGATCTGAGACTGGGACGGAGATTTGTCTTCCAACAAGACAATGATCCAAAACATAAAGCAAAATCTACAATGGAATGGTTCAAAAATAAACATATCCAGGTGTTAGAATGGCCAAGTCAAAGTCCAGACCTGAATCCAATCGAGAATCTGTGGAAAGAACTGAAAACTGCTGTTCACAAATGCTCTCCATCCAACCTCACTGAGCTCGAGCTGTTTTGCAAGGAGGAATGGGAAAAAATTTCAGTCTCTCGATGTGCAAAACTGATAGAGACATACTCCAAGCGACTTACAGCTGTAATCGCAGCAAAAGGTGGCGCTACAAAGTATTAACTTAAGGGGGCTGAATAATTTTGCACGCCCAATTTTTCAGTTTTTGATTTGTTAAAAAAGTTTGAAATATCCAATAAATGTCGTTCCACTTCATGATTGTGTCCCACTTGTTGTTGATTCTTCACAAAAAAATACAGTTTTATATCTTTATGTTTGAACCCTGAAATGTGGCAAATGGTCGGAAAGTTCAAGGGGACCGAATACTTTCGCAAGGCACTGTAATTTAAAAAACTGTTCTCTATGTGTAAGCAAGACTATAAGCAAATAGGTAAACTGAGATATTACTAAAGAGTTAATCAGGGTGATTTTTCCACAAATAGAAAGGTATTTACCTTTCCATGGTTGCAATATATTATCTATTTTTTGTAAATTTATTTAAAAATGTATTGGAGTGAGATCATGTATTTATTTCGAGATATGTATACCAAGTTTATCTACATCACCATCAGACCATTTTATTGGTAAACTACACAGTAATGTAAAAGTTTTTTTTGCGTGATCCAATACATAATATAGTAATCCACAGAGATTGGAACAATTATCTAGATCCGCTATGAGGCTGTGGAGGGATCCAAGTTGTGGATTTAAAAGAAAACATGAATCATCAGCGTACAATGACACCTTTTGTTTTTAAGCCCTGTATTTTAGTCCCTTAATATTATGGTTGGATCTGATTTTAAGAGCTAACATTTTGATGGCCATAATACCAATAGTGGACAACCTTGTTTTACTCCTCTTGACAGTTTAAAACTTTCTGAGAAGTAGCCATTATTTACTATTTTACACCTAGGGTTACTATACATCATTTTAACCCATTTTATAAGAGATTCTCCAAAATTGTAATGTTCCAGGTATTAATGTATAAACTCCAGTCATACTTTATCAAAAGCCTTTTCAAAGTCCGCTATGAAAGCAGGTCTGGTTTCCCAGATTTTCCATAGTGTTCTATTGTTTCCAGTACTTGCCTTATATTATCTCATCCATGTTTCATCCATGTAAAAAGCCTGTCTGATTAGAATGAATAATGTCCGACAATACCTTTTAAATTCTATACGCTGTACATTTCTGCTAGAATTGTTGCATCACAACACTAAATTGTAAGGGGCCTCTAAATGTTTTCAATGGACTGGATCTTTATATTTCCCACATGTTGTATCCTGTTTCAGTAATAATGAAATCAGACCTTGTTGAGTGTCTGATAATCTACCATTTACATAGGAGTGATTAAAACATGCTAATAAATATCCTTTGAGTATATCAAAACAGTTTTAGTATACCTCTACTGGTATCCCATCCAGCCCTGGAGTTTCCCCGGACTCAAAGGCTTTAATTGCATCAATAAGTTCTTCTGTTTCACCTTCACATGAGTCTTTCTGTATGGCTGTTAATTTTACATATATATTTTTTGAAATCCATACAATTAGCTTCAGTTAGAGAAGATGGAGGAGACTGAAACTAAAACATAGCCTTAATGTAGGCCTACTCCGCTTCCACTTTCAAAATATAATTTGGTGAATCTCACTTGTAACAAGATTCAGTAAATTATTTTTGGTTTCTATGTTGAAGATTTAAAACGAATTTGGTGCATTTCTCCCCATATTCCACCCACTTTGCTTTATTATTATAATATATTACTTGTGATCTTTGTTGAATTAGTTCCGTTTCTTTTTGTTTTTCCTCTCACTTATTCTGAGCCTCTATGGTGCAGTTTTTATTGCTACCTATCTTTTCTGTTAGACTTTCTCTTTCCTTTATTAGTTGGACTCCTTTGACCTAAATTGCTTTTGTTGCATGGCCTCTAAAGGCACATTTAAAGTGTCCCATACAATAAGGGGATTTGCTGTACCTATGTTATGTCAGACAAATTCAGTTATAAATAACTCTGTCCTAGTTAAAAACAAGTTATCATCCAATAGGCTATGATTAAATGTCCAATATTCTCGCCCACGTGGAAATTCAGTAAGAGTAATGTATATGTCAATTATCTGATGGTCCGACAGCATTCTATCCCCTATCAACACCGTTTTTATTTTTGGTGCCAATGAGAATGACATAAGAAAGAAGTCAACTAGTCAACTAGCTTGATTGAGCCTCCGCCATGTTTATATTTTTTTTAACTAGGCAAGTCAGTTAAGAACAAATTCTTATTTAAAATGACGGCCTACCCCGGCCAAACCCTAACGGCACTGGGCCAATTGTGCGCCGCCCTATAGGACTCTCAATCATGGCCGGTTGTGATACAGCCTGGAATCGAACCAGGGTCTGTAGTGACGCATCTAGCACTGCGAAACAGTGCCTCAGACTGCTGCACCACTCGGGAGCCCCTGTATATCTCACTAGGTCAGGATATTTATGCCTCCTTATATCCACCAGTTCCAATATATCCATGACATTCATGATTTCCTTAAGAGCACGAGGGTGATAGTTTGTAATGTGATTTTGATTACGGTCCATTAAGGTATTTAAAATAGTATAATAATCTCCCACCATGATAATAGTCTTGTATTGCTTGCAGAGTTGATCATTTATTATATATATTTTCAAAGAAGCGCGAATCATCATTATTGGTCCGTAAAGGTTAATGAGCCATATCTGTTTATGGTCCAATAATGTATTTAAAATCATCCATCTACCTTGCGGATCTGTTTAGACAAATTGCACATTCGGATCAAAATTACTGTTAATTAATATCATCACCCCTTTTGAGTTACTTTGCCAATGGGTATATTTAAACACCACCACTGTGAACAATATATATATATTATATTCCTTCTCTTTGAGCCAGATAAATATTGTTCTTCTTTTCTTATTATTTGCTAAGCTATTACAATTATAATTGGCTATACTTATTTCAGGATTTACCATGAGATACACGTTTCAAATCTATTTATCATAATATATGTTTGTAAATGTAGCATTAAAAAGTACCATAGTGATTGAGTGTCCATATAGCTGTACCATGATATTTGTATTGTGCTAAATAACCCTCCAATTGCTAAAACCCCTCCCCATCCCAAGTTGGGTTGTCATCCCAGTGACCGACAGGCCACCCCAGTCCCTCCGGATCCCTAGGCCCCCTGAGAGGCCAGGACCCATCCTTTGAAAAGAGCACAGAATGCCACCCACAGAACAGAAGCAGATCAACCGCTAAAAGTATTTCCAATGCTCTCACAATTTGCTTCATATATAGCTATTAAAAATATTTATATACTCAAATATCTTGCGTATCTTAATTTCCACCATTAACAATTAATATGTGTAATAATGTTGACAGTTCATGCAAAGGATTGTTACCTGTAACCAGGATTGTTACCTATAACCAGGATTGTTACCTATAACCAGGATTGTTACCTATAACCAGGATTGTTACCTGTAACCAGGATTGTTACCTGTAACCAGGATTGTTACCTGTAACCAGGATTGTTACCTATAACCAGGATTGTTACCTGTAACCAGGATTGTTACCTGTAACCAGGATTGTTACCTGTAACCAGGATTGTTACCTGTAACCAGGATTGTTACCTATAACCAGGATTGTTACCTATAACCAGGATTGCCAATGCATTACATTTTTGTCAAGCAATTATTATTTTAGCAAACAATTATTGTGGTTCCTCCTATATTGTCCCTAACATCCGTAACCCCTTGCAACATATGTGGTATATACACACACACTCAACCCCTTTCCCCCACAATCAACCATAAGCTCAGATGCTCAATGGTTGTTACATTTCAGAGCCCAACTCAAGAAAGGACCTGATTTACGAATGCATATACAGGTACAGCTGTTTGAGAAAGCATGCCAGACTTAACCAATGCCAACACACACACACACTGGTCCCCTGTTGTGACCATTTTCCCAAGCATCTCTGTGCAGTCAGACCTTTGGTTATTTTATGCCACCAGGGCCACAATAACATGCCCCCTCTCTGATTGTCCGTGTGACCCCCTCCCCATGGGTTACTGCAGCCAGTGTTGCTAGCACAGCTTCTATCTCAAGGCCATCAGACTTTTAAATAGCCATCACTAGATGGCTACCACCCGGTTATTCAACCCTGCACCTAATATGCTGCTACCCTTTTACATAGACATGGAATCACTGGTCACTTTAATAATGGAACACTAGTCACTTTAATAATGTTTACATACTGCTTTACTCATCTCATATGTATATACTGTATTCTATTCTACTGTATCTTAGCCAATGCCACTCAGACATTGCTCGTCCTAATATTTATACAGAACCAGTCAAAAGTTCAGACACATGGCCTCCTGAGCAGCATGGCAGTCTAAGGCACTGCATCGCTAGCTGTGTCACTACAGATGCTGGTTTGATTCCAGGCTGTGTCGCAGCCGACCGGGAGACCCATGAGGCGCACAGAATTGGCACAGCGTCGTCCTGGTTAGGGGAGGGTTTGGCTGGCCAGGATGTCCTTGTCCCATCTCGCTCTAGCGACTCCTGTGGCGTGCCGGGCACATGCACGCTAACACGATTGCCAGGTGTATGGTGTTTCCTCCGGCACATTGCTGCGGCTGGCTTTCGGTTAAATGGGCAGTGTGTCAAGAAGCAGTGCGGCTTGGCGGGGTCGTGTTTCGGAGGATACGCGGCTCTCGACCTTCGCCTCTCCCGAGTCCGTATGGGAGTTGCAGCGATGGGACAAGACTGTCACTACTAATTGGACACCACAAAAAAGGGGTAAAAAATATATATAAAATACATTTTCCGGATTGACTGACCTCATTGTCTTAAATGATGGACTGTCATTTCTCTTTGCTTATTTGAGCTGCTTTTGCCATAATATGGATTTGGTCTTTTACCAAATAGGGCTATCTTCTGTATACCACCCCTACCTTGTCACAACACAGCTGATTGGCTCAAACACATTAAGAAGGAACTGTTTAACTGTTAATTGAAATGCATTCCAGGTGCCTACCTCATGAATCCGGTTGAGAGAATGCCAAGAGTGTGCAAAGCTGTCATCAAGGCAAAGGTGGCTACTTTGAAGCATCACATTTTTGGTTATTACATGATTCCATGTATTATTTCATAGTTTTGATGTCATCACTATTATTCTATTACGTAGAAAAAAGTACAAATAAAGACAAACCCTTGAATGAGTAGGTGTGGCCAAACTTTAGACTGGTAAAGTTATATTTCTTAATTCCATTATTTTACTTTTAGATTTGGGTGTATTGTTATGATTTGTTAGATATTACTGCACTGTTGGAGCTAGGAACACAAGCATTTCGCTATACCCGCAATAACATTTTATTCGAGTTTTGATTTGAGCACACAGATGAGCTTCCCTGAGACGGTTTCTGACAGTTGGTGCAGAAATTCTTCAGTTGTGCAAACCCACAGTTTCATCAGCTGTTCGGGTGGCTGGTTTCAGACTATTCCGCAGATGAAGAATTCAGATGTGGAGGTCCTGGGCTGGCGTGGTTACACGTGGTCAGCATTTGTGAGGCCGGCATTGAAGGCGGCTTATGGCAGAGAAATGGACATTAAATTCTCTGGCAACAACTCTGGTGGACATTCCTGCAGTCAGCATGCCAATTGCATGCTTGCTCAAAACTTGAGGCATTGTGACAAAACTTGACATTTTAGAGTGGCCATTTATTATCCCCAGCACAAGGTGCACCTGTGTAATGATCATGCTGTTTAATCAGCTTCTTGATGTGGCACACCTGTCAGGTGGATGAATTATCTTGGCAAATGAGAAATGCTCACTAACAGGAATGTGATCAAATTTGTCCCTAAAATTTGAGAGAAATAAGCTTTTTGTGCTTTATGAACATTTCTGAGATCTTTTATTTCAGCTCAGGAAACATGGGACTAACACTTTACATGTTGCGTTTATATTTTTGTTCCGTATACTTGTTAGTAAACTGTCATGCAATCAGAAAGTGTTTTACTAAACCATTACAGTCTGTATCCCTTATAGAGGCACAGTGGAGTCAGTATCACAAGACCAATTAAAAGCATGGCCTTCATGTAATGCCTTTACTCACATATGCAGTTCCTATACATGTGTATGTACATGTTCACTACAGTATAGGTGCGTAAATGGACTCACTGTGATGTTGTAGCGATTAGGATCAGTTTCTTCTTGGCGTAGGAAGCAGTCACTACAACCTCCACCTCCTAGACAACGACAAACCCCATTCAGTTACTCTTCTTGGACACATTACTGTCTGATGCCAGGCTATCATTTAAAATATTAAAACAGGTGTTTCTTTGGCTGACCATCTCAAAGTAAAGTCCTGGGATGTCCTCAGCTCCGCTAGTCAGTTCTGCTGCAGCCACAGCTCTGACATAGGTGCCCATTGGGGTCGTCCACAGGTGAGGCACTGACACACTCCACACCCCCAGCACTGGCTCCTCAGAGGACATAAACTGCCAAAAGGATACAGAGAGACAGGTTTCATACAGGCACAGACAGATTTATCACACTGACTTACCTGTGTACATAATATATGAGGTTTGATAAAAGCATGTTGTGTCTGTCTGAGGACAGTCCTGAGTGGGTTTGTCACATACCTGGCTAAGGAACTCTGGAATGGGGGTAGACAAATTTGTCTTAAACAGTTCCTGAAATGAAATTGACCATGTTAAATAACTGGCATACATTAAAACAAACACAGTAATTCAGCTTGTAATGAACAAGAATGTCATTCCCCGTCACAGTGCTACAGTCAGTTTCCCTGCCTCTACCATATTGTAACACACCGTGGACCAAACCCCAACCCCAAGTCCTGATTACTGTTTCCCTGCCTCTACCATATTGTAACACACCGTGGACCAAACCCCAAGTCCTGATGACTGTTTCCCTGCCTCTACCATATTGTAACACACCGTGGACCAAACCCCAAGTCCTGATTACTGTTTCCCTGCCTCTACCATATTGTAACACACCGTGGACCAAACAACAAGTCCTGATTACTGTTTCCCTGCCTCTACCATATTGTAACACACCGTGGACCAAACCCCAAGTCCTGATGACTGTTTCCCTGCCTCTACCATATTGTAACACACCGTGGACCAAACCCCAAGTCCTGATGACTGTTTCCCTGCCTCTACCATATTGTAACACACCGTGGACCAAACCCCAAGTCCTGATGACCGTTTCCCTGCCTCTACCATATTGTAACACACCGTGGACCAAACCCCAACAACAAGTCCTGATTACTGTTTCCCTGCCTCTACCATATTGTAACACACCGTGGACCAAACCCCAAGTCCTGATTACTGTTTCCCTGCCTCTACCATATTGTAACACACCGTGGACCAAACCCCAAGTCCTGATTACTGTTTCCCTGCCTCTACCATATTGTAACACACCGTGGACCAAACCCCAACAACAAGTCCTGATTACTGTTTTCCTGCCTCTACCATATTGTAACACACCGTGGACCAAACCCCAACAACAAGTCCTGATTACTGTTTCCCTGCCTCTACCATATTGTAACACACCGTGGACCAAACCCCAACAACAAGTCCTGATTACTGTTTCCCTGCCTCTACCATATTGTAACACACCGTGGACCAAACCCCAACAACAAGTCCTGATTACTGTTTTCCTGCCTCTACCATATTGTAACAACACTGTGGACCAAACCCCAAGTCCTGATTACAGTTTCCCTGCCTCTACCATATTGTAACACACCGTGGACCAAACCCCAACAACAAGTCCTGATTACTGTTTTCCTGCCTCTACCATATTGTAACACACCGTGGACCAAACCCCAAGTCCTGATTACTGTTTCCCTGCCTCTACCATATTGTAACACACCGTGGACCAAACCCCAACAACAAGTCCTGATTACTGTTTCCCTGCCTCTACCATATTGTAACACACCGTGGACCAAACCCCAACAACAAGTCCTGATTACTGTTTCCCTGCCTCTACCATATTGTAACACACCGTGGACCAAACCCCAACAACAAGTCCTGATTACTGTTTCCCTGCCTCTACCATATTGTAACACACCGTGGACCAAACCCCAACAACAAGTCCTGATTACTGTTTTCCTGCCTCTACCATATTGTAACAACACTGTGGACCAAACCCCAAGTCCTGATTACAGTTTCCCTGCCTCTACCATATTGTAACACACCGTGGACCAAACCCCAACAACAAGTCCTGATTACTGTTTTCCTGCCTCTACCATATTGTAACACACCGTGGACCAAACCCCAAGTCCTGATTACTGTTTCCCTGCCTCTACCATATTGTAACACACCGTGGACCAAACCCCAACAACAAGTCCTGATTACTGTTTCCCTGCCTCTACCATATTGTAACACACCGTGGACCAAACCCCAACAACAAGTCCTGATTACTGTTTCCCTGCCTCTACCATATTGTAACACACCGTGGACCAAACCCCAACAACAAGTCCTGATTACTGTTTCCCTGCCTCTACCATATTGTAACACACCGTGGACCAAACCCCAACAACAAGTCCTGATTACTGTTTCCCTGCCTCTACCATATTGTAACACACCGTGGACCAAACCCCAACAACAAGTCCTGATTACTGTTTCCCTGCCTCTACCATATTGTAACACACCGTGGACCAAACCCCAACAACAAGTCCTGATTACTGTTTCCCTGCCTCTACCATATTGTAACACACCGTGGACCAAACCCCAACAACAAGTCCTGATTACTGTTTTCCTGCCTCTACCATATTGTAACAACACTGTGGACTAAACCCCAAGTCCTGATTACAGTTTCCCTGCCTCTACCATATTGTAACACACCGTGGACCAAACCCCAACAACAAGTCCTGATTACTGTTTCCCTGCCTCTACCATATTGTAACACACCGTGGACCAAACCCCAACAACAAGTCCTGATTACTGTTTCCCTGCCTCTACCATATTGTAACACACCGTGGACCAAACCCCAACAACAAGTCCTGATTACTGTTTCCCTGCCTCTACCATATTGTAACACACCGTGGACCAAACCCCAACAACAAGTCCTGATTACTGTTTCCCTGCCTCTACCATATTGTAACACACCGTGGACCAAACCCCAACAACAAGTCCTGATTACTGTTTTCCTGATAAATGCTGCCTTGGACACTAGACCACATGACTTCCACTAGTCTGGTAGACACCTACTGTGAGCTCCAGGCCAGAGATGTTGAGGACAAAACGTCTATCTTGGTGGGCAGCTGTAATCAGGGGGTTGAAGACCTCATCAGAGATCCAGAAGTAAAGCATGCGGTCCTCTGTCAGCTGGCTGGGGTCGAATACAGAGGCATTGATGACAGCTGTCATGTTGTTGTATTTGGCCAGACCCTGGACATCATGGGAAGACAGAAGAAAGATACTGTAATACATATAATAACAATTGGTATTGTGCATCATCATGTACAATGAATATGGATGTTAGATAATAAAGGGATATACAGTACCTTGTGGTATGATTCAATGTAATTGGATGTGATGACAGGGGCAGAAGTTACTCCAATATCCATGCTGATGTCACCATCACTAAGGAATTGCTCTGTGGGAATCAACGCGGAGATGTTAACATAGTCACTGACAGATATTCTAAATAAGAGAAAGTCTTGATACCTCTATAGGCTTCGTGTGCTATCTACCCAGGCTCCCCAAATGTGTCCATACCTGCTCGTTCCTGTATAAAGTCAGCCAATATGTTTGCCACATTATTGATCTCCTTACAGATCTAAGATGACGAAAACAGGGATATTGTTTAATTCTATGTTGCAGCTGATGTGACAATGTTTTTGCTGGGTTGCATTAACAAGACAGTAGGGGGCAGAGTTGAGCCATCAGCGAGGCCTCTGTCCAATACTTTGATACACTGTAGGTTTATTTAACTAGGCAAGTCAGTTAAGAACAAATTCTTATTTAAAAGGACGGCCTACCCTAAGTCCAACAGTACATTATTCTCCTGCATTTCCCTCTAATCATCACTCACCTGGCTTTTAATAACCAACTTCACAGTGAAGGTGATGAAGTTTGTGAACAGCCTCTTGAGCCAGCCAGGCCTAAAGCCAGAATGTAAAACACAGGGTTTGTCCTTCATGTTACTTCCCTTGAAGGAAGAGGACATTACAGATAAACCATTTTACACTATGTGTATAAAACTATCTGAGTTCCAGAATGTGCCACTTACTCCCTGTCTCCCTGCAGCAGGAGATCCAGCTTGTGGAACGTGAGGTAGCAGTCTGATGTGTCTGCAGCAACTTTCCCCTTTCCACAATCTGAGACAGAGAAAGCACATGATCACTGGCAGGAAATACATTACAAAAGGTAAGATAAGATTCCTGTAAACTCTTTGGAAGAATGAGAAGGAAGAGTGAACATTGAACACCACACAAACAATGGGCAGAAAAAGGTACTTACAGAGTTTGGGGTTAATGCCAAGATCAATGTGCGAATCAATTTCAAAATCTACTGAATGTCCCACATTGACACTGCAAAACAGATTACACATGGCAGTGTCATGACCACACAGCTATTCAAGGTTAACATACAAAACTTCAGTAGTAGCCAACATGACATTTGGATAAATCACAACATACGTAACTGTAAGATCTAGAAAGTTATATCTAATCATATCACAAACTATTTCCATCTCTCTCATCCTCCCTTTTCACAATGAAAAGACTGCTATGCAATCTGGTTTCAGAGCTGGTCATGGGTGCACCTCAGCCACGCTCAAGGTCCTAAACAATATCTTAACCGGCAACGATAAGAAACATTACTGTGCAGCCGTATTCATTGATCTGGCCAAGGCTTTCGACTATGTCAATCACCACATCCTCATCGGCAGACTCGACAGCCTTGGTTTCTCAAATGATTGCCTCGCCTGGTTCACCAACTACTTCTCTGATAGAGTTCAGTGTGTCAAATCAGAGGGTCTGCTGTCTGGACCTCTGGCAGTCTCTATGGGGATACCACAGGGTTAAATTCTTGGACCGACTCTCTTCTCTGTATACATCAATGAGGTCGCTCTTGCTGCTGGTGAGTCTCTGATTCACCTCTACGCAGATGACACCATTCTGTATACTTCTGGCCCTTCTTTGGACACTGTGTTAACAACCCTCCAGGCAAGCTTCAATGCCATACAACTCTCCTTCCGTGGCCTCCAATTGCTCTTAAATACAAGTAAAACTAAATGCATGCTCTTCAACCGATCGCTGCCTGCACCTGCCCGCCTGTCCAACATCCCTACTCTGGACGGCTCTGACTTAGAATACGTGGACAACTACAAATACCTAGGTGTCTGGTTAGACTGTAAACTCTCCTTCCTGACCCACATCAAACATCTCCAATCCAAAGTTAAATCTAGAATTGGCTTCCTATTTCGCAACAAAGCATCCTTCACTCATGTTGCCAAACATACCCTTGTAAAACTGACCATCCTACCAATCCTCAACAATGTCATTTACAAAATAGCCTCCAATACCCTACTCAACAAACTGGATGCAGTCTATCACAGTGCAATCCGTTTTGCCACCAAAGCCCCATATACTACCCACCATTGCGACCTGTACACTCTCGTTGGCTGGCCCTCGCTTCATACTCGTCGCCAAACCCACTGGCTCCAGGTCATCTACAAGACCCTGCTAGGTAAAGTCCCCCCTTATCTCAGTTCGCTGGTCACCATAGCAGCACCCACCTGTAGCACGCGCTCCAGCAGGTATATCTCACTGGTCACCCCCAAAAACCAATTCTTTCTTTGGCCACCTCTCCTTCCAGTTCTCTGCTGCCAATGACTGGAACGAACTACAAAAATCTCTGAAACTGGAAACACTTATCTCCCTCACTAGCTTTAAGCACCAACTGTCAGAGCAGCTCACAGATTACTGCACCTGTACATAGCCCACCTATAATTTAGCCCAAACAACTACCTCTTGCCCTACTGTATTTATTTATTTATTTTGCTCCTTTGCACCCCATTATTTTTATTTCTACTTTGCACATTCTTCCACTGCAAATCTACCATTCCAGTGTTATACTTGCTATATTGTATTTACTTTGCCACCATGGCCTTTTTTTGCCTTTACCTCCCTTATCTCACCTCATTTGCTCACATCGTATATAGACTTGTTTATACTGTACTATTGACTGTATGTTTGTTTTACTCCATGTGTAACTCTGTGTCGTTGTATGTGTCAAACTGCTTTGCTTTATCTTGGCCAGGTCGCAATTATAAATGAGAACTTGTTTTCAACTTGCCTACCTGGTTAAATGAAGGTGAAATAAAATTAAAATAAATAAAAAATGACTGATGGAAGGACTCACAGCCAGCTTCCATATCCATACTGGATGGTTCCTTTGAAAACAGCAGACACGTTGGAGATGGCAATCTCAATGCCTTCACCTGCTATGAGCTCAAACTCACTCCGCCCAATCGACAGGTTATGGATCTCCAGACTGAGAGGGCAAAGGTCAGGAGAGGACATTATTATTGGTTGTTCATTTTAGAAAGAAAAAGGATCAAAACAACAAAGCAATGGCGACCGTGATGACATTCAATCTGTTATTGATTGAAAAATGAGTGCTTATGCATTCATCCAATCATGTGTCAGATACATCATCTATGGTAAGTGAATACAGGATAAAAGGATGGCATGTGAGTTAATGGAGGAGGATGAAAGGAACAGCATAAGAGCGTGCATGTGGTCAGGTCCACTCACTTGGCAAGTCCATATTTCACCTTTCCAACGAAGAGAATAGACTTCTCATTGCTAATGCTTGGATATTTGGCATGCTGGAACGCAGCCTGGATGACCTTGGTCGTCTTTTCATTTACTGAAGAGAAAATACACAATTTGTCTATATATACAGTGAGGGAAAAAAGTATTTGATCCCCTGCTGATTTTGTACATTTGCCCACTGACAAATAAATGATCCATCTATAATATTAATGGTAGGTTTATTTGAACAGTGAGAGACAGAATAACAACAACAAAATCCAGAAAAACACATGTCAAAAATGTTAGAAATTGATTTGCATTTTAATGAGGGAAATAAGTATTTGACCCTCTCAATCAGAAAGATTTCTGGCTCCCAGGTGTCTTTTATACAGGTAACGAGCTGAGATTAGGAGCACACTCTTAAAGGGAGTGCTCCTAATCTCAGTTTGTTACCTGTATAAAAGAATACCTGTCCACAGAAGCAATCACTCAATCAGATTCCAAACTCTCCACCATGATCAAGACCAAAGAGCTCTCCAAGGATGTCAGGGACAAGATTGTAGACCTACACAAGGCTGGAATGGGCTACAAAACCATCGCCAAGCAGCTTGGTGAGAAGGTGACAACAGTTGGTGCGATTATTTGCAAATGGAAGAAACACAAATGAACTGTCAATCTCCCTCGGCCTGGGGCTCCATGCAAGATCTCACCTTGTGGATTTGCAATGATCATGAGAACTGTGAGGAATCAGCCCAGAACTGCACGGGAGGATCTTGTCAATGATCTGGGACCACAGTCAGCTGGGACCATAGTCACCAAGAAAACAATTGGTAACACACTACGCCGTGAAGGACTGAAATCCTGCAGCGCCCGCAAGGTCCCCCTGCTCAAGAAAGTACATTTACATGCCCATCTGAAGTTTGCCAATGAACATCTGATTGATTCAGAGGACAACTGGGTGAAAGTGTTGTGGTCAGATGAGACCAAAATGGAGCTCTTTGGCATCAACTCAAATTACTGTGTTTGGAGGAGGAGGAATGCTGCCTATGACCCCCAAGAACACCATCCACACCGTCAAACATGGAGGTGGAAACATTATGCTTTTGGGGTGTTTTTCTGCTAAAGGGACAGGACAACTTCACCGCATCAAAGGGACGATGGACGGGGCCATGTACCGTCAAATCTTGGGTGAGAACCTCCTTCCCTCAGCCAGGGCGTTGAAAATGGGTCGTGGATGGGTATTCCAGCATGACATTGACCCAAAACACACGGCCAAGGCAACAAAGGAGTGGCTCAAGAAGCACATTAAGGTCCTGGAGTGGCGTAGGCAATCTCCAGACCTTAATCCCATGGAAAATCTGTGGAGGGAGCTGAAGGTTCCAGTTGCCAAACGTCAGCCTCGAAACCTTAATGACTTGGAGAAGATCTGCAAAGAGGACTGGGACAAAATCCCTCCTGAGATGTGTGCAAACCCGGTGGCCAACTACAAGAAACGTCTGACCTCTGTGATTGCCAACAAGGGTTTTGGCACCAAGTACTAAGTCATGTTTTGCAGAAGGGTCAAATACTTTTTTCCCTCATTAAAATGCAAATCAATTTATAACATTTTTGACACCCGTTTTTCTGGATTTTGTTGTTGTTATTCTGTCGCTCACTGTTCAAATAAACGTACCATTAAAATTATAGACTGATCATTTCTTTGTCAGTGGGCAGTTTTTCCCTCACTGTAGACTAAAGACAATACTTTAAAAAACAGTTAACTACCCTGACAGTAACAGTTCTGGTGAAAAACATTTGAGAAAACACTGTAGGGAGACTGGAATCAATAAGATAGATACTCACATACCACCGCTGCAGGGTAGGTCAGCCTACAGACAGCCCCAGTGAACCTGTATGCAGAGGCTGGCTCCAGACAGGATCGGGACATCACAACCAGGCCCAGGAACAGCAGCAGGACTGGGAGTGTCATCACACACTTATCCATCTCACCAGTAGCTAAATGAACACTGACTTCAAACTGGATCCCAGAGCTGTGTAGTGCCTCCTCAGAATCTCTGAACTAACTGATCCAGGCTGTGTTGAGCATGCACAAGAGACAAGGGGAGGAAGAGGGAGGGAACAGAAGAAACCTCTAGGGAGATGTGGTTCGGACTGAGGCTAAACTTGGCTGAACTAAACTTCACAACACTACCCCTGTAGTCTGTGATTGGGCCTCAAACAGGCCAGAGCGGGATATTTGGGCGTGGGTGTCATTATGTGATCTATCTGGGCCCAGGGGGCTACTTCTATACATGCGAGGTAGGGTTATTATAGAGCAGTAAATAACAGATATAGAGACACTTTTTCTAGGGCACATTCTCTGAAACTCCCATACCTTACAGTCACAGAAATGCCAATATTGACCCAGAATGATGGAACCATACAGCTAAACCTTCACTAAAATCTTTCAGCTTTATGTAAAGAAAATTGGAATTGTGGTACTATTTCTGCAAATATTCATCAATCATGACCATGTTGGTCAATACAACTTCCTAAGAAAATATGTACTTTCCAGTAAATATGTAGTTCCAGGACATATATGATCAGTTGCAGAGTGGGCTGGGTTAGAGGGAGTCTCTATGGACCAAATGTACTAGCTGAACTCCCTAGCCTGCCTGGATAGCTCAGAGGAAGTGATGGGGACAATACCATGGAATGTACTACAGTAAACCCCACATTGTAAACACAGAATGCTGTGCTGTGTTTCTCCAACAGGTCAATGAACTCTGGATAGCAAAAGCTGTAGAGTTGGAGCGGAGGCTTAAGGGATCTACACAGCAGTCCAAAAATTCAGCCCCACAAATAGACGTAGAACTACGTAGTGACCCAAACCGACCTCTGTCGGCTCCGTTTGCGTATACTGTGTAGACCCTTTGAACTATTTTTTGTTTTGCAAGAGATGTTATGAACATGTTAAATCTATTTTTGTTGATTGTCCTCAAACATGTTGTCTAAAACAAGCTTGTGTTTGTGAGTACTTTAGAAGTGTTAAAGTATTATTGTTCTGTTAGGTGACAGTTAGTTATTTACTAGACTACAATCTAAAGAGGCAATCCTTTTAAATAAGTAAATTTATTGCAAGTCTCCACAAAATATTCTTGATACAGTAGCATCCATTAAAAAGCTGTTTTACCAAAATAAAAACAAAAAGATAAATCACATTAGAACGTACTAGGGGGGAATTACACTTAGTGTATGTGTACAGTTAAAGGCATTCCAAAAGGAATCACAATATATATTTTTCTCATTGTGTAACAAGGGAGCGAGGTCACTATGCATGATTCCATTCTAATTGCAAAAACAGTCTGACCTAAGCCCCACACAACTGCATATTCCCATGTTTAACATAATTCAACTTTCAGAAGATCTTTAACCAGTCTAATGAATTAAAGCCACACTATGTTAACACTGCCTTCCATTTCACATCTGAGACAACCAGAGAAACATTCAATACTCATGCACAACCCTGTATAGCACTTCCATCTCTGAGCAAGAGCAATACAAACTATTTTATTATACAGCACTATAAGCATTTCATAATTTAACCCAGATTAAAGCAAATTTGCATAATAAGTATGGCCGGCACAATACCAGTATTACGATACTCGTTAGTATCGTGGCAAGGAAACAAAACACAAAGTGGATTTAACTATTTCGGAAAACAGCCCCATGTATGTTGGAAACATACAATCAGTGGCCAGTTTATTAGGTACACCAACCCGTTCACAAATGGTTTGCTCCTACAGACAGCGAGTCGCGTGGCCGTGGCTTGCTATATAAATCAGGCAGACAGGCTTCGAGGCATTCAGTTAGTGTTCGATTGAACGTTAGAATGGGCATAACAAGTAACCTTAGAGACTTTAAGCATGGTAGGATCGTCGGAGTCATCTTCGGTTAACTGAGAACAGTGCGGGAAAAGAAACATCCAGTCAGGGGCAGGTCTGTGGGCGAAAACAGCTCGTTGATGAGAGGTCGTAGGAGAATGGCAAGAATCGTGCAAGCTACGAGACAGGCCACAAACTGGAAAATAATGGCACTGTACAAGTAGTGTACAGAAAGGCATTTCGGAACGCACAACTCATCGGTCCTTGTCACGGGTGGGATTTTGCAGCCCATCCGGTTTCCACTCCTATCAGCTAAAAACAAGAAGCAGCTCCAGTGGGCACGCGATCACCAACATTGAACAATTGAGGAGTGGAAAAACATTGCCTGGTCCGACAAATCTTGGTTCCTTTTGAATCATGCAGATGGCAAAGTCAAGATCTGGCATTTAGCAACATGAATCTGACTACGTTGATATTCTGCCTCGTGTCAACGGTACAGGCTGGTGGCGGTGGTGTAATGGTGTGGGGATTGGTTTCCCTAGCACACATCAGGTCCATTGATACCAATTGAGTAATGTTTGAATGCCACACCCTGTAGAATCCATGACCCTGAGAATTCAGGCTGTTCTGGAGGTAAAAGGGTTCAGACCCAGTGGGTGAAGGGTGTTCCCTAATAAACTGGCCATTGAGTGTACATTACTACTCATCCAGTATCACATTTATTTATTTTACAAGATATAGCAGACAATATTTTACATACATAAGGTTTTTAAAGGGGCAAAGAGTTTGATCTGCTTCATGTTTACATTTTTGCAATGGAAACAATATTGCGATATTAGTATTGTCCCAGCCCTAATAATAAGATAAGTTTTGTAAAGTGCTGTGTACTGACAATACAATAATATTTAAATGTTTTGTTCCAATAAACATTTACAGCATTTACAACCATTTGGCAGAGAGAGGTGTATGTACTGTACTGTATATACAACCATTTGGTCACTATCATAAGGCAGGAAGCGCCGAATGAATCATCATATCCCTAAACACAACACACCCTTAACAGACTACAGCCAGGGCTTTGTATGCATTGACGCTTTTAATCATTCATGATTTCTCACAAAATGTCCAGGCATCCATCCAGAAGGCCAGAGAGAGGACTTCCCGTGACAGAGAGGCAGGTCTGATACTGAGGGTAACTTCAGTTCCAGTGTGCCCCCTGCTGGAAAAGTCGATTATTCAGTTAGCCACTCCAGGGGCCTCTGGGATGAGGGAGGCAAAGAAGGCTTTGAAGAAGATCCAGGCACTCCAAACGATGGACACCCTGTGTTGAGGCACAGGTACTGCAGCCAGGGGGTGTGGTTCATCAGGTCCAACCTCCGCCTCGGCCCCCTCTTCTCCTGCAGGGACCTCCACCTGAGGGAAGAGAAAAAAACTCTGTTAGCGGGACCACCAGAGTTCAGATATAAAAAACACACTTAAACTATGTTTTTCAACACAGTTAAATTAAACTATATCAGGGGAGTCAAAGAGGGCCAGGATGATACGTACAACTACTATTTTTCCATGGCGAAAATGAAAAATTAGACCACACTCTTTGGTCCTTTGAAAACCTACTATACGGTGCAGTCGGGAAGTATTCAGACCCCTCCACATTTTGTTAAGTTACAACCATATTCTAAAATGGATTAAATTGTTTTCACCCCTCTTATCAATCTACACACAATACCCCATAATGACAAAGCAATTTTTAAAATTATTTTTAAATATCACATTTACATAAAGTATTCAGACCCTTTAGTCGGTACTTGGCAGCGATTGCAGCCTCAAGTCTTCTTGGGTATGACGCTATAAGTTTGGCACGTGTATTTGGGCAGTTTTTCCCCATTCTTCTCTGCTCCGCTCTGGAGCAAGTTTTCATCAAGGATCTCATTCATCTTTCCCTCGATCCTGATTAGTCTCCCAGTCCCTGTCGCTAAAAAACATCCCCACAATATGATGCTGTCAACACCATGTGGCAGGTAGCCTAGTGGTTAGAGCGTTGGACTAGTAACCGGACAAGGCAGTTAACCCACCGTTCCAAGGTTGTCATTGAAAATAAGAATTTGTTCTTAACCGACTTGCCGAGTTAAAGGTAAAAAAAAAAAAAAATGCTTCACTGTACAGATAGTTTCATCCAGATGTGACACTTGGCATTCAGGCCAAAGAGTTCAATCTTGTCTTCATGAGTCCTTTCAGTGCCTTTTACTGCTTCCATCTGGCCACTCTACCATAAATACATGGTTGGTGGAGTACTACGGAGATGGTTGTCCTTCTGGAAGGTTCTTCCATCTCCACAGAGGAACTCTGGAGCTCTGTCAGAGTGACCATCAGGTTCTTGGTCACCTCCCTGACCAAGGCACTTCTCCCACAATTGCTCAGTTTGGCTAGGCAGTCAGCTCTAGGAAGAGTCTTGGTGGTTCCAAACTTGTTCCATTTCAGAATGTTGGAGGCCACTGTGTTCTTAAAACCTTCAATGCTGTAGACATTTTTTGGTACCCTTCTCCAGATCTGTGGCTCGACACTATGCCGTCTCGGAGCTCTACAGACAATTCCTTCGACCTCATGGCTTGGTTTTTGCTCTGACATGCACTGTCAACTGTGGGACCTTATATAGACAGGTGTGTGCATTTCAAAATCGTTTCCAATCAATTGAATTTACCACAGGTGGACTCATAATCAAGTTGTGGAAACATCTCAAAGATGATGATCTACTGACGGAACGCAAGAGGTGGCTATGGAACGCAAGAGGTGGCTAATAATAAACCTCCATCCTATGCTAGCTTGCTACCGATGGCCTGGCTAGCTGTCTAAATCGCCGTGACCCCCAACCAACCTCTCCACTCACCGGACCCTTTTGATCATTCGACTAAGCATGCCTCTCCTTAATGTCAATATGCCTTGTCCATTGTTGTTCTGGTTAGTGTTTATTGGCTTATTTCACTGTAGAGCCTCTAGTCCTGCTCACTATACATTATCCAACCTACTAGTTCCACCACCCACACATGCAATGACATCTTCTGGTTCTAGAGAGAATCTCTCTCTCTTCATCACTCAATACCTAGGTTTACCTCCACTGTATTCACATTCTACCATACCTTTGTCTGTACATTATACCTTGATGCTATTTTATCGCCGCCAGAAACCTCCTTTTACTCTCTGTTCCAGACATTCTAGACGACCAAATTCATATTGCTTTTAGCCGCACCCTTATTCTACTCCTCCTCTGTTCCTCTGGCGATGTAGAGGTGAATCCAGGCCCTGCAGTGCCTAGCTCCACTCCTATTCCCCAGGTGCTCTCTTTTGGCGACTTCTGTAACCGTAATAGCCTTGGTTTCATGCATGTTAACATTAGAAGCCTCCTCCCTAAGTTTGTTCTATTCACTGCTTTAGCACACTCTGCCAACCCGGATGTTCTAGCTGTGTCTGAATCCTGGCTTAGGAAGACCACCAAAAATTCTGACATTTTAATTCCAAACTACAACATTTTCAGTCAGACAAGATAGAACTGCCAAAGGGGGCGGTGTTGCAATCTACTGCAAAGATAGCCTGCAGAGTTCTGTCCTACTATCCAGGTCTGTACCCAAACAATTTGAACTTCTACTTTTAATAATTCACCTCTCTAAAAACAAGTCTCTCACCGTTGCCACCTGCTATAGACCACCCTCTGCCCCCAGCTGTGCTCTGGACACCATATGCGAACTGATTGCCCCCATCTATCTCCAGAGCTCGTGCTGCTAGGCGACCTAAACTGGAACATGCTTAACACCCCAGCCATCCTACAATCTAAACTTGATGCCCTCAATCTCACACAAATTATCAATGAACCTACCAGGTACTTCCCCAAAGCCTTAAACACGGGCACCCTCATAGATATCATCCTAACCAACTTGCCCTCTAAATACACCTCTGCTGTCTTCAACCAAGATCTCAGCGATCACTGCCTCATTGCCTGCATCCGTAATGGGTCAGTGGTCAAACGACCTCCACTCATCACTGTAAAACGCTCCCTGAAACACTTCAGCGAGCAGGCCTTTCTAATTGACCTGGCCGGGGTATCCTGGAAGGATATTAATCTCATCCCGTCAGTAGAGGATGCCTGGATATTTTTTTTAAATGCCTTCCTAACCATCTTAAATAAACATGCCCCATTTAAGAAATTTAGAACCAGGAACCGATATAGCCCTTGGTACTCCCCAGACCTGACTGCCCTTCACCAACACAAAAACATCCTATGGTGTTCTACATTAGCATCGAACAGCCCCAGTGATATGCAGCTGTTCAGGGAAACTAGAAACCATTATACACAGGCAGTTAGAAAAGCCAAGGCTAGCTTTTTCAAGCAGAAATTTGAAGTCCATGGAGAATAAGAACACCTCCTCCCAGCTGCCCACTGCACTGAAGATAGGAAACACTGTCACCACTGATAAGTCCACCATAATTGACCATTTCAATAAGCATTTTTCTACGGCTGGCCATGCTTTCCACCTGGCTACTCCTACCCCGGGCAACAGCACTGCAGCCCCCACAGCAACTCGCCCAAGCCTTCCCCATTTCTCCTTCTCCCAAATCCGTTCAGCTGATGTTCTGTAAGAGCTGCAAAATCTGGACCCCTACAAATCAGCCAGGCTAGACAATCTGGACCCTTTCTTTCTAAAATTATCTGCCGAAATTGTTGCCACCCCTATTACTAGCCTGTTCAACCTCTCTTTCGTGTCGTCTGAGATTCCCAAAGATTGGAAAGCAGCTGCGGTCATCCCCCTCTTCAAAGGGGGGGACACTCTTGACCCAAACTGCTACAGACCTATATCTATCCTCCCATGCCTTTCTAAGGTCTTCGAAAGCCAAGTCAACAAACAGATTACCGACCATTTAGAATCTCACCATACCTTCTCTGGTATGCAATCTGGGTTCAGAGCTGGTCATGGGTGCACCTCAGCCACGCTCAAGGTCCTAAACGATGTCTTAACCGCCATTGATAAGAAACATTACTGTGCAGTCTTATTCATTGATCTGGCCAAGGCTTTCGACTCTGTCAATCACCACATCCTCATCGGCAGACTCGACAGCCTTGGTTTCTCAAATGATTGCCTCGCCTGGTTCACCAACTACTTCTCCGATAGAGTTCAGTGTGTCAAATCGGAAGGTCTGCTGTCCGGACCTCTGGTAGTCTCTATGGGGGTGCCACAGGGTTCAATTCTTGGACCGACTCTCTTCTTCTTCTGTATACATCAATGAGGTCGCTCTTGCTGCTGGTGAGTCTCTGATCCACCTCTACGTAGACGACACCATTCTGTATACTTCTGGCCCTTCTTTGGACACTGTGTTAACAAGCCTCCAGGCAAGCTTCAATGCCATACAACTCTACTTCCGTGGCCTCCAATTGCTCTTAAATACAAGTAAAACTAAATGCATGCTCTTCAACCGATCGCTACCTGCACCTACCCGCCTGTCCAACATCACTACTCTGGACGGCTCTGACTTAGAATACGTGGACAACTACAAACTGTAAACTCTCCTTCCAGACCAATATCAAACATCTCCAATCCAAAGTAAATCTAGAATTGGCTTCCTATTTCGCTACAAAGCATCCTTCACTCATGCTGCCAAACATACCCTTGTAAAACTGACCATCCTACCAATCCTCGACTTTGGCGATGTCATTTACAAAATAGCCTCCAATACCCTACTCAACAAATTGGATGCAGTCTATCACAGCCACTCACCGTCTAGGAGGTCCCAATAACAACAGTGGAGAAGATGGAGCGAACCATTACCTCATACGTGAAGAAATGGCTGGGTGTCCCACGATGCCTGAGTAACATCGGCCTCTATGGCAAAGGGGTCCTTGAGACTTCAGATGACATTGAAGGACTCCAAAGACCAGACCATTAGCAAGGCTTGCACCTCTCCTACAAACTGGATGGAAATGGACATCATCCAAGGCTGTGCAGCAAGCAACATCAGCCCTGAGACACCAAGACGTTGTGGGGAATATCCAGCATGGAAGAGGAGGCTTTGGCCTGGCAGCAAGCAAACCAACGTTCCATAAGGAAACAACATCTGAACGCAGGAAGCTGGTGGTCGAGGAGGTGCGCAGACAGGAGGAGACTGCAAGAAGTGCAAAGGCTGTCTCTCTTGCTAAACAAGGGCAATGGACGCGGTGGGAAGGCCTGGAGAGGAGAAAGATCAACTGGAGTGAGCTTTGGCAAATGGAGGCAAGCAACATCAGCTTCATCATAAGAGCTGTTTATGATGTGCTTCCAACACCAAAAAATCTACATCAATGGTATGGCGAGGACTCGACCTGCCCCCTCTGCCCAGCTCCAGCGACTCTCAGGCATATAATGACAGGTTGCAAGACCAGCCTCTCACAAGGCCGCTACACCTGGAGGCACAATCAGGTCCTCAAGAGCCTGGCTGCAGCACTTGAGACCAAGAGGAGTGCAACCAATTCATTACCTCCAAAAACAAGCAATCCCATCAAAACAACAACATTCATCCGGGAGGGACAGAAAAGGCCCAAGTATCCTCCTACAAAGCCAGAAACTGGACACCTAGCCATGGCCCGGGACTGGAAGATGCTTGTCGATATTGCAAAGCAACTCATTTTTCCACCTGAGATTGCTTCTACCAACCTTAGGCCAGACATGGGAGTCTGGTCCCCTTCACGAAAGGCTGTGTACATCATAGAGCTCACAGTCCCGTGGGAAAACTCTGTTGAAGAGGCCTACAAGCGTAAGAAACTGCGTTACACAGAGTTGGCAGCAGACGCAACTCAGCGTGGCTGGAATGCAAAGGTCTGGCCAGTTGAAGTGGGATGCAGAGGATTCGTGGCTTCTTCCATCATCAGGTTGCTGAAAGAACTTGGAATCCATGGACAGGCTCTGCGGCAGACCGTCAAAGCAGTTTCTCAAGCAGCTGAAAGAGGCAGCCAGTGGATCTGGATCAAACGGAAGGACCCTTGCTGGGCTATAACTTCATGACCCCCCACGCCCACCTGAGAACATTTAACTAATTCAGATGCCCAGCCTCCAACTTGAGGAGGGCATATGAGGTATGCGGTCAGCAGTATGGCTGGCTCAGGGAAGAGGACGCCCCTGCCTTGCATAGTCCCGTGGGACATCTTAATTGGGCATGGGACACAAGCTAAGGCTTGATCACCCTTTTGCTGGCCACCTTTGATGAGGGTGTTTAGTGATTAAAGGCCGAAACACCCACTGATTCAAAGGCACACTACTGAGGATGTGTCCCAAAATTGACATCTTACCCCAGTTTAAGAAATAAACCTCCCATGCCACTCTGTCAACATCACGGCAAATCTCATGTGAGTGCATTCCATCTATTGGCACAATGGACAGTTTTTAACATCTCGTCCCGGGTTTTATGATTCTTTCTCAACAAATTGGATGCAGTCTATCACAGTGCAATCCGTTTTGTCACCAAAGCCCCATATACTACCCACCATTGCGACCTGTACGCTTTCATTGGCTGGCCCTCGCTTCATACTCGTCGCCAAACCCACTGGCTCCATGTCATCTACAAGACCCTGCTAGGTAAAGTCCCTCCTTATCTCGGCTCGCTGGTCACCTTAGCAGCACCCATCTGTAGCACGCGCTCCAGCAGGTATATCTCACTGGTCACCCCCAAAACCAATTCTTTCTTTGGCCGCCTCTCCTTCCAGTTCTCTGCTGCCATTGACTGGAACTAACTACAAAAATCTCTGAAACTGGAAACACTTATCTCCCTCACTAGCTTTAAGCACCAATTGTCAGAGCAGCTCACAGATTACTGCACCTGTACATAGCCCACCTATAATTTAGCCCAAACAACTACCTCTTTCCCTACTGTATTTATTTATTTATTTTGCTCCTTTGCACCCCATTATTTTTATTTCTACTTTGCACATTCTTCCACTGCAAATCTACCATTCCAGTGTTTTACTTGCTATATTGTATTTACTTTGCCACCATGGCCTTTTGTCTTTACCTCCCTTATCTCACCTCATTTGCTCACATCGTATATAGACGTGTTTATACTGTATTATTGACTGTATGTTTGTTTTACTCCATGTGTAACTCTGTGTCGTTGTATGTGTCAAACTGCTTTGCTTTATCTTGGCCAGGTCGCAATTGTAATTGAGAACTTGTTCTCAACTTGCCTACCAGGTTAAATAAAGGTGAAATATTTTTTTTATTTTTTAAGATCAATGGAAACAGGATGCACCTGAACTTAATTTCGAGTCTCATAGCAAAGGGTCTGAATACTTATGTAAGTAAGGTATTTCTGTTTTTAAAAACCTGTTTTCACTTCGTCATTATGTGGTATTGTGTGTAGATCGATAACATTTTTTAAATACATTTTAGAATAAGGATGTAATGTAACAAAATGTGGAAAAATTGAAGGGGTCTGAATACTTTCCGAATGCACTGTATGTAACATATTGTGTGCTATAGCTTGGAAAACCAATAAATGTGACTGGATGACAACATAATAATGTTTGTTTCCAAAATTAGGGCTGTTTTTCTAAAGAAGTTAAATCCGATTGTTTCCTGGGACACAAACTAAATATACTTCAAAATGACTAAAACCAAATCTAAACTGTGTACAAATTACAATGGACCAACATTTATACAGTTCTTGACTGTGTCCAGCTTGCTAATAATCCACAAGATTAAAGCTAGACAGTCAGGGAGTTTTGAAAATTAAAAAAACAACGGATATAGGACTATCTTTTGCTAATTCTGACAGCTAGGAAGTATAACCAATTTTCAGTGCACCCCTCTGGACCACGTTGAAGAACGAATACGACCCCTGGGACAAAATTAGTTTGACAGCCCTGTCTACATGCAGTATGATGAATGTTACTACATAAGGCAGTACATGCCTTGTAATGAAGTCATATCTGTTTTCCACCCCTAGAGATCCAGCCCCTGAGGAAATGTGTCTTACCGGTGGCACTGGGTTCCTGTCCTGGTTCTGGATGACCTCAGGGACCTGGTTGTTTGGACCTCTGACCAGGGGCCTTTGTCTGAAGGGGAACCAGCCTGCTGTGTGCCTGAGAGGAAGACAAACTGGGATTAATAAAGTAGATTAATTTGCATTTCCAGTTAAGACCAGGTGGTGCAAACAAAGAGGAAGTACAGACTGACTGACATGTTAATAATGGTCACTCTATTTACAATCCTACAACCAGGCCAACTCCCCTTCCAACACACTGAGACTAGTCCAATCATTAGCGTAGGCGGTGGAGTAATAGCGGCTAAACCTTGTTACACGTAAAGATAAGGCTTAGGTCCCATTCTGCCATGTCTGTCCAGATTAGTTGATCAGGGAGGGAGTAGTGCCCTTGATCCGACGCCCATATCTACAGTGCCTTGCGAAAGTATTCGGCCCCCTTGAACTTTGCGACCTTTTGACACATTTCAGGCTTCAAACATAAAGATATAAAACTATTTTTTTGTGAAGAATCAACAACAAGTGGGACACAATCATGAAGTGGAACGACATTTATTGGATATTTCAAACTTTTTTAACAAATCAAAAACTGAAAAATTGGGCGTGCAAAATTATTCAGCCCCCTTAAGTTAATACTTTGTAGCGCCACCTTTTGCTGCGATTACAGCTGTAAGTCGCTTGGGGTATGTCTCTATCAGTTTTGCACATCGAGAGACTGAAATGTTTTCCCATTCCTCCTTGCAAAACAGCTCGAGCTCAGTGAGGTTGGATGGAGAGCATTTGTGAACAGCAGTTTTCAGTTCTTTCCACAGATTCTCGATTGGATTCAGGCCTGGACTTTGACTTGGCCATTCTAACACCTGGATATGTTTATTTTTGAACCATTCCATTGTAGATTTTGCTTTATGTTTTGGATCATTGTCTTGTTGGAAGACAAATCTCCATCCCAGTCTCAGGTCTTTTACAGATTCCATCAGGTTTTCTTCCAGAATGGTCCTGTATTTGGCTCCATCCATCTTCCCATCAATTTTAACCATCTTCCCTGTCCCTGCTGAAGAAAAGCAGGCCCAAACCATGATGCTGCCACCACCATGTTTGACAGTGGGGATGGTGTGTTCAGGGTGATGAGCTGTGTTGCTTTTACGCCAAACATAACGTTTTGCATTGTTGCCAAAAAGTTCAATTTTGGTTTCATCTGACCAGAGCACCTTCTTCCACATGTTTGGTGTGTCTCCCAGGTGGCTTGTGGCAAACTTTAAACTACACTTTTTATGGATATCTTTAAGAAATGGCTTTCTTCTTGCCACTCTTCCATAAAAGCCAGATTTGTGCAATATACGACTGATTGTTGTCCTATGGACAGAGTCTCCCACCTCAGCTGTAGATCTCTGCAGTTCATCCAGAGTGATCATGGGCCTCTTGGCTTCATCTCTGATCAGTCTTCTCCTTGTATGAGCTGAAAGTTTAGAGGGACGGCCAGGTCATGGTAGATTTGCAGTGGTCTGATACTCCTTCCATTTCAATATTATCGCTTGCACAGTGCTCCTTGGGATGTTTAAAGCTTGGGAAATCTTTTTGTATCCAAATCTGGCATTAAACTTCTTCACAACAGTATCTCGGACCTGCCTGGTGTGTTCCTTGTTCTTCATGATGCTCTCTGCCCTTTTAACGGACCTCTGAGTCTATCACAGTGCAGGTGCATTTATACGGAGACTTGATTACACACAGGTGGATTGTATTTGTCATCATTAGTCATTTAGGTCAACATTGGATCATTCAGAGATCCTCACTGAACTTCTGGAGAGAATTTGCTGCACTGAAAGTAAAGGGGCTGAATAATTTTGCACGCCCAATTTTTCAGTTTTTTATTTGTTAAAAAAGTTTGAAATATCCAATAAATGTCGTTCCACTTCATGACTGTGTCCCACTTGTTGTTGATTCTTCACAAAAAAATACAGTTTTATATCTCTATGTTTGAAGCCTGAAATGTGGCAAAAGGACGCAAAGTTCAAGGGGGCCGAATACTTTCGCAAGGCACTGTATAGTAACTGTAGCAGAGATGAGGCCTGCTGTACCAGGCAGCTCTCAGCAGCACATAGAGAAACACTCAACCAGCACTACATATCCTCACATTCGACTGGAATATGGGAGGACATTCAGGACACTGCGGTCACAACGACTTCACCGACTGTGTTCGTGTATGTCGAGGCCATGCCTTTCTCACTCTCCCTCAACATCTCTCAACCACTCTCAAACACACACAGCTTTGTCTCCACTCATACTTTTGGAATGTGTGGTTTGGATGAGAGAGCTGATTCCAGAGCCTGAGGGAGTTGCACAATGGACAGAGTGTGTGACTGCAACACATTGAGCTAAAGACATCTCTTCTTTGCTGATAAGCACAACATATGGCCCTCATTCTCTCAGGACTACTGCACGGGTGCCTTCATCTGCCCATCACCCACGGCTAATGCCAGCCTCACCATTAGCAGACAGGCTATACACAGAGCCATGTATTCAGAGAGTTGGGCCATTGAGGTTTCTGCATTATGATGCATTTAGATGACTCTATAGCATACTATGGCAGCCATGTTAGCTCCCCATTAACATTACATTGGGAATAATGTCTAGAATGAGCATTACGACACTTGAAAACATTATTGTCAGCCATGTTAGTGCCGATTAACATAACATGGAGAATATGAACAATATTCAAATTTCTAAAAGTTGGCCAAACTCTCTAAATACATGGCTCTGGCTACAAAATACCCATAAAACCTAGAGGTCAAACTGGGAAATGGTTCCAATTGTTTTTCCACCATTAATTTTCCATTGGGCATTTTAGAAACACTTCAAATAAGTGTTATTTTTTGTCTAGGCTTACCCTGGTGTGACGTTTTGATAACCATGTAAATCTCTGTAGGACAAGGTGACTTTTATCAATATATTTGGCTGTATTTACACACAAAAAAATTCACGCTAATTAGCTGCTAATATGGCTATCATTTAAAAAAAAGACAAAGCCAGGATGGTCTGTCCAAGAGATATTTACATGGTTATAAAAATGTCACGCCATCGTAAGCCAACACAAAACACAGACCTTTTTTTAAGTGTTAATAATATCCTCTATTAATGGTGGACATAGTACACAGCAACATACCCTGTTTTACAACAAACAAACACAGTCAACTCACAGGTACATAAGGAGCAGGCTGCTCATGACAAGGGCGAAACGGCTCAGGCTGGAGTAGAAGTAGACAATACTGAGAAACACTCCCAGACGGGCAGCTGTGTACACCCAGTCTAGCCAATCACGATCCATTTCCTCCTCATCCTCCATCACAGGCCCGCCTTGGGCATTCATCCGCAGGTTCTGATTGGCTGCTCCCGGGTTGATAAAGGCGCCGTCCTGCGCATTCTGATTGGCTGGCAGGTTGTCAATGGGGGCCTGATTGGGCAGGGGTGCTGGGACAGCGGCTTGGTGGGGAGCAGCAGGCAGGGATGGGCCTGCGGCTGGGGCAAAGGGGGCAGAAGCTGCTGCTGCATAGGCTGCATGGCTATGGGACAAAAGACAGACAGGGTTTCTCAATATGCATACTACCGTGCTCCACACTCTCATTCTCAGACTACATTCTCCCTGAGTACGTTCTTGTGAGGACGAGAGTGTGGTGAATGCATAAAACATTAGAGAAGCACTCACACTCCCCCCTACTGTATGACCTCACACTACGCAGGGTAGCCTAGTGGTTAGAGAGTTGGACTAGTAACCGAAAGGTTGCAAGTTCAAATCCCCGAGCTGACAAGGTACAAATCTGTCGTTCTGCCCCTGAACAGGCAGTTAACCCACTGTTCCTAGGCTGTCATTGAAAATAAGAATTAGTTCTTAACTGACTTGCCTAGTTAAGGTCATATTAAATTTTAAAAAGGTTTTAATTCACTGAACCTTCTTCCAGCCAGGTCAATGACAACAATAGACTAAACAAGATAAACACAAAGCAAATGTTTTACTTCATAATTATCAGCTAACGTTAGATATGTGAATCATAATAATCTAGCTAGCCTGCTAGTTAAACAGGCAAGAATTACTTAAAACTAATGTTATGCAGGGTAGATGTGCATTTTTAGTGGGTAGCTACCAATTATTCATGGCTAGCTAGCCAGTTAGCTACACATTTAGTGAACCGTTTCCTGCCAGGACAATGGCAATAGAGACTAAACAAGATATACACAAAGCACACTTTTTACATCATAACTATCTGCTAGCTGTGTGAATCGTAATAATGTAGCTAACCAGATAGTTTAACAAGCAAAAATGACCTAAAACGAATATTATACAAGGTCAATTCTTCGGGGTAGCAAACAAAAATTATTTGTGGTTATCTGGCTAACTAGCTAACAGTCGTAGCTAGCCAGTTAGCCCAATTTACTTATCATGGGCGTGCGATCTACGGTACTTCGGCATGTAAACATTCCAAAATTAACACAGCATGTATTTATTAACGTATCATGATAAAATATTGTACTCGGGCAACATATTACATGTTAATAGGCAGCATTAGTATTTTATCTCGCTTCAGCTCAAAAAATGTCCGGCATTGACTTTTATTTTTTTAAGCATAATCTTTTACGTGGTTACATCATATTTCTTTCCTTACTTTCCATAGAAGCTTGCATCGATGCATGCTTCAAAATATGTATAAATGGAATACGCATTCAAGAAGTGCCCTCCGTTCTCCGATTCGAATACTTTGATTTGAACTCATACTCCGAGCCTCCCGTGCTCCAATTTGCATGCTCGGAGCCCTGTACTAAGTATTTTGAGAAACACCCACAGTAAGCCAGGAGTGTCAAACTAATTTTGCACCGCATTTGTTTTTGATCACTTAGCAAGTTGGACAGAGTGAAGAGACTATGAATGATTTGATCCAGGATTTCGCTAGGATTTTTTAAAATTTGTGGGCAAAAATGCTTGATCTTGCAGCTGTAAATCTAACATTTTGCTTGGCAATATGCAGTGATTTTGCCCGATTTGTCGCAAAATTGTCCTGACGAGGAAAAAAATTTGCTCGATGTGTGGCTTGATTGAACCATATTATGCAGTAAATGTGCAGTGATTGGTTGAAATTGCGAGCCCTCTTTTTGTACTGCAGTTATGGTTCAGTTTTATGCAATAATATTGCTACGATTTGACTGTTTAATGAGCAAATAGTGCAGTAATTGTTCAAATTCACAACAACTGCATAATATGCAGGGAATTGTTAATTTTTAAAAATTGCGATCGTAGAGGGACTGCTAAATGTAGGTCCATTATCATTTCTCCACAGTTGGTTTTAGTCATTTCAATGTTAATTGAGATATATATCTCTCCCTATAGCATCTGGCCCTGCGGGCTTACACCCCTGGTCTAAGCCAAACATACTTTATAAAGTATTTTCCCTGCTTAATATTATGCTATGGCAAGACAGTAGGAAGTCATAACTAAATGTGATAAAATGCTTGGCATTGAATACTTACTACTGCATGTAATATTGGCGAGCATACATGTGCTGCAGCCAGAGCAGCTGTTGAGGGCTGTAGAGGGAGTAGGTGGGGAAGGTTGGGTTGGTTATCTCTGCTGTCCCTGGCCTAGAGACACACAGGATAATAGCAGTGTGAATTGCATGTCATGTCAGATTGAAGGATAGACCAATGTATTACATCTCTCCCAGCAATATAACTTTTCATAAAGCAACACAAGTAATAGAGCTATACTTAGATCCAAACTGGCTCTCTAGCAGATTAGTAAGAATGTCTCACCCCATGTACAAGAATGGCCTTTTCCCCTTTATTCAGATTACAAACGCTCACTTTTGGTTATTTGAAAACAATCTCCAAAATATAGTTATTTTTTAAACAAGCCATAGAAAGTTGGTTGCAATTTCAGTTTACTCCACCAGAAACGACATAACAAATAATACAACACATATTGTGGTTAAACTCAAATATACTAATAGATTTTTTTTTTAAATGATCATTTTTTTCGATAAAATGTATGTCACACATGCAGCTAACACAAATATATGGAAATAGCTGCTCTATCCAAAATTACAACCAACTAATTGCAGCACTACCGCAAAAATGGAAGAGGCAAAGGGGAGGGTAGTATAACTTTTTCATTACATTTCATTATAGCACAACTGTTTGATTTGTCTAATCTTAGCAATTTCTTCTTAGCTAGCTACATAGCCGTCTTTGTATCAAAGATAATTGCGTAATTATCGTATTTCGCCGTCCTAACGTAGTCTTCACTGCTCTGCCCAGCAGCTAGCCAGCTAGCTAACGTCCACCGATTAGCTGCACTGTAGAAACTATTACACTCAACTGAACGACTTGATTAGTGTAGTGTTAGCTAGCTACATAGCCGTCTTTGCTGTCTTCGTATCCAAGATAATTGTGTAGTTTAGAGTGTGTAGTCTTAGAGTGATTATCTTAATTTACCGAGGTTAGCTAGCCAGCTATTTGTCGACCTTACGTAGGAGACTCTGCTAGCTACCCAACAGCTAGCCAACGTCTTCTGAATAGAAACTCAACAACCCGGTCGCATTCACAGGTAGTATCACATTTTCATTTCATTTCATTACAGTACAACGGTTTGATTTGTTTGATCGTAGCTACATAGCTAGCTACATAGCCGTCTTTGTATCAAAGATAATTGTGTAGTCTAGAGCGATTTTCTAGGTTAGCTAGCCAGCTATTGTCGTTCTTTTAACGCAACGTAACGTAATCAACACTGCTAGCTAGCCAGCTAGCCCCCGAATAGCAGCACTGACTTGATTAGTGTAGTGTCAACAACGCAGCCACTGCCTGCTAGCCTACTTCAGCAGTACTGTATCATTTTAATAATTTTAGTCAATAAGATTCTTGCTACGTAAGCTTAACTTTCTGAACATTCGAGACGTGTAGTCCACTTGTCATTCCAATCTCCTTTGCATTAGCGTAGCCTCTTCTGTAGCCTGTCAACTATGTGTCTGTCTATCCCTGTTCTCTCCTCTCTGCACAGACCATACAAACGCTCCACACCGCGTGGCCGCGGCCACCCTAATCTGGTGGTCCCAGCGCGCACGACCCACGTGGAGTACCAGGTCTCCGGTAGCCTCTGGAACTGCCGATCTGCGGCCAACAAGGCAGAGTTCATCTCAGTCTATGCCTCCCTCCAGTCCCTCGACTTCTTGGCACTGACGGAAACATGGATCACCACAGACAACACTGCTACTCCTACTGCTCTCTCTTCGTCCGCCCACGTGTTCTCGCACACCCCGAGAGCTTCTGGTCAGCGGGGTGGTGGCACCGGGATCCTCATCTCTCCCAAGTGGTCATTCTCTCTTTCTCCCCTTACGCATCTGTCTATTGCCTCCTTTGAATTCCATGCTGTCACAGTTACCAGCCCTTTCAAGCTTAACATCCTTATCATTTATCGCCCTCCAGGTTCCCTCGGAGAGTTCATCAATGAGCTTGATGCCTTGATAAGCTCCTTTCCTGAGGACGGCTCACCTCTCACAGTTCTGGGCGACTTTAACCTCCCCACGTCTACCTTTGACTCATTCCTCTCTGCCTCCTTCTTTCCACTCCTCTCCTCTTTTGACCTCACCCTCTCACCTTCCCCCCCTACTCACAAGGCAGGCAATACGCTCGACCTCATCTTTACTAGATGCTGTTCTTCCACTAACCTCATTGCAACTCCCCTCCAAGTCTCCGACCACTACCTTGTATCCTTTTCCCTCTCGCTCTCATCCAACACCTCCCACACTGCCCCTACTCGGATGGTATCGCGCCGTCCCAACCTTCGCTCTCTCTCCCCGCTACTCTCTCCTCTTCCATCCTATCATCTCTTCCTTCTGCTCAAACCTTCTCCAACCTATCTCCTGATTCTGCCTCCTCAACCCTCCTCTCCTCCCTCTCTGCATCCTTTGACTCTCTATGTCCCCTATCCTCCAGGCCGGCTCGGTCCTCCCCTCCCGCTCCGTGGCTCGATGACTCATTGCGAGCTCACAGAACAGGGCTCCGGGCAGCCGAGCGGAAATGGAGGAAAACTCGCCTCCCTGCGGACCTGGCATCCTTTCACTCCCTCCTCTCTACATTTTCCTCCTCTGTCTCTGCTGCTAAAGCCACTTTCTACCACTCTAAATTCCAAGCATCTGCCTCTAACCCTAGGAAGCTCTTCGCCACCTTCTCCTCCCTCCTGAATCCCCCCCCCCTCCTCCCTCTCCGCAGATGACTTTGTCAACCATTTTGAAAAGAAGGTCGACGACATCCGATCCTCGTTTGCTAAGTCAAACGACACCGCTGGTTCTGCTCACACTGCCCTACCCTGTGCTCTGACCTCTTTCTCCCCTCTCTCTCCAGATGAAATCTCGCGTCTTGTGACGGCCGGCCGCCCAACAACCTGCCCGCTTGACCCTATCCCCTCCTCTCTTCTCCAGACCATTTCCGGAGACCTTCTCCCTTACCTCACCTCGCTCATCAACTCATTCCTGACCGCTGGCTACGTCCCTTCCGTCTTCAAGAGAGCGAGAGTTGCACCCCTTCTGAAAAAACCTACACTCGATCCCTCCGATGTCAACAACTACAGACCAGTATCCCTTCTTTCTTTTCTCTCCAAAACTCTTGAACGTGCCGTCCTTGGCCAGCTCTCCCGCTATCTCTCTCTGAATGACCTTCTTGACCCAAATCAGTCAGGTTTCAAGACTAGTCATTCAACTGAGACTGCTCTCCTCTGTATCACGGAGACGCTCCGCACTGCTAAAGCTAACTCTCTCTCCTCTGCTCTCATCCTTCTAGACCTATCGGCTGCCTTCGATACTGTGAACCATCAGATCCTCCTCTCCACCCTCTCCGAGTTGGGCATCTCCGGCGCGGCCCACGCTTGGATTGCGTCCTACCTGACAGGTCGCTCCTACCAGGTGGCGTGGCGAGAATCTGTCTCCTCACCACGCGCTCTCACCACTGGTGTCCCCCAGGGCTCTGTTCTAGGCCCTCTCCTATTCTCGCTATACACCAAGTCACTTGGCTCTGTCATAACCTCACATGGTCTCTCCTATCATTGCTATGCAGACGACACACAATTAATCTTCTCCTTTCCCCCTTCTGATGACCAGGTGGCGAATCGCATCTCTGCATGTCTGGCAGACATATCAGTGTGGATGACGGATCACCACCTCAAGCTGAACCTCGGCAAGACGGAGCTGCTCTTCCTCCCAGGGAAGGACTGCCCGTTCCATGATCTCGCCATCACGGTTGACGACTCTATTGTGTCCTCCTCCCAGAGCGCTAAGAACCTTGGCGTGATCCTGGACAACACCCTGTCGTTCTCAACTAACATCAAGGCGGTGGCCCGTTCCTGTAGGTTCATGCTCTACCCTGCCTCACACAGGAAGTGGCGCAGGTCCTAATCCAGGCACTTGTCATCCCCGTCTGGATTACTGCAACTCGCTGTTGGCTGGGCTCCCTGCCTGTGCCATTAAACCCCTACAACTCATCCAGAACGCCGCAGCCCGTCTGGTGTTCAACCTTCCCAAGTTCTCTCACGTCACCCCGCTCCTCCGCTCTCTCCACTGGCTTCCAGTTGAAGCTCGCATCCGCTACAAGACCATGGTGCTTGCCTACGGAGCTGTGAGGGGAACGGCACCTCAGTACCTCCAGGCTCTGATCAGGCCCTACACCCAAACAAGGGCACTGCGTTCATCCACCTCTGGCCTGCTCGCATCCCTACCACTGAGGAAGTACAGCTCCCGCTCAGCCCAGTCAAAACTGTTCGCTGCTCTGGCCCCCCCAATGGTGGAACAAACTCCCTCACGACGCCAGGACAGCGGAGTCAATCACCACCTTCCGGAGACACCTGAAACCCCACCTCTTTAAGGAATACCTAGGATAGGATAAGTAATCCCTCTCACCCCCCCCCCTTTAAGATTTAGATGCACTATTGTAAAGTGACTGTTCCACTGGATGTCATAAGGTGAATGCACCAATTTGTAAGTCGCTCTGGATAAGAGCGTCTGCTAAATGACTTAAATGTAAATGTAATGTAAATGGAGGGGAGAAAAGTAAGGAACTTGTCTGTCGGCTCTGCATTAAAGACCAAAATTGGTTAAAGAAAATTGTGATAAATAAAAATATATACCAGTTTCATTTAAGTACCAAAAAAATTGACAGCTGTGCCATATAGATTGCAAAATCGATTTATTGATGTACCAATTCCATGGCACATGGTTTATGAATTGACACGCAAAATGACGCCGGATTCAAAACATAGAATTTTTCAATTTATATGTATACAAAATTCTTGCAACCAATAGAAAGTTATTGGGGGATACAACCTTCCCATCTCTGCAGATTTTGCTGCGAGGAGGCAGAGTCATTAGATCATTTATCTTGGTACTGTCCATATGTAGCTTGTTTTTGGTCACAGGTCCAGGAATGGCTGAAGAATTGCAACAATTACCTGGAGCTAACCCTGCAGATAGCACTACTGGGTGATTTGAAAAGTCATAGTCAAATCGATCAATAATATAATAATACTTTAAGCAAAAAAATGTATCTTTAATTTACAATCTGTAGAAACTATAAGAATAGAAAGTTTAGAACTTTGGTGAAGCATCACAGCTCAGTTGAAAAATATATGGCAAACAGAAATCCAATTTGGATGGTGTTAAGAGATGCAGTTGAAGTCGGAAGTTTACATACACTTAGGTTGGAGTCATTAAAACTCAACCACTCCACAAATGTCTTGTTAACAAACTATAGTTTTGGCAAGTCAGTTAAGACATCTACTTTGTGCATGACACAAGTAATTTTTCCAACAAATGTTTAAAGATGGATTATTTCACTTATAATTCACTGTATCACAATTCCAATGGGTCAGAAGTTTACATACACTAAGTTGACTGTGCCTTTAAAGTGCTTGGAAAATACCAGAAAATGATGTCATGGCTTTAGAAGCTTCTAGGCTAATTGACATAATTTGAGTCAATTGGAGGTGTACTTGTGGATGTATTTCAAGACCTACCTTCAAACTCAGTGCCACTTTGCTTGACATCATGGGAAAATCAAAAGAAATCAGCCAAGACTTCAGAAACAAAATTGTAGACCTCCACAGGTCTGGTTCATCCTATCCTTGGGTGCGATTTCCTAACGCCTGAAGGTGCCACATTCATCTATACAAACAATAGTACGCAAGTATAAACACCATTGGACCACGCAGCCGTCATACCACTCAGGAAGGAGACGCGTTCTGTCTTCTAGAGATGAACGTACTTTGGTGCGAAGAGTGCAAAACAATCCCAGAACAACAGCAAAGGACCTTGTGAAGATGCTGGAGGAAACAGGTGCAAAAGTATCTATATCCACAGTAAAACGAGTCCTATATCGACATAACCTGAAAGGCTGCTCAGCAAGGAAGAAGCCACTGCTCTGAAATCACCATAAAAAAGCCAGACTAAGGTTTGCAACTACACATGGGGACAAAGATTGTACTTTTTGGAGAAATGTCCCCTGGTCTGATGAAACAAAAATAGAACTGTTTGGCCTTAATGACCATCGTTATGTTTGGAGGAAAAAGGTGGAGGCTTGCAAGCCGAAGAACACCATCCCAACTGTGAAGCACTGGGGTGGCAGCATCATGTTGTGGAGGTGCTTTGCTGCAGGAGGAACTGGTGAACTTAGATGGCATCATGAGGGACAAAAATTATATGGATATATTGAAGCAACATCGCAAGACATCAGTCAGGAAGTTAAAGCTTGGTCGCAAATGGGTCTTCCAAATGGACAATGACCCCAAGCGTACTTCCAAAGTTGTGGCAAAATGGCTTAAGGACAACAAAGTCAAGGTATTGGAGTGGCCATCACAAAGCCCTGACCTCAATCCGATAGAAAATGTGTGGGCAGAACTGAAAAAGCATGTGCGAGAAGGAGGCCTACAAACCTGACTCAGTTACACCAGCTCTGTGAGGAGGAATGGGCCAACATTCACCCAATTTATTGTGGGAAGCTTGTGGAAGACTACCCGAAACGTTTGACCCAAGTTAAACAATTTAAAGGCAATGCTACCAAATACTAATTGAGTGTATATACATTTCTGACCCGCTGGGAATATGACGAAAGAAATAAAAGCTGAAATAAATAATTATCTCTACTATTATTCTGACATTTCACATTCTTAAAATAGTGGTGATCCTAACTGACCTAAGACAGGGAATGTTCACTAGGATTAAATGTCAGGAATTGTGAAAAACTTGAGTTTAAATGCATTTGGCTAAGGTGTATGTAAACCTCAGACTTCAACTATAGATGGGAGGGGTTGAATGGAGCTGAAGGGTGGGACTAATGACAACAAGATAACAAATGTAAAATATACTGTGTCTGTAAAATGTATATAGGTCCAGAACTTTTGAGAAACAGCACAGTTAAAAATATATGGCAAATAGAAATCAAACTGGATGGCCATCAGAAATAGATGGAAGGCCAGGACTAAAAAGGCCAGGACTAAAAACAAACAAAAGTATTGTAAAATAGATTGTCCGTAAAATGTATATATTACATATAAGCCGAAGTGTTGTTGTTTATTAGTTTATAATTTATATGGTACTAATATCACCAGCATTATGCAAAGAATTCACTTGTCTTGTTAACTCACGTTGTAGTGCCAGGCCATGCGGGTGGGGCGGGAGAGGTGGAAGTGTACCTGCGTTGTCTCAGCTCTGGTTCAGTGGGCACAGATGGAGCTGGGGTGGGACCCTCTGGGTTCTGTCTGGTTGGCATGGCAGACGGTTGTGGTTCTGGCTCTCTGACCTGAATAAAACGTGAGACATGGTGTTAACATCACATGTGCGGACATACATACTGTACAAAGTGGCTGCAGTGAATTTTCAGAGAAGCATTATGATCTCCAGAGATTCCTAATGAGAGTAGTTGTACACCTGTCTCCTGCTATCCACTGAGCTGGGACTCCTCTCTCCAGAGGACAGAACAGCCTCAGCTCTGACACCTCCTCAACCACTGACTAGGAGAATAATTTAGACGATTTAGCTGATAGGGCGTTTTGGCTTATCGAATTATCCCTTATCAACCGTGTGAGGTGTCTTTTTCCTAATCTGAATGTCTGGCTTTGACTGTCCGTTGTCAGCTCCAGGAGTTCCCAATTATAGCTACTAGATAATATTCATGAGGTGTGTAGGGTTTCTAAAGGAGAACACAAGGGAATCACAGGCACGGCAGAACTAAAAACAAAAAAGTTTCCTGGTTTGGCACAAAATCTAGGGGAGCAACAACTGAAGAATTGTTGACTGATGCTATTTAATGAGTATATTTAAAATAGCTTCACATAGGTCTACATCATAACCTTCACATAGAGTACATGTCACAGTTTGAGATGGGGTTCCATATGGGGTACATTACCTTTGGTCTTGCTCCTAGTGGACCTCTGGGCTGAGTTCTGACTGCACACACCAGGTGCACAGTGGGTGTTAGGTCCGTCTGTGAAGATATACATGATGCAATATCCCATGTGTAACAGTATAATTTTAAACCGTCCCCTCGCCCATACCCGGGCGCGAACCAGGGACCTTCTGCACACAACGACAACAGTCACCCTCGAAGCATCGTTACCCATCGCTCCACAAAAGCCGCGGCCCTTGCAGAGCAAGGGGAACTACTACTTCAAGGTCTCAGAGCAAGTGACGTAACCGATTGAAACGCTATTTAGCGCACACCGCTAACTAAGCTAGCCGTTTTACATCCGTTACACATGCGGCATAAGACACAGTAACATCACATTCATAGAGGGACACTCATTCAACCTTTTGAAGTAAAAAAATGTATAACAAAGAATGGCTATTGAAAAATCTTGAGAAAGGTAGTGAATGCAACATTAAACATGAACTGAGTGATCAAAATCTGACTGACCTGTAGTTCAGAAAATGGGCCTGATCTGTAGTTCAGAAAAGGGGCCTGATCTGTAGTTCAGAAAAGGGGCCTGATCTGTAGTTCAGAAAAGGGGCCTGATCTGTAGTTCAGAAAATCTGACAGGTCTGTAGTTCAGAAAAGGGGACTGGTCTGTAGTTCAGAAAAGGGGACTGGTCTGTAGTTCAGAAAAGGGGACTGGTCTGTAGTTCAGAAAAGGGGACTGGTCTGTAGTTCAGAAAAGGGGACTGGTCTGTAGTTCAGAAAAGGGGACTGGTCTGTAGTTCAGAAAAGGGGACTGCATTCATAACAGTCCTGACACAGAACAATAGTTCTGAGGGGCTTCTATGGGCTTGAACTCCAGGGATGTCAAAGCCCAGCCCAGTTCAGTTTACGGTTTGGCTCTCTGCATTAATCTGAGCTTCTAGCATTGTAATTCATTGACATAATATACACACTGTTCAGCACAGTAGTATAGGTAACCCAGTAATACTAAAAATAACTAGGACCTAGGTTTAGCTATTCTCTGCCTAATTTCAGATATTTGTGTATCCCTGTAGGTAGACTGAATCCCTAGGCACATAATGTTGAATCAATTACTTTTTTTACTGATGATATCAGCAATCTGACCAGATGGCACATAATTCAGTATTTGCTAGAGTTCTGAGAATATGTCTAGTTAATATTTAGGTGAATAGGCACACACACATACCTTTCTGAAAATATCTCTGACATGCAGTTGGTCTGGGAGCAGCTTGCCAGAGTAAATAAGTCTCTGATCACTTTCAGTCTGTGGGGGGAAAGGGGGACAGATGTCAACACAACAGACACTAACAGCAACCACGATTTATACATACACAACTATTTATAGCCTAGCTAGATGTTTGGATTGCATAATTGTTATTGACAGTAGCTAACGTTACTAGTATTACATTATAGCTGGCTAACTTACTGGACCAGTCTAACTTGGCAAAGACTGGCTAGCTTGCTAGTTATGGGGTAGCTGGGTAGATAGCTAGCCAAGTTAGCTAGCTAGCTATCACAATCACTCACCGGGTTGTTTGGGTACACCCTCGATAAATGAGTCTTCAACTCTTTCACTGTCCAGTCCGTGTCAACTCCTTCAATCGTCTGATCTCCGTGGGCTTGATTCGGTGTTTTTATCACAAGAGTGATTGTCTTTTGTCTAACGTTAGGAAAACCACTGTTGTCCATTTTTGTTTTCTTGTGACCTCTCCAACGCGACCTCTTAGTTGTGATATAAATGTAGTAAGTAACTACAGCATCTAATCATCTAGCTAAAATGTCAGATAAACAAAGTAGGAATTAATTTATTCAGTCGACAACTTTTTAGTTGAGATGATGAGGAAGTAAGTAGCTAGCTACACAGCCTGTAGTTCTGGGAAAGGGGATGTTGTTTGGAAACACCCGGTGGCTTGCTGTGATTGGATAACCAAGGCTCGTGATCAGACGTGGAGGCTCCTGCTCCGGGAGCAGTCTGTATTGCACGCGCTTTGCAAAGATTATCATACTGGCTATGAAGTTGCAGTTCAGAAGCTATTCGCAAACTTTTTCTGCACACGACCCCAAATTGACAGTAGAAAATAAAGAGGACCCCACTTGAAAATAAGTATATTCCCTGGTTAACGCCGTGTGTTCACATTCTCTCAGTTTTAGGTCTCGCAGGCTGACCCAACACATGACGTTAAAGCGCATTATATTACCCTAAAATGCCCTTAGTTGTGAAAAAAAGTGGTGGAAAAAGTACCCAATTGTCATACTTGAGTAAAAGTAAGGATACCTTAATAGAAAATGATACAAGTAAAAGTAAAAGTCACCCAGTAAAATATTGCTTGAGGAAAAGTCAAAAAGTATTTGGTTTTAAATATACTTAAATATCAAAAGTAAATGTGATTGCTAAAATATACGTAAGTATCAAAAGTAAAAGTATAAATCATTTAAAATTCCTTAAATTAAGCAAACCAGACTTCACAATTATTGTTTTATTTTTTATTTACTGATAGCCAGTGGCACACTCCAACACTCAGACATAATTTACAAAGTATTTGTGTTCAGTTAGTCTGCCAGATCAGATGCAGTAGGGATGACCAGGGATGTTCTCTTGATAAGTATGTGAATTTGATGATTTTCCTGTCCTGTTAAGCTTTAAAAATGTAACGAGTGCTTTTGGGTGTCAGGGAAAATGTATGGAGTAAAAAGTGCATTATTTTCTTTAGGAATATAGCAGAGTAAAAGTCAAAGTTGTCAAAAATATAAATAGTAAAGTAAAGTGCAGATAACCCAAAAAACTACTTAAGTAGTACTTTAAAGTATTTTTACTTAAGTACTTTGCACCTCTGTGTATTCTATACCCATTTGAAGAAAAAAACAGTTTGTACTTTGTTTGATAAGATTACTGTTTTTCTCAGGGCACTCAAATGGACATTTAAATTTCAAACTGGAATGATCTGGAATGATGATTGTGACATTGGGATGTTTTCAAGGGGGTACACAATACAAGAAGCCTAGTTATCCCATTTACCTTTGTTGCTTACGTTCCAAATTAAATAGGCACAATAAAAATGTATAGACAATTAAAAATACACACTGGTGTTACACTTCAAAACTTCTATCATCAAGCACACGTTTAACAGTCAAGAATGTGTTTTTTTACTACTGCTTAATGATGATAATAACAACAATGCTTCTGGTACTGATGATAATGATGATGACGTTAAATCTAATCACATTTTTCACAGATGGCTAAAGTGTCTAGTAGTGATGATAATGAAACACGTGAAATGCCATAACCAGAGGACTTCTACCAGAGCACATCTAATGCATTATCATTTATAACAATAACAATGTTATTTTCCTTGACCATTGGGTGATTTCATTGAACCTGGTTAAAACAGATATCACTGACAATAGAAGGTGAGCACATTCTCTTGGTTTCCCCGCACCAGTAAGACTGGTGGGCGCAGGTCACGAGACAAAGTCTCCAGCCATGCCATGTACAGAGCACTGGGACATTGCCCTCTCCTTCCCACAGGCATGGTCCTGTCAATGAGAGAACATAGATCCGTTATCACTCTCACCTGTGTTAGCTTTGTCATTGGATGGGGTGGGTTCAAGTCAATGAATGTAATAAAAAAATCTGGTTTGCAAAAACAGAGTACGTACACAAATATAATGGCGGCGTCCCTTGAGTAATCTTGAAGAACTTCATTCAGACGAATCTGTCGAAGGGTCTGGTGCACAAACACACATTTAGAAGGGAATGTAACCAGTCTGTCTGAGAACAGTAAAACTGTCATAACCAAATGTTCCACATCTAGCTATGCTACATTTAAATGTTTGGCAATAGAGTGGTCCTGAACAATGAAACCCAGATAATGGTCACCTTGGGTTTATTTGTCTCTATCTCCTCATCAGACACCATCCAGGGACAGTCCTGATTCAGCTGCTCAGCTGTTACATGTCCATCCTTCTGGGCTGTGTTAATCCTGTAGGGCCCTATCAGATCCTCAAACCTCCTCACACTGTCAGAGAAAGAGGTAGAGGAAAGGGTCTCAACAGAGCATTGCCCTGCACACATTGTGAATGGACGTAGATTAAATTAATAATTGTGAGTGTTGAATCACTGTGCAACTGAACTCGTACGCAGGGATAAGAAAGTACAATTCTGAATAGTACACAATTATACAGTATATAGTGAGTGACAGGGAACCATACTGTTCAGGTTGTGGTCTCGCATTGATATCAGGGAGAACCTCAACATCATGGAAACCAAGGCGAAACTTGCTGATGAGGTCCATGACTCTAAAATTGGACACAAGGACATGGTCACTAGAACTATTCAAATCAAAATCAAAGTTTATTGGTCGCGTACACAGATTTGCTGATGTTATTGCAGGTGCAGCGAAATTCTTATACTCAAAGGAGGATGAAAGGCCAAGAGGAACATCATGTCTCTACCACACACTATGGCCTTAAACATACTACACTCACTCTTTTCTTTGCTCCTCCTTTCGCTGGATGTCTCCGCCCACAAAGACGCGTACCTTGCACCTTGCCCAGCGCTTCTTCCGTGTGAGCAGGTAGGGAAGTAGCAACGTCAGACCTTTAAGAGCACAACAGACTTAACATTTACCTTTCACACATAACATAGACCCCTCTGCCTGATGTGACCATGACACAATTCTATCCTATGTTATCTCTCTGACCTGGGGTACTTGACATGTAACAACATTGTATGATTTATGACCCCACATTATCAATCTGACTATGTTATAAAACCTATTTGATTTGTGGAAGGGCACAATGAAATCCAGAACAACAATCTCACCTCCATCATCGAACAGCCAGTACACATCAATGGTATTTTTCCCCTGCTGGGACTGGAACACAGTAGAAGGCTGAGGCTGAGGCTCAGTCACCATGGCATCAGGGTCCACTATAACCAATACAAAATATCTCTGTCAATACTGTAGAAAAATAGGAATGTCATAGACTACAAACTGTATACTCTAAATATGATCATACATACATGAAAAATTTGCAGGGGGTGCAGGGGGGACACAGGTGTTGACACCCCTCTCTGGGCTTGCCTCAAACCCAGGGTTAACTGCAATAAAAGGAAGCAATGATAAATAAAGGTATATTGTAAAAGAACATGAAATCTTCCTGGTTGTTGGGTTCCTCACCATGTGTTTGTGCCTGCCGAAACACATCCAGACCCTCCCTCATCCGCAGCACACACACTCCATACTGCAGGTCAAACGCATCACTGAAACAAATGCACAAAGACATATTAAACTGCATCCTTACTCTGTCACATCCATTATGAACTCATCTTGCTGATTTGACTGAGTGATTCACTCACTGTAGAATTCCAATGTAGTTGTCAATGCAGGATGGTTTGTCCTTACGCCAGTCCCTTTTGAAGCCCGTCAAGAGGACATTCGGCCTGATCCGACCCAAACCTGCACCCTGGAGTTAGACACAGTATAACACATTCAGTAAATCCTACGGAACCACACGATGAAATGGACCTGATAGATAAGGCTTGGCAGTCGGCCCACCTGGAGCAGCATCTTAACCCCAGTGCGCAGGTCATTAGCCACCACACCGTGATAGAAGGATTTGATCTGCCGTTTGTTCAGCCAGGTAACATGACTGTTGCTACTGGCAGTGTCCAAGGTTGCGGGAGAAGGACCTCCCTGTTGACACAGCAGCAGGGTGACAGAGGGAGTTAGAGGTTAATGACATAGAATATAAAAATAGGCCATGTAAAATCAACAATTGACATTGTGTTCTGTGTGGTTCTGTTGGTAGAGCATGGTGGTGGCAACGCCAACAGTCGTGAGTTTGATTCCTGCTGCGGCCACCCTTACTTAAAAATGTATCCACGCATGACTGTAAATAACTTGGATAAAAGCATCTGATATATTATTAACATATTCATGAAGGTCGAGTCAGGAGTATTTTTTGGTTGCCAGAAGATTGTGATCACTTGCCTGAAAATGTAAAGTAGCTATTTTCACCCACACACAATGGAGGAACCAGAAAGACCAGACTACTGAAATTCTTAGCATTTTGGTTGTTATCAGTAAAAAAAATACTTGACTACTGGGGCAACCTCAGAGCAGGTTCAACTTGCATGACTGCTCAGGTCACTTTCCCTGGGTAATAAGGCAACCCTTAATGAGCCCTGTACAGTGATTCAAGATGATAACTCACAGTGACAACATTCCCACATATCATCAGGCTTAGATTTTTGGTGAAGGTTCCGACAAAGTCGACCAATGCAGGACGACAACTGGGCGGACCAGTGAGGACCAGACACTGAGGTCTGAGAAAGGTAAGAATAAAGGGAATAAGAAAATCAAATACAAAGTGAGAAATGGTTATTCAGTTGGAACAGCAACAAAAGGCTGACATTGTTCTCATTAGGTCCTCAGAGAGAGTTCAGGTCTGACCTGTAATTCTTGATATGATCGTCCACCTGGTTCAGGCTCACACAGTAGGACAATGCCATGTTGTATGACCCAGCTTGTACTGATGATCCCCAGTTTACAGCTAAAAATAAATCAATAACCAATTGAGTTGCTGAATATTCAATGAAAAACAATGCTTGTCAAAAAACTGCTACATATTTTATGGGGGGAATGAATTTGAAACTTTGTATGTGTGTGTTTTCTCACAGGGTCTCTTGTAGAGCACATATCCCAACAGAAAGATGACGATTCCAATAGCGATGAGCGCCGCCCACCAGGTGAGCAGGAACATGATGATCACAGACACCACGGCACCCAGCAGGGACATCCACTTACTGTAGAACCTGAAGGAGGGACGCCAGCCTGCAACACAGTCAATCACACACATTGAATATGACGCAAATATAATTAGGCAATAAGACACTGAATTTGTTTACTTTGCAACAGGTGTTAGGTTAGAACATCAGAGCAGGACTTTTAATGATCATGATACCATGTCCTGGTCATGATACCATGTCCTGGTCATGATACCATGTCCTGGTTGAGATACCATGACCTGGTCATGATACCATGTCCTGGTTGAGATACCATGTCCTGGTCATGATACCATGTCCTGGTCATGATACCATGTCCTGGTCATGATACCATGTCCTGGTTGAGATACTATGTCCTGGTCATGATACCATGTCCGGGTTGAGATACCATGTCCTGGTCATGATACCATGTCCTGGTTGAGATACCATGTCCTGGTTGAGATACCATGTCCTGGTCATGACACCATGTCCTGGTCATGACACCATGTCCTGGTCATAACACCATGTCCTGGTCATGACACCATGTCCTGGTCATAACACCATGTCCTGGTCATGATACCATGTCCTGGTCATATGACACCATGTCCTGGTCATGACACCATGTCCTGGTTGAGATACCATGTCCTGGTTATGATACCATGTCCTGGTCATAACACCATGTCCTGGTCATGACACCATGTCCTGGTCATGACACCATGTCCTGGTCATGACACCATGTCCTGGTCATGACACCATGTCCTGGTCATAACACCATGTCCTGGTCATATGACACCATGTCCTGGTTGAGATACCATGTCCTGGTTATGATACCATGTCCTGGTCATAACACCATGTCCTGGTCATAACACCATGTCCTGGTCATGACACCATGTCCTGGTCATAACACCATGTCCTGGTCATAACACCATGTCCTGGTCATAACACCATGTCCTGGTCATGACACCATGTCCTGGTCATAACACCATGTCCTGGTCATGACACCATGTCCTGGTCATAACACCATGTCCTGGTCATGATACCATGTCCTGGTCATATGACACCATGTCCTGGTTGAGATACCATGTCCTGGTTATGATACCATGTCCTGGTTGAAATACCATGTCCTGGTCATGACACCATGTCCTGGTTGAGCTCCTGACCTGGGGAGTTGGTGATGGAGGCATGGAAGCAGCTGAAGTTGATGAGAGCGTAGGAGCACAGGAAGAAGTTAGAGATGATGGGAGCGATGGTGTTGAGCTCAGCTGAAGGGTGAGAAGACAGTGCAGGGCTGTGTTACTGTAACAACATCTCCTTTTCACTCTGCATCTATCTTGACATGTCTTTACCAATGAGAACGAAGCAGACAGCAATGATATACGCCAGGACGTAGCCTCTGATTGGTTCGTCGTTCTTTCCATTACCCTTCCCAAAGAAACCAATGACTGGATACAGGTTGTCTTTGCAGAGGCACTGTAAGTGAGAATAGAACAAGATAATGCTAATAGAATAACACACTAATGCCTCTTTATTTGTAGTAAACGTTTCCCTAAGATAACCTACCTGGAAGACTTTGGGTGCAGAGACTAGGCAGGCCAGGGCTGAGGAGAGAGTGGCCCCAAATATCCCAGCAGTGATCAGAGGGGCGAACCCTGACACCAAACTCATACTCTGACCACAGAAAGAAGGGGAAGTGAAACAGATACAATGCACCAAGGCCATACTTGTGCATTGAACATTGAAACATGGTAATCAATCATTTGTATTTGGTCACCTGGTACTGGTTGCTGAGGCCATAAGTGCAGGTTTTGTTAGTAATACAGTCAGTGAAGTCCCAGCCGTATTGACAGGCCAGACCCTGGCAGCTATCAGCACTAGACATGGCCAAGGTGTCATTCATAATTCCAGATGCATCTCGTACCAGACAGGCTCCTAAACCAGGATAGAGAGAGACCCATACACAGCACATATTGACAGAAAGGAAGCAGCAATGAAATCATGAGGAGATACTTTGTGCATGTGTACAACTCACCAATAGTTGCTGCTATGATGAGATAAGATAAAGTGGTCCAGAATATAGCCATCAATGTTCCTCTTGGAATAGCTACTGTAGGGTCCTGTATTGTGTAGAAATAAGTGGGGGAAATATATAATGACTAGTCAACAGTCAAACATTTGCTATAATAAGCATCTGAATTAAACATCTCCCTTTCATCCAAAGAGCCCTTCTCTCCTAGAGTGAGGAGAATATAGAGTAGACATTTATAGAGAAATCAGAGTAAGGAACCTGCCTTTAGGTCCCCAGAGATGTTGGCTCCTGCCAGGATCCCTGTGGCTGAGGGGAAGAAGATGGAGAACATGCCAAAGAAGTTGCCTTCAGGCCCACGCCAGCTGGGTACAAAGTTTTCAGCAAATATATCCGCTGAGGGGAAAGAATAGTTAGTGTGTCTATTTTAATGATAGAGGAAAACAAAAATAACTGGAATCTAATATGAGATATGAAATTCACAACACTGTCGAAATGCCATGGAGCTCTGACCTTGGTAACTGAAAAATCCCTTTGCTTGCTTCTGAGGTGTAGCGGGAATAATGGTCCCCACTATGTAATTAGCAAAGGACACCAAGATGACGATGAAAAAGAGAACCTGGGCCTGTATAGTTGGCAAAGAACACAATGCACCACATGATAACATGCCATCTATCCAGAGACACCATAGGCAGAGGCTTACAATAAACAATCATTCCCAAACAAATTAAATACATCTTATAGTAAAACATGTATTTTACAAATTCATAAAAAATGGCCAGGATCAAACAACTGTATTGAGTTCTAACATCAGACCTGGTCTATTGTGACAAGGCATGTACTGTAGTTATTTAGAAATAGTGCCTCCTAGTGGCAATTTGAACAGACCTTGGCCTCCCATTCCATCCCAGCCAATGAGATGGCCAGCAGACATGTGACAGTGATCACTCCAATGATGCGAATATCATTAATGGGGTCCACTATGCTAGCACCACTCTCCTGAGGTGGGAGGTTTGGGAGACAAATTAAAACAAGGGTACAGTTAAAAAGGGAATGCCAACTCAGAGGTTGGCTATAAGTGATGTGGGTATAGGCCTATGAGATAACACACTGACTTGCATCAATGCTTGCACAGTCTCAGCGAAGCCCACAGTGTGCATGGCAACCGCCACAGCATTTGCAAAGGCAAAGATGAGTCCAATGGATCCTCCCAGCTCTGGCCCCAGGCTACGAGAGATTAGGAAGTAGGTTCCACCTGCAAGAGGGACAAAAGAGGATCAGTGTTGTAAATATTTGAATATAAGAAGCCTGTACAGAGCCGGCCCCAAGCATAAGCAACATAAGCAGTTTAGGAACTTTTCTCTTGTTATGTCAGTCACTGACAGTCACTCAATTAGCCATGTCAGCTAACAATTTTTTAGATTGGTAGTTAATCTAGCCAGTTATCTAAACATAGTAATCATGGCTGAATACCAACCGGGCATGCAGGGCACGTGCCCAGGGGCCCTGACCTCCAGGGGTGGTTTGTTAGTCATTCTCACTCAGTTAAAAAAAATCTCCAATCCTTAAGAGGTTTAATAACATGGCAATATGTGAAGAATTACTGGAAAATAGCTTTAAAATGCCAAACATTTCTCTCCGCCTCATGGCAAAATCGGTAGAATTACTTAGGAAGTTTCTCTCCGCCATCAAGAGGGGGGCAACTAAAATGTTTTGCCATGAGGTGGGAGGCCCACCAACCAAATCACTTAGGGCCCCCCAAAAGGCCAGGGCCAGCTTGAACCTGTGTTATTATTGTATTATTTCAGGGATAATGCACCTCCTTTGACCCTTCCGTTGGTGGCGATGGCGGAGGTGGACAGGCCCGTGATGCCAGTGATGCAGGAGGACAGCAGAATGATGACCCAGGTCAAACCTTAGAGGAGGAATATCACATACAATCCAGTAAACCATACAAATACAGTCCCAGAAATACACAATCACCATCAATGCAAAAATGGACACTTTAATGAAATAAAAGCGTTGACACCTATCACTTGACCCACCAATCCCTGCTTGCGCAGTGATCCAGGGCAGCCGCAGGTACAGGATCACCCCCCAGATGTTGAGCATGCAGCGGATCTAGGGGGAATTCACTTCTCCTTAGCATGTTGTCATGACTACCAGTATAATGTAGTATGTATAGTGTTGTATGGAATCTCAGTTGTTTTGTGTCTGTTGTGTCTTACCATGACTCCCTTCACCCATCCAAACCTGGTGGGTTCTGACTGAGGCTCCTCAACATCATCTTCTGAGCTGTCCCCAGGTGCTCTGTCTGTGTTGGTCTCCTCATACAGAGGAGGGGGACAGGAATCCTCCTTAGGGGTGGTGGTGGGGAAATAGGGATGTAACCATACTGTCTATCAGTCTGTACAATTTGCAGTATAAAAAACACTATAGAAGGCCTGACATATTGCAGGTGTGTTGCCCAGAGGCCAAATGTGTCAAACTTACTTCAATGTTGGAGTGAAGCTGAAAGAGGGATGGTCTTGATCGACGCACCCTCCCTAGTGCATTTGTGTTCGCATAGAAGTCATAATTTGGGCCAACATCCAGAGTGTCGTAACCTGTGAGGATCTGTGAGGAGTTCTGAGAAGCCACGCTGGTCCCATCGCCGTAGTGATATCTGCTGCCATCAAAGCCATACTTGGGTCCTTCTTCCCCATTCACAGAGAACTGGCTTCTAAGAGCAGAGAGGCTAATCCCCTCATTTGGTGCTGCTGGTACTTCTTCCATTTGGAGTGGAAGACCAAAGTTTTCATGTAATAGGAAACAAATGGTGGCATGGAGGGCTTTATATGTCTTGAAAAAGGCAGGAAGTGCCTTTGGCCATGTTGAGATAAATGAATGTTCAGTTCACTAAACCTATTTGGAACTCCATGAGAGCAATTTGTATTTATAACTAACCCCCGAGGGCCTGTGAACCTCCTTATTACATAGATTAACTTGTGATCTAAGGCAAGATAACCTTGGCAGAAAGTCACAAAGATAGAAGAGGTAAACCCTTCTCCATAAGGTATTGCCTCTGAGGAGGAACTGTTAACCTTCCTCTTATTCCATATTGATTTAAAGGGGCCTCCCAAGGATGGGAGAAATTGAAAATATTTATATTGAATACATGGAAAGGCAACAAGTTTGGGAGACAGCTCCGTCACCTTAAAAACCTACATTTAAACAATTCCTGTCTTCTCCTTTAGCCAGCCATTCAGTATTAAACCAAACAGTATAACATATAAGTATTCAATTATCTTGATAAAGTTGCCACTAAGGAATAACTTTCAGGTGACCTCATTCTTGCTATGTAAAAGCCATCCCCAAAACAGTCATGCTTGGAATGTTTTGGTGTGTGTTTACCACTTCACTGCCTCAGTTAAAGGATGACCTTGGTATCAGTTGGTCATGTTGTGTAAAACAGCATGGTAAATGACTGTTACAGTCTCAGCTGAGCAACCATGTTGTGCCAGCAGCAGTATGTGTTCCCTTTCATTGAGTTTCCATTAAACCGCTGACCCTGGAGACAATTCTTGGTAAAGAAGCCTTACTTTTCAAAACTGTTGATCCCCCTGACTGCATTTGGGCCAAAATGTAACTTTGTTTTATTACTTACTGTATATCCGGAAAATATAACTTTTTAACAAAGCATTTCCTCCTGGAATACAAATAAATTAGTTTATTTGCCTCCTTGGGGCATAATTGTCCTCCATTATTAAATAAATTAAGTAAAAACTCACAATATCATGAAAAAACGTTTAATCAAATGCTTTTACACGACATTGAATTTAAAATCACAGCAGACATTTCATCAGGTGAACCGTAGGAAGTCTTCCGCTCCTCAAAGCTGCTTGTTGCTTGCCCATTGGCATCTCGTTGGCAGTGGTGCAGTGCCACCCTGGTGTTGTGAAATAGCCGGGTTATAGCAGGTGTGTGGCATCGGCCTGATTCACAACACCAGCTGCAGCACACACACCTGAGTGGATCCACCTTGGCAGACGGTCCATGTCTTTTCCACAGAGCTCCAGACTGATCTTCACCAGAGCAGATGTGGTGCGTAGCAAGGGCATTGTCTGCAGAACTCATGATAAGGGCTGTGAGTGAAGTAAAAAAACTGCATTAAAAGAGCCCGCACAGTCAATTTGGTTTTCTCCATAATGAAGACCCCCTGTGGTGACAATGGAATCAGTTTGAGAGGAAAGGCTTCTCGACAATCTAGCGCAGCCAAGCAGACTCCCATCTGTGTTCTCTTAGGGCATTTCCTTCCCTTCTAACCAACTGCCAATAAGTGTAGCAGTGTCATACATGATAGGGCCCATCACAATGTGCTTTCAATACAGTTCCTTTCACCTACTCAAGAGTAGTATTTCTTCAGCTGCTGATAGTGTAGTCATAAAAAGGGGAGATGTTATCCAAAGAAAAAGACCTTTCTAAGCAGATTGGTATATCATCATCATATATCATCATCAATTCCTTATAACCACCAGCAGGGATACACATTTGTATGTGTGGGTGTGCAGTTTGACCAATTTAGATTACACAGTGGGTGCTGAATTGTCGTTCTAGCAACCACAAAATCGTATTAGCTGCCGGTTTCAGTTTGACATGCTACCTTTATAAAATCAATGTATTCTCCAAGTGACATTTTTATCGACTGCAGAGGTGGATTCAATGTAGAACACACATCTTCTGGTGATGACAAAACTTTTTGCAAGATTTAGTTCTTCCTGGACCACTGGATTATGGCTAGTTCAATATGATTCCCAATTTCCTGTTGCTTCTATGACTATAGGCAGGCCATGTCTGAGGAATAGTTGGAGATCCTGGCAATTAAGCAATTCTTTCTATTTACCAAGAGTCAGATTAACTCATAGGTACCATTTTTATGTCTCAGTGTGCAGTTTTAGCAGAAAGAGTTCACCTGAGTCTGGGAAAGTAGAAAAAAGGGCTTAATTGCCAAAATCTTAAAATATGCATTTTACCATATAATAATATCAAAGGGCACAATTGATTTTAAAATCAATAATTCCAAATGATTCTAACAGTACTTCCTTCAGCTTATCCAGGTATGACTCAAACCACTAATAATTGTATAGATGACCATGATGCATAATAATAAAATAAACAAGCAAACTGAAATACTAAATGCAAATTAATCAAATGAATGCGTAAGAAATTAAATTTAACTGACATTTTATTAAATTTTTAGAAAAAAATACAAATATGGAGCAACAAATAAGGACAAAGAAACATAAAATGGGGACGAAGCAAAACTAAATCTGACAGTTGATGAAAAGGGTGGGTATGGCTGGGGCTTGAAGGTATTTTGGGGTCAGTTCATCAGGACCTCCATCTGCACCAGCCGGGCATTGGTGTCGCCTGCCATGCGGTACGGGATAATCCCAGCAAACGTGATCAGTGCACGGGCTTGGCTGCGCAGCTGCTGTTGACACACAGAAAAGACATCTTAGAGCTGACAGAGAAATCAATCATGTGTCAAAACAGATAAAAACAAGACAGCACAGTACTCATTATTCAATGAAATATCACATAATGGAGCAGAGGCATGTCTTTACTGCCCAGTTCATCACAATGCACAGCCCCCAAAAGTCTTGAGAAAGTTCCTCAGGTTTTATCCCAAGGCCAGTATTGCCCTGAGAAATCACCATCTCCTCACCGAGTCTCTGTCCTCGATGGACCTCTGTGGTCGACCTGGGGTTCCTGCTGCGGCCCCCTTCAGGCGCTTGCACTGCGTGAACAGGATATTCATGGTGGCCAGGAGTACCTCCGACAGATTATGCCTGACCTGGAAGAAGATGCAAATGAGAATAAGACAAGAGACCGTAGGAAAAAAAGGGCAAGAGAAGATTACATGTACACTTTGGAAGTGTTGTGTTGCATACTGACTATAATTATATATACACATGAATATATTATATACACACACAACCGGTCAAAAGTTTTAGAACATCTACTCATTCAACGGTTTTTCTTTGTTTATTTTTTAAACTATTTTCTACATTGTAGAATAATAGTTAAGACATCAAAACTATGAAATAACACAAAATATATTTCGATTTGTTTAACACCTTTTGGTTACTTCAAAGTAACCAAAAAGTGTTAAACAAATCGAAATATATTTTATAGTTGAGATTCTTCAAATAGCCACCTTTGCCTTGATGACAGCACACTCTTGGCATTCGCTCAACCAGCTTAATCTAGGTAGTCACCTAGAATTCATTTCAATTAACAGGTATGCCTTGTTAAAAGTTAATTTGTGGAATTTCTTTCCTTCTTAATGAGTTTGAGCCAATCAGTTGTGTTGTGACAAGGCAGGGGGCTATACAAAAGATAGCCCTATTTGGTAAAAGACCAAGTCCATATTATGACAAGAACAGCTCAAATAAGCAAAGAGAAACGACATTCCATCATTACTTTAAGAAATGAAGGTCAGTCAATACAGAACATTTCAAGAACTTTGAAAGTACAGTCGCAAAAACCATGAAGCACTATGGTGAAACTGGCTCTCATGAGGACTGACACAGGAATGGAAGACCCCAGAGTTACCTCTGCTGCAGTGGATAAGTTCCTTAGAGTTACCAGCCTCAGAAAATGCAGGCCAAATAAATGCTTCACAGAGTTCAAGTAACAGACACATTGCTGCAAAGAAACCACTACTAAAGGACACAAATAATAAGAAGAGACTTGCTTGGGCCAAGAAACACGAGCAATGGACATTAGACCAGCGGAAATCTGTCCTTTGGTCGGATGAGTCCAAATTTGAGATTTCTGATTTCAACCGCCGTGTCTTTGTGAGACGCAGAGGAGGTGAACAGATGATCTCTGCATGTGTGGTTCCCACCGTGAAGCATGGAGGAGGTGTGATGGTGCTTTGCTGGTGACACGGTCTGTGATTTATTTATAATTCAACGCACACTTAACCAGCATGGCTAACACAGCATTCTGTAGCGATACACCATCCAATCTGGTTTGAACACTTAGTGGGACAATCATTTGTTTTTCAACAGGATAATGGCACAGCACACCTCCAGGCTGTGTAAAGGCTATTTGACCAAGAAGGAGAGCGATGGAGTGCTTGCATCAGATGACCTGGCCTCCACAATCACCTGACCTCAAACCAATTGAGATGCTTTGGGGTGAGTTGGACCGTAGAGTGAAGGAAAAGCAGCCAACAAGTGCTCAGCAAATGTGGAAACTCCTTCAAGACAGTTGGAAAAACATTCCAGGTGAAGCTGGTTGAGAGAATGCCAAGCGTGTGCAAAGCTGTCATCAAGGCAACGGGTGGCTACTTTGAAGAATCTAAACTATAAAATATATTTGGATTTGTTTAACTTTTTTGGTTATTACAAGATTCTTCAATGTGTTATTTCATAGTTTTGATATCTTCACCATTATTTTACAATGAAGAAAATAGTAAAACAAAGAAAGAAAAACCCTTGAATGAGTAGGTGTTAACATTTTTTACCAGTAGTGGCGGAAGTGTTGCCAACATTTACGATAGCTCATTTCAATTTACAAAAACAACATCAACAAAATCAAGTCTTTTGAGATTCTAGTCATGAAATCTATGCAGCCTACTCAATCACTTTTATAGCTACTGTTTACAGGCCTCCTGGGCCATATACAGTGTTCCCCGAATTCCTTTCGGACCTTGTAGTCATGGCAGATAGAATATTCTAATTTTTGGTGACTTTAATATTCACATGGACAAGTCCACAGACCCACTCCAAAAGGCTTTCGGAACCATCATCGACTCAGTGGGTTTTGTCCAACATGTCTCCGGACCTACTCACTGCCACAGTCATACTCTGGACCTAGTTTTGTCCCGTGGAATGTTTTTCCTCATAATCTTGGACTAATCGGACCACCATTTTATTACGTTTGCAATTGCAACAAATAATCTGCTCAGACCCCAACCAAGGATCATCAAAAGTCGTGCTATAAATTCTCTGACAACCCAAAGCTTCCTAGATGCCCTTCCAGACTCCCTCTACCTACCCAAGGACATCAGAGTACAAAAATCAGTTAACCACCTAACTGATGAACTCAATTTAACCATGCACAATACCCTAGGAAGCAGCTGCACCCCTAAAAACAAAAAACATTTGTCATAAGAAACTAGCTCCTTGGTATACAGAAAATACCTGAGCTTTGAAGCAAGGTTCCAGACAATTGGAACAGAAATGGAGCTCCACCAAACTGGAAGTCTTCTAACTAGCTTGGAAAGACAGTACCATGCAATATCGAAGAGCCCTCACTGCTGCTCGATCAACCTATTTCTCCAACTTAATTGAGGAAAATAAGAACAATCCAAAATGTATTTTTGATACTGTCGCAAAGCTAACTAACTAAAAAGCATAATTCCCCAAGAGAGGATGGCTTTCACTTCAGCAGTGATAAATTCATGAACCTCTGAGGAAAAGATCAAAAAGATCATTAGAAAGCAAATTAAGAACTCTTTAAATCTGCGTATTCCTCCAAAGCTCAGTTGTCCTGAGTCTGCACAACTCTACTGGGACCTAGGATCAAGGGAGATACTCAAGTGTTTTAGTACTACATCTCTTGACACGATGAAAATAATCATGGCCTCTAAACCTTCAAGCTGCATACTGGACCCTATTCCAACTAAACTACTGAAAGACCGCTTCCTGTGCTTGGCCCTCCTATGTTGAACATAATAAATGGCTCCCTATCCACCGGATGTGTACCAAACTCACTAAAACTGGCAGTAATAAAGCCTCTCTAGAAAAAGCCAAACTTTGACCCAGAAAATATAAAAAACTTTCGGCCTATATCGAATCTCACATACCTCTAAAAAAAAATGAAAAGGCTGTTGCGCAGCAACTCACACCCTTCCTGAAGACAAACAATGTATACGAAACGCTTCAATCTGGTTTTAGACCCCATCATTGCACAGACTGCACTTGTGATGGTGGTAAAATACCTTTTAATGGCCCCAGACCGTGGCTCTGCATCTGTCCTCGTGCTCCTAGACCTTAGTGCTGCTTTTGATACCATCGATCACCACATTCTTTTGGAGAGATTGGAAACTCAAATTGGTCTACACGGACAAGTACTGGCCTAGTTTAGGTCTTATCTATCAGAAAGTTATCAGTTTGGCTCTGTGGGTGGTTTGTCCTCTGACAAATCAATTGTACATTTTGGTGTTCATCAAGGCTACGTTTTAGGACCACTATTGTTTTCACTCTACATTTTACCTCTTGGTGATGTCATTCGGAAACATAATGTTAACTTTCACTGAAAAGCGGATGACACACAGCTGTACATTTTGATGAAACATGGTGAAGCCCCAAAATTGCCCTCCCTGGAAGCCTGTGTTTCAGAAGTGGATGGCGGCAAATGTTCTACTTTTAAACTCGGACAAAACAGAGATGCTTGTTCTAGGTCCTAAGATACAAAGAGATCTTCTGTTGAATCTGACAATCTTGATGGTTGTACATTCGACTCAAATAAAGCTGAAGGACCTCGGCGTTATTCTGGACCCTGATCTCTCTATTGATGAACATATCAAGACTGTTTCAAGGAAAGCGTTTTTCCATCTACGTAACATTGCAAAAATCAGAAACTTTCTGTCCAAAGATTATGCAGAAAAATTAATCCATGATTTTGTCACTTCTAGATTAGACTACTGCAATGCTCTACTTTCCGGCTACCCGGATAAAGCACAAAATAAACTTCAGTTCGTGCTAAACACGGCTGATAGAATCTTGACTAGAACACCCCAAAATTTGATCATATTACTCCAGTGCTAGCCTCTCTATACTGGCTTCCTGTTAAGGCAAGGGTTGATTAAGGTTTTACTGCTAACCTACAAACATTACATGGGCTTGCTCCTACTTATTTTTCCGATTTGGTCCTGCCGTACATACCTACACGTACGCTACGGTTACAAGACTCAGACCTCCTTCCTGTCCCTAGAATTTCTAAGCAAACAGCTGGGGGCAGGGCTTCTCCTGTAGAGCTCAATTTTTATGGAATGCTCTGCCTATCCATGTGAGAGACACAGACTCGATCTCAACCTTTAAGTCTTTATTGAAGACATCTCTTCAGTAGGTCCTATGATTGAGTGTAGTCTGTCCCAGGAGTGTGTGAAGGTGAACGGAGAGGCACTGGAGCAACGAACCGCCCTTGCCGCCTCTGCCTGGCCGGTTCCCCTCTCTCCACTGGGATTCTCTGCGTCTAACCCTATTACAGGGGCTGAGACACTGGCTTACTGGTACTCTTCCATGCCGTCCCTAGGAGGGGTGCGTCACTTGAGTGGGTTGAGTCACTGACGTGATCTTCCTGTCCTGGTTGGCGCCCCCCTTGGGTTGTGCCGTGGTGGAGATCTTTGTGGGCTATACTCGGCCTTGTCTCAGGATGGGCTTTCTCCTGTGGTTGAAGATGTCCCTCTAGTTGTGTAGGGGCTGTGCTTTGGCAAAGTGGGTGGGGTTATATCCTGCCTGGTTGGCCCTGTCCGGCGGTATCGTCGGATGGGGCCACAGTGTCTCCTGATCCCTCCTGTCTCAGCCTCCAGTATTTATGCTGCAGTGGTTTATGTGTCAGGGGGCTAGGGTCAGTCTGTTATATCTGGAGTATTTATCCTGTCTTATCCGGTGTCCTGTGTGAATTTAAGTCTCTCTCTATTTGTCTTTTTCTTTCTTTCGCTCTCTCTCGGAGGACCTGAGCCCTAGGACCATGCCTCAGGACTACCTGGCCTGATGAATCCTTGCTGTCCTCAGTCCACCTGGCCGTGCTGCTGCTCCAAGTTTCAACTGTTCTGCCTGCGGCTATGGAACCCTGACCTGTTCACTGGACGTGCTACCTGTCCCAGACCTGCTGTTTTCAACTGTCTAGAGACAGCAAGAGCGGTAGAGATACTCTGAATGATCGGCTATGAAAAGCCAACTGACATTTAATCCTGAGGTGCTTAAGAAGGGCTTTATAAATACATTTGATTGATTGCTTGTGTATATATATACACAGTACCAGTCAAAAGTTTGGACACACCTACTTATAATATATATATATATATCTCACCTCATCACTGAAATTGCGAAATGCAGCAACCCTTTCCTCCACACTGTCTTGACTCAGAGGGACCAGCTTCAGTCTCTCCATCACCTAACAGAGAGACAAAGAGAGAGTTGGAGGGGAGGAGTTAGGGACAGTTAAAGATTTACCCATTTTAAACGTTATATCGTTTTTGTGCATCTAAACACACAAAAACGATATAACATGGAAAAAGGGTGACTTTCCTTTATCTCCTAGAGTCGGTGCTTCAATCGAAGTTACATACCAAAAAATTCTCATCAAAATCCATCAGTTTAAAACTAGAGATTTTTTTTGCATTGGATACGTCTCATTCCACCACTGTCGAACTTCAGCATCTGCAGTGAAATGTGGCAGAGGTAGAACGAACGGTGTTTGTCAGACCATGAGACACGCCGAAAATCAACCTTTTCAGGAAAACGTTCGTAGGGTCCGAATGGTTTGCCTTAAAAACTATTATGGAAAGGGGAGACTCTCACATTGGCATTCTCCGTTTTGGTCTACAACCCCCACAAGTGTCAAGGGACTCATCTGAAGGTAACCGGTACCGTTTTTAAAAACAAATGGAAGTATGAAGGTAGCTTTGTGCTTACCCCAAAAAAGGGGATAAATATGTATTTAAAAAAAAATATATATATATATATTTTTTAAATATCTTCTAGATTTAGGACAGATACATTTTTTGACTGGCCTTTTTGCCATTTATGAATGTGTATGCAATGTGTTTCTATGGGCTTTAGTTGTGAAGGCCAAAATCAATATTTCATCAAATAAAATATGAAAAATCATATATAATTGTTTTCCATTCAAAAAAGTGGGGCAATAGGGAAATTACAGAAATTTTAAAATAGTTCCAATAAAATTATAAACAATTTACTATAAGATTTTAGAATTTCTTATAACTGTAAAATAAAAATGATCAAACTTTTTCAGACAGTACAAAATTGGAATTATTTCATAACTGCAGAAAGAATTTTCTCTTAAAATGTCCACTAAGAGGCGCAGAGACACCATTCAAATGTGTGCAGACTTCTTACAACTTCAAGTACAAAGTGATTTTGTCCGTCTGTGACCAAGATAAAGTGGTCTTAGTTTAATTATACACAATTATTTAGTATATTTTCATGTTGAGCGCTCTAAATCCGGCTGACAATATACTACTGTTGCATCCACTAAATTATCCTGTTTCATGTGCGCTATTGCAAGCACAGATGTGAGTTTCCCCAGACACAGGAAATTGTTCCTTGTCTGGATGGGCAAGAAAATGTGACACGTCACTCCCTATGTAAATGTGGGGTCTGAAACCTGACATTTCAAGTCAGCTCTGCTGGGAGAGTGGGAGCAGAGAGCAGAGATGGGGATTTCTGGCACTGTAAGACACGGACCCTATGATGTTCACAGAGAGCTTTGTACACCAAAATGTTATTCAGAACCAGTCTCCAAATAGGGGTCTTAACATCTAAGAGGAGAGGAGGCTATCATAAATCTTCTCAATGCCATCTGAATAAACAGCATTGCAAGTCATCAGGCAGGAAGCCCTGGGTGATAAGACTCACATCGTAGGCCCGGTCTATGTTTCCAGCATGGTACTCATCAAAGAAGGTCATGAGGTCCAGCAGCAGGTAGAAGGTGCTGTCTGCAGACTTCTCACCAGCAACACCCTGGGTCCGGTACCTGAGTCAGAAAACAAGACCACACACTAAAGTTAGAACTGGGCTTAAATGGTCCACTTTTGATGAGGTCCACTCGTCTTTTTAACAATTGCTTTCAGTAAGCCTATATGATGCAACATCAAACATGATCTAATTTCAGTGGCAATGCAGAATGTAAATGATGCACAGTAAGTATGTGAGTGAGAGTAGATGGCAAGGATAGTACCGCTCAGCGATGGCAACAGCAGTGTTCTTCAGTCTCTCCTTGTTGGACTGGGCAGCGCTGACTTGGGCGATAACAGGACTCAGCAGCCTGTTCATCAGCTCTAAGACCTTGTCTGGATTCTAAAGATCAGAGGAGAAAAACAGAGGAATGTTCAGGAGACATTTCACTATTTCCTACTCTTCCTCTACCCAGCCTGTAGCTCCACCTTCAGTAAACCCACTAGCACAGCTTGACCGCAACCTTTCCCAGAGCCCTGCTCACCTTGGCCAGCTCATACAGTCTTACTGCTTCCTCAAACAGGCCCTTGTTCTCAGCCTCCAGCGCCACTTTTGTGATAATGGCTCGAGTGTCTCCGGCAAATTTATCAATCACTCCAGGCTGGGGGAGAAGCACAACTCACAATCAGCTCTTTGAACGGCCTGAATAGAAATGTTCTGGGGTTCCATGAGTACAATGGAAAAATCAGCAGGACCACAAATGCTTTCACGAAAGGGATCATATTTAACTGAGTTAAATAATAATTAACAAAATTGAAAATGAAGGCGTGACCATTACCTTTCTGCTGCCATCTTTTTCCAGTCTTCCTAGAAGCATGTCAAACTCTCGACTCTCAATCACCAGCTCACTAACACAGCACATGAACATGTTCTCTCCTTGGTTGTTCTTTTCATTCCTGTGTCCAAAAGGAAGAGAGGATACACATTCACATATTTGATTAACAAACTGAATGATTATATACACATGACATCTTTTAAATAATGATAGAGGTCTGAAAGCTCTCATCAAAATGAACCTGAATAGAAAGAGTAAACCAACCAAAGGCATGTGTGAAAGCCTCTGTATCATTCATGGCCCACTGGGTTATTCATATGCATTGGGATTACATATTTTGATATTACTGCAATTTGAAGTTCCAAACATATTGCTAACCATATATCTGCAAGACAAGAGAGAGCATGAGAAAACAAGGCTTTGATCAGTCATGGAAATAAGTGCTGAAAACAAGTTGGCACCCTATTTAAAAAGAAGAGAGAGAACAAGCTTTAGGATGAAAAATACTGGGAGTTTTGGCGCAGGTACAGCAGAGTAATGCTAGATAAAGCTACCTACAGTGGCAATAAATAAATAATCAAATAGATACTTGGGAGTCAAATAGCAAAAGAATACTGAGATATGCAGCTGTATCGACTCCCCCCATGACTAAGCTTAACGTACCGTAGGAAGTCTACAGCCATGCCTCCAATTCCTATTCACATTCAGTGGACTGGTGGAGAGAAGAGGTTCCCTCACCTGAGAACAGCATCTGTTAGAAGGATGGCCGCAACGTAGCGTAACGTACCGTAGGAAGTAGAAGTACTGTAGAGCCTCCCGGGGGTCTGTGGACTCAAACTTGCGCGTGTAGAGCATGAGTAGCCGGATGAAGTTGAGCCGACGCACCATAGGGGGGTCCCCAGCTTCCTGACTCACTGAAAGGTAGAAAACATTCACTAAGTATCGGCTTCAAAACTACAATGATGTTTACCTAGAAATTAAGCCCCCTTTTTAAAAAGGAATCAAGCTTTGCATCCCTAATGATCAAGACCACATACTTCATGCAACAGTAAGTCAAGTCTCCTTCCAATATCTGCGAACTAAGACATCCTTTGTAGAACATGACTGATTGTCAATGTAGAGAAAAGTCACAGGTAGGTATCCTGACAGGACGTACACAGTTGTGCGCTCTGCCCTGATGACTTGAGCAGCAGCCGTAGCTCGTAGAGAACCAGAGCCACGTGAACTGCATGACTGCGTAGACGCTCCACCCGGAACAGGAAGGCCACAGCAGCCTCAAACTGGGCCGTGAGGAACAGCACCTGGAAGTACAGGAACGGCTGTTGGCTGGCTGAGAAGTGGGACTCTCCTGCAGATTGGAAAGGAACAGAAATAAACTAAATCATTAGGATCACATTCACAACAAGAAAATGGAATATAGAACATGTTAATTCAATATAGATAAAGTCAGCAATTTACTGCCAAAACAACTTAATCACTTTCGTAAATGAGGGATAAAAAGTATATTGAAAGCAGGTATATTAAGCAATTAACATCCCATCATGCTTAGGGTCATGTATAAAAATGCTGAGCAGGCCATTATTTTGGCTACCATTGCTATGCCTCCATGGGATGACAATGCCCCTATCCACAGGGCACGACGGTCATCGAATGGTTTGATGAGGATGAAAAAGATGTAAACCATATGCCATGGCCTTCTCAGTCACCAGATCTCAACCCAATTGAAAGACTCCAGTGCGGTGCTTGAGACAGCGTTTTCCACCACCATCAACAAAACACCAAATTATGGAATTACTCGTGGAAGAATGGTGTCGCATCCCTCCAACAAAGTTCCAGACACTGGTAGAATCCATACCACGGTCCATTGAAGCAGTTCTGGCTCGTGGTGGCCCAATGCCCTCTTATGACACTGTATGTTGGGGTTTCCTTTATTTTGGCAGTCACCTGTAGTTGCTCAGTATTACAAATATTAAAACATTTTCAAACACACTATTCCACATCAACTTGCATTAATCCCTCTCAGTGAAGTTCATGTTCAACTGAATAGGAAGAAAACATGAATACCTCAGCCATTTTGAAAGGCAGCAGGCTTATCTATGAGTCACAGTCACCTTTTAATACACTGTGTTAAAATGAGAGAGATAACAAGCCATGACTCATCCTCCAGTTGGGAGAGCTTTGCCTCCCTCTGGGATAAAACTAAAGAAAAGTTGAACCTCTAAGAGTGAACAATGAAGCACTTCTTTATCCGAACAGATCAGATCCCAGGGAGGACTGAGAAGTGGTGCCATTACACAACTCTACTTTAAAAGTCGAGGCTTGGACGGTATACCGTCTATCGGGGTATTTTGAAATACAGACAATATGATTTTCAATACCACGATGCCCCTGCTTATAACTATCTAAAATGTGCCTCATAATGCATCTCCATCTCAGGGCTCCAGCTACGCAGGTATGGTTTGCTAACTTGATAGCTAAGAGGCTAGCTTGGTTACAGCAGAGACAAACAATCCCCTCCTGGATTAAGATCCCTTCTGCCTAATTTGTTATGTGCGTCAAAATAAATCAAATACATGTTTTAACGTTTGGAAAGAAATAGTGCTCGTATGCACTGCTGGTAATATTGTATACCCCAGTACGGTACAGGAACGGTAATAAAGTACTCAAATCTGAATACCGCCCAAACCTAAGAGTCCTCCAGTCCTAGCCAGTATTCTCTCTTAGAACAGAATTAGTATCCAGGTCTATTTTCACTTCAGTAGTCTGGCTGTCATGTATCCTGCAGTGTTCTGAACTCACCGTAGTCCTCTAGAAGCTGTTTCTGTAGCTGGGCCAATGTCAGTCTATCCTGAGGAGCACTGCTGCCGTCGTCATCGAAGCACACCTGGTTGAGCTGTGGGCAGGGTGGACAGAACAGGTCTACATTAATGTCAGGGAGTATTGACAAGAGGCAAACCTATTGTACCTGATCCTCCCTAACTGGGCGGTAGTGCAGCAGTTAAGAGCGTTGGGCCAGCATTTGAAAGGTCGCTGGTTCGAATTCCAGAGCCAACTAGGTGACAAATCTGTCGAGGTGCCCTTGAGCAAGGCACTTAACTCTAATTGTTCCTTTACGTCACTGCATAAGAGCATCTGCTAAATGACTAAAATGTAAATGGAGTATTGCTGTGTTTAAGGCACTATGTATCATGAACACTGGTAATATTAACATATATGCTACAGACTGGTATTCAGCACCTTAAGCCACAGGTAGTCCTCGGTCTTGTCGGCCACCTCTCCATGGTTGTCTGCGATGTCACACTTCCCGATGAGGCAGTAGACAGCCCTCTTGTAGGGGTCAGCACAGTTCCTCAGCACTCTGCGGTAGTGGAGACGCAGCTTGTTCTCTGTGGCGGGGGCCAGGCTGAGGAGAGGACACAGCATAGGTCAAACAGAGCTTAAGACAGAGAGACAAAGGGTTGGAGAGAGGAGTACTAAGCAGATTAGTTTCTATTCATATGAGAAAAGCAAATCACACTGGTGGTTTGGTGTTCTGAGCCATGGTGTTACAGCACTTCAAGTTGCAGGAGAAAGTGAATCAGAGAACCTAGACCAGATGACTACACACAGTGGAGGTACACAGTATGAGTGAGGTTCCTACCGTCTGTCAGGGCTGTTCATGTACTCCTGGAACCAGGTCTTGAAGTCCCCCAGCTGGTGCTGAGCCCGGTTCACCACCTGCATGGCAGCGCCCAGGTCCCCACAGCGCAGGCAGTAGTAGATCAGAGCCCAGACTGGGTGACCCTCCACCTCACCATCCTGTTATAACACACACGGCTGAGTTTAGCTGTGAGTATCGTTTTTTATTTAACTAGGTAAGTCAGTTAAGAACAAATTAATATTTACAATGACGGCCTATCCCGGCCAAACCCTATCCTAGACGAAGCTGGGCCAATTGTGCGCCACCCTATGGGACTCCCAATCACAGTCGGGTGTGATACAGCCTGGAATCGAACCAGGGTCTGTAGTGACACCTCTAGCACTGAGATGCAGTGCCTTAGACTGCTGCAACACTCGGGAGCCCTACACGGATCTACACTACACTTAGTAAAAACACCATCTTGAATAATACAGTGCTATGTAAGGCTGTGCACAGCGCTGATGTTGTCTCTAGCAGGATGTGCTGCAGTGTGGGGGCAGTACAGTACCTGCATGCCTGGCAGAGGCCCTGGCAGTTTGATGTTGAGGAAGCTGCGCACCAGCTGATAGGTGCCAGGGACTCCTCCGAGCTGGGCCTGGTGCAGGTTCCCAAACACCGTCACCATGGTGTAGTTCTTATAGCTACCGTAGTGGAAACACAAAGAGAAATGTTAGTGGGGGGTGGTTAACTACACAAGTGTAGTTTTATAATACATTAAGGGAGTGTTCATTCTAATTTGATGGTTCTGTCCTCCTCCTCCGACCTGTTCTGCAGGAACTGCAGGGCCTGCGTGACGAAAGCCATCTGCATGTCCAAGGCCGTGCGGCTCTTCAGCGTGTCTTTGGCTGGGACCAGCAGCACGTCTGTCATCTGCTTCACCATTAACCACATGTCCGACACATTCTGGAGACACAAATACATTCATAAAAATGCCATAACTAGCCATTGAAGGGGAAGAAGAACCAACTAACGTCTGCAGATGGGGGGATAATAATGTGGAATGGAGACGTGGATCAGCTGGGACTTACCTTGTCATCCAGGCTGTCTGCCACTGAGGCACAGAGGTCTCCCAGGTTGGGCTGGACATGTCCATTCACTATCTTCTCATTAAAAACGTAGATCTGAGGGACAATAAAAGGAGAGAAAACACTGATGGAGCAGAGGAGACTGATCAGTGCTGACAGACTGAATGGCGACTGTTTCAGCACTAATGCCACCCGATCACCACAATCCAGTCACCCGGGGGGGCTACGATCGCATAGTAATGTGATGGATGACGAAAAATAGAACAAAAAGGACAAAAACATTCAGGAGGTCATCAAAGGAGATCACAAAGACCTGTGGAAGATGACACTGCAGGCGATGTGGCGACACATTATTTTCTCTTTTACCAGCAGACGCTTTCCTCTTTCACCCAGAATGTACAGACTGGAGAAGACGAGACAGACTATCCTACACCTGTGCAGTGGGGCAGAGAAATTACCCAGCATGCCCTGGCTCTTTCAGCGAATCAATTTATCTGATCTGTTGCTGCCTTGCTTAGCATGACCCCATTACTATGAAGTGGACTAGAGTGCAGCTGCATCTTGACTGAGGCTGTGCTTCCATTCAGCTCACAAGGTCAAATAAAATACAATTTTATTGGTCACATACACATAGTGTAGCGAAATGCTTGTGCTTCTAGTTCCGACAGTGCAGTAATATCTAACAAGAAATCTAACAATTCCACAACAACTACTTTATACACACAAAAGTAAGGTCCCAGGGAACTTAGCTCCAGGCTGACTGGATGTATTATAGCCTATTGAAGTCTAAAATCATAACATAGGGAAATATGTAAAATACACAAGAGAGGATGGGTTTTGGTGATTCAAATCTTTGAACACTTGAAATTAGATTAATTGAGGACTGCACTTCCCTTTTGGGCCATTTAGGTATCTCAGGCTAATCGTTCTAAGCGGTATTGCAGCGCAATCAGCGTCAAGCCAAATTACTGACCTGTCGTCCATAGGCCACCTCCACGCTGTCAAGAGCACTCCGTCCAGGAACTCCTGCGTCACTCACAAAGCTGGGCTGCAACACAGACACACAGGGAGATAAATAATGACTACCGTATGTACGTGAATGTAAAAATACAGAAGTGATTTCTGACTAAATAGAAAAAGGTAAAGGAAATGAAAAACCTAAGAAGAGTGAAGAGTGTTCGCTTGGTTGCTCATAATTGTAAAGTCATGACCAATGTAGCGTGAAAGCCATTGTGAACAAAGTTCACGCTTGAATGCAGACACATTCTAAATGCGAGCAAGCACACACACAAACAGTTATCCAGATCGACCTTGCATTCTTCAGAACAAAAAGGGACACACCCATACAATGTATGTTCAACGTAGAGGGTTGTCTAGGTAAGGGATAATCAACGAGGGGCATTGCGTTCTATGGAAAGCACGAACGACATGGAAGGTGTGTGAGTGGAACTGACTTTCCACGGAGTTGCATTATTTTCCAGAGAACCCCGAGTTGAGTTGCCAACTAAAATGTGTTCATTTGCCAGTGGAAATGTGTTCATTTGCCAGTGGAAATGTGTTCATTTGCCAGTGGAAATGTGTTAATTTGCCACTGGAAATGTGTTCATTTGCCAACTAGAAATGTGTTCATTTGCCAACTAGAAATTCACTTGCCTGTAGAAATGTGTTCATTTGCTCATTTGCCAGTGGAAATGTGTTCATTTGCCACTAGAAATGTGTTCATTTGCTTCATTTGCCACTAGAAATGTGTTCATTTGCCAACTAGAAATGTGTTCATTTGCCAACTAGAAATGTGTTCATTTGCCAACTAGAAATGTGTTCATTTGCCAACTAGAAATGTGTTCATTTGCCAACTAGAAATGTGTTCATTTGCCAACTAGAAATGTGTTCATTTGCCAGTAGAAATGTGTTCATTTGCCAGTGGAAATGTGTTCATTTGCCAGTGGAAATGTGTTCATTTGCTCATTTGCCACTAGAAATGTGTTCATTTGCCAACTAGAAATATGTTCATTTTCCAACTAGAAATATGTTCATTTGCCAACTAGAAATGTGTTCATTTGCCAACTAGAAATTAATTTGCCTGTAGAAATGTGTTCATTTGCTTATTTGCCACTAGACATGTGTTCACTTGCCTGTAGAAATGTGTTCATTTGCCAGTAGAAATGTGTTCATTTGCTTATTTGCCAACTAGAAATGTGTTCATTTGCCAACTAGAAATGTGTTCATTTGCCAACTAGAAATGTGTTCATTTGCCACTAGAAATGTGTTCATTTGCCACTAGAAATGTGTTCATTTGCCACTAGAAATGTGTTCATTTTGCTAGAAATGTGTTCATTTGCCAACTAGAAATGTGTTCATTTGCTCATTTGCCAACTAGAAATGTGTTCATTTGCCACTAGAAATGTGTTCATTTGCCAACTAGAAATGTGTTCATTTGCCAACTAGAAATGTGTTCATTTGCCAACTAGAAATGTGTTCATTTGCCAACTAGAAATGTGTTCATTTGCCAACTAGAAATGTGTTCATTTGCCAACTAGAAATGTGTTCATTTGCCAACTAGAAATGTGTTCATTTGCCAACTAGAAATGTGTTCATTTGCCACTAGAAATGTGTTCATTTGCCACTAGAAATGTGTTCATTTGCCACTAGAAATGTGTTCATTTGCTCATTTGCCAACTAGGAATGTGTTCATTTGGTCATTTGCCAAGTAGAAATGTGTTCATTTGCCAACTAGAAATGTGTTCATTTGCTGCCACTAGGAATGTGTTCATTTGGTCATTTGCCACTAGAAATGTGTTCATTTGCCAACTAGAAATGTGTTCATTTGTTGCCACTAGAAATGTGTTCATTTGCTGCCACTAGAAATGTGTTCTGCCACTAGAAATGTGTTCATTTGCTGCCACTAGAAATGTGTTCATTTGCTGCCACTAGAAATGTGTTCATTTGCTCATTTGCCAACTAGAAATGTGTTCATTTGCCCATTTGCCAACTAGAAATGTGTTCATTTGCCAACTAGAAATGTGTTCATTTGCCAACTAGAAATGTGTTCATTTGCATATTTGCCAGTGGAATGAAATGTGTTCATTTGCATATTTGCCAGTGGAATGAAATGTGTTCATTTGCATATTTGCCAGTGGAATGAAATGTGTTCATTTGCATATTTGCCAGTGGAATGAAATGTGTTCATTTGCCAGTGGAATGAAATGTGTTCATTTGCCAGTGGAATGAAATGTGTTCATTTGCCAGTGGAATGAAATGTGTTCATTTGCCAGTGGAAATGTGTTCATTTGCCAGTGGAAATGTGTTCATTTGCCAGTGGAAATGTGTTCATTTGCCAGTAGAAATGTGTTCATTTGCCAACTAGAAATGTGTTCATTTGCCAGTAGAAAATAGAAATGTGTTCATTTGCTCATTTGCCAGTGGAAATGTGTTCATTTGCCAGTAGAAATGTGTTCATTTGCTCATTTGCCAACTAGAAATGTGTTCATTTGCCAACTAGAAATGTGTTCATTTGCCAACTAGAAATGTGTTCATTTGCCAACTAGAAATGTGTTCATTTGCCAACTAGAAATGTGTTAATTTGCCAACTAGAAATGTGTTCATTTGCCACAAGTAGAAATGTGTTCATTTGCCAACTAGAAATGTGTTCATTTGCCAACTAGAAATGTGTTCATTTTGCCACTAGAAATGTGTTCATTTTGCCAGTAGAAATGTGTTCATTTGCCACTAGAAATGTGTTCATTTGCCACTAGAAATGTGTTCATTTGCCAACTAGAAATGTGTTCATTTTCCTAGAAACATTTAGAAATATGTTCATTTGCCAACTAGAAATGTGTTCATTTGCCAACTAGAAATTCATTTGCCTGTAGAAATGTGTTCATTTGCCATTTGCCAATAGAAATGTGTTCATTTGCCAGTGTAGAAATGTGTTCATTTGCCAGTAGAAATGTGTTCATTTGCCACTAGAAATGTGTTCATTTGCCACTAGAAATGTGTTCATTTGCCAACTAGAAATGTGTTCATTTGCCACTAGAAATGTGTTCATTTGCCACTAGAAATGTGTTCATTTGCCACTAGAAATGTGTTCATTTGCCACTAGAAATGTGTTCATTTGCTCATTTGCCAACTAGAAATGTGTTCATTTGCCAACTAGAAATGTGTTCATTTGCTTATTTGCCACTAGACATGTGTTCACTTGCCTGTAGAAATGTGTTCATTTGCCATTTGCCAGTGGAAATGTGTTCATAGAAATGTGTTCATTTGCCACTAGAAATGTGTTCACTAGAAATGTGTTCATTTGCCAACTAGAAATGTGTTCATTTGCCACTAGAAATGTGTTCATTTGCCACTAGAAATGTGTTCATTTGCCACTAGAAATGTGTTCATTTGCCTGTAGAAATGTGTTCATTTGCTCATTTGCCAGTGGAAATGTGTTCATTTGCCAACTAGAAATGTGTTCATTTGCCAACTAGAAATGTGTTCATTTGCCAACTAGAAATGTGTTCATTTGCCAGTAGAAATGTGTTCATTTGCTGCCACTAGAAATGTGTTCATTTGCTCATTTGCCAACTAGAAATGTGTTTCATTTGCCAACTAGAAATGTGTTCATTTGCCCATTTGCCAACTAGAAATGTGTTCATTTGCCAACTAGAAATGTGTTCATTTGCATATTTGCCAGTGGAATGAAATGTGTTCATTTGCATATTTGCCAGTGGAATGAAATGTGTTCATTTGCATATTTGCCAGTGGAATGAAATGTGTTCATTTGCATATTTGCCAGTGGAATGAAATGTGTTCATTTGCCAGTGGAATGAAATGTGTTCATTTGCCAGTGGAATGAAATGTGTTCATTTGCCAGTGGAATGAAATGTGTTCATTTGCCAGTGGAATGAAATGTGTTCATTTGCCAGTGGAATGAAATGTGTTCATTTGCCAGTGGAAATGTGTTCATTTGCCAGTGGAAATGTGTTAATTTGCCACTGGAAATGTGTTCATTTGCCACTAGAAATGTGTTCATTTGCCAACTAGAAATGTGTTCATTTGCCAACTAGAAATTCATTTGCCTGTAGAAATGTGTTCATTTGCTCATTTGCCAGTGGAAATGTGTTCATTTGCCAGTAGAAATGTGTTCATTTGCCAGTAGAAATGTGTTCATTTGCCACTAGAAATGTGTTCATTTGCCAACTAGAAATGTGTTCATTTGCCAACTAGAAATGTGTTCATTTGCCAACTAGAAATGTGTTCATTTGCCACTAGAAATGTGTTCATTTGCCAAAGAAATGTGTTCATTTGCCTATTTGCCAGTGGAAATGTGTTCATTTGCCAGTGGAAATGTGTTCATTTGCTCATTTGCCACTAGAAATGTGTTCATTTGCCAACTAGAAATATGTTCATTTGCCAGTAGAAATGTGTTCATTTGCCAGTAGAAATGTGTTCATTTGCCAACTAGAAATTCATTTGCCTGTAGAAATGTGTTCATTTGCTTATTTGCCACTAGAAATGTGTTCATTTGCCTGTAGAAATGTGTTCATTTGCCAGTAGAAATGTGTTCATTTGCTTATTTGCCAACTAGAAATGTGTTCATTTGCCAACTAGAAATGTGTTCATTTGCCAACTAGAAATGTGTTCATTTGCCACTAGAAATGTGTTCATTTGCCACTAGAAATGTGTTCATTTGTTCATTTGCCAACTAGAAATGTGTTCATTTGCCACTAGAAATGTGTTCATTTGCCAGTAGAAATGTGTTCATTTGCCAACTAGAAATGTGTTCATTTGCCAACTAGAAATGTGTTCATTTGCCTAGAAATGTGTTCATTTGCCAACTAGAAATGTGTTCATTTGCCAACTAGAAATGTGTTCATTTGCCAACTAGAAATGTGTTCATTTGCCAACTAGAAATGTGTTCATTTGCCAACTAGAAATGTGTTCATTTGCCACTAGAAATGTGTTCATTTGCCTAGAAATGTGTTCACTAGAAATGTGTTCATTTGCCACTAGAAATGTGTTCATTTGCTCATTTGCCAACTAGGAAATGTGTTCATTTGGTCATTTGCCAGTAGAAATGTGTTCATTTGCCAACTAGAAATGTGTTCATTTTGCCACTAGGAAATGTGTTCATTTGGTTCATTTGCCACTAGAAATGTGTTCATTTGCATTTGCCACTAGAAATGTGTTCATGCCACTAGAAATGTGTTCATTTGCCACTAGAAATGTGTTCATTTGCATTTGCTTATTTGCCAGTGGAAATGTGTTATTTGCCACTAGAAATGTGTTCATTTGCCAGTGCCACTAGAAATGTGTTCATTTGCTGCCACTAGAAATGTGTTCATTTGCCTATTTGCCAACTAGAAATGTGTTCATTTGCCTATTTGCCAACTAGAAATGTGTTCATTTGCCAACTAGAAATGTGTTCATTTGCCAACTAGAAATGTGTTCATTTGCATATTTGCCAGTGGAATGAAATGTGTTCATTTGCATATTTGCCAGTGTTCATTTGAATGAAATGTGTTCATTTGCCACTAGAAATGTGTTCATTTGGAATGAAATGTGTTCATTTGCATATTTGCCAGTGGAAATGTGTTCATTTGCCAGTGGAAATGTGTTCATTTGCCAGTGGAAATGTGTTCATTTGCCAGTGGAAATGTGTTCATTTGCCAGTGGAAATGTGTTCATTTGCCAGTGGAAATGTGTTCATTTGCCAGTGGAAATGTGTTCATTTGCCAGTGGAAATGTGTTCATTTGCCACTAGAAATGTGTTCATTTGCCAACTAGAAATGTGTTCATTTGCCAACTAGAAATGTGTTCATTTGCCTGTAGAAATGTGTTCATTTGCCAGTAGAAATGTGTTCATTTGCCAGTGGAAATGTGTTCATTTGCCAGTAGAAAATTTGCCAGTGAAATGTGTTCATTTCATTTGCCAACTAGAAATGTGTTCATTTGCCACTAGAAATGTGTTCATTTGTGCAACTAGAAATGTGTTCATTTGCCAACTAGAAATGTGTTCATTTGCCAACTAGAAATGTGTTCATTTGCCAACTAGAAATGTGTTCATTTGCCAACTAGAAATGTGTTCATTTGCCACTAGAAATGTGTTCATTTGCCAACTAGAAATGTGTTCATTTGCCAGTGGAAATGTGTTCATTTGCCAGTGGAAATGTGTTCATTTGCTCATTTGCCACTAGAAATGTGTTCATTTGCCAACTAGAAATATGTTCATTTGCCAACTAGAAATGTGTTCATTTGCCAACTAGAAATGTGTTCATTTGCCAACTAGAAATTAATTTGCTGTAGAAATGTGTTCATTTCATTTGCCACTAGAAATGTGTTCATTTGCCTGTAGAAATGTGTTCATTTGCCACTAGAAATGTGTTCATTTGCCAACTAGAAATGTGTTCATTTGCCAACTAGAAATGTGTTCATTTGCCAACTAGAAATGTGTTCATTTGCCAACTAGAAATGTGTTCATTTGCCAACTAGAAATGTGTTCATTTGCCAACTAGAAATGTGTTCATTTGCCAACTAGAAATGTGTTCATTTGCCAACTAGAAATGTGTTCATTTGCCAGTGGAAATGTGTTCATTTGCCAGTGGAAATGTGTTCATTTGCTCATTTGCCACTAGAAATGTGTTCATTTGCCAACTAGAAATGTGTTCATTTGCCAACTAGAAATGTGTTCATTTGCCAACTAGAAATGTGTTCATTTGCTTATTTGCCACTAGAAATGTGTTCATTTGCCTGTAGAAATGTGTTCATTTGCTAGAAATGTGTTCATTTGCCAGTAGAAATGTGTTCATTTGCCAACTAGAAATGTGTTCATTTGCCAACTAGAAATGTGTTCATTTGCCAACTAGAAATGTGTTCATTTCTAGAAATGTGTTCATTTGCCACTAGAAATGTGTTCATTTGCCACTAGAAATGTGTTCATTTGCCACTAGAAATGTGTTCATTTGCCTGTAGAAATGTGTTCATTTGCTCATTTGCCAGTGGAAATGTGTTCATTTGCCAACTAGAAATGTGTTCATTTGCCAACTAGAAATGTGTTCATTTGCCAGTAGAAATGTGTTCATTTGCCAGTAGAAATGTGTTCATTTGCCACTAGAAATGTGTTCATTTTCATTTGCCACTAGAAATGTGTTCATTTCATTTGCCAACTAGAAATGTGTTCATTTGCCAACTAGAAATGTGTTCATTTGCCAAGTAGAAATGTGTTCATTTCATCATTTGCCAGTGGAATGAAATGTGTTCATTTGCATATTTGCCAGTGGAATGAAATGTGTTCATTTGCATATTTGCCAGTGGAATGAAATGTGTTCATTTCATTTGCCAGTGGAAGAAATGTGTTCATTTGCATATTTGCCAGTGGAATGAAATGTGTTCATTTGCATATTTGCCAGTGGAATGAAATGTGTTCATTTGCCAGTGGAATGAAATGTGTTCAGTGGAAATTGTTCATTTGCCAGTGGAATGAAATGTGTTCATTTGCCAGTGGAATGAAATGTGTTCATTTGCCAGTGGAAATGTGTTCATTTGCCAAGTGGAAATGTGTTCATTTGCCAACTAGAAATGTGTTCATTTGCCACTAGAAATGTGCCACTAGAAATGTGTTCATTTCATTTAGAAAACTAGAAATTCATTTGCCTGTAGAAATGTGTTCATTTGCTCATTTGCCAGTGGAAATGTGTTCATTTGCCAGTAGAAATGTGTTCATTTGCTTATTTGCCACTAGAAATGTGTTCATTTGCCAACTAGAAATGTGTTCATTTGCCACTAGAAATGTGTTCATTTGCCACTAGAAATGTGTTCATTTGCCAACTAGAAATGTGTTCATTTGCCAACTAGAAATGTGTTCATTTGCCAACTAGAAATGTGTTCATTTGCCACTAGAAATGTGTTCATTTGCCAACTAGAAATGTGTTCATTTGCCAACTAGAAATGTGTTCATTTGCCAGTGGAAATGTGTTCATGTGGAAATGTGTTCATTTCATGGAGAAATGTGCATTTCATTTGCCACTAGAAATGTGTTCATTTGCCAACTAGAAATATGTTCATTTGCCAACTAGAAATGTGTTCATTTGCCAACTAGAAATGTGTTCATTTGCCAACTAGAAATTCATTTGCCTGTAGAAATGTCATTTCATTTGCCACTAGAAATGTGTTCATTTGCCAACTAGAAATGTGTTCATTTGCCAGTAGAAATGTGTTCATTTGCTTATTTGCCAACTAGAAATGTGTTCATTTGCCAACTAGAAATGTGTTCATTTGCCAACTAGAAATGTGTTCATTTGCCAACTAGAAATGTGTTCATTTGCCAAGTAGAAATGTGTTCATTTGCCACTAGAAATGTGTTCATTTGCCAGTAGAAATGTGTTCATTTGCCATTTGCCACTAGAAATGTGTTCATTTGGTCATTTGCCAAGTAGAAATGTGTTCATTTGCCAAGTAGAAATGTGTTCATTTGCTGCCACTAGAAATGTGTTCATTTGGTCATTTGCCACTAGAAATGTGTTCATTTGCCAACTAGAAATGTGTTCATTTGTTCATTTGCCACTAGAAATGTGTTCATTTTTGCCACTAGAAATGTGTTCATTTGCCATTTGCCAACTAGAAATGTGTTCATTTCATTTGCCAACTAGAAATGTGTTCATTTGCCCATTTGCCAACTAGAAATGTGTTCATTTGCCAACTAGAAATGTGTTCATTTCATTTGCAAATTTGTTCATTTGGAATGAAATGTGTTCATTTCATTTGCCAGTGGAAATGTGTTCATTTGCCAGTGGAAATGTGTTCATTTGCCAGTGGAATGAAATGTGTTCATTTGCCAGTGGAAGAAATGTGTTCATTTGCCAGTGGAAGAAATGTGTTCATTTGCCAGTAGAAATGTGTCATTTGCCAATGTGTTCATTTGCCAGTGAAATGTGTTCATTTGTTCATTTGCCAGTGGTGAAATGTGTTCATTTGCCAGTGGAAAATGAAATGTGTTCATTTGCCAGTGGAATGAAATGTGTTCATTTGCCAGTGGGATGAAATGTGTTCATTTGCCAGTGGGAAGAAATGTGTTCATTTGCCAGTGGAATGAAATGTGTTCATTTGCCAGTGGAATGAAATGTGTTCATTTGCCAACTAGAAATGTGTTCATTTGCCAACTAGAAATGTGTTCATTTGCCAACTAGAAATGTGTTCATTTGCCACTAGAAATGTGTTCATTTGCCACTAGAAATGTGTTCATTTGCTCATTTGCCACTAGAAATGTGTTCATTTGCCAACTAGAAATGTGTTCATTTTGCCACTAGAAATGTGTTCATTTGCTGCCACTAGAAATGTGTTCATTTGGTCATTTGCCAACTAGAAATGTGTTCATTTGGTCATTTGCCAGTGGAATGAAATGTGTTCATTTGCCAGTGGAATGAAATGTGTTCATTTGCCAGTGGAATGAAATGTGTTCATTTGCCAGTGGAATGAAATGTGTTCATTTGCATATTTGCCAGTGGAATGAAATGTGTTCATTTGCCAGTGGAAATGTGTTCATTTGCTCATTTGCCACTAGAAATGTGTTTTCAGTTGCCTATTTGCCACTAGAAATGTGTTCATTTGCCAACTAGAAATGTGTTCATTTGCCAACTAGAAATGTGTTCATTTGCCAACTAGAAATGTGTTCATTTGCCAACTAGAAATGTGTTCATTTGCCAGTGGAAATGTGTTCATTTGCCAACTAGAAATGTGTTCATTTGCCTGTAGAAATGTGTTCATTTGCTTATTTGCCAGTGGAAATGTGTTCATTTGCCAGTGGAAATGTGTTCATTTGCCAGTAGAAATGTGTTCATTTGCCAACTAGAAATTCATTTGCCTGTAGAAATGTGTTCATTTGCTTATTTGCCAGTGGAAATGTGCTTATTTGCCAGTTTGCCAGTGGAAATGTCAGTGGAAATTCATTTGCCAGTAGAAATGTGTTCATTTGCTCATTTGCCACTAGAAATGTGTTCATTTGCCAACTAGAAATATGTTCATTTGCCAGTAGAAATGTGTTCATTTGCCAACTAGAAATGTGTTCATTTGCCAACTAGAAATGTGTTCATTTGCCAACTAGAAATGTGTTCATTTGCCGATAGAAATGTGTTCATTTGCCAGTAGAAATGTGTTCATTTGCCAGTGGAATGAAATGTGTTCATTTGCCACTATGAAATGTGTTCATTTGCCAGTGGAATGAAATGTGTTCATTTGCCAGTGGAATGAAATGTGTTCATTTGCCAGAAATGGAATGAAATGTGTTCATTTGCCAGTGGAATAGAAATGTGTTCATTTGCCAGTGGAATGAAATGTGTTCATTTGTTCATTTCAGTAGAAATGTGTTCATTTGCCACTAGAAATGTGTTCATTTGCCAGTGGATTTGCCAGTGGAAATGTGTTCATTTGCCAGTGTTCATTTGAACTAGAAATGTGTTCATTTGCCAGTATGAAATGTGTTCATTTGCCAGTGACTAGAAATGTGTTCATTTGCCTATTTGCCAGTAGAAATGTGTTCATTTGCCAGTGGAAATGTGTTCATTTGCCAGTGGAAATGTGTTCATTTGCCAACTAGAAATGTGTTCATTTGCCAACTAGAAATGTGTTCATTTGCCAACTAGAAATGTGTTCATTTGCCACTAGAAATGTGTTCATTTGCCACTAGAAATGTGTTCATTTGCTCATTTGCCAGTGGAAATGTGTTCATTTGCCAACTAGAAATGTGTTCATTTGCCACTAGAAATGTGTTCATTTGCCACTAGAAATGTGTTCATTTGCCAGTAGAAATGTGTTCATTTGCCAGTAGAAATGTGTTCATTTGCCAACTAGAAATGTGTTCATTTTCATTTGAAAGTGTTCATTTGCCAGTGGAAATGTGTTCATTTGCCAGTGGAAATGTGTTCATTTGCCAGTGGAAATGTGTTCATTTGCCAGTGGAAATGTGTTCATTTGCCAGTGGAAATTTGCCAGTGCCAATGAAATGTGTTCATTTGCCAGTGGAAATGTGTTCATTTGCCAGTAGAAATGTGTTTTCATTTGCCTAGAAATTTGCCAGTGGAAATGTGTTCATTTGCCAACTAGAAATGTGTTCATTTGCCAACTAGAAATGTGTTCATTTGCCAACTAAAATGTGTTCATTTGCCAGTGGAAATGTGTTCATTTGCCAGTGGAAATTCATTTGCCTGTAGAAATGTGTTCATTTGCTGGATTTGTCATTTGGAAATGTGTTCATTTGCCAGTGGAAATGTGTTCATTTGCCAGTGGAAATGTGTTCATTTGCCAACTAGAAATTCATTTGCCTGTAGAAATGTGTTCATTTGCTTATTTGCCAGTGGAAATGTGGTTCATTTGCCAGTTTGCCAGTGGAAATGTGTTAATTTGCTGCCAGTAGAAATGTGTTCATTTGCCAGTAGAAATGTGTTCATTTGCCAACTAGAAATGTGTTCATTTGCCAACTAGAAATGTGTTCATTTGCCAACTAGAAATGTGTTCATTTGCCAACTTGAAATGTGTTCATTTGCCAGTAGAAATGTGTTCATTTGCCAGTAGAAATGTGTTCATTTGCCAGTAGAAATGTGTTCATTTGCCAGTAGAAATGTGTTCATTTGCTTATTTGCCAGTAGAAATGCGTTCATTTGCTTATTTGACAGTAGAAATCTGTTCATTTGCCAGTAGAAATGTGCATTTTCCACTAAAAATGTGTTCAAAATCCACCGAAGTAGCTGGCAAGTTTGCTAGATAGCTGCAGTAGTTGCCGTGATAACCAAACAGACTTGCTTGTTTAGCTAAACAAACCATCAGTCCTAGCTTGCCATTATGAAAATCTAATTCAACAATGCCAATGTTTTTAATTAGACTTTTGCTTTCAAAAGCAGCTCAAACATAGAACATGTAAGAACTATAGCCATTGAATTCTACCATGCAATATATACAGCACGTTACAAGGAAATAATGCACACTCTAGAATGCCCATCAAGCCAATCAGAAACAAGTATTCAAGAATGCCATGGTATAATGCAGTATAAGGCTGTATGAGACATGGCATTATAAGAGGGGAGCATATGAGCAAGAACTGAACACAGTAGAGGGTGTGTTTCTGACATAGGGAGTGAACAGCAGGTCAGACATGGACAATTGAACTGTTGGATAATAATGGAATAAGCACAGAGAAGGACAAAATCCCCCCAAAATCCAGGTGTCAACTCCACCACACACTGGAGAATGTGCCAGAGCTACAGTTTAGGAAAGCAATGTAGCTACTGTGCTAAATACAGTAGATGGAGCCCTGAAGGTTTTCATAAACAAAGCTGTCTGCATAAAACCAAGCTTGCTTTGGTAAAGACCGATAACATGTTGGAAAACCAAAGCCGCATGTGGCTTTTCTTCATTCATTATTAAAAACAGGAGTACTTTCAATATCTTTTATTTTTTGGAAACGTATCCATTTTTTATGGAAATTCTTGCAAATTGGAGGCGGTTATTGAATTTCGCAACATCCATGTAGGTTAGTATCTGTTTTGGACAAGTGTGTATTTTTCTAAATGTCTACAAATCATATATTAAGTATAAAAATGATATCTGGAGACTAACCTCTATGTCTTGGCTGAAGTCCAGAGCATCTTCCCCTGCTCCCAACAGGGTGTGCAATACTCTCTGCTTCACCTGCTCCCACTGAACCAGCATGGACTCGCGGTGGTACTCCTCTGCCAAGAGGAACGTCTGACAGAAAACAAGAACATGTGAGAGAGAAAAATACAAATGTAACTTGGACAGAACAATTTGAAAGAATTTGAGAGAACCAGGCTAGGTTGCATAAATGGGATAGAGACCGTGTGATTTGTTCAAAATAGCTAACACTGCAAAACCTCTCGTCATGAGAGATATCTATGCACAATAAACACCTCCAATCACCACAGTCACCCATGCAGGTATCCTGGGGCCCCACACAGTGAAAGTGAGATCTGGGACTTGGGCGGGCTCTTCAAACTGGGTCACGCCCTGTGATGCCTGGGTGTGTGGAGGGATGGGATTGTGAAGCTAAATGGGTCTGCATTCATGGCTGGTCCAGATTTAGCCAAGAACAGATTAGACAAGAAATAGACAAGGTCTCTGGATTCTATCTCATTCCCACCGGGACAGAAGATGATAATTGGAACGGTTCCTAATTAAAGCCGCTCTGAAGTCATGCAGAGGAAACCATTTTAGAAAGATAATAGGCTAAGGGTTTAATCGGAACAAGGTGAGCAAATCATGATTGGCAACCGAGGGTATGGGTTTATTATTTTTATTCAAAAGTGTGAGACTGATTGAAAATATAGCGTACGTATTTGAAAATTAGGTATGCCAAGCTGTCAGAGAAAAGTTAGGAGATACAATCTATGACCGAAAGATATCTGTCCCAACTATTCATCGGGTATGTAAAAGAAAATGTAAAACAAATGGGATTATTAGATGTGGACATGGGGTGCAATGAGGGTGTGGTCATGGCAACTAGTCAGAGGAGAGTGCACCACCTACCCTGCGACGTGACTCCTCGATGGCAGAGAGCAGCGCATTGTCCCTCTCATTCTTCAGAAAGCCCTGGAAGGAGAGAAATGGCTGGAGGTTAGACCGAATCTAGCCTACTTTCCACTTGACCACACACACATACACGGCTCCTGCAAGACGCTAGCTGCAAGGGCTCCTAAGGAGAAGAAAGAACTATCATTATCATGATCGCTGTGCTAAAAATGGGAGAAGCTAACAATCAGGGCGTAGCCCGTAGAAGCCTCCTCCAGACCTGACATTCTAAACATTCAGAAATAACTTCTGTTACATATCTTCTCAAGCGTTAAGACATTTTCATGCTCATTCTATACAGCTCCAGCCCATCTACCAATCCCAAACAGTTCAACAGAGCAAAAACCCAGAGCCCATCAAGGCATTTTACAGTTATTTCAACAGCCTGACTGATAAGCACCAGCCGATTAGACTCACAGCACCTGGCCCTTTGTCCCCATATCATCCCATTTTCAATTTCCTTAGGGAATAAACTCCAGTGGGCTGACATTCATCAGCATCTACATTCAACTGGCTAACATCATATACAAGAGATGGAGGATGGATGCATCTTAAAGACTAAAATGTACAATGTCCGTCTGCGGTCAAAATTGTGATATAGCAAGCTTACCATTCAGTACCCCCCAAAAATGGCAGTACTATTGCGGTTACAATACCTACACACCTAAAAGTGACCTCTTGTTTTCTCAAGTTAACAGCATAATGAGGTTAATGAGCAAATATGTAAACTGTAGACTGTGCTCATCCCTTACAGAGTAAGCTAATTAATGTACACTTTGGAGGGCAGAGAAACAGCCTCCGCTCCCTTCGATGCACGAAGAGAAAACATTTTGTACCCAGAACAGGCAGAACCGCCCTCAGAGTAGAGCTGTAGGCTTGCACCAGGCAACCAGAGTGGCAGGGGGAATGAAACTCACACACCCACACATACAGCAAAGATGTAGAACAGGGCGGTGGTGGAGGGGTCAATGCATCTTAAATCAGAGTGGGGTTGGCTATGGGCAAGAATAAGAGCTAGCTTACTGTATGCCAAATGGTGGTGATGAAATCATCCACAGATCCATTGTGGATCGTGAGTAACCAAAGCCAAGCCCATGACTTTGACGCATAGTGGCCACCAGCCTGCCACAATGACACAGATACCCTGATAAGACACTGACAGTCATCACAATGGATGTCACTATCACTAAGCCCATCCTCTGTGATACTGGACAATGTCTTAATATAATCTAGGCTAAACACCGGCCACACCCTTCCAATGTGAGGACACTAACTTGCCCTAAAAATCAGATAATTTAGCCTATAGTTGCTTTCCATATTCCATAAGAGTCGGTTAAATAAGAGACAGTCTCATGCCTTTTAGAGAGGAATGACCTTTTATGCAGACGTGACATTTTCAAAGCCGAATAGGGTAAAGTCATACTTGAGTCTGCGATTAAAGGGGCAATCCAGTGCAAAAAGTGATTTAACTTCTTTAATGTGTTATTTTATTTTCACACTAGGTGGTTGAAATAACACTGAAATTGTAGAAATGATAATTCCCTTTTAGAGTTTTTTGAATAAATAAAAAACGCCTGTTGAGGGGGAATAAAGTTTTTGGCCCAAAGCACATCACAATCTGATCTAATTAGTCTGACCAATGACCAGTAATATTTTATTTGCATATGTGTGCTGCTACTTTGAAAGGGTAAGCAGTGTAGGCTCTAGACGATTAGACGATACTATACTCCAATCAGGGATGAGTATGTAAATATATTTACATGTGTATCAACACGATCAGACTGAGCATTTCAATAGCCAAAGGGAACTCATGAAAATAAATGGTCAAATCTATATTTGGAGCTATTTTCATGAAAAAAGTGATACATTTGACATAGTGATTTTAAAATATGACATGGGGGCTAAGGCCTGCAGGCACACATGTACACTTCCTCGTCTAACATTAGGAGATACTATAGAAATGTGAACATTCAGAAACGGCAGACTAGGCAACAAAAAAAAGAGCAAAACTAAGCCTACAACAGGATATATAATAATATATAGCAGCCTATGCATTCTTTCAGATAATGGGCCTTTTCCTGCAAACCGTCTCGGTCTTGGCGCCAGTCATCTCCAGGACGGACGGAGCAGCATCTCCCTTCCCCCTCACAGCTGCTTCAGCACCACAGCCCTCCCCCTTGCCACAGGCTCAAACCCTCGCCCCTGTCTGTCCACTCCATCGCATCACCAGACATCAGAGTGGCAGCCGTCCGCGTCTTGACTGACAGCTATAAATTATCATTGACTTATTACTTCTTCAGCAGCCGACCGTCAAATGACAAGAGTAAATGCACAGTGCGGAGAGAGCCGAGGGAGGGGGGGGGCTTTTCAATATCACAAGAGCAGTAACTACCCTCTATTCAATAGATAAATCAAAAGGATGATTTCCTGCTGTATCTTGCCAATTACATTTCTTGCTCAGTCATTGTGCTGGGTCCTCCCATCCTCCTGTCGTCTGTGGCAGAGAGGAGCGCCCCCCTCAGGAGATTCTGCTCTCCATATGAAACAGGTTCTACCCAGTTTGCACCCTAGGAGCTGACAATGGAGCTATTTATATACCAGGAGAGCTCAGGTCATGTCTCCACACACAGCAAGACATACAAAGAGGAGAAATCTGAATAAATGTATACATTCCTAATGATGTGGCACTGTGTGAAGAATAAAACGGATAATGCGTTTCAGTCTATGGTTTCCAGGAAGCGAAGGGTCCAAAAGGGAGGGGGAACTTATCCGCATTTTCACCAATTAATGCATTTCCAAATAAACCTTAATTGAAATCATACAATGTAGGCCATCATTTCATATTTAGGCAACAATAGAAGCTGTAAACTCCATGAGTAACACACAAAGAAGCTGTAAACTCCCTGGATCTTATATTAATGGCATTTATCCAGGGAAATATACATATGCAGTATGTAACACAATATAGCCAGCGTGTCTGAATCTCTGGAACCTTCTAGATAATTGCATTGTCCCTCACAATTTGTATAGTGTATACTGCTTAGGTTTTGCAAGAACAGAAAACATTCACTATTGTTTACTAAAGTAGAACTCGAGAAAATAAAAAGGTACTGCATAGGAACAAATACACACGTTACGTTACACATGCTCCATAACACGATGCCGATACGTGTCACATACATGCGCACATACATGGCATGGCGCGGTCAAACGAGCAGTCTAAAGCAATCTACGGGTTCAAAAATGATGCATTTTTAATTCACAAATTATCGTAATTGTACTGTCTGCACATGATTACACCACCACAAACAGAAAGCATTCTATAACATCTTAAAATAAATGATCTGTCATCTGGATTCGTTCAATTCTGTTTCAATATTTTCCCTTAGTGTAATGCTGCTCAGCAGTTCCACAGAGATAATAAAAAAACTACGTGTGACAGGTCAGTAGCTAAAAACCTGCAGCTCATCTTCATTTACTCTGAGACAATGAGTGGAGTACGGGAGGTGAAACCCCACCCTTGTGCCACCACTTCCTGTGTAGAGAATAAGCATTCATTTAAGTGAACACCACCATAATCATCGTTATCATCACCATAGTCACAGACAGAGTGACAGGAAGCAAGGAAAAGTAAAAAGAAGGTGACAGACAGATCTTCACACAGACAGAGCAGATGTATGAGCGCAGTGGGTCTGTGTGTGGAGGTAATACTTACTCATGCTGTGGCTCTGCCTGCTAGGCAGGGAGAGAGAAGAGGCGCAGGTAGCCAGACGTAGACAGACCTTTGCCTGACACTAAACACACTGCCCCATCTCTCCAGCTGAAGAATTGAGCCGGAGCCATTCTGGGGCGTTTTCGGACCCTCCGACGGGCTGGCATCGCAGATGCTGCACCTTCCTCACGCAATGTGGGCCACGGGTGTGAACCCAGATATGTACCACACGAAGTGTTACTGTAGGCTGTTTTATTGTTGGAGGACTGTACCAAGTCATCCCTCAGACACAGGGGGGAGATCAAGGAGGAGTGATCACTCAACCTCACAGGTCTTCCCTCTCCATCAGTAGATCCTTCCCCGCCGCCTGCTTCTTTCCAGCATCCCTGCTGTCCTCTTCTCTCAGTACCACTCATTTCTTCCTTTTATACATATGCATCATACTCTTTTTCCCTCCTCCCCCAGCGCAATGCAATTAATGTAATGGATTTTCTCTCCCTCTGCTGATGGCTTCCGACATCCTGTCCAGAAAGTGGGCTAATAATCCTCTTAAGAGTCATGTTTAGTTAATGAGAAGGGTGCAGTGGCTTCTCAGGGGGGTATACACCGAGTCCACGGCTGCACAGACCAAGACACAGGCTGCACATGTGAAGCTATTTTCCCAAAGTCTGCTATAGCAGCAGCTGCGCTTATCAGACTCTGTCAAGAGAATGAATGCCATCACTATAGCTGTTCTCAGAGAAAGAGGGGGAGGGAGAGACAGGAGGAGCAGAAAAAGATGGAATAGAGAAACAGAGCAGGAGAGAAATACTTCTCTGCCATTTTATCATTCCACTCTTTTTCCTCGCTCTCACCCCTATTCTATTTTCCTTTGGGTTTTATTCTGTCCATCGTTTCTCTTATTTCTTCCTCTTTCTCTCCATCCTTCCCTTGGTTATTTCTATCACCCCTTTCTCACCCTCAAATAGTTTTCTTTTGTCTCCATCCTCACTGATGCGACCCACATCAACACATACAGATATAACAAATGGCCAAAAATGCAGAGTAGGCTACATAAATTATATGCATTCGCAACCATGTATACTACAGACATCATTCACACCTCAATTCCTCTCTCTGAGCCACCCACATAGAGATAGAGGCTACGCCTCATCAGCATCCAGCTTTTCCTTTGTGTTAGCCAAGCTAACCCTTCGGCACATGAACATACAGTAAGTACTACACAGTGCAATCACGCTCAATGTAAAAAACACCACACAATATTATCACCAGTGCCTAGGCTACTGAAGAGACCAAGCCATGGATGCAGTGCAGACAATGGGGAGAATGTCAAATCAGTACCACCTCATATACTACATACAAGTATAATTTCCTGGCCTAATTGTCGTGATCAATGAATAGCTCAAAGGTTGGCCATACATAGGCTAGGTCGACAGATAGATTACTTAGCAATCAAGGAACACACAGGTTGTATTGTAACATAGGCTATTTGAGAAAAGTGAATTTCATTGTCCCCCAGTTTGAGAACAATCAATCTAATAGCTTTTCTGTACCTTGACTAAACTTTACAAAGGCTCCCTGCCCTTGAGGTTAACACATGAGCCACCAGTAATGTGAGAGTAATTGTGGCTTTATACAGTAAGGCCACATAGGTTTCCAAAACGCATGTCCCATTAATTGCCTATGAAAACTATCATGTGTAAAATAGACAGAAATACAACTATGCATAGTGGATAGGGAGTACAGTACAGTAGAAGGCCAGCCACTTCCCACTGTGTCTGGCCCAAGCACTCAACTGAGTCCAGCTAAAAGGGCCTGGTTAAATCCTGCCAAGAGGCTAAGTGCACTTCCAGTAAAACCAAGGCTCCACCCGGCCGGCCCACCACACGTCAGGTTGAAGATTATGGAGAGGGAGCACTGGGGTCATCAGAAAATGAGGAGATCAATACAACACCCCACTCATTCCTCGACTGTCTGTGGCCTTCCCATCCCCGCTCAGAGACCCACTCAGCCCATGTTAAAGGCCTAATTGGAATCATAATTTTCTTATGGTGTGGATGCAACCTCATCTAGAACAGGATAATCAATGCATTTGATTTTGCAATATTATCAACACTGCTAAAATAAATATTGTAGTGTCAATGCCTTTTTACCCAGTTTAGAGCAAGAGAGAACATTGTATGTTATAGTTTGACGGTCTGGGAGTGGCCAGAGGATGGCAGACTCTTCTAGGGCCGGAACGATACCAGTATCGTGATACCCGTTAGTATCCCGGCAAGGAAACAGAATACAAAATTGATTTAACTTCTTTCGGAAAACAGCCCTAATGTTGGAAACAAACATTATGTTGTCATCCAGTCACATGCATTTATTTTCAAAGCTATAACACACAATATTTTACATATAGCAGGTTTTTAAAGGACCAAAGAGTGTTTTCATGGAAAAAACATTGTAATACTAGTATCGTCCCGGCCCTACAATCTGAAGGTCACTAACACAATGGAATAACTGTTTAGTAATGGTGCTAAACATCTTTTTCTTATTATATTTCAACATACTGTATACTGACTGGAGATTATTCCCCTCTTCTATTCCTCATCTGAGACTGTTCCCACTAAATAGCTTCAGATTTGCAGAAACATCATCCGTTGATGTAACACAATTGTCGTCAGGAAATGTACAAGAGACGTTGTACCCACTGCAACTTTTAAACCTACCCAAACCAGAAACTGTGGATAGATGGCAGCATTTGCGGGTAAACTGAAAGCGTGAACCACCGTATTTAACCATGGCAAGGTGACTGGGAATATGGCCAAATACAAACAGTGTAGTTAATACCTCCATAAGGCAATCAAACAGGCAAAACGTCAGTGCAGAGACAAAGTGAAGTCGCAATTCAGCGGCTCAGACACAAGACCTATGTGGCAAAGTCTACAGACGGACGACAAAGGGAAAACCAGACACACTGACATCGTCCTCCCGGACAAACTAAAAACCTACTTTGCCTGCATTGATGATAAAGTGCCACCGATGCGGCCCGCTTCCAAGGACAGTGGGCTCTCCTTCTCCGTGGCCGACGTAAGTAAGACATTTAAGGGTGTTAACCCTCGCAAGGCTGGCAGCCCAGAGGGCATCCCTTGCCCGTCCTCAGAGCATGTGCAGACCAGCTGGCTGGAGTGCTTACAGACATATTCAATCTCTCCCTATCCCAGTGTGCTGTCCCCACATGCTTCAAGATGGCCACCATTGTTCCTGTACTCAAGAAAGAAAAGGTAACTGAACTAAACGACTATCGCCCCGTAGCACTCACTTCTGTCATCATGAAGTGCTTGGAGGGGCTAGTTAAGGATCATATCACCTCTACCTTACCTGACACTTCAATTTGCTTACTGACCCAATAGTCACAGATGATACAATCGCCATTGCACTGCACACTACCCTATCCCATCTGAAAAAGAGGAATACCTATGTAAGAATGCTGATCATTGACTATACCTCAACATTCAACACCATATTATCCTCCAAGCTCATCATTAAGCTTGGGGCCCTGGGTCTGAACCCCACCCTGTGCAACTGGGTCCTGAACTTCCTGACGGGCCGCCCCCAGGTGGTGAAGGTAGGAAACAACACCTCTACTTCGCTGATCCTCAACACAGGGGCTCCACAGGGGTGCGTGCTCAACCCCCTCCTGTACTGTACTCCGTTCACCCATGACTACATGGCCACGCACACTCCCAACTCAATCATCAAGTTTTCAGACTCCACAACGGTAGTAGGCCTGATTACCTACAACAACGAGACAGCCTACAGGGAGGAGGTGATGACCCCGGGAGAGCAGTGCCAGGAAAATAACCTCTCACACAACGTCAACAGAAAAAAGGAGCTGATCGCAGACTTCAGGAAACAGCAGAGGGAGCACGCCCCTATCCACATTGATGGGACCACAGTGGAGAAGTTCCTGACCTCATCCAGAAGGCGAGGTCAGTACAGGTGCATCAAAGCTGGAACCAAGAGACTGAAAAACAGCTTCTATCACAAGGCCATCAGACCATTAAATAGCCATCGCTAGCCGGCTTCCACCAGGTTAACCAACCCTGCACCTTAGAGGCTGCTGCCCTTGGAATCACTGGCCACTTTAATAATGGAACACTAGTCACTAGGTTTGCACATTTTAGGGAATATTCAGAGGTGGAAACTTTCCGTGGGAATTAACAGGAATATATGGGAATTAACGGGATTATATGCAAATTAATATTAATACTACATAAACATAGATGTTTTTGCATTGGATATATTTCCCATATCATCTGGAGACTGAAACATAAACCTTTTACCTTATCTTAAAGTAGACAATTGCAAATGATTAAATCCTTCCAATTGAAAAGAAATACAAATTAGTTACGAATTGAACTTTAATTAAATGAGTTGACTCTTCACATGGGACAATTTCACTCAACAACAAAAGAAAGGGAATATTGAATGATCCCCAATGATCCATCGCATCCCCCAAAAACATTTTCAATATACATCTGTAAAATGATAGTCTAGAAACTAAAGTTAAGGTTGTCTTCCTCTCAGGCTTCCATGTCTTCTCCCTGGACCTCCTCAATGTCTACCCCTTGAACATCAGACTGGGGCCTCATCGTCACTGTCACTGTCACTGTCACTTTCCAACCTCTGAGGATGGCTCATTATAAGGAGCAAAAAGCCAAAAATTTGCCCAGATGGCCACCAATTGTTCCCATCTTGTATTGGTCAGAAACTGTTAACAAGTTAGAAATGATTTAAACACACTTTGCTGTAGGCTACTCTTTACTAGTTAACAACAAATCATGTCATATAAAATATATTCACCCCACCCAGTATTGTAATCATAAATTACCAGAAAGCATGTAAACCTCGGCTCAGACAGTGTAGTAGTGTGGGTTCAATAGCATCTCATTAGTGTGCAAGATCTTGAGAATCAGCTGTACATGTGATGTAAGCGAGCACTGTGCATGCAGAGGGTTACAATTCCATTGAATTGAGAATAGTTTAATCAAAATATGCCAAAAGACCTAGAATTGCCGTATGTGTATCCCACAAAAACATTTCACTGTTATAAGCTAACTTTTTTTGATGAATTTAAGCAAAATTCCCCAAATTCCAGTTCTTAACTTCCCATGGAAAATTTACGGAAAAATTACAGAAATTTACCTGAAAGTTTCTGATCCTTTGCAACCCTACCAGTCACTTTAATAATGTTTACATACTTCTTTTTTTAATCTTATATGTACAGTTTAAGTCTGAAGTTTACATACACCTTAGCCAAATACATTTAAACTCAGTTTTTCACAATTCCTGCCATTTAAAAATTCCCTGTCTTAGGTCAGTTAGGATCACCACTTTATTTTAAGAATGTGAAATGTCAGTAATATTAGAGAATGATTTATTTCAGCTTTTAATTATTTCATCACATTCCCAGTGGGCCAGAAATGTACATAACATACACTCAATTAGTATTTGGTAGCATTGCCTTTAAATTGTTTAACTTGGATCAAACGTTTCAGGTAGCCTTCCACAAGCTTCCCACAGTAAGTTGGGTGGATTTTGGCCCATTCCTCCTGACAGAGCTGGTGTAACTGAGTCAGGTTTGTAGAACTCCTTGCTCGCACACAATTTTTCAGTTCTGCCCACAAATTTCAATAGGATTGAGGTCAGAGCTTTGTGATGGCCACTCCAATACCTTGACTTTGTTGTCCTTGAGCCATTTTGCCACAACTTTGGAAGTACGCTTGGGTTCACTGTCCATTTGGAAGACCCATTTGCGAACAAGCTTTAACTTCCTGACTGATGTCTTGCGATGTTGCTTCAATATATGCACATAATTTTTCTCCCTCATGAAGACATCTATTTTGTGAAGTGCACCATTCCCTCCTGCAGCAAAGCACTCCTACAACATGATGCTGCCACCCCCGTGCTTCATGGTTGATATTCTTCGGCTTGCAAGCCTCCCCCTTTTTCCTCCAAACATAACCATGGCCATGATGGCCAAACAGTTCTATTGTTATTTCATCAGACCAGAGGATCTTTGTCCCCATGTGCAGTTGCAAACTGTAGTCTGTCTTTTTTATGCCGGTTTTGGAGCAGTGGCTTCTTCCTTGCTGAGCGGCCTTTCAGGTCATGTCGACATAGGACTCATTTTACTGTGGATATACAGTGGGGCAAAAAAGAATTTAGTCAGCCACCAATTGTGCAAGTTCTCCCACTTAAAAAGATGAGAGAGGCCTGTAATTTTCATCATAGGTACACTTCAACTATGACAGACAAAATGAGAAAATAATTCCAGAAAATCACATTGTAGGATTTTTTATGAATTTATTTGCAAATTATTGCCCCACTGTAGATACTTTTGTACCCGTTTCCTCCAGCATCCTCACAAGGTCCTTTGCTGTTGTTCTGGGATTGATTTGCACTTTTCGCACCAAAGTACGTTATCTCTAGGAGACAGAACGCGTCTCCTTCCTGAGCAGTTTGACGGCTGTGTGGTCTCATGGTCTCTATAACAGTCACAGATCAAGAGAACACTGGACAGGGTTTGAAACCCACTAATATGCCATGTATTTGGTTCTGAACAGATCACATCAATGGGTAATTCCATAATATGAAACCAGTAAAAGTATGGTTGTTTCTGACCTCTGATTATTATGACAATGTCCACAAATATTTGTCCATGTTTTTTTTGTTGTTTTTTTCAAATCGCTAGTCATGAGTCTGAGGGCTTAGAGCCCAAATTCGTGTGACAGACGGTGGTAAGCAATAACTATCTTTATCCGCAATTTGGAATACCATCATTCCTACTAAAAATGTTCTGAGAAATTAGCCCTATTCACATTTGACCTATTTCAACTCTAAATATATTAACATGTGGTAGTTATGAATCTTATTAATGCTCTATTTAATGAATTTTTTATCAGTTGAGGCAGAGCAATTAATCCAATTCTGATGCAAGCAAAATTCCTCCGTTGGACGATTAAGAATCAGGAATCCTCCAACCAGGATTTCTGGAAATTTTACAACCCTACATCGTCACCAATTTGAATCAAATAGGCAGAAGATAATTAAGATCAAAGGATGTTGTGTTAACTTTTGTGAATGCATTTAAACATCAAACTCAGCATTTCAGGCAGTGGGTTTGATATAGGCTACAGAACGATGAGTAGAGATTTGGACACTATACACGTATCAGACATCTTTCCCCCGACAGAAAACATTTCTAATCCTCCCACCAGCAAGAGACTGCAATGATCCTCCAACAGAATCCATCAGCCATTTGCTTATTAGCATAAAAATCTTTACACAGTAAACCTCAGCTGTGACATTAACAGAACCAGATATGAATCCGCCAGTTTGACTAAAAGCATAATCTAAAAACCATTAATTACCATCACCTGCCTGGCTGCCCTTGACTCTGAAAAACACAAAAGTGAAGGTCCTGACATACAACAGGACAGGTGTGGATGGAAAAAGTAGCCCAAAAGCTCAAACAGCCCCACAATCGTAAAGAGAGTGTGAATACCTGGATGTCAGTGTCCTTCACTGGCTCTAGAGGTTCAAAGGTGGTGGCAGCACTCAGGCTCTCCAGACGCTGGGAGATGTGGAAGATGTCCAGGCCTCTGGACCCAAGGAGGATGGACCTACAGGGAACAGAGGAAACAGAGGCAAATTCCATTTGTTTTAGACTATCCTCTAGAGCCCCCCATACTCAACGGACGAACTGAGGTCTGGTTGGGCTTCGACCCCTGGTATCATATAAACACACATAAGACATGGAAAGATTTGTAGAATTGCAGGAAAGTATCTTAAAACTGCTACATTTTCTCTCCGGCAAAAAGAGGGGTGTGAACAGTTTGGGGTCGCATTGGTTGCGAGGGTTGGGTTCGTTACTACGCCGAGAAATCAATTTCTATCTGAACCTTCGCCATCTAGGACATTTGTGTGACTGGACCTCCTCAAATAGCACTTGAGGACCCCTGCTCTATAGGGCATGAAGTAAGTTGAATGCAATGCAGAACATAACACAGAGCTACACATCTCTAACATAAGATAGCTCCCATAAACTTGATGTCCCAGAGTACAAATACAGATGACAATGTAAGATGAAACATCTGCCCACTATCTCACACAATAGTGACAAGATCACGTAATTGCAAGCAGTCATATGTATTGTCATCTGAATAATAGCCAGTCATAATGATGAGCTTTGTGCAGGTAACATCAAAATCTTACTACCCTCAGACTCATTCGTGACAGGGGAAATCATAAAATAATAAAAGAGACGTTTATTAGAAAAGGACCAAGCTTCAAATCTGATTTGAAATAATATCAGACTATGAAGATCATCTCTACAATGAGTGTGTTTACATGCACATAATTGGATATTAAACTGATTATAGCATTAGTCATGTAAACGCCTTACTCTGCTTATCTTAAATAGTCGTACGGTAATAATCAAAGTAAGCATAAGCCGATTTAAAACACCTGATTTTCTGCACATTCTTTTCGAAATTATTAGGACATGATAACAGTTTAATCTGCGTTCCAGTGGTGTATTTGATCTGCACATGTGCCAGCACCAGGCAGAGCAGGCTTCCTCTTATGCACAAGTGAAGTGAGTTTGGAAAAACTGAAAGTATGCATCTTAGAAATAGTAAACATACAAAGTTTATATGTCCAAACTCAGAATCAAATAGTCTTCACAAAATAACAAGTCCCATTAGTAGCCTGACTTCAGATGTGTCCATATAAAAATGATTATTAGAGAAATTGTGCTTCTTGCAACTTTTAAACAAACTATTATATTAACCTGACTATGCACAATCATTATTGTGTGCATGTAAGTGACCAATAAGAAAATATCAGTGACTGATACCCAAGAGAACTTACGCTTTCACGTCAGCTGCGTCTTGTGATGTTCGAGTTAAGGTGCGGGAGCGTAGCCTCTCTCCAGCCTGCTGGATCTCCTGAAGGTTCCTCTCAACATGAGGAAGCTCAGACACGGCCTCAGTCTCTGCTGCAAGCTGCTCTGCCTGCTGCAGGAGTTCTCCAAAGCCCTCCGCTTCCATGGCAACCACTGGGAGTCAAGAGGCTGGATTAAAACAAATATCACTATAATGGGTTAAATGGCATGCAGTCTTCGTGACTCTAGCCTAACTATTAGAAATACTACCTAGTCAAACCATTACTCTGTTCCAGCTGGCTGATAGGAGTTATTAGATCGGTTCAGTTTGGCATAGCACAGAGAACAATGAGAAAATATTTTAAATAGACAATATGGCAGCCTACACATTGTTGGATGACTTCATGGAGCAATGTTTTGTTTTTTAACTTTATTGACAGAGCGTTTTCTAAAGCATTTGTTGTCTTCTTTCAAGTTGGGAATTGAGGAAGTAGGCTATTGCCAAGTTAAGGTTGGTCGAAAATTCTCTATAATACACCAACAAGTACCTAACCTGTAAGTAAGGCTGAGTTAGCCTGTAACAATCTGACTGCTAGCTATCCTAATCCTAGCTGGGAACATGTCATTTAAAGAAATCAGTGACTGTCTGCTGTTTAGGCCTAATATGACTGATTCCAGATATCAATCATACCAGATACCACAAAACATTCTTGATGAAAACTTTTTTTTACTTAAAAATAATTAAAGGCTGTATGTAATGTGTATGTACTTATGTTGTCCGGACCAGGAGTGATCACTGGACTGGTTCTATATAAATCAGTGTTTATTAATCTGTCACGGGCCACACCATGTACAAACTAATCTTACCCTTTTCCCCAGTCGTCAGAAAATCGAACCCAACGCGCGCATGCCCCCTTAGCACGATTAGCTATTAGGCTAGCTTGCTATCGTGGTGAGCCTCTTACTACGAATAGATTTTGATATGACTGTCTACAAAAACTTAAATACGAATTACACATTTTATGCCATCAACATTAAAATAAGTCATTAATTTAGCTAACGTTAGACAGGTACAACGGAAAGCACGGTAGCAAACTGGCTAGTGTCATGCTTGGCAAGGACAGACCGCGTACTGATGAATGGTGCTAGTATCAGCTTGCAGGATAACTACAATAACTAGTATCATTCCTTGCTAGTTATAAAGCGTATTAGCTGGGAAACTTACAAGAAGCCTATGCAAATGATCCTTTCCCTTGTTCCACAACTAATAGTTATAACAATTATTTTGCGCTTATTTCATTTTTCACCCCCGTCGTACATACATTTTACCCCGGCACTTCTGAGGTCTACGGTGATTGGATGATGTCTCGTTTTCCAAAACGACATCGCGCTTTTTACTTGTGGGCAGCTCTCTGCCGCCACCTGCTGCGCCGGAGTGTAATGGAGGTGGTAGATCGAGAAGTCACGCAACCTTGTGCCTATACCGTCATCATGAAGGAGTGGGATCTCAGCCTCCAACCCAACCCCCCTTTTGGTTGAGTCTGCCTCATCCTCATTAGGGATGGGGACAAAATTATCATGTATTGCAATTGTCATTTTTCAATCCCTTCATGTGCTGGCATAACTGACTTGCCTAGTTAAATAAAGGTTAAATAAATGAATACAATATGCCTTTTTTATAAAGCGTGACAGGCCTGCTATGCCTAATTGGTAACTAAACACCCCAAAAGTAAAACACTCCTCAACCTAATCTACTATTAATCACTCATCTCAAAGCAGTGTTGACATGCAGATTGAACGGTGTTAGAACAGTTTATTCACGCGTTACTCCTCGCTACAATGCGTGCGCATCATTTTCGTGATGTTGGCCAACCCATCTATACATAAACAAAAAAGTAGTGGAAAAAGGACAATTAGGCACTTAAACTTATGCATGACAGACCTGTGTGTAGTATTTAGATTTGCATTGAAGATTAGATACCAGCAGGTAGCAGACACTTGGTCAAGGACAGGTAAGAGCTTAGATTTGCAGGAACCATTGAGTCAGGACGGTGTGACCTTCACATTAACCACACAATTACGCTGCAACAGTCTACTTGAGGGCCAGACTTTGGTCCCCAGCAGCAATTGGTTCCCATTTGTCTCCTATTCTAGCCTTCATTGTTAGGGAGACACAGTATAGCATATTGTGGATACATTTACTCAGGCCATTTAACAATAAAATGAGGGTTGTCCGAGGTGGCTGTCCATCCTGGTCTCAGACTAGACATAACTACAGGACACAAAATCAGTATAATATGTAACTTACCTAAGAGGGTAACCAGAATTACAGACAACTCGCATTTTAACTTGATAGCAAGTTGGCTAAACCCCTTCCCAAACCCAACTAGCTAAATATTAACCACAAACTGCTTGGAGTAACTCTGGATTGTAACTTGTCATGGTCAGTGAGACAGTAGCGAAGATAGCGAGAAGTCTGTCCATAAAGCACTGCTCTACCTGATCACTAACAAGGCAGGTCCTACCGGCCCTAGTTGTCACAGCTGGACTACTGTTCAGTCCTGTGGTCAGGTGCCACAAAGACTTAAGAAAATTACAATTTGCTCAGAACAGGGCGGCATGTCAATCGTTCATGGGTCAAAGTGAGAGGTTGACAAGCTGAATGCTCAGAGCTCTGTATAAACTACCAGCACACAGCTGACACCCATGCACACCACAAGACATGCTAAAAGGCCTTCAATCACAAAGACTATGGGAGATCAGATTGCAAACTAATAAGTCACCTTACGGAACAGCAGGTAAAGTGAAGACATTCTAACACACACTGTTTAGTGTTAAACATTTTGTATGTGTTACGCTATTTACGGTCCTCTTTGATATAAGAGCCTTAGTGTTTGGACCCCAAGAACAGCTAATGGGGATCTGTTAATTAAATTTCATATTTAGACAAATTACCAGTACAGAAATTAAATGGAAACTGATGGTTAACTAAGCGAATCACCCACTTAATTTGGGAGGGAATCAAGAAACATGTAGACACCAGGTTACTAAACATTGTGTTGTTACCCACCCCCAGTAACCCAAATGAAAGTCAAACTTGTAAGTTTAATGGAATTTATTTTCTTACATTTAACAGACAAAGTACTAAGTCTAGGCTCAAGATGGTACAACCAATTGCGTAGGGAATGACTGCATTGTCACGGTAATGGACCAGGCCTCACTGACAACAGCTGGTGTCACAGGTCTTGCCCTTGCACACACAGCCTGAAGCACATTTACTGCAGTCGGAAGGACAGCAGGGGCAGCAACCTGATGGGACAAAAACAATTGATTAGTGATGACCAATGAGACTATTACAAAACCTATTAATAAGGCTCTAGGATGAGTTGTCAACTTGTCTCCCCAGTTGTGGTCAACTTAATTAAAGCCTTCCTAGTTCAGAGTCCTCTTGAAGAGCCTAATTAGGCTACCAGGTGTTCATAACTAAGTGGGAAGATGGTATTGACCAGTTGGTCAATATCATCTTTGAACTCAATGAGAGAAACCGTTTCTAATGGCCAACTGTGTCAACCATCATGCTGGTAAACATGTGTTAAAAATTACAACCTCTTTTCATAAAAGTTGTGCAGTTGAATTTCTGCCAAAATTGCAGTTATCAAATAATTTCCTTCGGTGAAGTCAGCATGAAGGAGAAGTCGGCGCTCAGGACATAAGACGAGTTTTCCCCACTAGTAATTACCAGTTGGGGGAAGTTTACGTGGATTTCTCTCCAGTTGTATGTGGTAAGTTACCTTCCCACTTGATTATCACATAGGGTGCCCAGCCCGTCCATTTAACGTGCCACCAGACCCAATTGAGAAGAGATTGGGTAAATATACCTACATGGGCAATCTGAAATGGTATTTAGAATGCAACCCCCCCCCCCCCCTAAAAAAAACGCTACTTACTTTTCTTACAACTGGTGCATGCGCAGTTTGAGCACTTGCAGGATCCACCGCAGTTGCAAGAGCCAGCTACAAATAGACAGTTGCGTTAATAGATGATCAAAATGACAGGTAGTTGGTTTTCGAATAAATAGGCCTACATTCTGATTATATTAATCAATATACATGAAAACGTACTTTTAGAGCATTCACAAGGATCCATTTTTTCAGTTTTGATCGCGCTTCTTTAGTCAAATGAAGTATTTCAGCTTAATTTCACCGTTGAGTTGCAAGCTTTAAATTTCTCTTTGGCGAAGCACCGTTTTTATAGCGTCAGGGAAGCACCGTTTTTATAGCGTCAGGGACAGACGGGTGCCGTGTGCAAAACAGTCTCGCGTTCAGACGATCAGGGTTTGCACCCGGGTTATTTCATTATACTGCGCGAAAATAATCAAGGAAGAGTTTCCTATTGTTTCCAAATTCCATAGCCTGTTACATAAACCTGATTACCACGTTGATCATCGATTAATTAAGGCTACACCTATATTTATTTAACTATACAAACATTTATTGGGATATTTTTTTGGTTTTAGGAATGCCTTCAATAACCCCAGGGTCTGGAGTGTTGTAATCAATCAAGCCATTATATTGTTATTTTACAGGCACGATCTAATTGTAATGTTCAAATTCATGATGATTTAATTTGTTATATACTATAATCTAATCTGGTCATAGGCCTATAGATTAGAATGCGATAAAGTTAATATAATTATATTACTTGTTGGGAAGAATTTGAATAGGCCTAGTGTTTATGGAAATATATATTAAAACGACGATTTACAAATCACTACATTGTTGACTGGTTTTGGGTTGAACAGTCATCGTTACCGTGCACAGTGCACACGGTACGCAAATTATTAAACGGTTCAGTTGTCACTTTTTCGGGAGTGGTGTTGTCATTGGTGCTGTGTTGAGAGCTTCCAGTCCCGTGCGTCCTTTATCTGCACACGAGCTGTGCTTATGAGCAACATTCGAATGTGAATGAATCACTTTGCGCATGTCGACTGAGTGTTAGTATTTTTCTAGAATATCTTGCCTGAGTAAATGAGCTGTGTCATACCACAAGCATTGTGCTACGTAATAAGAATAGTCACCGCCAGCAGCCAGACCTACAATTAATTACAAATGACAGTTAAGAAAACAAAAACAATGATGCATTCAGAACTATTCTACATGCCTTTCATAAATACTTTCATATTTCATCATATATATAAAACACATTTACCCTAATAAGAATCATGATCAAATACAGAAATATTTTCTAAACTCCATACAAATGAGTTATGAAAAAAAAAAAATGATGCATTCAGAACTATTCTACATGCCTATTATAAATACTTTAATCTTTCATCATGTATATGAAACGGATGTGAAACGGCAAGCTGAGTTAGCAGTGGTACGCGCTAAATAGCGTTTCAATCGGTGACGTCACTTGCTCTGAGACCTTGAAGTAGTGATTCCACTTGCTCTGTGGAGCGATGGATAACGATGCTTCGAGGATGACTGTTGTTGATGTGTGCAGAGGGTTTCTGGTTCGCGCCCCGCTATGGGCGAGGGGACGGTCTAAATATTTACTGTTACATATATAATAAAACAAATTTACCCGAATAAGAATCATCAACAATACAGAAATCTATTCTAAACTCCATGAACGATGATGACTTCAAAGCACTTATTTGGTACTGTGGAATAATGTGTTCGCGACAAAGTAACTTGAGCAGCTTTGAGTGACAAGTGAAGTCATTTGCATTATATATATATATTTTTTAAATAACTGCCTTTGCATGGTTATAGCTAGCTAGCTAGCTAACCTAGAAACATTGACAGTTAAAGATCGAGGACTTCGGTAAGATATCGTCTCGCTTTATCAAATGGGCTAACTATATGAAATGCGTTGTATGTTCTGTCGGCATATCTCATGTCGTGTTGCATATGGAAATGGGGGAATAAATGTACCTAGCTATAGTAAGTAGTGAACGTTGTTATCCGTGATGAGTTACAATCGCTGACTGTCTTGTGGATGTGTTCATTTGGGAAAGATAATTACTGAAATGTTGCACTCTATTATTAACAATATTTTAATTAGTCATAGATATGCCATCTATCTAGGTATCTGTTTATCTTTGTTGGCTATTTTGGAAGACTTGGAGCCAATGCAATGAACATGGAACGCCGGGACACCCAGCGGGCGCCTGGAGTAAGCCGTTTCAAAATCAAATGTTATTTGTCACATGTGCCGAGTACAACAGGTGTAGTAGACCTTATCGTGAAATGTTGACTTACAAGCTCTTAACCAACAATTCAGTTCAATAAATATAGTTAAGAAATTTTTTACGAAATAAACTAAAGTAAAAAATAAAAAGTAACACAATAACAAAGAGGCTATGTACAGGGGGTACTAGTACCTAGTCAATGTGCAGGGGTACAGGTTAGTCGATGTAATTTGTACATGTAGGTAGGGGTAAAGTGACTATGCATAGATAGTCAACAGTGAGTAGCAGCAGTGTAAAAACAAAGTTTATGAGGGTCGTTTTCAAGTGGATGCAACATGCATGTGAAACGGATAGTTAGCGGTGCGCTAAATAGCGTTTCAATCGGTGACGTCACTTGCTCTGAGACCTTGAAGTAGTGGTTCCCCTTGCTCTGTGGATCGATGGGTAACGATGTTTCGTGGGTGTCAGTTGTTGATGTGTGCAGAGGGTCCCTGGTGCGATCCCGGGTATGGGCGAGGGGACGGACGTGAAGTTGTATTGTTACATTGATGCCTTTGACCCGGATCACTGGTTGCTGTGGAAAAGGAGCTAGCGTTGGTGCGCGCTAAATAGCGTTTCAATCGGTGATGGCACCGGGTATGGGCGAGGGGACGGTCTTAGGTTATACTGCTTTACATGCATCTCCAGCAGTGATGATTAGATTTCATACTCATCTCAGAATAAGCATCCAGTAGAACAAACTCACAATATGTACTGTGATTGGTTATTTTCGTTTTAGTATTGTGCCACCATTTTGGTGTCTACAGTGCCGTCGCAAATAATTCAGACCCCTTGACTTTTTCCACATTTTATTAGGTTACAGCCTTATTCTAAAATAGATTCAATTGTTTTTCATCCATAATGACAAAGCAAAAACAGGTTTAGAAAGTTTAGCTAATTTATACAAATTTAAAAACGGAAATATCACATTTACATTAATATTCAAACCCTTTACTCAGTACATTGTTGAAGCACCTTTGGCTGCGATTGCAGCCTTGAGTCTTCTTGGGTATGACGCTACAAGCTTGGCACACCTGTATTTGGGGAGTTTCTCCCATTCTTCTCTGCAGATCCTCTCACGGTCTGTCAGGTTGGATGGGGAGTGTTGCTGCACAGCTATTTTCAGGTCTCTCCAGAGATGTCCGATCAGGTTCAAGTCCGGGTTCTGGCAGGGCCACTCAAGGATATTCAGAGACTTGTCCTGAAGTTGTCTTGGCTGCGTGCTTAGGGTCGTTGTCCTGTTGGAAGGTGAACCTTCACCCCAGTCTGAGGTCCCGAGCACTGAGCAGGTTTTCATCAATGATCTCTCTGTACTTTGCTCTGTTCATCTTTGCCTCAATCCTGACTGGTCTCCCAGTTCTTGCCGCTGAAAACATCCCCACAGCGTGATGCTACCACCACCATGCTTCACCATAGGGATGGTGCCAGGTTCCCTCCAGACGCGACACTTGGCATTCAGGCTAAAGAGTTCAATCTTGGTTTCATCAGACAAGATCATCTTGTTTCTCATGGTCTGAGAGTGTTTAGGTGCCTTTTGGCAAACTCCAAGTGGGCTGTCATGTGCTTTTTTACTGAGGAGTGGCTTCCATCTAGCCACTCTAGCACAAAGGTCTGATTGGTGGAGTGCTGCAGAGAGGGTTGTCTTTCTGGAAGTTTCTGCCATCTCCACAGAGGAACTCTGGAGCTCTGTCAGAGTGACCATCAGGTTCTTGGTCACCTCCCAGACCAAGGCACTTCTCCCACGATTGCTCAGTTTGGCCGGGCGGTCAGCTCTAAGAAGAGTCTTGGTGGTTCCAAACTTCTTCCATTTAAGAATGATTTTTGGTACCCTTCTCCAGATCTGTGCCTCGACACAATCCTGTCTCGGAGCTCTACTGACAATTCCTTCACCCCCATGGCTTGTTTTTTTTGTTCTGACATGCACTGTCAACTGTGAGACCTTATATAGACAGGTGTGTGCCTTTCCAAATCATGTCATATCAATTGAATTTACAACAGGTGGACTCCAATCAAGTTGTGGAAACATCTCAGGAATATCAATGGAAACAGGATGCACCTGAGCTCAATTTCAAGTCTCATTGCAAAGGGTCTGAGTAGTTATCTAAATGAGGTATTTCAGTTGTTTTTTTAAATACATTTTCAAAAATGTCTAAACCTGTTTTCAGTTTTCGTTATCGGCTATTGTGTGTAGATGGCTGAGGATTAAAAAATATATATATTCTAGAATAAGGCTGTAACATAACAACATTTGGAAAAAGTCAAGGGGCCTGAATACATTCCGAAGGCAATCACCCTCAAGATGAACCATAAAATAAGCCCTTGCATGGTTACAATGGGCAAGTTTAAAGGGATCCACCCATGTCTCACTGCAGTCACACAATCAGGGAATGTAAGGCCTCGCCCAGTTCCCTTTGGTAGTTTCCATTTACATATATGCATGAAGCTTGATGCATCGTAATATAGCACTCCAGCTCAAGTAATTCAATCTTCTCTCTTCTATCAGGTGTTCATCTATAACCCTCACATGCGTGGCCAGTGGCAGGCAGCCTACCGTCTGAGCCAGAGTGCCCAGGACTCAGACATCTCTTTGCTCAACATCAACCAGGCATTGAGCTGCTTGACAGCTGGTACTCGACGACCCAACACCACTGGAGACACGCTCCTCGTGGGCACCCAGACAAACCTGGCCTATGATGTACACAAAATTGCTGACATCTTCAACAGAGAGGTGAGCCAAGAACTGGATAGGAAGCAATGATACAACATAATCATGCTTCTGTTGTAGTATTACATAATAATACAGTTTTGCAAATAATGATGCTATTTCCTTTCCTCTAGGTGACAGATGGGGACAATGCCATCGCTTTAGGGAAATTGGCAAACATTGAGTCCCCCCTCACCATCATCGGAGGAAACTGTGCCCTACAAGGATTTGACTGTGAGGGGAATGACCAGTTCTGGACAGTATGGATTGTGTTCCTCTTTATCATATGAACTGTTGTCTAACATTGAAATAGGAATAGTTTTACCACAATTGAGGAAATTATTTGTTTGTTTGTTTGTCTGTGTTCCTTTTCAGGACACGGGGGATAATGTCTGGTCATTGGTTATCTGTGCTTTTACTGGTAATTGAAAAAATTAGGTGACATTTTATTTAGAAGAAGTTTTATCCAAAGGTGAAAGCAAGTACTTTGCAATGTACAGCTAGACGACTTGAAATGTTGTTATTACATAAATATACGAGATCCTAAAATGGGTCATATACTGTGTATATTTTATTTTGTCTGGTCTTTGCAGCTTCTTGTCAGATCAGAGGACTTTGACATTAGGGTATACAGATGCACAATTGAGTGCATCCTGTCGGGCTTGTATGACCGCCTGGTACGGCAACTGCACCACCCACAACCGTAAAGCTTTCCAGTGGATGGTGTGGTATGCCCAACGCATTACCGGGGAAAACTTCCTGCCCTCCTGGACACCTACAGCACCCGATGCCATAGGAAGGCCAAAAAGATCATCAAGGACATCAACCACACTGCCTGTTCACGCCACATTTATCCAGAAGGCGAGGTCAGTACAGGTGCATCAAAGCTGGGACCGAGAGACTAAAAAACATCTATCTCAAGGCCATCAGACTGCTAAACAGCCATTACTAGCACATCAGAGGCAGATGCCTATAGACATAGATTAGGAATCACTGGCCACTTTTAGAAATGGATCAGTAGCCACTGTAATAAAGTTCTGTATCTAGCATTACTTATCTCATATGTATAAACTGCACTCCACACTGTTCTACAGTATCTTAGTCACTTAAATTGTGTTAAAATATTGCATCATCCATTTCAGCTGATAGGAGTTATTAGATCGGTTCAGTTTGGCATAGCACAGAGAACAATGAGAGAACAATGAGAAAATATTTTAAATAGACAATATGGCAGCCTACACATTGTTGGATGACTTCATGGAGCAATGTTTTGTTTTTTAACTTTATTGACAGAGCGTTTTCTAAAGCATTTGTTGTCTTCTTCCAAGTTGGGAATTGAGGAAGTAGGCTATTGCCAAGTCAAGGTTGGTCGAAAATTCTCTATAATACACCAACAAGTACCTAACCTGTAAGTAAGGCTGAGTTAGCCTGTAACAATCTGACTGCTAGCTATCCTAATCCTAGATGGGAACATGTCATTTAAACAAATCAGTGACTGTCTGCTGTTTAGGCCTAATGACTGATTCCAGACATAAATCATTCCAGATACCACAAAACATTCTTGATGAAAACTTTTTTTTACTTAAAAATAATTAAAGGCTGTATGTAATGTGTATGTACTTATGTTGTCCGGACCAGGAGTGATCACTGGACTGGTTCTATATAAATCAGTGTTTATTAATCTGTCACGGGCCACACCATGTACAAACTAATCTTACCCTTTTCCCCAGTCGTCAGAAAATCGAACCCAACGCGCGCATGCCCCCTTAGCACGATTAGCTATTAGGCTAGCTTGCTATCGTGGTGAGCCTCTTACTACGAATATATTTTGATATGACTGTCTACAAAAACTTAAATACGAATTACACATTTTATGCCATCAACATTAAAATAAGTCATTAATTTAGCTAACGTTAGACAGGTACAGCGGAAAGCACGGTAGCAAACTGGCTAGTGTCATGCTTGGCAAGGACAGACCGCGTACTGATGAATGGTGCTAGTATCAGCTTGCAGGATAACTACAATAACTAGTATCATTCCTTGCTAGTTATAAAGCGTATTAGCTGGGAAACTTACAAGAAGCCTAGATAGCAAATGATCCTTTCCCTTGTTCCACAACTAATAGTTATAACAATTATTTTGCGCTTATTTCATTTTTCACCCCCGTCGTACATACATTTTACCCCGGCACTTCTGAGGTCTACGGTGATTGGATGATGTCTCGTTTTCCAAAACGACATCGCGCTTTTTACTTGTGGGCAGCTCTCTGCCGCCACCTGCTGCGCCGGAGTGTAATGGAGGTGGTAGATCGAGAAGTCACGCAACCTTGTGCCTATACCGTCATCATGAAGGAGTGGGATCTCAGCCTCCAACCCAACCCCCCTTTTGGTTGAGTCTGCCTCATCATTAGGGATGGGGACAAAATTATGTATTGCAATTGTCATTTTTCAATCCCTTCATGTGCTGGCATAACTGACTTGCCTAGTTAAATAAAGGTTAAATAAATGAATACAATATGCCTTTATAAAAAAGTGTGACAGGCCTGCTATGCCTAATTGGTAACTAAACACCCCAAAAGTAAAACACTCCTCAACCTAATCTACTATTAATCACTCATCTCAAAGCAGTGTTGACATGCAGATTGAACGGTGTTAGAACAGCTTACATTTACATTACATTTAAGTCATTTAGCAGACGCTCTTATCCAGAGCGACTTACAAATTGGTGCATTCACCTTATGACATCCAGTGGGACAGTCACTTAACAATAGTGCATCTAAAACTTAGGGGGGGTGGGGTGAGAGGGATTACTTAACCTATCCTAGGTATTCCTTAAACTTATGCATGACAGACCTGTGTGTAGTATTTAGATTTGCATTGAAGATTATACCAGCAGGTAGCAGACACTTGGTCAAGGACAGGTAAGAGCTTAGATTTGCAGGAACCATTGAGTCAGGACTGTGACTTTCACATTAACCCCACAATTACACTGCAACAGTCTACTTGAGGGCCAGACTTTGGTCCCCAGCAGCAATTGGTTCCAATGTGTCTCCCATCCAAATACTTACAAGCCTATTCTAGCCTTCATTGTTAGAGAGACACAGTATAGCATATTGTGGATACATTTACTCAGGCCATTTAACAATAAAATGAGGGTTGTCTGAGGTGGCTGTCCATCCTGGTCTCAGACTAGACATAACTACAGGACACAAAATCAGTATATGTAACTTAACCTAAGAGGGTAACCAGAATCACAGACAACTAGCATTTTAACTTGATAGCAAGTTAGCTAACCCCTTCTCAAACCCAACTAGCTAAATATTAACCACAAACTGCTTGGAGTAACTCTGGATTGTAACTTGTCATGGTCAGTGAGACAGTAGCGAAGATAGCGAGAAGTCTGTCCATAAAGCACTGCTCTACCTTATCACTAACTAGGCAGGTCCTACCGGCCCTAGTTGTCACAGCTGGACTACTGTTCAGTCGTGTGGTCAGGTGCCACAAAGACTTAAGAAAATTACAATTTGCTCAGAACAGGGCGGCATGTCAATCGTTCATGGGTCAAAGTGAGAGGTTGACAAGCTGAATGCTCCGAGCTCTGTATAAACTACCAGCACACAGCTCGGACACCCATGCACACCACAAGACATGCTAAAAGGCCTTCAATCACAAAGACTATGGGAGGTCAGATTGCAAACTAATAATTCACCTTACGGAACGGAACAGCAGGTAAAGTGAAGACATTCTAGCACACACTGTTTAGTGTTAAATATTTTGTATGTGTTACGCTATTTACGGTCCTCTTTGATGTAAGAGCCTTAGTGTTTGGTCCCCAAGAACAGCTAATGGGGATCTGTTAAGAATTAAATTTCGTATTTAGACAAATTACCAGTACAAATATTAAATGGAAACTGATGGTTAACTAAGCGAATCACCCACTTAATTTGGGAGGGAATCAAGAAACATGTAGACACCAGGTTACTAAACATTGTGTTGTTACCCACCCCCAGTAACCCAAATGAAAGTCAAACTTGGGAAGTTTAATGGAATTTATTTTCTTACATTTAACAGACAAAGTACTAAGTCTAGGCTCAAGATGGTACAACCAATTGCGTAGGGAATGACTGCATTGTCACGGTAATGCACCAGGCCTCACTGACAACAGCTGGTGTCACAGGTCTTGCCCTTGCACACACAGCCTGAAGCACATTTACTGCAGTCGGAAGGACAGCAGGGGCAGCAACCTGATGGGACAAAAACAATTGATTAGTGATGACCAATGAGACTATTACAAAACCTATTAATAAGGCTCTAGGATGAGTTGTCAACTTGTCTCCCCAGTTGTGGTCAACTTAATTAAAGCCTTCCTAGTTCAGAGTCCTCTTGAAGAGCCTAATTAGGCTACCAGGTGTTCATAACTAAGTGGGAAGATGGTATTGACCAGTTGGTCAATATCATCTTTGAACTCAATGAGAGAAACCGTTTCTAATGGCCAACTGTGTCAACCATCATGCTGGTAAACATGTGTTAAAAATTACAACCTCTTTTCATAAAAGTTGTGCAGTTGAATTTCTGCCAAAATTGCAGTTATCAAATAATTTCCTTCGGTGAAGTCAGCATGAAGGAGAAGTCGGCGCTCAGGACATAAGACGAGTTTTCCCCACTAGTAATTACCAGTTGGGGGAAGTTTACGTGGATTTCTCTCCAGTTGTATGTGGTAAGTTACCTTCCCACTTGATTATCACATAGGGTGCCCAGCCCGTCCATTTAACGTGCCACCAGACCCAATTGAGAAGAGATTGGGTAAATATACCTACATGGGCAATCTGAAATGGTATTTAGAATGCAACCCCCCTAAAAAAAAACGCTACTTACTTTTCTTACAACTGGTGCATGCGCAGTTTGAGCACTTGCAGGATCCACCGCAGTTGCAAGAGCCAGCTACAAATAGACAGTTGCGTTAATAGATGATCAAAATGACAGGTAGTTGGTTTTCGAATAAATAGGCCTACATTCTGATTATATTAATCAATATACATGAAAACGTACTTTTAGAGCATTCACAAGGATCCATTTTTTCAGTTTTGATCGCGCTTCTTTAGTCAAATGAAGTATTTCAGCTTAATTTCACCGTTGAGTTGCAAGCTTTAAATTTCTCTTTGGCGAAGCACCGTTTTTATAGCGTCAGGGAAGCACCGTTTTTATAGCGTCAGGGACAGACGGGTGCCGTGTGCAAAACAGTCTCGCGTTCAGACGATCAGGGTTTGCACCCGGGTTATTTCATTATACTGCGCGAAAATAATCAAGGAAGAGTTTCCTATTGTTTCCAAATTCCATAGCCTGTTACATAAACCTGATTACCACGTTGATCATCGATTAATTAAGGCTACACCTATATTTATTTAACTATACAAACATTTATTGGGATATTTTTTTGGTTTTAGGAATGCCTTCAATAACCCCAGGGTCTGGAGTGTTGTAATCAATCAAGCCATTATATTGTTATTTTACAGGCACGATCTAATTGTAATGTTCAAATTCATGATGATTTAATTTGTTATATACTATAATCTAATCTGGTCATAGGCCTATAGATTAGAATGCGATAAAGTTAATATAATTATATTACTTGTTGGGAAGAATTTGAATAGGCCTAGTGTTTATGGAAATATATATTAAAACGACGATTTACAAATCACTACATTGTTGACTGGTTTTGGGTTGAACAGTCATCGTTACCGTGCACAGTGCACACGGTACGCAAATTATTAAACGGTTCAGTTGTCACTTTTTCGGGAGTGGTGTTGTCATTGGTGCTGTGTTGAGAGCTTCCAGTCCCGTGCGTCCTTTATCTGCACACGAGCTGTGCTTATGAGCAACATTCGAATGTGAATGAATCACTTTGCGCATGTCGACTGAGTGTTAGTATTTTTCTAGAATATCTTGCCTGAGTAAATGAGCTGTGTCATACCACAAGCATTGTGCTACGTAATAAGAATAGTCACCGCCAGCAGCCAGACCTACAATTAATTACAAATGACAGTTAAGAAAACAAAAACAATGATGCATTCAGAACTATTCTACATGCCTTTCATAAATACTTTCATATTTCATCATATATATAAAACACATTTACCCTAATAAGAATCATGATCAAATACAGAAATATTTTCTAAACTCCATACAAATGAGTTATGAAAATAAAAAAAATGATGCATTCAGAACTATTCTACATGCCTATTATAAATACTTTAATCTTTCATCATGTATATGAAACGGATGTGAAACGGCAAGCTGAGTTAGCAGTGGTACGCGCTAAATAGCGTTTCAATCGGTGACGTCACTTGCTCTGAGACCTTGAAGTAGTGATTCCACTTGCTCTGTGGAGCGATGGATAACGATGCTTCGAGGATGACTGTTGTTGATGTGTGCAGAGGGTTTCTGGTTCGCGCCCCGCTATGGGCGAGGGGACGGTCTAAATATTTACTGTTACATATATAATAAAACAAATTTACCCGAATAAGAATCATCAACAATACAGAAATCTATTCTAAACTCCATGAACGATGATGACTTCAAAGCACTTATTTGGTACTGTGGAATAATGTGTTCGCGACAAAGTAACTTGAGCAGCTTTGAGTGACAAGTGAAGTCATTTGCATTATATATATATATTTTTTAAATAACTGCCTTTGCATGGTTATAGCTAGCTAGCTAGCTAACCTAGAAACATTGACAGTTAAAGATCGAGGACTTCGGTAAGATATCGTCTCGCTTTATCAAATGGGCTAACTATATGAAATGCGTTGTATGTTCTGTCGGCATATCTCATGTCGTGTTGCATATGGAAATGGGGGAATAAATGTACCTAGCTATAGTAAGTAGTGAACGTTGTTATCCGTGATGAGTTACAATCGCTGACTGTCTTGTGGATGTGTTCATTTGGGAAAGATAATTACTGAAATGTTGCACTCTATTATTAACAATATTTTAATTAGTCATAGATATGCCATCTATCTAGGTATCTGTTTATCTTTGTTGGCTATTTTGGAAGACTTGGAGCCAATGCAATGAACATGGAACGCCGGGACACCCAGCGGGCGCCTGGAGTAAGCCGTTTCAAAATCAAATGTTATTTGTCACATGTGCCGAGTACAACAGGTGTAGTAGACCTTATCGTGAAATGTTGACTTACAAGCTCTTAACCAACAATTCAGTTCAATAAATATAGTTAAGAAATTTTTTACGAAATAAACTAAAGTAAAAAATAAAAAGTAACACAATAACAAAGAGGCTATGTACAGGGGGTACTAGTACCTAGTCAATGTGCAGGGGTACAGGTTAGTCGATGTAATTTGTACATGTAGGTAGGGGTAAAGTGACTATGCATAGATAGTCAACAGTGAGTAGCAGCAGTGTAAAAACAAAGTTTATGAGGGTCGTTTTCAAGTGGATGCAACATGCATGTGAAACGGATAGTTAGCGGTGCGCTAAATAGCGTTTCAATCGGTGACGTCACTTGCTCTGAGACCTTGAAGTAGTGGTTCCCCTTGCTCTGTGGATCGATGGGTAACGATGTTTCGTGGGTGTCAGTTGTTGATGTGTGCAGAGGGTCCCTGGTGCGATCCCGGGTATGGGCGAGGGGACGGACGTGAAGTTGTATTGTTACATTGATGCCTTTGACCCGGATCACTGGTTGCTGTGGAAAAGGAGCTAGCGTTGGTGCGCGCTAAATAGCGTTTCAATCGGTGATGGCACCGGGTATGGGCGAGGGGACGGTCTTAGGTTATACTGCTTTACATGCATCTCCAGCAGTGATGATTAGATTTCATACTCATCTCAGAATAAGCATCCAGTAGAACAAACTCACAATATGTACTGTGATTGGTTATTTTCGTTTTAGTATTGTGCCACCATTTTGGTGTCTACAGTGCCGTCGCAAATAATTCAGACCCCTTGACTTTTTCCACATTTTATTAGGTTACAGCCTTATTCTAAAATAGATTCAATTGTTTTTCATCCATAATGAAAAGCAAAAACAGGTTTAGAAAGTTTAGCTAATTTATACAAATTTAAAAACGGAAATATCACATTTACATTAATATTCAAACCCTTTACTCAGTACATTGTTGAAGCACCTTTGGCTGCGATTGCAGCCTTGAGTCTTCTTGGGTATGACGCTACAAGCTTGGCACACCTGTATTTGGGGAGTTTCTCCCATTCTTCTCTGCAGATCCTCTCACGGTCTGTCAGGTTGGATGGGGAGTGTTGCTGCACAGCTATTTTCAGGTCTCTCCAGAGATGTCCGATCAGGTTCAAGTCCGGGTTCTGGCAGGGCCACTCAAGGATATTCAGAGACTTGTCCTGAAGTTGTCTTGGCTGCGTGCTTAGGGTCGTTGTCCTGTTGGAAGGTGAACCTTCACCCCAGTCTGAGGTCCCGAGCACTGAGCAGGTTTTCATCAATGATCTCTCTGTACTTTGCTCTGTTCATCTTTGCCTCAATCCTGACTGGTCTCCCAGTTCTTGCCGCTGAAAACATCCCCACAGCGTGATGCTACCACCACCATGCTTCACCATAGGGATGGTGCCAGGTTCCCTCCAGACGCGACACTTGGCATTCAGGCTAAAGAGTTCAATCTTGGTTTCATCAGACAAGATCATCTTGTTTCTCATGGTCTGAGAGTGTTTAGGTGCCTTTTGGCAAACTCCAAGTGGGCTGTCATGTGCTTTTTTACTGAGGAGTGGCTTCCATCTAGCCACTCTAGCACAAAGGTCTGATTGGTGGAGTGCTGCAGAGAGGGTTGTCTTTCTGGAAGTTTCTGCCATCTCCACAGAGGAACTCTGGAGCTCTGTCAGAGTGACCATCAGGTTCTTGGTCACCTCCCAGACCAAGGCACTTCTCCCACGATTGCTCAGTTTGGCCGGGCGGTCAGCTCTAAGAAGAGTCTTGGTGGTTCCAAACTTCTTCCATTTAAGAATGATTTTTGGTACCCTTCTCCAGATCTGTGCCTCGACACAATCCTGTCTCGGAGCTCTACTGACAATTCCTTCACCCCCATGGCTTGTTTTATTTGTTCTGACATGCACTGTCAACTGTGAGACCTTATATAGACAGGTGTGTGCCTTTCCAAATCATGTCATATCAATTGAATTTACAACAGGTGGACTCCAATCAAGTTGTGGAAACATCTCAGGAATATCAATGGAAACAGGATGCACCTGAGCTCAATTTCAAGTCTCATTGCAAAGGGTCTGAGTAGTTATCTAAATGAGGTATTTCAGTTGTTTTTTTAAATACATTTTCAAAAATGTCTAAAAACCTGTTTTCAGTTTTCGTTATCGGCTATTGTGTGTAGATGGCTGAGGATTAAAAAATATATATATTCTAGAATAAGGCTGTAACATAACAACATTTGGAAAAAGTCAAGGGGCCTGAATACATTCCGAAGGCAATCACCCTCAAGATGAACCATAAAATAAGCCCTTGCATGGTTACAATGGGCAAGTTTAAAGGGATCCACCCATGTCTCACTGCAGTCACACAATCAGGGAATGTAAGGCCTCGCCCAGTTCCCTTTGGTAGTTTCCATTTACATATATGCATGAAGCTTGATGCATCGTAATATAGCACTCCAGCTCAAGTAATTCAATCTTCTCTCTTCTATCAGGTGTTCATCTATAACCCTCACATGCGTGGCCAGTGGCAGGCAGCCTACCGTCTGAGCCAGAGTGCCCAGGACTCAGACATCTCTTTGCTCAACATCAACCAGGCATTGAGCTGCTTGACAGCTGGTACTCGACGACCCAACACCACTGGAGACACGCTCCTCGTGGGCACCCAGACAAACCTGGCCTATGATGTACACAAAATTGCTGACATCTTCAACAGAGAGGTGAGCCAAGAACTGGATAGGAAGCAATGATACAACATAATCATGCTTCTGTTGTAGTATTACATAATAATACAGTTTTGCAAATAATGATGCTATTTCCTTTCCTCTAGGTGACAGATGGGGACAATGCCATCGCTTTAGGGAAATTGGCAAACATTGAGTCCCCCCTCACCATCATCGGAGGAAACTGTGCCCTACAAGGATTTGACTGTGAGGGGAATGACCAGTTCTGGACAGTATGGATTGTGTTCCTCTTTATCATATGAACTGTTGTCTAACATTGAAATAGGAATAGTTTTACCACAATTGAGGAAATTATTTGTTTGTTTGTTTGTCTGTGTTCCTTTTCAGGACACGGGGGATAATGTCTGGTCATTGGTTATCTGTGCTTTTACTGGTAATTGAAAAAATTAGGTGACATTTTATTTAGAAGAAGTTTTATCCAAAGGTGAAAGCAAGTACTTTGCAATGTACAGCTAGACGACTTGAAATGTTGTTATTACATAAATATACGAGATCCTAAAATGGGTCATATACTGTGTATATTTTATTTTGTCTGGTCTTTGCAGCTTCTTGTCAGATCAGAGGACTTTGACATTAGGGTATACAGATGCACAATTGAGTGCATCCTGTCGGGCTTGTATGACCGCCTGGTACGGCAACTGCACCACCCACAACCGTAAAGCTTTCCAGTGGATGGTGTGGTATGCCCAACGCATTACCGGGGGAAAACTTCCTGCCCTCCTGGACACCTACAGCACCCGATGCCATAGGAAGGCCAAAAAGATCATCAAGGACATCAACCACACTGCCTGTTCACGCCACATTTATCCAGAAGGCGAGGTCAGTACAGGTGCATCAAAGCTGGGACCGAGAGACTAAAAAACATCTATCTCAAGGCCATCAGACTGCTAAACAGCCATTACTAGCACATCAGAGGCAGATGCCTATAGACATAGATTAGGAATCACTGGCCACTTTTAGAAATGGATCAGTAGCCACTGTAATAAAGTTCTGTATCTAGCATTACTTATCTCATATGTATAAACTGCACTCCACACTGTTCTACAGTATCTTAGTCACTTAAATTGTGTTAAAATATTGCATCATCCATTTCAGCTGATAGGAGTTATTAGATCGGTTCAGTTTGGCATAGCACAGAGAACAATGAGAGAACAATGAGAAAATATTTTAAATAGACAATATGGCAGCCTACACATTGTTGGATGACTTCATGGAGCAATGTTTTGTTTTTTAACTTTATTGACAGAGCGTTTTCTAAAGCATTTGTTGTCTTCTTCCAAGTTGGGAATTGAGGAAGTAGGCTATTGCCAAGTCAAGGTTGGTCGAAAATTCTCTATAATACACCAACAAGTACCTAACCTGTAAGTAAGGCTGAGTTAGCCTGTAACAATCTGACTGCTAGCTATCCTAATCCTAGCTGGGAACATGTCATTTAAACAAATCAGTGACTGTCTGCTGTTTAGGCCTAATGACTGATTCCAGACATAAATCATTCCAGATACCACAAAACATTCTTGATGAAAACTTTTTTTTACTTAAAAATAATTAAAGGCTGTATGTAATGTGTATGTACTTATGTTGTCCGGACCAGGAGTGATCACTGGACTGGTTCTATATAAATCAGTGTTTATTAATCTGTCACGGGCCACACCATGTACAAACTAATCTTACCCTTTTCCCCAGTCGTCAGAAAATCGAACCCAACGCGCGCATGCCCCCTTAGCACGATTAGCTATTAGGCTAGCTTGCTATCGTGGTGAGCCTCTTACTACGAATATATTTTGATATGACTGTCTACAAAAACTTAAATACGAATTACACATTTTATGCCATCAACATTAAAATAAGTCATTAATTTAGCTAACGTTAGACAGGTACAGCGGAAAGCACGGTAGCAAACTGGCTAGTGTCATGCTTGGCAAGGACAGACCGCGTACTGATGAATGGTGCTAGTATCAGCTTGCAGGATAACTACAATAACTAGTATCATTCCTTGCTAGTTATAAAGCGTATTAGCTGGGAAACTTACAAGAAGCCTAGATAGCAAATGATCCTTTCCCTTGTTCCACAACTAATAGTTATAACAATTATTTTGCGCTTATTTCATTTTTCACCCCCGTCGTACATACATTTTACCCCGGCACTTCTGAGGTCTACGGTGATTGGATGATGTCTCGTTTTCCAAAACGACATCGCGCTTTTTACTTGTGGGCAGCTCTCTGCCGCCACCTGCTGCGCCGGAGTGTAATGGAGGTGGTAGATCGAGAAGTCACGCAACCTTGTGCCTATACCGTCATCATGAAGGAGTGGGATCTCAGCCTCCAACCCAACCCCCCTTTTGGTTGAGTCTGCCTCATCATTAGGGATGGGGACAAAATTATGTATTGCAATTGTCATTTTTCAATCCCTTCATGTGCTGGCATAACTGACTTGCCTAGTTAAATAAAGGTTAAATAAATGAATACAATATGCCTTTATAAAAAAAGTGTGACAGGCCTGCTATGCCTAATTGGTAACTAAACACCCCAAAAGTAAAACACTCCTCAACCTAATCTACTATTAATCACTCATCTCAAAGCAGTGTTGACATGCAGATTGAACGGTGTTAGAACAGCTTACATTTACATTACATTTAAGTCATTTAGCAGACGCTCTTATCCAGAGCGACTTACAAATTGGTGCATTCACCTTATGACATCCAGTGGGACAGTCACTTAACAATAGTGCATCTAAAACTTAGGGGGGGTGGGGTGAGAGGGATTACTTAACCTATCCTAGGTATTCCTTAAACTTATGCATGACAGACCTGTGTGTAGTATTTAGATTTGCATTGAAGATTATACCAGCAGGTAGCAGACACTTGGTCAAGGACAGGTAAGAGCTTAGATTTGCAGGAACCATTGAGTCAGGACTGTGACTTTCACATTAACCCCACAATTACACTGCAACAGTCTACTTGAGGGCCAGACTTTGGTCCCCAGCAGCAATTGGTTCCAATGTGTCTCCCATCCAAATACTTACAAGCCTATTCTAGCCTTCATTGTTAGGGAGACACAGTATAGCATATTGTGGATACATTTACTCAGGCCATTTAACAATAAAATGAGGGTTGTCTGAGGTGGCTGTCCATCCTGGTCTCAGACTAGACATAACTACAGGACACAAAATCAGTATATGTAACTTAACCTAAGAGGGTAACCAGAATCACAGACAACTAGCATTTTAACTTGATAGCAAGTTAGCTAACCCCTTCTCAAACCCAACTAGCTAAATATTAACCACAAACTGCTTGGAGTAACTCTGGATTGTAACTTGTCATGGTCAGTGAGACAGTAGCGAAGATAGCGAGAAGTCTGTCCATAAAGCACTGCTCTACCTTATCACTAACTAGGCAGGTCCTACCGGCCCTAGTTGTCACAGCTGGACTACTGTTCAGTCGTGTGGTCAGGTGCCACAAAGACTTAAGAAAATTACAATTTGCTCAGAACAGGGCGGCATGTCAATCGTTCATGGGTCAAAGTGAGAGGTTGACAAGCTGAATGCTCCGAGCTCTGTATAAACTACCAGCACACAGCTCGGACACCCATGCACACCACAAGACATGCTAAAAGGCCTTCAATCACAAAGACTATGGGAGGTCAGATTGCAAACTAATAATTCACCTTACGGAACGGAACAGCAGGTAAAGTGAAGACATTCTAGCACACACTGTTTAGTGTTAAATATTTTGTATGTGTTACGCTATTTACGGTCCTCTTTGATGTAAGAGCCTTAGTGTTTGGTCCCCAAGAACAGCTAATGGGGATCTGTTAAGAATTAAATTTCGTATTTAGACAAATTACCAGTACAAATATTAAATGGAAACTGATGGTTAACTAAGCGAATCACCCACTTAATTTGGGAGGGAATCAAGAAACATGTAGACACCAGGTTACTAAACATTGTGTTGTTACCCACCCCAGTAACCCAAATGAAAGTCAAACTTGGGAAGTTTAATGGAATTTATTTTCTTACATTTAACAGACAAAGTACTAAGTCTAGGCTCAAGATGGTACAACCAATTGCGTAGGGAATGACTGCATTGTCACGGTAATGCACCAGGCCTCACTGACAACAGCTGGTGTCACAGGTCTTGCCCTTGCACACACAGCCTGAAGCACATTTACTGCAGTCGGAAGGACAGCAGGGGCAGCAACCTGATGGGACAAAAACAATTGATTAGTGATGACCAATGAGACTATTACAAAACCTATTAATAAGGCTCTAGGATGAGTTGTCAACTTGTCTCCCCAGTTGTGGTCAACTTAATTAAAGCCTTCCTAGTTCAGAGTCCTCTTGAAGAGCCTAATTAGGCTACCAGGTGTTCATAACTAAGTGGGAAGATGGTATTGACCAGTTGGTCAATATCTTTGAACTCAATGAGAGAAACCGTTTCTAATGGCCAACAGTGTCAACCATCATGCTGGTAAACATGCGTTAAAAATTACATTGCTTTTCATAAAAGTTGTGCAGTTGAATTTTTTGCCAAAATTGCAGTTATCAAATCATTTCCTTCGGTGAAGTCAGCATGAAGGAGAAGTCGGCGCTCAGGACATAAGACGAGTTTTCCCCACTAGTAATTACCAGTTGGGGGAAGTTTACGTGGATTTCTCTCCAGTTGTATGTGGTAAGTTACCTTCCCACTTGATTATCACATAGGGTGCCCAGCCCGTCCATTTAACGTGCCACCAGACCCAATTGAGAAGAGATTGGGTAAATATACCTACATGGGCAATCTGAAATGGTATTTAGAATGCAAACCCCCCCCCCCAAAAAAACACTACTTACTTTTCTTACAACTGGTGCATGCGCAGTTTGAGCACTTGCAGGATCCACCGCAGTTGCAAGAGCCAGCTACAAATAGACAGTTGCGTTAATAGATGATCAAAATGACAGATAGTTGGTTTTCGAATAAATAGGCCTACATTCTGATTATATTAATCAATATACATGAACACGTACTTTTAGAGCATTCACAAGGATCCATTTTTCAGTTTTTGATCGCGCTTCTTTAGTCAAATGAAGTATTTCAGCTTAATTTCACCGTTGAGTTGCAAGCTTTAAATTTCTCTTTGGCGAAGCACCGGTTTTATAGCGTCAGGGACAGACGGGTGCCGTGTGCAAAACAGTCTCGCGTTCAGACGATCAGGGTTTGCACCCGGGTTATTTCATTATACTGCGCGAAAATAATCAAGGAAGAGTTTCCTATTGTTTCCTAATTCCATAGCCTGTTACATAAACCTGATTACCACGTTGATCATCGATTAATTAAGGCTACACCTATATTTATTTAACTATACAAACATTTATTGGGATATTTTTTTGGTTTTAGGAATGCCTTCAATAACCCCAGGGTCTGGAGTGTTGTAATCAATCAAGCCATTATATTGTTATTTTACAGGCACGATCTAATTGTAATGTTCAAATTCATGATGATTTAACTTGTTATATACTATAATATAATCTGGTCATAGGCCTATAGATTAGAATGCGATAAAGTTAATATAATTATATTACTTGTTGGGAAGAATTTGAATAGGCCTAGTGTTTATGGAAATATATATTAAAACGACGATTTACAAATCACTACATTGTTGACTGGTTTTGGGTTGAACAGTCATCGTTACCGTGCACAGTGCACACGGTACGCAAATTATTAAACGGTTCAGTTGTCACTTTTTCGGGAGTGGTGTTGTCATTGGTGCTGTGTTGAGAGCTTCCAGTCCCGTGCGTCCTTTATCTGCACACGAGCTGTGCTTATGAGCAACATTCGAATGTGAATGAATCACTTTGCGCATGTCGACTGAGTGTTAGTATTTTTCTAGAATATCTTGCCTGAGTAAATGAGCTGTGTCATACCACAAGCATTGTGCTACGTAATAAGAATAGTCACCGCCAGCAGCCAGACCTACAATTAATTACAAATGACAGTTAAGAAAACAAAAACAATGATGCATTCAGAACTATTCTACATGCCTTTCATAAATACTTTCATATTTCATCATATATATAAAACACATTTACCCTAATAAGAATCATGATCAAATACAGAAATATTTTCTAAACTCCATACAAATGAGTTATGAAAATAAAAAAATGATGCATTCAGAACTATTCTACATGCCTATTATAAATACTTTAATCTTTCATCATGTATATGAAACGGCAAGCTGAGTTAGCGGTGGTACGCGCTAAATAGCGTTTCAATCGGTGACGTCACTTGCTCTGAGACCTTGAAGTAGTGGTTCCACTTGCTCCGTGGAGTGATGGATAACGATGCTTCGAGGATGACTGTTGTTGATGTGTGCAGAGGGTTTCTGGTTCGCGCCCGGCTATGGGCGAGGGGACGGTCTAAATATTTATTGTTACATATATATATAAAACAAATTTACCCGAATAAGAATCATGAACGATACAGAAATCTATTCTAAACTCCATGAACGATGATGACTTCAAAGCACTTATTTGGTACTGTGGAATAATGTGTTCGCGACAAAGTAACTTGAGCAGCTTTGAGTGACAAGTGAAGTCATTTGCAATATATATATATAGATATATTTTTTTAAATAACTGCCTTTGCATGGTTATAGCTAGCTAGCTAGCTAACCTAGAAACATTGACAGTTAAAGATCGAGGACTTCGGTAAGATATCGTCTCGCTTTATCAAATGGGCTAACTATATGAAATGCTTTGTATGTTCTGTCGGCATATCTCATGTCTTGTTGCATATGGAAATGGGGGAATAACTGATAATTACTGAAATGTTACACTCTATTATTAACAATATTTTAATTAGTCATAGATATGCCATCTATCTAGGTATCTGTTTATCTTTGTTGGCTATTTTGGAAGACTTGGAGCCAATGCAATGAACATGGAACGCCGGGACACCCAGCGGGCGCCTGGAGTAAGCCGTTTCAAAATCAAATGTTATTTGTCACATGTGCCGAGTACAACAGGTGTAGTAGACCTTATCGTGAAATGTTGACTTACAAGCTCTTAACCAACAATTCAGTTCAATAAATATAGTTAAGAAAATTTTTACGAAATAAACTAAAGTAAAAAATAAAAAGTAACACAATAACAAAGAGGCTATGTACAGGGGGTACTAGTACCTAGTCAATGTGCAGGGGTACAGGTTAGTCGATGTAATTTGTACATGTAGGTAGGGGTAAAGTGACTATGCATAGATAGTCAACAGTGAGTAGCAGCAGTGTAAAAACAAAGTTTATGAGGGTCGTTTTCAAGTGGATGCAACATGCATGTGAAACGGATAGTTAGCGGTGCGCTAAATAGCGTTTCAATCGGTGACGTCACTTGCTCTGAGACCTTGAAGTAGTGGTTCCCCTTGCTCTGTGGATCGATGGGTAACGATGTTTCGTGGGTGTCAGTTGTTGATGTGTGCAGAGGGTCCCTGGTGCGATCCCGGGTATGGGCGAGGGGACGGACGTGAAGTTGTATTGTTACATTGATGCTGTTGACCATGATCACTGGTTGCTGTGGAAAAGGAGCTAGCGGTGGTGCGCGCTAAATAGCGTTTCAATCGGTGACGGCACCGGGTATGGGCGAGGGGACGGTCTTAGGTTATACTGTTTTACATGCATCTCCAGCAGTGATTATTAGATTTCATACTCATCTCAGAATAAGCATCCAGTAGAACAAACTCACAATATGTACTGTGATTGGTTATTTTAATTTTAGTATTGTGCCACCATTTTGGTGTCTACAGTGCCTTCGCAAATAATTCAGACCCCTTGACTTTTTCCACATTTTATTAGGTTACAGCCTTATTCTAAAATAGATTCAATTGTTTTTTCATCCTCAATCTACACACAATACCTCATAATGACAAAGCAAAAACAGGTTTAGAAAGTTTAGCTAATTTATACAAATTTAAAAACGGAAATATCACATTTACATTAATATTCAAACCCTTTACTCAGTACATTGTTGAAGCACCTTTGGCTGCGATTGCAGCCTTGAGTCGTCTTGGGTATGACGCTACAAGCTTGGCACACCTGTATTTGGGGAGTTTCTCCCATTCTTCTCTGCAGATCCTCTCACGGTCTGTCAGGTTGGATGGGGAGTGTTGCTGCACAGCTATTTTTAGGTCTCTTCAGAGATGTCCGATCAGGTTCAAGTCCGGGTTCTGGCAGGGCCACTCAAGGACATTCAGAGACTTGTCCTGAAGTTGTCTTGGCTGCGTGCTTAGAGTCGTTGTCCTGTTGGAAGGTGAACCTTCACCCCAGTCTGAGGTCCTGAGCACTCTGGAGCAGGTTTTCATCAATGATCTCTCTGTACTTTGCTCTGTTCATCTTTGCCTCAATCCTGACTGGTCTCCCAGTTCTTGCCGCTGAAAACATCCCCACAGCGTGATGCTACCACCACCATGCTTCACCATAGGGATGGTGCCAGGTTCCCTCCAGACACGACGCTTGGCATTCAGGCTAAAGAGTTCAATCTTGGTTTCATCAGACAAGATCATCTTGTTTCTCATGGTCTGAGAGTGTTTAGGTGCCTTTTGGCAAACTCCAAGTGGGCTGTCATATGCTTTTTTACTGAGGAGTGGCTTCCATCTAGCCACTCTAGCACAAAGGTCTGATTGGTGGAGTGCTGCAGAGAGGGTTGTCTTTCTGGAAGTTTCTGCCATCTCCACAGAGGAACTCTGGAGCTCTGTCAGAGTGACCATCAGGTTCTTGGTCACCTCCCTGACCAAGGCACTTCTCCCACGATTGCTCAGTTTGGCCGGGCGGTCAGCTCTAAGAAGAGTCTTGGTGGTTCCAAACTTCTTCCATTTAAGAATGATTTTTGGTACCCTTCTCCAGATCTGTGCCTCGACACAATCCTGTCTCGGAGCTCTACTGACAATTCCTTCACCCCCATGGCTTGGTTTTTTTTCTGACATGCACTGTCAACTGTGAGACCTTATATAGACAGGTGTGTGCCTTTCCAAATCATGTCATATCAATTGAATTTACAACAGGTGGACTCCAATCAAGTTGTGGAAACATCTCAGGAATATCAATGGAAACAGGATGCACCTGAGCTCAATTTCAAGTCTCATTGCAAAGGGTCTGAGTAGTTATCTAAATGAGGTATTTCAGTTGTTTTTTTAAATACATATTCAAAAATGTCTAAAAACCTGTTTTCAGTTTTCGTTATCGGCTATTGTGTGTAGATGGCTGAGGATTAAAAAAATATATATTCTAGAATAAGGCTGTAACATAACAACATTTGGAAAAAGTCAAGGGGCCTGAATACATTCCGAAGGCAATCACCCTCAAGATGAACCATAAAATAAGCCCTTGCATGGTTACAATGGGCAAGTTTAAAGGGATCCACCCATGTCTCACTGCAGTCACACAATCAGGGAATGTAAGGCCTCGCCCAGTTCCCTTTGGTATTTTCCATTTACATATATGCATGAAGCTTGATGCATCGTAATATAGCACTCCAGCTCAAGTAATTCAATCTTCTCTCTCCTATCAGGTGTTCATCTATAACCCTCACATGCGTGGCCAGTGGCAGGCAGCCTACCGTCTGAGCCAGTGCCCAGGACTCAGACATCTCTTTGCTCAACATCAACTAGGCATTGAGCTGCTTGACAGCTGGTACTCGACGACCCAACACCACTGGAGACACGCTCCTCGTGGGCACCCAGACAAACCTGGCCTATGATGTACACAAAATTGCTGACATCTTCAACAGAGAGGTGAGCCAAGAACTGGATAGGAAGCAATGATACAACATAATCATGCTTCTGTTGTAGTAGTATTACATAATAATACAGTTTTGCAAATAATGATGCTATTTCCATTCCTCTAGGTGACAGATGGGGACAATGCCATCGCTTTAGGGAAATTGGCGAACATTGAGTCCCCCCTCACCATCATCGGAGGAAACTGTGCCCTACAAGGATTTGACTGTGAGGGGAACGACCAGTTCTGGACAGTATGGATTGTGTTCCTCTTTATCATATGAACTGTTGTCTAACATTGAAATAGGAATAGTTTTACCACAATTGAGGAAATTATTTGTTTGTTTGTTTGTCTGTGTTCCTTTTCAGGACACGGGGGATAATGTCTGGTCATTGGTTATCTGTGCTTTTACTGGTAATTGAAAAAATTAGGTGACATTTTATTTAGCAGAAGTTTTATCCAAAGATGAAAGCAAGTACTTTGCAATGTACAGCTAGAAGACTTTAAATGTTGTTATTACATAAATATACGAGATCCTAAAATGGGTCATATACTGTGTATATTTTATTTTGTCTGGTCTTTGCAGCTTCTTGTCAGATCAGAGGACTTTGACATTAGGGTATACAGATGCACAATTGAGTGCATCCTGTCGGGCTGTATGACCGCCTGGTACGGCAACTGCACCACCCACAACCGCAAAGCTTTCCAGTGGATGGTGTGGTATGCCCAACGCATTACCGGGGGAAAACTTCCCGCCCTCCTGGACACCTACAGCACCCGATGACATAGGAAGGCCAAAAAGATCATCAAGGACATCAACCACACTGCCTGTTCACCCCACATTTATCCAGAAGGCGAGGTCAGTACAGGTGCATCAAAGCTGGGACAGAGAGACTAAAAAACATCTATCTCAAGGCCATCAGACTGCTAAACAGCCATTACTAGCACATCAGAGGCAGATGCCTATAGACATAGATTAGGAATCACTGGCCACTTTTAGAAATGGATCAGTAGCCACTGTAATAAAGTTCTGTATCTAGCATTACTCATCTCATATTTATAAACTGCACTCCACACTGTTCTACAGTATCTTAGTCACTTAAATTGTGTTAAAATATTGCATCATCCATTTCATATGTATATACTGTATTGTATTCTATACTACACCACTGACTGTTAAACAGCCATCTCTAGCATATCAGAGGCTGCTGCCTATAGACATAGATTAGGAATCACAGGCCACTTTCATGAAATGAAACACTAGCCCTTTAATAATGTTAGATATTACTTGTTAGATATTTCTCCACTGTCGGGGCTAGAAGCACAAGCAATTCTCTACACCCGCAATAACTATCTGCTAAACACGTGTGACCAACAAATTTGATTTTGATTAAAGAAGATGAACTTGTGAAAATGAGGTATAGCTCATATTACATACCCAGAGTTGTGTTTCTGCAGCTATTTGATGTTTTAAAACTTTAAAAAATCTTGCTGTGTATAGTACAGAAAATGTCAGCAAAGAGAGGACATGTGCTGATTGTTCTCTCTTTGTATCTTTCAGAAGGTTACCTCCCTCTGTCATAAGCATGGCAGCAGGTTTGCTTATGCACTTGCCAATGGAACAGTGGGAGTTTATGACCACACTGCCCACTACTGGATAATCAAGGTATTGCATGTTTTGAATGGGTGGAATATTAGTTTTCCTTCTTAATGCATCCCTGTCACTTTACACAAAATGTATTGAATTTGAACCATCATTATGTTTAAAGATGTGCCAATAACTGTCCCTCTTTCCCTCTGCAGTCTAAGAACCATGCAATGAGCATCCATGTATCTGACCTTAAGGCTGACGGTGTTGTAGAACTCATCAAGGGCTAGTCCAATGGAAAGGTAAACCACCTTGATCCGTCAGTCAACAATCAATTTAGGGCAATTGAGAAGACCTATTTGTTAAAATGAGTACAGAACCAATCAAAGAGAGTCTTCAAAGTCCTCTAATCCTTCACTTTGTCACATTGTCTAGGACTGGTTGACACTTGGCACCAACCTTTGCTCCAAGTGTAAGGAATGTTGTAAGGCCCCTTGAAGAAGTCATCTTTGAAGTCATCTTCAAAGACAGCTTCTTGTCCTCTGTGGCTGGAGTGGTGGAGAGGGACTATCGCATGGATGGACAGATCCAGCTCATCTGTACCTCTGTGGAGGGAGAAGGTAAAGACATGAGTAACACTACTACTACTTCGAATAGGCCTAGTTTATTTGTGTGTATTCTCTCAGAATTTGTCTTTGACATCCAATGTGTTGTATGCTTGTTGTCAGTGCGTGGCTACCTGCCTGCCAGTAAGGAGATGAAGGGGAACCTGATGGACTCCAGTGTGGAGTCTGATCCGAGAGCTGAGCCAACTCAGGCAGAACCTGCTACTGGAACTATGCAACTATAAGGAGAATGCCAAGGTTTCTAAGAACTAGGGCTGACCCCATTTAGTCCACTGGTCGATAGGCTGTTGGTTGACCGAGATTTTGTTAGTCAAGCTGTTGCAAATATATTTTTAAAATGTATGGCATACGAGACACCTGTCTGATTCACGCCTTTCTGGGCAGACTAATCCATTGCAGAGGCCTCAGGAAGGGTACACCGGTATCACCAGTGGTACATTTAGCCTACTATTCATTTCCATAATTTCTCCTCTACATTGTTTGTTTAATTACGGTAACTTCTGTTGTCATTGTAGGAGTGGAAATGTTGTCTGCAGAGCGCCCAACGTAGGCTACACTTGTGAGAAAAGGGTTTGGGTTTATTTAATTACATTTATGAGTTGTCAATGTATTAATTTTCTTGTTTGGATCGCTTCTGTTAATCTTGAGTAAAGACACACGCCAGATTACACATAGAAGTAGGCCTAGGATACCTGGCCTGCGTGCAAATATAGGCCTATGTGCCCATTTGGGGATCTGATACTATTGATATATTTATGATAGTCTTAACTCACCATTACTGTGGAGATTCTCAAAGTCACTTTTTTCCCGCCTCAAACAGAAAGTAAATTAAGTCTGTTTTTTACATCCATTGAGAAGGACATCGTTCCTCAACGTATCCTATTAGAAATATCTTTCCAGCTCTCTCCCTTTCCATAACTACTCAGCATGAAAGAGGAAAAAATGTCATGCTCTAATCCAGTGAAAACATCATTAAATATGCCTACCTGATTCATTATTATCCATTACGCAAATAGCCTACAGCCGTGTCTGTCCGGAGCTCACTGGAGCAGGAAACTCTGAGGGCCCAGAATATTTTACACAATGTTGCAAGTTTTCTCACCTCATGCTGGATCAAGTTAATAGTTGACACAATGTGTCAAGTTCCTTGCGACAGGCCATGCGTAGCCAATGTGATTCATAGGATATTTATTTTTATCAGGATATTTTCTACCTCCGGGCTGCAATGTTTTTATTTGTTGGCTTTATGTAGGCTACTTCTACATATTGGCAATAGAAGTTACCTTTAGATTTGTATCATTTTCATAGAATTTTGATTAACCACATGATATTGATTCACTATAAACGAAATGAAACTGTTCTGGTTAGGTGAAATTGATCTCTGGCTCCCTCTTTAGTCATTTTATGTCTTCATTTTTAATTGCATTGCTTTAAGCATCAGACAGGCTCAGTAGTCTATATATAGTTGATTTTATTCAAACATAGGGTGTGTCTATATATACAGTGGGGCAAAAAAGTATTTAGTCAGACACCAATTGTGCAAGTTCTCCCACTTAAAAAGATGAGAGAGGCCTGTAATTTTCATCATAGGTACACTTCAACTATGACAGACAAAATGAGAAAAAAAATCCAGAAAATCACTTTGTAGGATTTTAAATTTATTTATTTGCAAATTATGGTGGAAAATAAGTATTTGGTCACCTACAAACAAGCAAGATTTCTGTCTCTCACAGACCTGTAACTTCTTCTTTAAGAGGCTCCTCTGTCCTCCACTCGTTACCTGTATTAATGGCACCTGTTTGAACTTGTTATCAGTATAAAAGACACCTGTCCACAACCTCAAACAGTCACACTCCAAACTCCACTATGGCCAAGACCAAAGAGCTGTCAAAGGACACCAGAAACAAAATTGTAGACCTGCACCAGGCTGGGAAGACTGAATCTGCAATAGGTAAGCAGCTTGGTTTGAAGAAATCAACTGAGGGAGAAATTATTAGGAAATGGAAGACATACAAGACCACCGATAATCTCCCTCGATCTGGGGCTCCACGCAAGATCTCACCCCGTGGGGTCAAAATGATCACAAGAACGGTGAGCAAAAATCCCAGAACCACATGGGGGGACCTAGTGAATGACCTGCAGAGAGCTGGGACCAAAGAAACAAAGCCTTCCATCAGTAACACACTACGCCGCCAGGGACTCAAATCCTGCAGTGCCAGACGTGTCCCCCTGCTTAAGCCAGTACATGTCCGGGCCCGTCTGAAGTTTGCTAGAGAGCATTTGGATGATCCAGAAGAAGATTGGGAGAATGTCATATGGTCAGATGAAACCAAAATATAACTTTTTGGTAAAAACTCAACTCGTCATGTTTGGAGGACAAAGAATGCTGAGTTGCATCCAAAGAACACCATACCTACTGTGAAGCATGGGGGTGGAAACATCATGCTTTGGGGCTGTTTTTCTGCAAAGGGACCAGGACGACTGATCCATGTAAAGGAAAGAATGAATGGGGCCAAGTATCGTGAGATTTTGAGTGAAAACGTCATTCCATCAGCAAGGGCATTGAAGATGAAACGTGGCTGGGTCTTTCAGCATGACAATGATCCCAAACACACCGCCCGGGCAACGAAGGAGGGGCTTTGTAAGAAGCTTTTCAAGGTCCTGGAGTGGCCTAGCCAGTCTCTCCAGATCTCAACCCCATAGAAAATCTTTGGAGGGAGTTGAAAGTCCGTGTTGCCCAGCAACAGCCCCAAAACATCACTGTCTAGAGGAGATCTGCATGGAGGAATGGGCCAAAATACCAGCAACAGTGTGTGAAAACCTTGTGAAGACTTACAGAAAACATTTGACCTCTGTCTTTGCCAACAAAGGGTATATAACAAAGTATTGAGATAAACATTTGTTATTAACCAAATACTTATTTTCCACCATAATTTGCAAATAAATTCATAAAAAATCCTACAATGTGATTTTCTGGATTTTTTTTCTACTCATTTTGTCTGTCATATTTGAAGTGTACCTATGATGAAAATTACAGGCCTCTCATCTTTTTAAGTGGGAGAACGTGCACAATTGGTGGCTGACTAAATACTTTTTGCCTCACTGTATTTTAACATTTTGACCAATAGATTGGTCGAAACAACAGACGACTCTCCGTCGACCAACATTTTCTTTAGTTGGGGAAAAGCCCTACTAAGAACAGACACTGACAAACACGTTCACACAATCAACTATGAGGATAAACCTACAACCAAACACACGTTGACATTTATATATACACACTGAAACTCTCTGAAGTAACTCATATTAGAGGAAAATGCTAAAGCCCACATGTACAATCAAACACCCACACCTCAGATAAACATTCCCTGACCTATCAGTTACTCTGAGAACATGATCCTCCCACTCTATGTACAAACATACACATGCATAGTGTTTGTACCTTAGTGTAAAGGACTGTGTGTCTTGTGTAGCAGGCTGTCCCAGGGACTTCAGAAGGTGATACCCAGATGGGGGTGATACCAGCCAATACCCAGCTCTAGACTGCCCTCTGTCAGAGCTGCCACGGAGTCTCAGAGGGCACACAGAGCTCAGCATCTCCACGCCCAATGGTAAACACCATCACTCCAAACAGATACCCTCCCTACTAACCACCAACACATTCATGCACTGTCATCAAAACACAGTAAGCAGCTCACTTACACAGTCCTAAAACCACACAGAAACTCACCATGCTGACCAAACTTCAGCCCGTCCCACATTGAACCCAATCACTCTCTCCACTCACCATGCTATAATCCAGAATGTGCAGCCTCATGTGGCTTGCTGTGGTAACTGAGTGGGCTGAGTACTGTCCTCTTGGATTTCCCCCTACAGAGACCATCATTAGAGCCATGCTGATTTTCGCTGAGGGAATCTTCGAGAGTGAAAGTCATGTGGTACACCCCAGTGCCCAGAATTGGTCTGGTTGTATCCGTGTTCCCATTATCCCTCCTCGTGGATCTATACATCAAAGCTTTTGTTTGCGGCAAGAGCAGGTACACATATTTTAATTATCAAAGAGACAGCTGAGTCCTTTGCATAGATGTGTTAGTGAAGTGATTTCCCAGTGAAATTCACACTTTTAAACAACCAATCATTGATTTTGACTATCAATTACTTTCCGACTTTGTAAGTTTAGCAGTACTTTAGCTCTGTCTAATGACAACAATAAATAATTTTGTAATTTGAATGTGCTTATTCTTTCTCTTCCCTTTCCTCCAGCGTTCAGTTCCACGTCTTTAAGAATATGCGTCAGCTGCGTTAGCTGCCTGGCTTCTCCATGTATGATCTTAATGTTGATCCTGAGGTATCTCAACCTACTGGGAAAGTCACCTTCGCCAGGCCACAGAGAGTAAGCACATTCATTCTTTGTATTTCACTCTCTGTTACTCTAACTTACACACACACTTCCCTGTGCTGTCACGCTCCTCTACAGACTCTTCCAAGCCCCTCTGGCATTCTGCTTCATAGTAATGTTAACTGTTATTACAGAAAATCTGTATTCTTGTCTTTAGGTCGTCATGTGGCTGAACCAGATCATCCTTCTACCGGAGGGCATTGATACCCCAGTTGTGACGTTCAACTTTCTGCGCTGTGGGCAGAGGTATGTCTACATGTGTTAACACACATCTTCGTGCACAGGAGATCTGTAGTGTTTCAAAATGGCCCCTTCAGTGGTTCTTTGCTTTCCAATCAGATCACACTAATCACAGACAACATAGACCTACAGGCAGAGGCAGACTTCCCCCCACATACTTTTGGAAGCTGCGGACACCATGACTGAGGTGAACAAACCTGTTCCCACACTACCCTCCTCAACCTTCACACCAATGGCATTTCTCTCGTTAACAACCTCACAACATCTTAGTTATTGCTTTATTTTTGTGTAGTGGGCCTAACATTTCTATGTTCTCTTTCAGTCGACTCGGTTCGACGTCTCACTATGGGACACACCATCTTTTACGGGTCATTGGTTGAAGCCTTATTCAATCAAACCTAACAGGCCAATCAGAGCTTTGTGGGTGTATGCCCCTCGTGTCTATATAACACCCTGCACTGCTCTGGTTTCCTATTTCTTTGCATCGTCACAAGTCTATTTGGGTACTAGCTCACTAAGCAGTGTTCTTCAGAAAACTAGCTCTCAACTTAACTTTTCTTTCCTGGTGGGTTACCACCCCACCATGGAGCATTGGGTGGCTTATTTTCTATTTTCAGAAATTCTGAAATCTTCAGCTTAAGTTTACGGAGTGAAGATACCTTAGTTAGCTTGTTAGCAGAACTTTTGTCATTGGCTAGCTACAGTACATATGTTGCCTGGCCTTGTTAGCTAGCTAGCTCCACTGCTTTAGCATCCCGCTAATTGCAGGTTCCCACATATTTAAGCTCCTTATACCTGGGGTCTCTACTCTCTGTCGGATTCCACAGTTCGGAGCTAGCTAGCTGAACCTTTGAATGTCTTGGCTGTGTAGTGTGCTAACGGTTCCACTGGTGTTTTAGCTAGAATCCTTTGGGCTAAACCCACATTTGGTTTGTTTGGCTAGCACGAGCGGTGCTGTTTCTTCAGTGTGTTACCCCACCATTGAAGCACCATCCCTTTTTACCTTCCCCTGTCTGGTCTCCAAATCTCTGTCTGGTCTCCAAGCCACTTTCCTCATCATGGGATTTGGAAATGGTTCTGGATGAACTTACAGGCAATCACTTTGAATCCCTGGAGACAGTGGATCTTAAGACTCTGTCATATAAGACAGCCCAGTTGTTCGCCTTGGCTATGGCCAAGTGTGTTAGCGACCTTCATGTGCTCTCGGTTCTTCCTTCATGCACTCAGTTTCACCCCCGACTACTCCAAGGCTATGATACATCCTTACGCCACGTTCATTTCTAAGGTCATTCCCATGACTTATAGTAGTCAAGCCAGTGACCTTTTTCCCTTCCACCCTCCGCTGTTCTCTTCTCCAGAGCAGCGGCGCCTTAAGTGCGTGCACTGCGCATCTACTGAACATGGACAGCACTAGGCCATTCCGGAGTTGTGACCAACTTTTTATTTGCTTTTCCACCCCTGATCAGGGTAGAGCTTTGTCCAAACAATGCCTCACCCATTGGGTAGTGGAGGCTATCGCCAAGGTGTACAGTTGTCTGGGATTGCAGTCTCCCCTGGGTGTCCGCGCACATTTCACTTGAGGAATTGCCACGTCATGGGCACTGTATAGAGGCATCTCCGTCTTGGAGATTTGTGCGGCTAGTTAGGCTTCCTCTCACACCTTTGTGAGGTTCTATTGCGTGGACGTTACTGCAACCTCCCTGATGCACAGAGTCCTTGGACTGGAGCTGAGTAGGATGGATCAAGTACATTACCAAGTACCACAACAGGCTTCTCAGGAAAGGTACTATTGGCAATCGGGGAGCTTTGCAAGTGTCCCATAGGGAAATGTCCAACTGAGTCGACTGAAAGAGAACTTTGGGTTATGGTATGTAACCCCGGTTCTCTGAAGGAGATCTCACCAGATTGCCCCTCTTGCACGATTTGTGTAAGAGGTAGTTCTTAGAATGAGGAAACCAGAACAGTGAAGGGTGTTATATAGACACACGGGGCATACACCCATAAAGCTCTGATTTGTCTGTTAGGCATGATTGGTTTCAACCAATGACCCACAAAAGAGGGCGTGTCCCATAGTGAGATGTCTTCCTCATCTCCTTCAGAGAAACGGGGTTACATACCGTTACGCAAAGTTACCTATTGTTTGAACAGGTAGATGACTGTCACTCTGTCCACCAAATGCTGATGGAGGCCATTGCAGATCATTCTCATCACATCCGTAACATGCTGGAGCAGGCAGAGGATGCACAACTCATGGGGGACAAGTTAGTGAAGCCACAACAACCACCATGATTTCTCTGCTTGGCTTTTCTTTTCATCCCTTCATCTTTTTGCATGACAGGAGGAACATGAAGAAGCTCTACATTGAGCTCTATGACCTGAAGAGAGACCTGATCAATGAGTAAAAGATTGGATCCAACAATCACAATGCTCTTAAGTCTGTCAACCAAGCCCATTCAGAGGGCAGGGAGACTGAGAGGTGAGTAGGGGTTGACAGGGTGATCAGTGGGGGATAGCAATTGTAGAGGTTTGAATGTGTCTTTCCTAACCTCTACTACTATTTGTCTCTCTCAGTGGGTAAGCCGAAGAATCAGGTTATCACAGCCTGCCAGGACGCTATCAAAAACAACAATGTCAATGCCCTGTTCAAGATCATGAGAGCAGGCACAGCCTCTTCCTGATGGTACCCCCTGTGTGAGAGGATTTATAAGTGTGAAGAAAGTCTAGTTCACTAGTGGCAAGGCCTGAAGAAAAGCACCCCAAGATGTCATATTGGTCAGCAGTGATGTTTTAGAAGAGTCAGTGGGTGGGAGTAACTGTCATATTGTAAATGTGATTTTCTAGCCAAATAAATCTATACTCCTTTAATGTTAAATGGGACCAGCATTGTGTGATACACGTTTACATTTTGTAGGTTGTAAATAGACAGGGAACTTTGTGTGTGCAGAAAATGTAACTCTAAAATGAAATGGTCTTTTGACTTAATATGTCTGTTTTTTGTTTTCATTGTAGTATTTTTATTCAAGTCTTGTTGGTTGAATGAGTGTCTTCAATGTCTCTCAGGACAGATTGCTGTTAAGTGTATCCAACTCCTAAATTGCAGCCATTTAAGACAGCTAGGGGCTAGAAGTGCATATGGTGCTGTATTGCAAGGACATCAATCACCACGATAAAAGTACAAAGTGTCTGACAAAAAAATAAGTCTGCTAGGTCCGGATCATTATGCTCCCCCCTTTCCCCTTCCTTCATATTCTTGGAGAGTCCGCTTCCAGTTGCTGCGCTGGCATCTGGCACACAGCTGGACCAGCGACTCCCACACGTGTCACGTGACCAGTGAAATGAATACCGTTGAAATGCTGTCTTGCCAATTTTGCACGTTTTTCAAAAAGTTAACTTTACCTTACTGAGCCTCCCTCCATACACCATGTAGGTCTGTATTCATTTCATGTATTTTTCTCTCTCCATTTTAAACTTCGTTTTTGTTGGACCCCAGCACTGTCAGAGACTGCAGTTTTCATACAGAAACCAGATGTTCCCGGGTTTGGCAGTTGCGCTATAAATTTATTTGGTGACTTTCATATGTTTTGGTAAGTATGATGACTGATGCGTAAATATAATACTTTGTACACATATACTGATACAATACAAACGATGTCATTCAATATAGGGCTCCCTGTATTATGCAAATATGCAACAGTCTGGCAATTATATGTAAATCTAATGCGTCATGGTCGGTTTTTTTCTTTTTTTACATGCGACAAAAGCTTTCATTTGAGTTAACGCATGCATGTCCGAAAAATGATGCATTTTAAGATGCATTTTTTGCCAATTATAAACTGCATGGTGAACCAATAAATAGTTACATGAGTGAAGGAGATTAAGATAGGGACATTGAGTTAGGAACACAATGTTCTAACGCACACAATAAATACTTTTCTATTTAGAAATCTTATGTAGAGTTTACATAAGGTCCGACACGCCCTCATAATAGACGAATTGACCAGATATTTTCTATAGGAGAGGGTGGCAATGAAGTCGTTCTTCAAAATCTTTTGGAACATTTTGGTCTGGCTTAACATTTGCTTCTGATGTGTCATTTGAACGCTAACTTGGAAACCGTGGTCAATTTCTGTAGACTACTGGGAGATGATCTGTTCTGTTCCGTTGAGGGGGCGTGTCTGCTATAGGAAAAGGTAGGAACATTCTTGCATTAGTTCTGGAAACTTGGGGAAATGAGTTTGAACTGCAGATAATTTATGAATAATAAAGTCAAAGAAAAATAAGAACAAAGTAACTGCAAGTATAAAAGTAACAACAAAAAAACTTTTGTCAAATATATTTTGTTAGTTTCCTTGTTTGTATACAATGTAATTCTCGTAATTTATTTTCATATCTAGGATTACAGCCTGCTGAAGAGATGGAATGGAATGAATTTTGCGGACTAAAGGGAAAACCCCTCTGAGATACTGGAGTAGAAACATAAGGACTGCAGAGTGTTGGGTTACGGAGCATTATCCAGCAGGACCTAAGGGTCCCCCAGAAAAACACTCAGGAATTGCTCTTGCATGCGTGATCAGTATTGTGAACTCCTCACAGGATGCTGTATGGCTCTTTCTGATCTCAGAGATCCTGAGGAAGAGGAAAATACAAATTAATGGGAAAAGAGTTGTAAATTAAATCAGCCTTTGAAGGGAAATAGGTTCAGTGGGACACAATGAGGAGAATTCACATAAAAGGAGATGTTCTGTGCACCCTGATCATGTTGGGGCTACTCTGTCTGCTGTTGTATGCCCACCAATGCTTCACTCCCACCTGGGACACTTGGCACTTAGAGCAGGGCTCTACAAGCTCCCGTGCTCTTCTAGGGGCTCTACCAGAGAGCCATGTGACTAAACTGGTCCCCTCTACGCACCCAGATAAGACAAAGTGCCAGTTTGAGCCTCAGTCACATCCGAAGTCCAAACTTCAGTCTAAATCCAAACCTAAGACCAAGACCAAATCTAGATCCAAGTCAAAGAAAGATGAGGGGACAAAGAAGGTTGCTCCAACAAAGGCTGCTCCTGTTTTACCCACACAACCACCTTTTGACTTTGAAGGTTACCTAAGAGATAAGGACAACCGGGACTTCAGACTGCTGATAGACCAGCCAGGGAAGTGCTCAGGTGAGCTCTACATGCTCATTACTATCAAGTCCGTAGCAGCAGACTTTGAAAGGAGGCAGGTAGTGCGGCACACCTGGGGAAGAGAGGGTGTTCTCCAGGATGGGCAGACAGTGAAGACTGTATTCCTCCTTGGGGTACCCAGGAACAAGACAGCCCTGCCTTTATGGGACCGGCTTCTTGCCTATGAGAGCCACACCTTTGGGGACATTCTCCTCTGGGACTTTGATGACACATTTTTCAATTTGACACTTAAAGAGACCCACTTCCTCCAGTGGGTGAATGGCAGCTGCTCCAATGTCCAGTTTATCTTCAAAGGTGATGCGGATGTCTACGTGAATATAGACAACATTTTGCAGATGCTGAAGGGTCAGAAGCCTGACAAGGACCTCTTTGTGGGTGACATCATCCACCACGCCCGCCCCATCCGCCGGCGCAGCAGCAAGTACTTTGTGCCTGAGTTTGTGTACGGCCAGACGATGTATCCGTCATATGCAGGAGGGGGAGGCTTTGTGATGTCCGGTCACACCGCCAGGCGGCTGAGTGGAGCGTGTCAGCAGGTAGAATTATTCCCCATCGACGATGTGTTCTTAGGCATGTGCTTAAAGAGAATCGGAGTCAAACCATCACGCCATGAAGGTTTCCGTACATTTGGAATTGTGCGCCCCTCTGCTGCTCCCCACCTCCAGGTGTTTGACCCTTGTTTCTACAGGGAGCTGATGGTGGTACACAGCCTGACAGTGCCACAGATCTGGCTCATGTGGAACCTGCTGCATGACCCCCAACTAAGCTGTCACAGTAACCTGGCCCCCACCCCATGGCCCTTTAAGTGGAGGGGCAAGGTACTCGGGACAACAGGACAGAAGGACTCCGAGACTACAGTGGAACAGGACTATGAAGTTACCGTGTTTGTAAAGCATTGAGGGCTTTGTGTTATGTCGATTAGAGGGACTACACTGTGAAAGAGCCATTGGGATATGGAAGCTGTGATTGAATGTTTGGTACAGTTATTTTTAGGTAACACAGTGGTTTTTGCTTAACGGTTTACAGCCATGGTAAATGTGCATTGTCTCTAGGTATTTTTTCTTATATTTTTCTTGGAAAAATCCTGGATGTAAAACCAGTTGGTAAATTTACTGTGGTGGTAACGTTTTAAAAACACCCCTGCTCAATTTAGGTACAGTATGACTTACTTTGTTTATTTTATTGCACAGAGCCTCAATAAGGTCAATATAGATTGAAACATGTGCCAGGTTGATTTTGTGCAGTAGAATATACAGTTCAGCGTTGTAAATGAAGTATCTTTGGGTGCGTTCGTAAATTCACTCTGGCTATCTACTCCGAATTCAGAGCACTCTTGTCTGAGTGTGTCAGAGCGCAGAATAACTGGTGAATTTACGAACACTCAACACCCGTTGAATATGGCCGGCGTCAGTAAACGTCGGCAAAAAATGTAATTAGATTGTTTCCAGCGGCACAGTTACAGTCACCTACACTCTGGATAGTTCTGCCAGGGCGAGTAAAATGGTTAGAGTGAGGTGTTCTCTAATTTGTGTCTGAAAGTAGCTAGCAAGCTCTGAAGCGCAACGCTCTGAATTTGCGAACGGACAATCTGACAACGCTCTGAATTTACGAATCCAGATTGAATTTACGAACACACCCTTTGTGTGCGATTACACATCAGATGATACATGTAGGTAGACTTGAATCTGAAATGAAGGGAGACAAAGTTCAGTGCATCAACTGTAGCTGTGGCAGGAAGTCCCCAATGGATCTCATTATATATATACTGAAGAAAAATATAAATGCAACAATTTCAAAGAAATGTTTTCCCACTCCTCTTCAATGGCTGTGCGAAGTTGCTGGTATCTTTGCATTCAAATTGCCATTGATAAAATGCAATTGTGTTTGTTGTCTGTAGCTTATGCCTGCCCATATCATAACCCCATCGCCACCATGGGGCACTCTGTTTACAATGTTGACATCAGCAAACCACTCACCAACACAACGCCATAAATGTGGTCTGCGATTGTAAGGCCGGTTGGACGTACTGCCAAATTCTCTAAAATGACGTTGGAGACGGCTTATGGTAGAGAAATTAACATTCAATTATCTGGCAACAGCTCTGGTGGACATTCCTGCAGTCAGCATGCCAATTGCGCAATCCCTCAAAACTTGAGACATCTGTGGCATTGTGTTGTGTGGCAAAACTTTACACTGGCCTTTTTATTGGCACCAGCACAAGGTGCACCTGTGTAATGATCATGCTGTTTAATCAGCTTCTTGATGTGCCACACCTGTCAGGTGGATGGATTATCTTGGCAAAGGAGAAATGCTCACTAACAGGGGTACAAACAAATCTGTGCACAACATTTTAGAGAAATAAGCTTTTTCTGCATATGGAACATTTCTGGGATCTTATATTTCAGCTCATGAAACATGGGACCAACACTTTACATGTTGCATTTATATTTTTGTTCAGTGTAGTTCCAGAAATCTTTCTTAGAAACTTTCCAACAGAGGTAGAGTTTACATATTCATGAATGTTATGTGCACAGCACCTACTTTTTTAGTTCACAATTAGCTACACTGAAGATGACAATCACCAAGCAACAAACCAAAGCCCAGAGTAAACCCTGAACAGTTGAGTGTGGTGTGCTTTCATTTACAATACTTCTGATAATCAGAATCCTTACATGCTGTTTCTTTTTAAACTTGTTATGTTCAGCTATACCTCCAACTGTAGTCCAAATGCTGTAAGTAGACGACATGCTGTTGATATCAAAATGTAAAGCAATCAGTTAACACTGAAATTGTCCCTGGTGGAAAACATGTGCATGTACTGCTTTTTTGTTCTTTAAAATGAAAAAAATACAGCTCAAGACTTTTGTCATATTTATTACATCAACATTTTCATATCCTTTTTGTACACACATTAACAGGATTTTTTTTTAAATGAACAAAATTCAGAATGAGCAATTTTATCAAATTCAAATGTTGAGTTTGACAGTAGATTTTATGAGGAGCTCATCTTAATCACAGCATTCTTGCATCATTCAGGAGCATTGTGCAAGCTTTAAGCAGACCATTCTGATTCACCTAACAACGGTTATTGCTTTTTATGACATGCTTGATAATGTTGATCTACATATTCTTTATTGTACAGAAGTAAAGTTATCCAAAATATGACACCAGATTCCAATTAATTTGATTCACATGTTGAATTAAGGATAACTCCCATTTCCAGAACTGGGTTAAATTGACTGAATCCACCTAAAATGACTACTTTGGGGAATGGGGATAAAACATACAATATAAAGGGAGACAATACATAGCATTAAACTCAACTGAAGTTGTTAATTTATAATTACAGTCTTAATTACAGTCATTAATTCAATCCAATGCAAAAATAGGATCAATTGAGAGGAAATAAAACAGGCAAAGCCAACAGCTGAAAAGGAAGCATCCCCTTTCTCCTGGCATTTAAAACAAGATCTATGTCCACCTGAGATTGGGCTAACACAGCCCAGCTCATGCTCAGCAGTAACATTCCAGTAACGTTACCACAACATCAGTTGAGTTGCATTTGTTTGCTTGCTAATATAAATGCAAACTCATCTACAGTGAGTTATATCAGATGCAACAAATGTACCTGGCCGGGATTGCATTGCATTGGAACTCCAACAACCAGTGTGTGTAGCTCAGGTCATGAAGGGTTGGCCGGTGGTGACGGTCAGACTGATGTTAAAACCATAGTCTTGCTGTGAGATGTTCAGTGATATACATGTTTCTGTGTCCAGCAACTAGAACAAAGCAAAACAATGTATTGTGTATTGTGCAAATCTTCCAATCAGAACACCAGGGGTTGATGAGATGAGGATTAGCCCTTCATGCCTGAGCTCAGGACCTGCACTGTACATCAAGTCTTTATTCTACAATTTGTCATTGTTTTTTTGGAGCAAGAGGGAAATGATGGCCTATGGGTGAGTCAGTCAATCATGTTAGCTCTTCATGCTCAGTCATACTCAATGCTGTTCAATAGTTTCATTTACAGAAAGAAGTCAAGACAGGCTTGGTGGGAAATGAGGCACAACATTAACAAAAAATTTAGCTTTTTTGTTGTCGTATACTACTTGAACAAAGCAAAGGGGTATACTTTTAACATCAACAGCAGCACAGGCTTTTTTCATCGCAACTCATGAAACAAGTCAATGTAACAGAACAAACAATGCCCATGTAATACGCCTGCATCACACGCTGCAAAGCTGAGGGCTGGTCTGAGTGGGGCTGACAGGCAAACCAGCCACCTGTGACAGAACAACATGAACAATACCTCTGTTCTAGCACCACTACATGATCAACCCACTAGAACAGGGCGACTGACCACACACACATCCGGGGGTTCTAAACAGAGTGTACAGGGCTACCTTCCCTATCCATCTTTGTCTCTGATATCCCATCTTCAGCATCGGTCTCTAATACTAATAGTGGTTAAAGCTGAGCTATAGAGATGAAGGACCCATTCAGGCCCAGGGTTAAGGAGCCAGACAGTGTTCTCTCCACTAGGGGGGAGAGATATCAAACAGAATTCCTATGTAATAGAAGTGTCGCGTCTGGGGTGTGCTTTGACCTTAAAACAATTCAGGCCCACATCGTACCATTATCTTAAAATGACAAGCCAAAAGAAAAGGGCACACTATTTACAAATCTGTACAAACATCGAACACCAGAAGAGCCTGCTACACATATTACATTTAAGACATCTTGGTTAGAGTAAAAACTGAATGATAAAATAACTGCACTAAAAAGCACAAAGCAATTATAAAGAACATATATTCAAGAAGTACTAAGATGAGATCAAGATTATGGTTCTGGGGCCTGCAATAAAAAATAATATTGTTTTAGGAGGGAATGTCAGCTCTTCTAGGCAAGAGGTCAAGTTGACAACAAACTAAAATGACAACTTAAAACATGCTAAAACAGCTTTGGCTAAAATGTTGGCAAATTAACAAAACAAATGATAATGAATGACAGCAATGATGAAGTACATCTAAGGGGTTTAGCTGGACTCATTTAGATATATATTGTGAATAGAAAAATAGATCAGGGAAATGGATGGAGAAAGGGAGCAATGATGAGAGCGCATGAGGGGGGAAGGTTGTAAAGGACCGTGGTAGCAGTGGATGTTGGAGGAGATGGTGTACATCTGGAAGGAAAGAAGCATGGCTTTTCAGGTGACAGAGGAGCACGAGCCTTTCCTCAGTCATCACTAATCGAAACAAAATACACAATCCGCAGTGGATAGGAGACAAGAATCAAGTAAATATGGTGTATCTTAGTGCAAATGTCAAAACCAATGTTTTTATCGTTCCATTCAAAAACACAAAATAAACTATAAATGTATTTGGTGCTTCACTGCCTTGCAATAGGAGGTGGCTTATTCTGTGGACTTGGTCATGGCATGAGTGTATGAATGTGTGTGTGTGGGCCAGTATGTGTGTGTTTGTTCATGTACCAAGACAGTACCCCTCACAGCATGCAAAGCACTAGGACACTCCAAGGTGTGGCCAGTTTGTGCTTGTAATCTTAAAAATAAAAACTATGTTCATGCAATTGTTTGTTTGTGTGTGCATGCATTGGTTTAGGTCGATGTGCATGCATGGCTGTTTCTGTATGTGTATATGTCTGTGTATGAAATGATGTACGTAATGTGTTAGTGCTGCAGATGAGCCTGCATCCATATGCATGTGTTTTAAAATCGGTAATATGAACATATAGTGGAGAAAGGATTGAAATGGTTTTGGTGTCTGTGGCAGGCTTTTGGTATCCGTTTCTGATGTATGTTAATCATGTATTAAAATGTCAATTTTAAAAAAACTACAGCATGCATGCAGGTGAGCATTTGTTTCTGCTCACAGGCATACAAATGTACACTGTCAACACATCTAGCAAGTGTTCTGATGATGAAGAGCATTGGGACAGGGTCAGTCAGAGGGAGAAGGGATGATGGCTGCCGTAAGGCTCCTAGCAGGACCCTGCATGAGGCGTCCGTCACACAAGGGCAGATGGGTCCAGAGGAGCTTCCAGCGGGCCTCTCTGGTGTGAAGATGGCAGTGGCTGAGACAGAGAGTACACTGCTGATCAGCCCAGGGCTGGTGTGGAGCAGACTGGAGCGGTGGGGAGACAGCCCTCAGGCCGGGTATGGGTTGGGGGCGCCAGTGGGATGCTGTTCAGTGGCCGATGGCCTCGGCTCTGGCCCTGCTGCTGGGTCTGGGGGCTCCGTACAGGGTCACTGAAGCTATGTGGTTGTTCTGCATCACCTGGGATGACAAGTTGGCCCAGTTCAGACACATAACTTACATCGTTTACATACATCCAGGCCTTTGTACTTCTCAAGCTAATACCGTCATCACGCGACCCACACACCAAATGTTCTTACCTCAAAGATCATTCGCTGTAGTCCAAAACAGAATGTAGAGCCGAAGGGATTGGTGTTATTTGCCGAGGATGACCTGTGAAACACATTGTTTTTTACACCTTTTTGTTAACTGCAGGGCCAGCAGTCAGATGTCCAGTGAAAATGTTTCAACTGACAGAAGTCATGTAAATTATAACCCAGGCATCTCTTACCTGTGGAGCACGACAGGCTTCTCCATGGGGTGTCCAAGCAGCTCCTGAATCTGATCCCACTATGGGAGAAACAACCATAGTCAGTCAGAAGAACACAAACCTCATCTGAAGTAGCTATAACATTCACCCATAGTTGCTCTTTTCACTACTCTTGAGTGAGCTAGGCAAAGACTGAGCAGTGTAGGCATGTCTGACCTTGCTGTAGGTAGTGAGGGTGCAGTCCTCCCCCTGAGCGGCAGCACCTTCTGAAAGGCAGACAGGGATACGTGAGGAGACAGACAGGGATACGTGAGGAGACAGACAGGGATACGTGAGGAGACAGACAGGGATACGTGAGGAGACAGACAGGGATACGTGAGGAGACAGACAGGGATACGTGAGGAGACAGACAGGGATACGTGAGGAGACAGACAGGGATACGTGAGGAGACAGACAGGGATACGTGAGGAGACAGACAGGGATACGTGAGGAGACAGACAGGGATACGTGAAGAGACAGACAGGGATACGTGAAGAGACAGACAGGGATACGTGAGGAGACAGACAGGGATACGTGAGGAGACAGACAGGGATACGTGAGGAGACAGACAGGGATACGTGAGGAGACAGACAGGGATACGTGAGGAGACAGACAGGGATACGTGAGGAGACAGACGTGAGGAGACAGACAGGGATACGTGAGGAGACAGACAGGGATACGTGAGGAGACAGACAGGGATACGTGAGGAGACAGACAGGGATACGTGAGGAGACAGACAGGGATACGTGAGGAGACAGACAGGGATACGTGAGGAGACAGACAGGGATACGTGAGGAGACAGACAGGGATACGTGAGGAGACAGACAGGGATACGTGAGGAGACAGACAGAGTTCACCAAATACAATGAAAATGCTGATTAGAAAACTCACCTTTCTTGATGACAAGTGGAATCTTGAAATCACATCGATGATATCTATTGTTGAGAGAGACAGTTACATGTTACTGAGTGTAGTGAACAGCACTTCTGTGACTAAATTACTTCACCACTAAGGAGTTTAATAGCCTCTTTAGGCTCTACAGGAAATAATTTATTCAAATGGATCATATGTCTGAAAATGGTATACTTCAGCCAAGGACCAAAGAGGTGCCAGCTGTCTTAACTGAAGCAGAGAGAGGCTTACATGTTGAAATTGTAATGGCCGGGGAAGTTAGTATGAAGGACAAACTTCTTCACCAGGTGTGTGCTAGAATCAAAGAGTAAGTCCTGGAAAAAAACAAAAAGGGACCAATCAAACAGTGTTAAGAAACAAGCAACATCTTACATTGAGCTTTAATGTCAACATAATTAAGGCAAGCCCTCTCTAACAACCCCCCATGTGACACCAATACCCACCACCCCCAGGGTGAAGTAGTTGAAGAAGTAGTCATTGCATTTGGACGGGACCTGCTTGTGAGGTGACGGAGAGTGGATCTTCATCTGAAACAGGAAACCCAAACATGAAGAGAGCTTGTTTATCAACATAGAGAGGACCATATGCTGAAAGGAGCAGGTCAAGGGAAAGAAAGAGACAGGAAACAGAGTAGAGGGCCAAACCTTGTCTTCAGACTTGTAGAATACTTTGTGTGGTGAGCCCAGAGCGCTCAGCACATCCTGACAGGAGTCTCCAAAGTAAATGTTCCTCTCCACGGCACGCACCTTGGCATCAGCCATCACCCCGGGCCCACATCCTGAGGATAGGAAGACCACTCATTACGCAAGCTTAATATGACCTGCTGTTGCAAAATTGTTGGAGCACATCTTCCTCTCAGGTGTTTCATTAGGACTGTATATCATACATCAAAACAACAGGGACAAACAAAACAGCTGGTCTAAGGAGACACGTCTAAACACTTAGAGATTGATGAGGGCCTATTTTGATAGACCTCCTCCCCATATAATAACGGGTGTAGTAGGTCATTTGTTTAGCTCAGCCTCCCTAGAGGAGGGGCATGTCAGAGGTGATATATGGTGACGAGATTAACGGGCTAATGTGTGGACTGAAGAGAGCATGGAATGTGATAGACCTGAGGGACTGGCAGGAAAGCATTATATTGTAGCTCCAGACCATGAGGCTCTATTAATTCATTAATTAAAGGGAGGAAGAGAAGAGTAGCCTGATCCAATTAGAATTGAGGACTGATTGCGCTACAGGAGGAAAATACCTACTTCCTCCAGTCCCTTCAGTGGCATGTACTCAGGAAGCCTCAAAAGGAATACCAACCTGAACTGATTTAGCTTGAATTCCACAGTTCTGATGGTGTTGTACTCATGGGACACGAGTGGGTTCAAATGTCCCCTTGCTAAGTACCTGCAGTGAGGAGGCGAAGTCTCAGACCAAGTGGCCCCACCCCATCCCTCAGCACATCCACACACTCTGCATAAACGTTGCCAAGGAAACAGGCAAGGGGCATCACTGGGGCCCTGAGGAACGACAGAGTGAGTCATAGTCAGGTCATTACAAATGAATGTTTTTCTCTCAATACTTAATAATAAGTATTTAGATAACTCAAATGCATCAGTTTTAAACCTAATCATATTCGAAGGAGATTTACATCTGAGTAAACAAGCTCACCAAACACACTGTATCTTCCCCTTCACCCTATCCTCCATCTCCCCATAAACTTGCTATGCTCAACCATTATTCCAAGTGTGCTTGTGAATACATTGTGTCCTTACTTGGTGTCCTGTAGGTTGTTCCCAGCGGAGATGTACATCCGTTTCACTGTGGCCCCGTGTGGAATCTGCAGGGAGGCCAAGCCATGGGCAAAGTTAGGCTGTCAAAGCAAAACAACTGGGAGTAGACTGGCGTGTGCATTTCAACAGATCATATTCAATACATGGATATACAAGTACTCACATCAAAAGCTTTATAACAACGTATTTTCATAATAAAGACATAGTGAGTCATTTTCGGGGCCAATTTGTTTTGTATTCCAGCATTACCAAATTCTTCAAAACCAAATACTCATGCTGTATTGGTAATGAAGTATGTACATTTGTTTGTTCATTGCCAAGGTGTCGAAAAGAGGTACGGGGGTTCTCATTATCGCTAACAGAAATAATTTTCTAAGGCAAAAAGACTAGTTCTTTATCTGGTAAACAAGGTCTATGAGGGGTTGTCGGCCAGGTAACGTAATGCACAGAAAATCAGCGAGGGAAACCAGAAAGGTTTGAACAAGAAGAGCAAGTTATGGAAGCACGACAGCAGCTATGTCAAACAGGGTTAACCATAAAGCCAGTCAGAAAAACAGCACACTAGGGATAAATATAGCAGGGTAAGGTAATAGTCTCACCTCATACTTGGGAGCTTCATTCCATGAGTCAAGCTGGAAGGAGAAGGAGAGTCCTCGAAAGTTCAGGTGGAACAGTTGCTCTGCAGCATTGTATACTGGGGAGTGAGGAAAACATGGTCAAACACAACAAGCCTTGCAGCATTCCACAGTACTATCAATAAGACAAAAAGTTCTATCTTCCCTTACCTCCAGGGTGGGTGGCGCCAAAGGACTGATCAATCTGCTCTATGGTGGGTGCTATAGCCTGAGTGTTGAAATGTACTCCACTGCAAGACAATGACAATTTAGGCCTAGATACTATAACAGTATATGTAGTAGCACGAAATCCCACATCCAACACAAGCTGAACAATTTGCAAAACAAGTTATTCTCATGGACTACAACAAACTATTCCAGTCTGACAAACTGTCAGATACACTACATGACCAAAAGTATGTGGAAACATGCTCGTCAAACATCTCATTCCAAAATCATGGGCATTAATATGGAGTTGGTCCCCCCTTTGCTGCTTTAACAGCGTCCCCTCTTCTGGGAAGGCTTTCCACTAGATGTTGGAACATTGCTGCGGGGACTTGCTTTCCGTCAGCCACAAGAGCATTAGTGAGGTGAGCACTAGATGTTGGAACATTGCTGCGGGGACTTGCTTTCTGTCAGCCACAAGAGCATTAGTGAGGTGAGGTGATTAGGCTTGCCTCGCAGTCAGTATTCAAACTCATCCCAAAGGTGTTTGATGGGGTTGAGGTCAGGGCTCTGTGCAGGCCAGTCAAGTTATTCCACACCGATCTTGACAAACCATTTCTAACAACACGTACAGTTGACCGGGGCAGCTCTAGCAGGACAGAAATTTTGACTAACGGATTGTTGGAAAGGTGGCATCCTATGACGGTGCCAGATCACTGAGTCACTGAGCTCTTCAGTAAGGCCATTCTACTGCCAATGTTTGTATATAGAGATTGCATGGCTGTGTGCTCGATATTATACACCTGTCTGCAACGGATATGGCTGAAATAGCCAAATCCACTCATTTGAAGGGGTGTCCACATAATTTTGTATATATAGTGAATACATTTGCTATGACAACTCCAGTCACACTGGTGTTAGCACAAGGAACTAGAGATCACTCACCAGTATTTCAATTTAACTTTGCTCAAGTCGTATACTTCAATCACCTAAACATGAGTAATGAGAGACTTGATAAGTCAACATAGACAGCCTTATTGTCTGTAGCGCCATGATCAACCAGAGCATGTCTCCCTCACCTTCAGTCTCTGGTTACAGGCACCAAACAGCAGTTTAATTCCATCCTGAGTCAAGTTGAGTATGAGGTCATGACTAAGTGGTGTCTAGAAGCACAGAAACATACCATTTCAATGGACAGTCAATCAAAAAACAGTCAAATTAATCTGACAGCCCACACCCTATATCACACACAATAGTAGTTAACTAATCTCTTACTTGTTCACTGTAAAGAACCTGGACATTCTTGATGATGCGGCAGTGTTTCTGTAAAATGGAAATGGCCTGGGCCAATGGCATCCCTATGACAAGAACATGGACAATATATTAAGAGATTTCTTTAGTTCTCATTTACAAATGACAAACAACCATTAAAAACAACTTACTGGGAAAACATGCATATTAGTTGAGGTGTGTGGTAGGTTGAAGAAATACCCAATAGTCTCTTTAGGAGTCACTTACCTAACGCGAATTCCCATTGTTCATTTCCTAAAGATCTTTCAGGAACAACTTCCAGATCCAGCATTGGCGAGTAGGGAGAAGGATTTTCAACAAGGTTCTCTGCCTGAACTGGACCTTTCTTTAATACTAAACTGCCCAATCCTCTTCTTAAACACTCCTATTGTTTCTATACAACATGAAGTTAACACAATAAATACTTAATTCATAAACAATAAGGCTTTACATAAAACACCATGAAATATATTGACAGCGGGACAAATGGTACGTTCTCAAAGACCAAGACACAAAATATTTAGCGACGAGCGATTACTGTTAGCATATGAAGTGACCCTTGCTGACAAGTAGCTAGCATACAGGAATTGCGCAACCAACTTGCTACGTTACACACAAAGCCAACTGAGACTTAGGTTGGTGGCTGACATGTACGTTAACTAGTTCTACCAACAGGTCGCAGATGAGCTGACTGAGTGATGCGCAAATGACGACCACACAACAACTAGACTGAAGTCTTTCCACACTCGTCACTATCTAAAGATCTCAGCTGTCTCGTTTATGATCAGACTATACAGGACATCTCAGCGGCTTGACAACAATTGTCGGTAACTTGTAGTTATGCTAGCTAGCTATCGTTAACATTATTTAGCTCCCATGTAACGTTATTGTAATCGATATTCACTCACAATTATAAACAAATATAAAACGATCTTCAAAAAGACGAAACCAAACACTGCAGCTTTGTCTGGCACAACATAAACAAAGAACGTCTCAAAGCGTTGACTAACGTCAGCTACATTGCTATTTTCTTCATTATGGAGAACTCAATAGCAATACAGGCAGCTATGAATTGAAATTACAACCGTGTCACTTAGCTAATATTAAAAACCTCACTATTAGTTCAAAGTCCACCGAATTCCTTTTATCGTTTGATGTGTCTTTATAATGAATTGAAGAGAAGGAATAAAAACTCTCCACAAACAACAGCAACTTCCATCAAAACACCTCCAGTATCAGCTGATTATCCAACTTCCTGTGCATCGCGAAGAAACACCCACTTCCTGGTCAGCTGACCAAGTGGGAGGTTCTGCCGAATTTTGTTCAATATACACTACATTACCAAAAGTATGTGGAGACCTTGAAGTAGTAGTTCCCCTTGCTCTGCAAGGGCCGCGCTTTTGTGGAGCGATGGTAACGATGCTTCGTGGGTGACTGTTGTTGATGTGTGCAGAGGGTCCCTGGTTCGGGCGAGGGGACGGTCTAAAGTTATACTGTTACACAAAGTCATCGGTATTAAGGAGTTGGTCACACCTTTGCTGCTATAACAGCCTCCACTCTTCTGGGAAGTCTTTCCACTAGAAGTCGGAACATTTCTCCTGGAACTTGTTAATTTTTTGTATTTAAATAGGCAAGTCAGTTAAGGACAAGTTCTTATTTACAATGACGGCCTACCCCGGACGACGCTGGGCCAATTGTGCACTGCCCTATGGGACATCACGCCCGGATGTGATTCCGGCCTGGATTCAGACCTGGTACTGCAGTGACTCCTCTTGTACTGAGATGCAGTGTCTTTGACCACTGCGCCATAGGGACCATTCTCAAACTGTTGCCACAAAGTTGGAAGCACAGAATCGTATAGAATGTCATTGTATGCTATAGCGTTAAGATTTCCCTTCACTGGAACTAAGCTGCCTGAACAATGAAAAACAGCCCCAGACCATTATTCCTCCACTACTAAACTTTACAGTTGGCACTATGTATTGGGGCAGGTAGCATTCTCCTGGCATCCGCCAAACTCAGATTCATCCGTCGGCCTGCCAGATGGTGAAGCGTGATTTATCACTCCAGAGATGGCGTTTCCACTGCTCCAGAGTCCAATGGCGGCAAGCTTTACACCACTCCAGACGATGCTTGACATCGCATATAATCTTAGGCTTAATAATCTTGTGCAGCTGCTCGGCCATGGATACCCATTTCATGAAGCACCCGAAAAACAGTTATTGTGCTGAAGTTGCTTCCAGAGGCAGTTTGGAACTCGGTAGTGAGTATTGCATCCGAGGACAGACGTTTTTTATGCTCCATGCTCTTCAGCACTCTGCGGTACCATTCTGTGACCTTATGTGACCTACCACTTTGCGGCTGAGCCGTTGTTGATCCAATTCACAATAACAGTACTTACAGTTGACCGGGTCAGCTCTAGTAAGGCAGAAATTTGATGAACTGACTTGTTTTCCAGCATCCTATGACGATGCCACATTGAAAGTCACTGAGCTTTTCAGTAATGGCCATTCTACTGCCAATGTTTTGTATATGGAGATTGCATGGTTGTGTGCTAGATTGTATATATCTGTCAGCAACAGGTATGCTGAAAAAAACAAATCCACTCATTTGAAGGGGTGTCCACATACTTTTGTAACTACAGAAGAAAAAAATATATATATACAGTACCAGTCAAAAGTTTGGACACACCGACTCAAAGGTTTTTCTTTATTTTTACTATTTTCTACATTGTAGAATAATAGTGAAGACATCAAAACTATGAAACACCACATATGGAATCATGTAGTAACCAAAAAAGTGTTAAACAAATCAACATATATTTTAGATTCTTCAAAGTATCACCCTTTTGCCTTGATGACAGCTTTGCACACTCTTGGCATTCTCTCAACCAGCTTCACCTGGAATGCTTTTCCAACTGTCTTGAAGGAGTTCTAACATATGCTGAGCACTTGTTGGCTGCTTTTCCATCACTTTGCGCTCCCACTCATCCAAAACCATCTCAATTGGGTTGAAGTCGGGTATTGTGGAGGCCAGGTCTTCTGATGCAGCACTCCATCTCTCTCCTTCTTGGTCAAATAGCCTTTACGCAGCCTGGAGGTGTGTTATGCCATTGTCCTGTTGAAAAACAAATGATAGTCCCACTAAGTGTGCAAACCATATTGGATGGAGCATTGCTGCAGAATGCTGTGGTAACCATCCTGGTTAAGTGTGCCTTGAATTATAAATAAATCACAGACAGTGTCACCAGCAAAGCACCCCTACACCATTACACCTCCTCCTCCATGCTTCACGGTGGGAACCACACATGCAGAGATCATCTGTTCACCTACTCTGCGTCTCACAAAGACACGGCGGTTGGAATCAGAAATCTCAAATTTGGACTCATCAGACCAAAGGACAGATTTCCACTGGTTTAATGTCCATTGCTCGTGTTTCTTGCCCAAGCAAGTCTCTTCTTCTTATTGGTGTTCTTTAGTTGTGGTTTCTTTGCAGCAATTCAACAATGAAGGCCTGATTTACGCAGTCTCTGAACAGTTGATGTTGAGATGTGTCTGTTACTTGAACTCTGTGAAGCATTTATTTGGGCTGCAATTTCTGAGGCTCTAATGAACTTATGAACATATCCTCTGCAACAGAGATAACTCTGGGTCATCCTTTCCTGTAGCTGTCCACATGAGAGCCAGTTTCATCATAGCGCTTGATGGTTTTTGCGACTGCACTTGAAGAAACTTTCAAAGTTCTTCAAATGTTCCGTATTGACTGACTTTCATCTCTTAAAGTAATGATGGACTGTCGTTTCTCTTTGCTTATTTGAGCTGTTCTTGCCATAATATGACCTTGGTCTTTTACCAAATAAGGTTATCTTCTGTATACCACCCCTAACTTGACACAGCACAACTGATAGGCTCAAACGTATTAAGAAGGAAAGAAATTCCACAAATGAACTTTTAAGAAGGCACACCTGTTAATTGAAATGCATTCCAGGTAACTACCTCATAAAAGTGGTTGAGAGAATGCCAAGAGTGTGCAAAGCTGTCATCAAGGCAAAGGGTGGCTACTTTGAAGAATCTCAAATCTCAAATATATTTTTGGTTACTACATAATTCCATTATTCATACAGTGTAGAAAATAATAAAAATAAAGAAAAACCCTTGAATTGTATTTATTTTATTTGACCTTTATTTAACCGTGTAGGCTAGTGGAGAACAAGTTCTCATTTGCAACTGTGACCTGGCCAAGATAAAGCAAAGCAGTGTGACACAGACAACAAGACAGAGTTACACATGGAGTAAACAATAAACAAGCCAAAAACACAAACAAGTCAATGACACAGTAAAGAAAATAAAGTCTATATACATTGTGTACAAAAGGCATGAGGAGGTAGGCAATAAATAGGCCATAGGAGCGAATAATTACAATTTAGCAGATTAACACTGGAGTGATAAATGAGCAGATGATGATGTGCAAGTAGAGATACTGGTGTGCAAAAGAGCAGAAAAGTAAATAAAATAAAAACAGTATGGGGATGAGGTAGGTAGATTGTGTGGGCTATTTACAGATGGACTATGTACAGCTGCAGTGATCGTTTAGCTGCTCAGATAGTTGATGTTTAAAGTTGGTGAGGGAAATTTAAGTCTCCAACTTCAGCGATTTTTGCAATTCGTTCCAGTCACTGGCAGCAGAGAACTGGAAGGAAAGGCGGCCAAATGTGTTGGCTTTGGGGATGATCAGTGGGATCTACCTGCTGGAACGTGTGCTACGGGTGAGTGTTGTTATCGTGACCAGTGAACTGAGATAAGGCGGAGCTTTACCTAGCATAGACTTATAGATGACCTGGAGCCAGTGGGTCTGGGGACGAATATGTAGCGAGGGCCAGCCGAATAGAGCATACAGGTTGCTGTGTTGGGTGGTATATGTGATTTGGTAACAAAACGGATGGCACTGTGATAGACTGCATCCAGTTTGCTGAGTAGAGTGTTGGAAGCTATTTTGTAGATGACATCGCCGAAGTCGAGGATCGGTAGGATAGTCAGTTTTACTAGGGTAAGTTTAGCGGCGTGAGTGAAGGAGGCTTTGTTGCGAAATAGGAAGCAGATTCTAGATTTGATTTTGGATTTGAGATGTTTAATATGAGTAGAGATACTGGTGTGCAAAAGAGCAGTAAAGTAAATAAAATAAAAACAGTATGGGGGTGAGGTAGGTAGATTGGGTGATTTGCAAATCAATTTGTAACATTTTTACCATGCGTTTTTCTGTATTTTTTAAAATGTCATTTTGTCTCTCACTGTTCAAATAAACCTACCATTAAAATTATAGACTGATCATTTCTTTGTCAGTGGGCAAAAGTACAAAATCAGCAGGGGATCAAATACTGTTTTCCCTCACTGTAGGTCTTCTTTATTCAAATAAAAAATCACATTTATTCCATTTTCCATGTGGTCTATATTAAAGGGAACTTCATTTAATATAATAGTCTTCTCAAATGCAATATTGGTGCACAATTTCAACTTAAAATATCAAAGAGACACAAAAGGTAATCTCCAGTTCTGTTTACCAACTCATGTGTTTACATACTTCAGAGTCTTGTGACTGAATGATGCAATACTTCTTCTGAGCACACATAGAACTGGCTAGACCGGAGACTAGCAACTTGTTGAGCACAGTAACTATTCATAGCACCATCAAATAATTTCCTTCCACAAGCCTTCCACAAGCTTCCCACAATAAGTTGGGTGAATTTTGTCCTATTCCTCCTGACATAGCTGGTGTTACTGAGTCAGGTTTGTAGGCCTGCTTGCTCGCACACGGTTTTTCAGTTCTGCCCACAAATTTTCTATCGGATTGAGGTCAGGGCTTTGTGATGGCCACTCCAATACCTTGACTTTGTTGTCCTTAAGCCAATATGCCACAACTTTGGAAGTATGCTTGGGGTCATTGTCCATTTGGAAGACCCATTTGCGACCAAGCTTTAATTTCCTGACTGATGTCTTGAGATGTTGCTTCAATATATCCACATAATTGTGTTTCCTCATGATGCCATCTATTTTGTGAAGTCCCCCAGTCCCTCCTGCAGCAAAGCACCCCCACAACAGGATGCTGTCACCCCTGTGCTTCACGGTTGGGATGGTGTTCTTCGGCTTGCAAGCATCCCCCTTTTCCTTCCAAACATAACAATGGTCATTATGGCCAAACAGTTCTATTTCATCAGACCAGAGGACATTTTTCCAAAAAGTACGATATTTGTCCCCATGTGCAGTTGCAAAGCATAGTCTGGCTTTTTTATGGCGTGTTGGTAGCAGTGGCTTCTTTCTTGCTGAGTGGCCTTTCAGGTTATGTCAATATTGGACTCATTTTACTGTGGATATAAATACTTTTGTACCTATTTCATTCAGCATCTTCACAAGGTCTTTTGCTGTTGTTCTGGGATTGATTTGCACTTTTCGCACCAAAGTAAGTTCATCTCTAGGAGACAGAACGCATCTCCTTCCTGAGCGGTATGATGGCTGCGTGGTCCCATGGTGTTTATACTTGCTTACTATTGTTTGTACAGATGAACGTGGTACCGTCAGGTGTTTGGAAATTACTCCCAAGGATGAACCAGACTTGTGGAGATCTACAATCTTTTTTTTTGAGGTCCTGGCTGATTTCTTTTGATTTTCCCACAATGTCAAGCAAAGAGGCACTGAGTTTGAAGGTAGGCTTTGAAATACATCCACAGGTACATCTCCAATTGACTCAAATTATGTCAATTGGCCTATCAGAAGCTTCTAAAGCCATAACATAATTTCTGGAATTTTCCAAGCTGTTTAAAGGCACAGTTAACTTAGTGTATGTTAACTTCAGACCCACTGGAATTGTGACAATCTGTAAACAATTGTTGGAAAAATTACTTGTGTCATGCACAAAGTAGATGTCTTAACCAACTTGCCAAAACTATAGTTTGTTAATATGAAATTTGTGGAGTTGTTGAAAATCGAGTTTTAATGACTCCAACCTAAGTGTATGTAAACTTCCGACTTCAACTGTACAATACCAGTCAAAAGTGTGCGCTATAGACAGTTTTAAAGTCAGTAATAAATGAGTGTTATTGGTAAGAGTGATTCTTAAAAAGGCAGAAGACCAAGTACAACGATTGTTACAAATTTATTACGAAACATGTTAAATTCAACAATTCATATTTAAGTTTCCCCTTAACAAAACAAGCCATACAAGCTAAACCATAAAACAGAGAGAAAGAAACCTAAATTATTCAGTAAAATGTTAAAAGATAGGCCATTAAACACAGAAATACACAGTTCTTCATTGCGTAACCTGAACTAAACAAAGGTCAACCTGTATCAATAACTTAAAACAAATAATAAAATAAACAATTTATAAAAAATAACTAGGACAGTCTCTGGTGTTATTGCCAGCATTAATGCCAGCATTAAAGTGACGGGAGAAGCTCAGACAGGGGTACCAGCTAGCTGGGGCTCTGGGGAGTAGGCCTACACATGAAGGGAGAGACGAGAGGAGGGTCTGTTCTCCAGGGATTGTAATCAGTTATGTTGGAAATCTAGGCTGGGACACCATCACTAGGTAGGGTATATCATAACTCCAGTGTTTTGGACATTCCTGACCTCATGCACACAGATCACACTATTTACAGATGTAGGATCTTCATTTGATCGCCCTGTTGCAGGATAACTTTCCTGCAATGCACAACATTTAAAACGTGTTGTGTATTTGAGATGTATTTCCACTTTGACATTTCAGATTTTCCCTTAAGAAACATTTATCAACCCCTACAAAAATGTCCATTCATTAAAATCCACATAGTAATTCACATTTCCTGTTGCTGCAGGATTATTTTCCTGCTGTAGCAAACTGGTTCAAATGATGATCCTACATCTGTAACAAACATTTAAATGAAATAAATATTCACAAAATTGTGAAGTAAAAAATACCCAAGATTTCTATTTGTTTTTGGTTGCAGCTGGAGGTAGGCCAGTTAGTTTCTGAGTGTCCAACATGTTTTGTACACTGACACTTTTATCAGGTAATTTATACACTGGAGTAGATATCAAACAAACCACTTGAAATAGAGCTCCCAGAATATTGTGAAATACTGTACACATTGTTTAAACATCACAAAGGTCTATGGAAGATAACGTAAACATGTTCGTTCCTGTTACCCACATTGGTATGCTACCTTGAGATGACTGACTGTGTAAATCTTTGATACACTAAAGCAACTAGCTAAGGCCTTACACATTGTTTTTATGAGATGTAAATGCAAAAGAATGGCATCATTAGTGGGATGTGAAACATTATGCAAATATGTGTTATAGAAGTATTTGGGATAAAAACATAAGAACCTAACTCAAGGAAATACAATCCCATGCAGTATGAAATTAGAACTTGCTTCGATAGCAAAGTGTGACAACCCACTGCCTCTCCCTCTGTCCACCTAAACCCCATTATTTCTGACCTGCACAACAACATCTTACAACTTGCTGTCTAACGTTTGTCCCTTTACAAAACATAGGCTTCTTCCTCCACCTTTCCTCTTTCTTCAAATGAAAGCAAATTAACTTTGAATAAAATACTGAGCTGATGCATTAGAAATTAATGGAATAAAACCACAGGTTCATCACTGCTGCTAGACTTGACCATAGAGCTCTCCTTTAATTTCATATGCAGTTTATTGAGCCCCAGACTGACTCTTGGTCTATTTCATCCCAATATTTCATGACTGGTTGAAACAGTGCTGGATTGCAATCAATGGTTTATATAAACCCTGGATTGCTGATTCTATGTATTGGCCATTGAGAGCCTTTGAAGCCACCGGTCAACCATATTGGCACTACCCAGTAGGAGCAGTCCTCCATAGACGTGTTAAAGGAGTCAATGGAATGCAGACATTCCATATGCCAGATAAGGGCACAGTCAACAAATCTGATCTAACAAAGTGAGTATTCATCAAATCCGTCATTATATACGTATTGTAGTAGGTACTCAATGTGGTTTCTTAAGTCAGATTATGGATATATTTGTCTGTAGAAGTTGACCCTTTTCAGGTTTAGAAGATGTGACTGCTATATGCTAACTCCTGTTCGTATAAGCTGGTGAGCATAGCTAGCATACAGAACTATAGCTAGCATACAGAACTATAGCTAGCATACAGAATTATAGCTAGCATACAGAACTATAGCTAGCATACAGAACTATAGCTAGCATACAGAACTATAGCTAGCATACAGAAATCGTTGGTGGTAGTCAAATTCGTTTTTAACTGTAATGCAATGTATAGGTAAAGATGACATGAACGTGTGTTGGGGTTGACATCCATAAAAGCCTTATACTGCGATTTTCACCTCAACATAGTGTGAAATACACATATAAACAATAGCCTAAATGTAGGCTCTTTTTCCCCCATGGCCCTTTCCCCCACACGTTTCCATGGCAATTCCATTGTTTTGGTCAAGTTCGATTGACCTCTTTACCGCATCTATAGGAATGAATGATTCTACAGTATTTGGAGAGAAAAAAATGTATGGTCAAAATGACATGTATTTGAGTATTTTTTTGTTGTAGTGGGGACAGTAACATTAGTACTCTCTAAAAAAAGTTTTTAGAGATGATTCATTTAAAAAAATTTTTTAACTCGCATATAATTTAAAAGTATGCGTTAATGTGTCTGTAATAAAATAAATGTGTAAAAAAAAACAAATGTAGGCATTAATAAATGCATTTCTATACCTTCCTAAATCTTTTACAACGGAGAAGTACCAAGATGGCTGCATGGTGGCTTCAATACAGCGCCCTGTGTTAGCCATTCAGGGTTTACACACATCATTTATTGCAATAGAGAGTCTTCAATCTCTTTAAAGATGTTGTTCTCTCTAAATCCCCAGTACAGACAAATTCATATGAATGAACTGTTAAAACTGTATTCCCGTAAAGAGGAAGAAACACTGACAACAGCACAATAGTTGATGAAACTCAAAGATATTCAGATTACCTGAAACATACCAAACAAAACTGGAGGGTAAGTTAGTGAGATAATGTTGCTGTGTCCTTGCATAATTTTCAGGGAGATTAGATCCCAGAGCTGGATCAAAATGTGCGACAAACCTCTGGAATGAAGCCGCAATGGATCAAAAAAAGAGAAAGTTACTGCTTAGACGTTACAAACTCTGATCTGGATGAAACGTGAAATAAAGAGAATAATAAAAAAACAATGCAGAGGAGAAATCCTCTTTGCCTCGACTTCCAAAGAGCGAGCTCAGAGACACTGACCTCATTGTGCGCTATGTGCTGCTAGAGTCATGTTCAAAGACTGTTAAAATATGCTGCTAACATGGAGGAGACAGGAAGACAGAAAGCGCTGAGGTTGATAGACCTTCCTCATCCGGCAAATCAACAGTCTCTTTGAAAAAGTAACTTTTCTTGAACACAACTTTACATATTCTACTGATATCCCTTACGATAGCATAAAGACATACAAATACAGTATTTATATATAGAGAAAAGAAATTAAAAAAGTAAACATCATGACTTTCACACAAAACATGAATAAAATAATAAAAAATACAATTTCATTAAAATAGTGCTATAATATGATAAATTATAGCTGTTAAGCAATCTTTTATAGTCCTTTATAAATACAAAATATATAGGTGATTGATTGGTAACTATTTGTACTTGAAGGTGCTATCTGGAACATAAGAGGGTTATTTTGGCTGTCCCCATAAGAAAACCCTTTCTGGAACTAGATAGAACGCTTTTGGTAGAACCCTTCCCACAGAGGGTTCTACATGAAATCAAAAATGGTTCTTCTACCTGGAACCAAAAAAGGCCTATTTCCAAAGTATGTGGACACCCCTTCATAATAGTGGATGTGCAATCTTCATAGACAAACATTGGTAACAGAACGGCCCGTACTGAAGAGCTCAGTGACTTTCAACATGGAACTGTCATAGGATGCCAACTTCCCAACAAGTCAGTTCGTAAAATTTCTAAAGCTGCCTCAGTCAACTGCAAGTGCTGTTATTGTGATGTGGAAACTTCTAGGAGCAACAACGGCTCAGGCACGAAGTGGTAGGCCACACAAGCTCACAGAACGGGACCAGCGAGTGCTGAATCACACTTCACCGTCTGGGAGTCCGAAGGACAAATCTGGGTTTGGTGGATGCCAGGAGAACGCTACCTTCCCGAATGAATAGTTCCAGGAATAATGGTCTGGGGCTGTTCATGGGTCAGGCTAGGCCCCTTAGTTCCAGTGAAGGGAAATCTTAACACTACAGCGTACAATGACATTCTAGACGATTCTGTGCATCCAACTTTGTGGCAACAGTTTGTGGAAGGCCCTTATCTGTTTCAGCATGACAATGCCCTCGTGCACAAAGCGAGGTCCATATATAAATGGTTTGTTGAGATCGGTGTGGAAGAACTTGACTGGCCTGCACAGAACCCTGACCTCAACCTCATCGAACACCTTTGGGATGAATTAGAACGCCGACTGCAAGCCAGGCCTAATCGCCCAATATCAGTGCCCGACCTCACTACTCACTAATGCTTTTGTGGCTGAGTGGAAACAAAGTCCCCGCAGCAATGTTCCAACATCTAGTGGAAAGCCTTCCCAGAAGAGTGGAGATTGTTATAGCAGCAAAGGGGGGACCAACTCCATATTAATGCCCATGATGTTGGAATGAGATGTTTGATAAGCAGGTGTCCAGATACTTTTTGTCATGTAGTGAAAATTAATGATACATACCCATTGATTCTTGAAGAATGTAATTTATAAATGCCTCATAAGCTTAGTTCAACTGTCTTGCCGCATCAGAACCCAAAATATAACCCACTGGGCACAGACGTCAATTCAAAGTCTATTCCACGTTGGTTCAACGTAATTTAATTGAATTATGTTGAAACAACATTGATTTAATCAGTGTGTGTCCAGTGGGAAGCTTGTTTTACCCCAATGTTTCGAAACAAAATAAATACATTTTGAGACTATACCGCCTCAAAACATGGTTAAAACTATAATTTTGATATTATGGATAGTCAGTCCTTGCATCCATAGCTCTGTCTATGAATTTGTGAGTGGTTACATTTTTCTAGCCCCATCCCTCAGCTTTTTACCGAAACAGGGGCAGGGTGGACGCTTTGTTATTGCTTCAACTTCTGATTGTAATTATCAATAGATTAGAATTTAGCGTGAAATACATTTATGCTCAGTGCTCCTCATTGAAACAAACTTTATGGGAAACAATAAGGAAGATGGAAGATATTTGGAATTATTAGAAATGTAACAATTTAGGAAGAATATGTCATTATTTAAGAACAAAAGTGTTCCATTTAATCACCCAGTAATTTCCTATTTATAAAGCATTGTAAAAGAAAGTGCTGCCGAAATAGCTTGCATAGAGGGACAAAAGAAAACATAGGTAGGCAGGTGCTCCATGCATACAGAAGGCAATGTGGGTACTAAACTGAATGTATCAGATAGTGCAAAACCCCCCCGAAGACAAGGAGGTTTGGGTCGATCCTCTTACACCACACTTAAAAATGGACACCCACCTCACCCAGTCCCTTCTTAAAATTAAAAACGGCCCCACCCCCACCCACCCCCAAATCTCTAGCAATGTGGACTTTGGTCTCTCCAGTTAACAGCTTGGTGACAGGGTGTGAGACTGGCCTAGTACGATGGACAGGTCACCCTGACCCCACCCCCTGCGTCTCTCTGGCCTCTAGCGAATCTTGTGATCATCAGCGTTGTTGCCCATGTTGTTGCCAGGGCTGGGGTCTTGCTGTCGCCTGGGCTGTTGGCACAAGGAGAGAGAGATGGAGGGAGGGGGGGGGCAGATTTAATATAGCACACAATATCATGAGTGTGTGTGTGTAATGTGATGAGAATGGCCTTAGATGGGGCAAAAGTGAGTGCTGTATATGTCATACAGTATATTCAGCAGAGGGCACCAGAGAGCTTCCAGCTGAGGCTAAAAATGGATTTTCTTTTTTGGGCCGAATAGCAGACAGTCATTAGTCGTCGGGGAAGTCTTCAACATAACATGCTTTAAAAATAAAAAATGACTCGTCTGCCTGTCACAGATACATATGTTTATGTGTCTGCGTCTACATCTCTCCCAACATAGATATCTGTGAAACAGAAGGACAGACAGGCAGACAGACAGGCAGACAGAGGGAGAAAGCAGACGCTGGTCTCTCAGCTGAAATGGCATGTAGTCGTCATCCAAATGACTCACCATAATAGCTCCTTCTAACCCTGGTTCAGTCTACTACTTTAATCCTAAATGAGACACTGATGCTCATCCATTTTTCCACTTCAGAATCATAAATGTAAATAGAGTGTCTTCAAAACAATTAATAGCCCTATAGTTAAATATAAATAATTTAAGAATATTTTTATGAACTTAACAAGATTTTATGAACTGGCCGATCAAAGTTTTACTCAGTAGTTGCAGAGTGATTTTGATAACAACAACAGACATATGCATGGACACACACACAAACACACATACACACGAATGCTTCTGCCTTAGTTATCACTCATATTCACCCAGATTACAAACGGAAGGCGTCATGCTGTCCTTGAGTCAGTGAGCCAAATACCCCAGTTACGGTTTGGTAATGGTTGAAGAAAAAAACAATGTCTCAGGCCACACACCATGCAATGTGAACAGGACCAACCTCCAAGACAAGCAGAGTTAAGGAGTAATATAAAGAAACATCAGAAAGTATTCAACTTTTATATGTAATAATATACTGTGTGAAGTGCAGCAACTACTCTACAGACAAAATATGATTCTTTTGAGGAGAAGCGTTACAGTAAAGCCTCAGCCCTGAGTGGAGTGCTGTCGTAGTTACAGGGGGAGTGGGGGTGGCTGGAGAGGAGAGGACAAGCACAGTGATCGATCATTGAGCCAGCCGGCAGAGCGCTAGCCTGTACCACAAGTCAATAGAGCTGAGATTAGGCAGGGCAGACAGGGATCCTAATAAAAATCCATACTAATGCTATATTAATACTTTTACTGGCAGCACATCATTCATCCTCTAACTCCACCAGCAGAATGGGGCCTAATGAACACTGGACCATTTCTTCTGCATCCATCTTATCTTGATCAATCATCTAGATGGCCATCACTGTCCTGTCCTGAATCGCTCTCACACGCACGTGAGCACGCATGCACACACACACAGGAAAAACATAAAACCAGGACAATATTCATTAAAACATATTGATTATACAGTGATCAGAACAAGTACAGGCCACACAGCAGAGGAATTAACCTTATATGCTGTACTTAGACATACATTCTCAAGAGCTGACACTGACATCCCTGCTAGAGAAGAGCTGTGATTTCTGAACTAAATGACAGGTTTCTAAACCCTTAAGAGGCCTCCCAGCTACCACTGATGGCAGACTGTCATTGTGCTGTTGGCCTTGAGTTATAGTGGACTGAGTAGAAGTTCAGACCACAGAAATGCAACGGCTGAATGTACTCAAGGGCCAGGCGCCCATATCACATAAAAACAGGGTCCAGATGTCCAAATGCAAATCTAAAATAAAACCAACAATAGCATCTATCTCCTTCCCTGAGATGACAGCAGAGCAAGGGGATTCACTAATTAAAGAAATCGCTAAATGCTACAGTCCAATCAGAAAATTCTGGATCACAGCAGTTTATGAGACGACATACTGTAACTTGGATTTTTTAAACCCATTTAAATGTAATGAAAATGATTAGGGGGGTTTCATGTTTCCACCACAGTCAGTCAGTATTTGAGAATGAAACACATGGAAAGTCTTCCGTTAGAATACAGTATATGTCATACGTTGACGACGTGCACACCTTCCACACATGGTTCTGTTTGAGACTATCTCCTCCAGGCTCGATGTCAGTAGAGAAAATAATTATATGTTATTTGTCTTTGACCAATACATAATATCTTCATAAAGAGCATTGCCTTATAGATTTTCAGAAGAAAAGAGGCAATTCTTCCTGAGGGAGCTGGAAGGTATGTTTCTGAGGTAAGAAATACCAAATGTGAACATGAAAGCCCTGTTTCAGATCTCCCTCCCGCGCTCTCCCTCATCATGTGCTGCCAAGCTGTGGCAGATATGTCCCAGCAGGCCTTGCAGCGTACTCCTCCGGCAGCAGGGTGTGGGTGGGTGGTGTGTGTGTGGAGGTCTGTTCTCCATTAGGCACTGGGGGAAAGTGTGTGTGGGGGGTCTGTCTTCCAGTCTTCCAGCTTATACCCTGGTAGGATGTCCTGACCTGCACACATCCCACTATCATAAAATGCATAAAAAAATCCATAAAGCATATTCATATGACTGACCCCTTGACAGTTTATGGGGTTGAGAGGGAAGGAACCCACATTATCACTAAGCATTCATTACACAGTGTGTTAACTCAACAGATACAGTTCATATGTAACTTTCTTTCTCTCTTCCTGTCATTCACTCATTCTCTCTCTCTGCACATGCAGGCACTAAAACAGGCAGACTCAGATACTTCAAATTGTTCACATACATGCACATGCTCTCGTGTTGATTCATAAACCCACTCAAACAGACACCACACACACACAGGGTTTAGTGCATGACAGAGGGACATTGAAAAGCAAAGAAGACAGACCCTGGTCCTTGAATGCCATCAGTCCCAGATTTTTGATGCCACAGGGTCCTAAAAAAACACAATTTGGTTTTCATCTTAGAGGGGTTGCATTTAGGGTCTGTGTGTTCTAATCATGAATAAACTCTTCATGCACTAAACCTACATACCATAAAAATGCTTCAAGATGAAATACAAACACACACACACACAATGAGTTCTTGATTGTGTTAATGGTAAATATAAAAAACTAAATGGGTTATTCACACAATAAGAGTTTGCATGGTAACAAACACACAGGGGACACAACCAATCATCATATTCCAACAATACTTCTTAGCGTTAGCATTAATCATGTGACTAGGGGGGACATCACCAGGGATGTCAGTCAGTCCAGCCCATCTCACCTCCAGGTCCTCTCGGTGCGAGCGGTCTCTGTCCTCAAAGTCCCGGGTCCTCCTACGCGACTCCTCAAAGGATGCTAGCGCCAGGGCATCCTCATGCTGAACGCACACAGAGTGGGAGAGACACACAGAGACACACAGTTTGTTTGGACTGGTGAGTGGGTGTTTTATTTGTATATGGATAGGGGTAGGGGTGCAACCTGCTTAGTTGAGTTTAAGTTAAGTCATTCAAAAGTAGTGTATGTCAATGTGTGTATATACTGTAGCCAATTGTTCTACCTAGTTGTGTGTTTTGTGTTGGTGTGGTTGGAGACCAGGGGGTGTAATGTAATGGTATGATACAGTACCTGTGCTCTCTCCTCATCGAACTCCAGACAGCCCATCCCATCCAAGCGCTGCAGGTCTATGCAGCCCTTCCAGGTCACACACACTCCATTCAGGATCATAGGGGCCTTCAAGTACACCTGCAGACAGACCACACAGACACAACAATGCTCTGGCTCAAACATCGCGGAAAACATACACTTCCGAATTAATGCACAGACCTTGATACATTACTCAACCACAGTCATTGTGGCTCACTTTCAACCACTCAGATAAAAGTAGTAAGGTTTTCTCAAATACAGGGTCACCCAGTTCATTATCAGATGTCTGTCCTCTCCCACTCCATCTAAGGCCCAGTGGAGAGGTTAGAGGGATGCGGATTGGAAGGCGAAATAGGACAGTGGTTCCCCCCCACCACCCACATACATACACTAACATTTTCACTTTCTCTCTCTTCCCGTCTCACCTCAGGCCCAGCCAAGGCACAGAGTAGCACACAGAGGTTTGCTTCCTGCCATGTTGCTGTTTATTTATAAAGGCTGCTGTAGGATGGAGAAATAAAAAACCAAGGCTCTCCTATGACAGATCAGAACATCCTGACTTCATTTATACAAATTAGTGCGTGCGTATACATTAATACATGAATTAAGTATGTGAATATCCATAATAGGAGGAAGAAAGAGAGAGAGATAGAGGGAGGGAGAGAGACGAGAGGGAAACGGAGAGGGAGGGAGAGAGGGAGAGAGAAAGTGACAGAGAAATAGGGAGAGAGAGGGATTTGGGAGAGGGGGTGTATATGTATAGGACTGCTTACCAGAGAGTGGGAAAGAGTAACACAGTTTTTACCAACAAGGAATTTGGCAGGAGAAGTCCCAACCCCCTTCATTTTCAATGAGGGCATGCAGAGAAATGTGCAAGGGATTGTGGGAAGGTGAACGGCGAGATCCCTGCTAGCGGAGTGGTAGAAAAAGTTCAGCTCTGCTCTACTTTATGCAAATTGCAAGCGGAGCGAAGCGTTGACAAGATGAGGTGCCACTTCTGGTCAAAACCCACTGTGAGGGGGTTAAGTACATGACTGTCTGTTTGGCTTAGGGCCATAGAAATATCACATCCCTGAGACTCTGGAATTCAGTCCCAGACAAAAGCGTGCAGTCTGTCAGTCTGTGGGGTGATGTTTATTTCTGTAGCTGGGAGTATAGGGCAGGAGGAAGAGAGGGGAGGTGGCTTTGGCTATAAACACGTATAACCTCTTTCAGACATACTCACACACACGCAAACCTAATCACTCTGAAACACAAACACCAATCATAGCCATAAACACGAACCACTTATTTATTTCACAGGATAGCCAAGTTCACATTGTCAGGAGAGTCTAGCACCTAGAACCATAGCCTCTGTCCTCTCCGCTTCTATTCTTCCAACTCTTTGTCATCGCACGACTCCCACATCAATCCCGACTCTCCATCCAAACGATAATTCTTCCTCGCTGGCAACTTACTCTCTTCCTTCATCACCATCTTCTCCATCTGTACTCCCTCCTCTCTCTATCAGGTCCACACCTCACACATCAGGCTCTTTACTAGGGTTCCTTTAGTGCTGGGCGATGTGGCAAAAATATTATATCATGGTATTTGTCACATTTTTGATGGTATGATGGTATTTTATGTTTGTTTTTTGTAAATAATAAAAGTTCTAAATTTGCTTTAAGAGTAGTGTGTGACCTTAGGGTGGCAAAACATATTCTAAGTGATTTCAATGGGTCCTTCTCCATTCTGATTGTTTTATACTCTTCAATTCAACTTCAACCTAAAATGATTTCCTGCATTTCCTGCACTCATATGAGATCATTTCCACACTGCCACGATATGGGCAAAAATACTAGGCCTTATTTTTAACCAAATGTTGCAATTGCGATTTAGATCAAAACCCTTGGGTGAACTTTTGGAATCATGGAAATAGAATGTTTATTATAATTATATAGTTAGAATATAAATAATAGTGGGCACTTTGAATACAGTGTTGTTTGACATGACAACAAATGAAGATGCCATGGATGAGTTATTGTGACAGGGTAGGAACCAAATTAATGAACCAAATTAATGTGCAGTATTTCCTAGGAGACACTATAATCTTTGACAACATTATCTTTATTCAAATAGCCAACATATTCATGCTTTGTGTATTCCTCTTTGATTTAGAAGATACTGCTGCACAAACAACATGCTGATTTAAGCCTACGTTTACTCTGACTCAGTACTTGTATTAGCTAGTTAGCTAGCGATTGGCATTAGTGGCTAACACGATGTAGCTTAACTTGCTAAGAAAATACAAACTAGCTGTTTGCAGATGTAAGAAACACAAACTAATATTGTAATTATAGAACGCTTGTGGATTTATATTGATCAAAGTGACAACTGCATCATTGTCATCAACATTCTTGCATGTGCTGCATTGACCCTGCAGACTATATGAAAGTGTCTCGTGGTCAAGCAACAACAAATGCGCTCCTTGAGTGACAGGGGGCGGGGCTAGGTCTGTGTGGAAAGCGGCGTGGAGAGGAGAGAGGGATGATTCAAGTAGCGGAGTAAACTATAAAATTGGACGTTACACACGGCGTATTACATTTAACAAACACGACATTAAAATACCGTTATAGAAGGTAAAGTAAAAATCAAAACCGTTCTGTGCATAAATACCGGTATATAGTAAAATACGGTATACCGCCCAGCCCTAGGTTCCATTACAAAAAGTGTTCACATTTTCCACTGAACACAAGGGATATAGAGAAAACTAAGCCCATTCCAACCTTCTCTGAAAGCAATGAATCCATTGACACATGGTGGTACTTTCATTTGTCAGAGGCAAAGTTAAATCTTTAACTATGAACTGAATTGATCTAGTACACAAGCTGCAACTAATACACACTACACTACTCTACACTTCAACACAGTGTTTGACAAAGACACATAGGCTACATACATAAGTATAACAAATAATGGATGAACAAGAATGAATGTGAAATCTGCACCACAGCACATGCACATGGTTATGCGTGATATAACATTTCCAAGGACTTAAATATGCACCATAAGTGGTTCTGAGAATCCATATACCATGGGGCAGTGAGTTTAAAATAAACAGAAGATGAATGTCTGCATACATACAGTATATTTTTATCATTTTGGACCTCTCCACCTTTTTTGCCCTCCACCGGCCAACTTAAACAGAGCTTCCCCCAACCAATACAGTCCTTATAGCCATCAATAACACATTTAAACAGTTTGTCTCAGGTCCTTCCAGAAGGAAAATTCATGACTCTATCAGGCTAAACACACAGTTTATATTGGGGGGACGCCAACAATGCAGACATACGAGAAAAGCAGCTCCACTCACCCCCAGGTTATTTTGAGGCGGTATACTATGTACAGTACATTTGGAAAGTATTCAGACCGCTTCACTTTTTCCACATTTTATTACATTACAGACTTATTCTAAAATGGATTAAATAAAAAAAATCTACACAAAATACCCCATAATGACAAAGAGAAAACAGGTTTTTAGAATATTTTGCACATTTATTACAAATAAAAATCAGAAATACCTTATTTACATAAGTATTCAGACCCTTTGCTATAAGACTCGAAATTGAGCTTAGGTGCATCCTGTTTCCTTTGGTCATCCTTGAGATGTTTCTACAACTTGCTTGGAGTCCATTTGTGGTAAATTCAATTGATTGGACATGATTTGGAAAGGCACACACCTGTCCATATTAGGTCCCACAGTTGACAGTGCATGTCAGAGCAAAAACCAAACCATGAAGTTGAAGGAATTGTCCATAGAGCTCCGAGACAGGAGTGTGTCGGGGCACAGATCTGGGGAAGGGTACCAAAAAATGTCTTCAGCATTGAAGGTCCCCAAGAACACAGTGGCCTTCATCATTCTTAAATGGAAGAAGTTTGGAATCACCAAGACTTTTCCAAGAGCTGGCCACCCGGCCAAACTGAGCAATCGGGGGAGAAGGGCCTTGGTCAGGGAGGTGACCAAGAACCCGATGGTCACTCTGAGAGAGCTCCAGAGTGCCAGACGGAATCCACTTCTCAGTGAAAGGCACATGACAGCTTGCTTGGAGTTTGCCAAAAGGCATCTACAGGACTCTGACCATGAGAAACAAGATTCTCTGGTCTGTTGAAACCAAGATTGAATTCTTTGTCCTGAATGCCAAGCGTCACGTCTGGAGGAAACCTGGCACCATCCCTACGGAGAAGCATGGTGGTGGCAGCATCATGCTGTGGGGATATGTTTCAGCGGCAGGGACTGGGAGACCAGTCAGGATTGAGGGAAAGATGAATGGAGCAAAGTACAGAGAGATCCTTGATGAAAACCTGCTCCAAAGCGCTCAGGACCTCAGACTGGGGCAAAGGTTTTCCTTCCATCAGGACAATGACACTAAGCACACAGCCAAGACAATGCAGGAGTGGCTTTGGGACAAGTCTCTGAATGTTCTTGAGTGGCCCAGCCAGAGCCCAGACTTGAACCCGATTGGACATCTCTGGAGAGACCTGAAAATACCTGTGCAGCGACACTCCCCATCCAACCTGGCAGAGCTTGAGAGGATCTGCAGAGAAGAATGGGAGAAACTCCCCAAATACAGGTGTGCCAAGCTTGTAGCGTCATACCCAAGAAGACTCAAGGCTGTAATCGCTGCCAAAGGTGCTTCAACAAAGTACTGAGTAAAGGGTCTGAATACTTATGTAAATGTGATATTTCTGTTTTTTAGTTTACAAATTTACGAAATAATCTAAAAACCTGTTTTTGCTTTGTCATTATGGGGTATTGTGTGTAGATTGATGAGTGAAAATAATTATTTCATCCATTTTAGAATAAGGCTGTAACGTAACAAAATGTTTAAAAAAGTCAAGGGGTCTAAATACTTTCCGAATGCACTGTGTATATACAGACATACACTATAAGGCCAAAAGTATGTGGACAGGTGTATAAAAACGAGCACACAGTCATGCAATCTCCATAGTTAAACATTGTCAGTGGCCCGTACTGAAGAGCTCAGTGACTTTCAGCGTGGCACCGTCAAGTCAGTTTGTCAAATTTTTGCCCTGATAGAGCTACCCTGGTCAACTGTTATTGTGAAGTGGAAACGTCTAGGACCAAGAGGTAGGCCACACATGCTCACAGAACGGGACTGCCGAGTGCTGAAAAACTGTCTGTCCTCTGTTGCAACACTCATTGCCGAGTTCCAAACTGCCTCTGGAAGCAACGTCAGCACAATAACTGTTCGTTGGGAGCTTCATGAAATTTGTTTCCGTGGCTGAGCAGCCGCACACAAGCCTAAGATCACCATGCGCAATGCAAAGCGCCGGCTGGAGTGGTGTAAAGCTCACCACAATTGGAGCAGTGGAAACGAGTTCTCTGGAGTGATAAATCACGCTACCTGCCCCAATGCATAGTGCCAACTAGTGCCAACTGTAAAGTTTGGTGGAGGAGGAATAATGGTCTGGGGCTGTTTTTCATAGTTCGAGCTAGGCCCTTGGTTCCAGTAAAGGGATCTTAACACTACAGCATACAATGACATTCTAGACGATTCTGTGTTTGGGGAATGCCCTTTCCTGTTTCAGCATGACAATGCTCCCGTTTACATACAGCATATTATCAGTGATTTGATGTGTGTGAACTGATCTCTGATTTACTGCTTCACACTAACCGTATTGGGCTTGAGTGGAGCCAGACCATGTTGTTTAGAGAGAGAGAGGGGAAAGTGATGGGGAGGGGGGCAGATTGAGTGGAGTTGAGCGGAGGTGGTGTTGGAGTAATTTATGGCCTGTTGAGTGGTCACTGGTGTCCTGGAGAGAGAATTTGCACAGAGTGACACACAGGGAGGAGGGAGGCTGGAGGTAACATAGTGGTTTATCGGTTGGGTAAGGCTAGATAGTTAACCTACCTAGTTAATCTACTTTATCATAGACATAATGTCCATAGACAGTGTCACATCCTGATCTGTTCCACCTGTCCTCTTTATTGTCTCCACCCCCTCCAGGTGTTGCTTATTTTCCCCAGAGTATTTATCCCTGTGTTTCCTGTCTCTCTGTGCCAGTTCATCTTGTATGTCCAAGCCTACCAGCGGTTTTTCCCGTTTTCCTGCTTTGCCTTTTCTCCTGTGTCTGCATTTGGGTCTTGCATAGTGTCATGATACAGATGGAGGAATGTGGAGAAATGGAAAAGAGAAAGAAAAATACAATACAATATTTTTACAGTAAAATAGAGACAGATAGAGATGTGTGGTGCAACAAGTTTGGAGGGAGGTGGAGGCTGCCTGCTCAGAGGGAGGCTGTAGATGCCTGCAGGGTGGAACTGGTTTAGGGGATAACACACAGAGGATCAGTGTGTTTGTGAAGACGGGTGGGGGAGTGTGTGCGTGTGTGTGTGTGTGTGTGTGAGCTTGCTTTGACAATGTTGACATATGTTTCCCATGCAGATAAAGCCCCTTGAATTTAATTGAATTGAGAGAGGGAGACAGAGAGAGAGAGGCAGAGAGAGAGAGGGGGAAGAAGAGAGACAGAGAGAGAGACAGAGAGAGAGAGAGGCAGAGAGAGAGAGAGAGAGAGAGAGAGAGAGAGAGAGAGACAGAGAGAGACAGAGAGAGAGGCAGAGAGAGAGGCAGAGAGAGAGAGGAAGAGAGAGACAGAGAGAGAGACAGAGAGAGAGGCAGAGAGAGAGGCAGAGAGAGAGACAGAGAGAGAGAGAGAGAGAGAGAGAGAGAGAGACAGAGAGAGAGACAGAGAGAGAGGCAGAGAGAGAGAGAGGCAGCGAGAGAGAGAGGAAGAGAGAGAGACACAGAGAGAGAGAGAGAGAGAGAGAGAGAGAGAGAGAGAGAGAGAGAGAGAGATGGGGTGGGGGTTAATACTGGGATTCAATTCTTTGGAAGCTGTTGATTCCTAAAGCCAAAACAATCCTGATCTTCCCCTTGAGACATTATGTGCTCATAAATGCCCAGAGCTACCGGACATCCATTTAGATACACTCCTGTCCATCTCAGTCATCTCAATGCTCTAAATAAGTGCAAGTAAGTGAATACAATGCTTTGAATAAGCATTCCATATATTCTTCAACAGTGCAGCTCAAATGTGCCTTTTACCTTGGCTCTGGTTGTTATGTACACAGTATGTGTTTATAGTCAAGACTACCCAGACTCTGTGATAATAAAGTATGTGTTATGTACTGTATGTGTTTATAGTCAAGACTACCCAGACTCTGAGATAATAAAGTATGTGTTATGTACTGTATGTGTTTATAGTGAAGACTACCCAGACTCTGAGATAATAAAGTATGTGTTATGTACTGTATGTGTTTATAGTGAAGACTACCCAGACTCTGAGATAATAAAGTATGTGTTATGTACTGTATGTGTTTATAGTGAAGACTACCCAGACTCTGAGCTAATAAAGTATGTGTTATGTACTGTATGTGTTTATAGTGAAGACTACCCAGACTCTATGATAATAAAGTATGTGTTATGTGCTGTATGTGTTTATAGTCAAGACGACCCAGACTCTATGATAATAAAGCTACACAAGACCGCTACAAATAAGAAGCACTGTAACGGCGTTCTTCGTTTGTCAAAAGAGAGTCGGACCGAAATGCAGCGTGGTGGTTACTCATGATCTTTAATGAAGGATCGCGATACATGAAATAACTTATACAAAATACAAAACAACAAACGGAACGTGAAATCTAATTACAGCCTATCTGGTGAACACTACACAGAGACAGGAACAATCACCCACGAAATACACAGTGAAACCCAGGCTACCTAAATACGGTTCCTAATCAGAGACAACGAGAATCACCTGACTCTGATTGAGAACCGCCTCAGGCAGCCAAGCCCATACAACACCCCTACTAGCCGCAATCCCAATAACCACAAAACCCCAATACGAAATACAACAAAACAAACCCATGTCACACCCTGGCCTGACCAAACAATCAACGAAAACACAAAACACTAAGACCAAGGCGTGACAAGCACAAATGAACAAACAACATGGGCACATTCTCTGCACACAAAGCGCTATATGATTAACATGCTCAAACACACAGAAAATAAGGCAAAGCTAAGACAGTGAGGTCTGAACATGTCTGTCTCTAGTGCTTGAATGTATACACTGAGAGGTGCTGAGAGACATGCAGACTTACTGAGATACAGTACATTGACTCACACTTTAGGCAGTATGTCTGAGAGGAGAGGGAGGTGTGGACTAGCCAAAACATGGCTAGAGTAGTGATAATGGAACCTTCAGACCAGAGAATGTAGTAACACACTTTCACACGCCATGTGTCTGTTAAGGCTATACTGTGTAAGTCCCTCCCCAATCAACCGCTCCCAAAGTATAGAGAGCAGGAAGTAGAAGACAGACGTGTCACCCTGTGTGACATCCTGCTTCCAACGATGCAGTTCTCTACAAAGTAAGACAGAAGAGACAGACTCGAAGCAGATGTCATATGCTCCAGCAATGGGGAAGTGATCATTTATATATTCGTCCAATTACAGCGACCCAGGAGTGTGGGGTGCACCCCTCATCTATCTATCTCAGAGACATTAAAAGTGTGTGTGTGCCTGTATACCATTGCCCGATGTTTAAACGCTGTCAGACATACACTGAGGTCAACAAAGCGGCAGCTTTACGGCTGGGGAAAGCAGTATTTCTATCTAGGTAAACAAATGATCAGGAATAAATTAGAAATGCAAACACAAAACACACACGCAGGGTAAGATGTGGATTCTGGTGAAGTTTGTTTTTTCTGTCAGATACATGCCCAGTCCCACGTTCACTGCATTTCTTTAGAGGCTATTTCTAGCAAGCCTCAAACAGGGGCTTCATTTACGAGAGGGCCAAGCCCAGACCTTCCCATGCTGCACTTGGGCGAGGCGGGGGAGCCTCTCGGCTCTCAGATTGGAGTCGGCTCAGTGTGCTCAGCCCAGACCCAGCAGCGTCTAAAGGCAGAACAAACTCTCCTCCAGTCATTGCACTGCTGAAATGACTTCCACATCTGTAAGAAACTGCATGGCTTTGTAAAAGCACGATGACTTGGAGAGGGAAAAATTTAGACGGGAGCGCAGAAACGATCTAACCACAAACTTCCTCTTCAGAAATAAATGTCAACCCCCACATCACCCCCACCCCAGTGACTGACACACGATCATGTGTGCGCAGGCACAAAAGCACAAAAGCGCACACACACACACACACACACACACACACACACACACACACACACACACACACACACACACACACACACACACACACACACACACACACACACACACACACACACACACACACACACACACCATACCATACCATACCATACCATACCATACCAAATAGGTACATTGTGAATAAAAGTGGCAAAGAACTTGAATTGATGAAACACCCACATCTAAACAGGGCAGTTATTGGGTGTGCAATAACTGGGACTGGGTCCAAAGATGCCAACATGGCAGAGTCTAACTGACCCAGCTGAACCAGACACACCTAAACCATGAGGACAAAGATGGGAACACAAATATAAAACCATTGGTTGAGACTACAGACTCTGGCTGGAGAGGTCCATTGTCCACAGATCCACAAAGGAAATGAAAACATCACGGCCATGATTTGTGAGCAGCAATAACTGTGGTCCACGTACCTCCATAAAGGTGGCCGAAAAAGACTGAGAGAAGAGTACCCTTGACCTCTAACACAAGAGAGATCCTATGCAGGACCAGGATCTTTGGCTTAACAGAAATGCCATACACACAGCCACAGGGAGGGATTTGTTGTATTTTGTATTTGTTTAACCTTTATGCAACCAGGCAAGTCAGTTAAGATCAAATTATTATTTGCAATGACGGCCTACCCCGGCCAAACCCGCACGACGCTGGGCCAATTGTGTGCCGCCTTATGGGAATCCCAATCACAGCCAGTTGTGATACAGCCTAGATGACACAGTAAACTACTGTAAAGTCTCAAAGTTAAGTATGGATTTGACCAACATTCTGCTGTGGTCTAAGCAACAGTATTATATTAGAAAAGCACACAAGGAGTGGTGCTGTATACTGTCCTGTGGTCAGTGTGGTGTCCCTGCCCTGGCCAGCCCTGGGAGACACTGACCCCATCCCAGGTCCACTCCACTGGGGCACTCCTCCCCTCCCTCCTCTCTACAGCCCAACTCCAACTGGCCTGAGGCTGAGCTGTCCTCCCATCCCATCCATCCCAGCTACCCTCAGTCTCTCTGTGAGTCTGAGCTTATAAGAGCAGTTGCAGAACATTCATGCTCTTAAGGAACACCTTTGATTTGAGGAACAAAAACAGCAGATGAAGGAATGTAGGGACTGGAGCTCAATCACTCAACATCACACAGCAGGACAATATGACAGGGGGGCGTCCATATCTCTGAGGCCTTGTTTTGCACTTGACAATAGCAATCATGTTGGGGTACAACAGGACACTAGTGTACTCGGATGAGAGTGGAGGTTAGTCGGTCTCTTTCAGGCTGTGCACACGGTTGTTTGCAGAGCCTTGGCACAGGGCCTGGCAACAAGCATGACGCAGCCGAGCCACTGGCACAGGGCCTGGCAACAAGCATGACGCAGCCGAGCCACTGACACAGGGCCTGGCAACAAGCATGACACAGCTGAGCCACTGGCACAGGGCCTGGCAACAAGCATGACACAGCCGAGCCACTGGCACAGGGCCTGGCAACAAGCATGACACAGCCGAGCCACTGACACAGGGCCTGGCAACAAGCATGACACAGCCGAGCCACTGGCACAGGGCCTGGCAACAAGCATGACCCAGCCGAGCCACTGGCACAGGGCCTGGCAACAAGCATGACCCAGCCGAGCCACTGGCACAGGGCCTGGCAACAAGCATGACCCAGCCGAGCCACTGACACAGGGCCTGGCAACAAGCATGACACAGCCGAGCCACTGGCACAGGGCCTGGCAACAAGCATGACACAGCCGAGCCACTGTCACAGGGCCTGGCAACAAGCATGACACAGCCGAGCCACTGGCACAGGGCCTGGCAACAAGCATGACACAGCCGAGCCACTGGCACAGGGCCTGGCAACAAGCATGACACAGCCGAGCCACTGGCACAGGGCCTGGCAACAAGCATGACACAGCCGAGCCACTGACACAGGGCCTGGCAACAAGCATGACACAGCCGAGCCACTGGCACAGGGCCTGGCAACAAGCATGACGCAGCCGAGCCACTGGCACAGGGCCTGGCAACAAGCATGACGCAGCCGAGCCACTGACACAGGGCCTGGCAACAAGCATGACGCAGCCGAGCCACTGGCACAGGGCCTGGCAACAAGCATGACCCAGCCGAGCCACTGGCACAGGGCCTGGCAACAAGCATGACCCAGCCGAGCCACTGGCACAGGGCCTGGCAACAAGCATGACCCAGCCGAGCCACTGGCACAGGGCCTGGCAACAAGCATGACCCAGCCGAGCCACTGGCACAGGGCCTGGCAACAAGCATGACACAGCCGAGCCACTGGCACAGGGCCTGGCAACAAGCATGACACAGCCGAGCCACTGACACAGGGCCTGGCAACAAGCATGACGCAGCCGAGCCACTGGCACAGGGCCTGGCAACAAGCATGACACAGCCGAGCCACTGGCACAGGGCCTGGCAACAAGCATGACACAGCCGAGCCACTGACAAAGGGCTCCTCATTTAGACACGTGCCAAAGGCTCGTCAGCAGATCTGGGTGCTCTCAGAGTAAAATAAAAGCACTTCAGATAGAAGGAGAGCAGGGCTGCAATCCCAGCCACAGGGGGCAGAGAGGGCAGTGAGCCCGCACACAGAGGATCATTGTCCTCACACACCTCATGGGTGCTAGTTTGTCTGAATGTGAGTGTGTGTGTGTGTGTGTGTGTGTGTGTGTGTGTGTGTGTGTGTGTGTGTGTGTGTGTGTGTGTGTGTGTGTGTGTGTGTGTGTGTGTGTGTGTGTGTGTGTGTGTGTGTGTGTGTGTGTGTGTGTGTGTGTGTGTGTGTATGCTAGGAAACAACTGCTATAACAGTACTAATTATGTTATTGAGTGTCTGGGACGTGTGTGGATGTGAGTGTATTATTCACACAGTGACCATCAGCATGTGGGGATGACAGATCCCACCCAGGGCCTGAGCTCCCTCTCCTTCTCTCCTCTCTTTCTCCTTCTCTCTCTGACTCCCTCTCTGACTCTCTCTCTCTCTGACTCGCTCTCTCTCTGACTCGCTCTCTCCTTCTCTCTTTCTCTGTGTCTCCAGGGTAAGTATGATGTGGTTCCCCCCTGTAATGTGTGTGTATTTCCAGGCACCATGTTGTGTCATCATGCCTGTTCTGAAGTTATGCCTAAAAACATGTCAAGTTGACTTCGAAAGTTGTTTTGTTTTGGATTTAAGCCAACCCTAACCCCTTTTCTAACCTTACAGTAACTTATTCTCCTAACCTGCTACGTTAATTATCCTGACCTGCTATATTATTTATCCTAACCTGCTGTGTAAGTTCTGACATAAGCTGTATATTATCTAGTCGAAAACCCTGTTCTGATTCCACCCTCCCGAATCCTCTGACCCCCACCCTCCCATAAGCCTCCATCGCAACCCCACAATGGGCGGCAGCATAGCCTAGCGGTTAGAGCGTTGAACTAGTAACCGAAAGGTTGCAAGATCAAATCCCCGAGCTGACAAGGTACAAATCTGTCGTTCTGCCCCTGAACAAGGCAGTTAACCCACTGTTCCTAGGCCGTCATTGAAAATAAGAATTTGTTCTTAACTGACTTGCCTAGTTAAATAAAGGTAAAATATATATATTTTAAATGCTGTGCTCTGGGCAGGGCTACATCTAGGTTGGGAGTCTTCAGGTTCCGGTCCAAAGTCACAAACACACAGAGACAGATGCCCATGTTCCCCTCTCCCCTCCAGGTCTGTGAAACCATGCCAGCTGCCTAACCCGCACCACTCTCTCCCCTTTCCCCTCACCTTGCCCTCTGGATGGGCTGTGACAGCTGCCTCTGTGCCCCCCGGGTGACTCAGCAACCCCCACTGGGCAGGTCAGCAACCGGCAGGAAGTGACAAACACACTGGTGCCCAGTTCTACTACCACGTCCTCACCAACAGCCCATTCATACTGTACACTCCCACCCACCCAACCTTAATGAGCAAAACAGGAACATAGTCACAAACCACCATATGGGCTTAAACAAACTGGTCTCAAATAGGTACCAGTGCCCACACACTAAAGTCTGTAACGGTAACTACAGGGTAGAATGCCCACACACTACAGTCTGTAATGGTAACTACAGGGTAGAATACCCACACACTAAAGTCTGTAACGGGAACTACAGGGTAGAATACCCACACACTAAAGTCTGTAATGGTAACTACAGGGTAGAATACCCACACACTACAGTCTGTAATGGTAACTACAGGGTAGAATACCCACACACTAAAGTCTGTAATGGTAACTACAGGGTAGAATACCCACACACTAAAGTCTGTAATGGTAACTACAGGGTAGAATACCCACACACTAAAGTCTGCAATGGTAACTACAGGGTAGAATACCCACACACTAAAGTCTGCAATGGTAACTACAGGGTAGAATACCCACACACTAAAGTCTGTAATGGTAACTACAGGGTAGAATACCCACACACTAAAGTCTGTAACGGTAACTACAGGGTAGAATACCCACACACTAAAGTTTGTAACGGTAACTACAGGGTAGAATACCCACACACTACAGTCTGTAATGGTAACTACAGGGTAGAATATCCACACACTAAAGTCTGTAATGGTAACCTCAGGGTAGAATACCCACACACTAAAGTCTGTAATGGTAACTACAGGGTAGCATACCCACACACTAAAGTCTGTAATGGTAACTACAGGGTAGAATACCCACACAATAAAGTCTGTAATGGTAACTACAGGGTAGAATACCCACACACTACAGTCTGTAATGGTAACTACAGGGTAGAATACCCACACACTAAAGTCTGTAATGGTAACTACAGGGTAGAATTACCCACACACTAAAGTCTGTAATGGTAACTACAGGGTAGAATACCCACACACTAAAGTCTGCAATGGTAACTACAGGGTAGAATACCCACACACTAAAGTCTGCAATGGTAACTACAGGGTAGAATACCCACACACTAAAGTCTGTAATGGTAACTACAGGGTAGAATATCCACACACTAAAGTCTGTAACGGTAACTACAGGGTAGAATACCCACACACTAAAGTCTGTAACGGTAACTACAGGGTAGAATACCCACACACTACAGTCTGTAATGGTAACTACAGGGTAGAATATCCACACACTAAAGTCTGTAATGGTAACTACAGGGTAGAATACCCACACACTACAGTCTGTAATGCAATACTACACAGTGTGAGTGACTTCACCTTTGCCCCTAAGATGACTTAGATGTGGATATGTGAATGTGTACTGTGTGGGTGTTTTTGTAATGGTGTGTGTGTGGATGTGTGGTGTGTGTGTGGATGTGTAGTTTGTGTGTGTGAGCAAGGCCTCCCAGGCCCGGGCCAGTCAGCCTGGCCCTCTACAGCAGGGACCCAGAGGGGCCGGCCGGGGGCTCCAGCCATGGGAGGGAGGGACCCTATCAGACTGTACTGATGGACATTCATTGTCTACAGCAACAACCACAGCTGCTTCTTAACCTGGCTACCCAACCCCCAGCCTCCATCTCCCCCTCCCTCTATCCCAGTATCTCTATCTGTTCCCTCCCCTCTGCTCTGCTAGATATGGAGAAGCAGGAAGTCCCTGGGAGTTGAGTCAGCAACAGGAGTAGTGTGTGCAATCCTAATCAGGGCTTTGTTGTTTTTTGTCAGATACAGTGTCAGTCTATCCATATCTTTGAGCACACACACATCCTTCATTGTTGAGATAAATCCCCCCCCACACACACACACACACACACACACACACACACACACACACACACACACACACACACACACACACACACACACACACACACACACACACACACACACACACACACACACACACACACACACACACACACACACACACACAGGTGTGACTAGGTGCAGTTGAGATGCATACAAAGCAAGAAGAGATAGAGCACGCTTCTCTCTGTATTCAGAGCGGATGAAGTTGTACGTTTACACTATTGTCTCGGGCACAAATACCAATCCACACCCACACATCAATACTCAGACAAACACCCTCACACACAACTCTCCGTTACTCCACCCACACCACCTGCCAGAGAAACAAAGAAACAGAGGTATTAGCCTTGTTTTGCCCCTTGCGCTCACCCGTTCTCCCCGCCCCTCCAAGCCCTATAATTACCCCTCACCACTGAGTCACGACAGGGCGCCCAAACCCAGTTATAGCCCCCTAACTGACCACCTCCCACCCAAACCCAGTTATAGCCCTTTTGCTGACCACCTCCCGCCTAAACCCAGTTATAGCCCCCTAACTGACCACCTCCCACCCAAACCCAGTTATAGCCCCCTAACTGACCACCTCCCACCCAAACCCAGTTATAGCCCTTTTGCTGACCACCTCCCGCCCAAACCCAGTTATAGCCCCCTAACTGACCACCTCCCACCCAAACCCAGTTATAGCCCTTTTGCTGACCACCTCCCGCCTAAACCCAGTTATAGCCCTTTTACTGACCACCTCCCGCCCAAACCCAGTTATAGCCCCCTAACTGACCACCTCCCGCCCAAACCCAGTTATAGCCCCTAACTGACCCCCTCCCACCCAAACCCAGTTATAGCCCCCTAACTGACCCCCTCCCACCCAAACCCAGTTATAGCCCCCTAACTGACCCCCTCCCACCCAAACCCAGTTATAGCCCCTAACTGACCCCCTCCCACCCAAATCCAGTTATAGCCCCCTAACTGACCCCCTCCCACCCAAACCCAGTTGTAGCCCCCTAAGTGACCCCCTCCCACCCAAACCCAGTTATAGCCCCCCTAACTGACCCTCTCCCACCCAAACCCAGTTATAGCCCCCTAACTGACCCCTCCCACCCAAACCCAGTTGTAGCCCCTAACTGACACCCCCCACCCAAACCCAGTAATAGCCCCCTAACTGACCCCCTCCCACCCAAACCCAGTTATAGCCCTCTAACTGCCCTGCATTCACCTGACACCATGCCAGGGCAGAACTCACAAACATACATACATACAATCACAGACAGCCTAGCAGACAGCCTGGCAGACAGTCTGGCAGACAGCCTGGCAGACAGACAGCCTGGCAGACAGCCTGGCAGACAGACTATTCCATGGATATATGTTCCTAATCAGAGGATAACTGCGCCTGCTGAGCCTGATTCTGTAATGCAGTAACACTGACTCAAATTCAGTGAGGCCTCCTCTACGTCATTTCCCAATTCAAGTCATCAAAATGGATTGTTTCTATCAATCCAGCCACTGATACATTTTTACTGTATCCTTTATATTATGTATAATTGTACAACCCAAAAAGCTATCCAATTTAATAGAAGCCTTATTATCTGGGTGGTAAGGAAAACATAGTCTTTGTCACTTTGGCAGACAGATTATGAGTCAGTTTGGTTATGATTCCACTTTTTTCTCCCATTTATACATTTACTGGGAATAAGGTACAGGGTAGTTGGGGACACAGAGTACACTATGTAAAATAATTTCTCGCACGAACACCATACACATGATATCCATTTCTCAGTTTTTACAGATGGCTGTTTAACTTAAGTAAATATCATGCAAAGGCAAATTCAGCATTTGGATAAAGTTTCTAACCACAGGAGAATGGGAGAGAGACTGCAGGGACAGGCTACAGAGGAGAATTGGCTGAGTCTACAAAACCCCAGAGGACTCTGAGAATTCCCATCAGATAGTCACAGACACTAATATAAACATAACTCTTAGATATGGAATTGTTATTATCTAAAAGTAGTCAATTACCTCCATTTTTAACAAAAAAAGAACAAATGAACAAAATAATGGTTGAAAATACAATAGAAGAATATTAGCATTTCAAAAGAACGTGTTGGCGGGCTCAGTTTTCATGGAAAGAGGTAACGACAGTCAAAATAAAGAATCAGCAGGCTTGCCAAGATCTTTGGGGACTTGATTTCTCAGGCACTCTAGAAATACTTGGACCCAAGTCCAGCTTCACGCCTGCCATTTTCCCTCTCTGTACAATACTATCAGGGGGATATAGGAACTGGACAGGGAATACTGGGTTGTAGGGCACCGCTTGGCCCCTCCCTAGACTCACCCATTACAGTGTCAGGTTGGAAGCAGAGGGGCGAGACACGACCCTACAGGCCAAATGACCATGCAGGTCTCCCACTGTAGCCAGAAGAGAACATAGTTCCTGGAATAGTGACCAGGAATGCTGTCGGCAAATACACACTGTATTTCTCACCTGTGTCCTGGGGCTTCTGGAGAAATAAATCCCAAAGCAGGATGCTTCCCTCTCCTCCATCCCAGACAACAACACGGTCTGATTGCTCACACTCAGGGGGATGGAAGGAGGGTGGGAGGTTCAGACTTGCATCAGTACAGACACTGAAGTCTTTCACCTACTCATCTGGGCTATCCGATCTATGACATTTACGCAGGAACAATTTAGTATAATTCATATTTAATTCACTCATGAAATGTTGATTAAGTGACCTGCTCAGATGCAACATCACCATACAGTTAGGTCCCCGTGGTCCAAACTCCCAGGAATCAGAATCAGTTGAGGAATTCAACAGTATCATGGAATGTTCATTATTCTGGAGGGCAAGGCGATTGGAAAACAAAGGAAAGAAAATCTTTAAATTGGCAGGAGGAGAGCAAGAAGGTGAGTGGTCAACTGAAACACTTTTGGTGGAAAAGTGTGATGTCTATATAAAGACAACCAAAGAAATGAAGAACTCGTGTAACTCTTGCTATTAACTAAGTGACTAATGACAATGTCCAGTTATAAGTCAACATGCTCTCACGTCTCATTGTGAAATGAACAATGCTCCTGTAGGTAGTGGAACAGTTAAGTAATAACAGCTAAATGTTATATTTTTTGTACGTCTTCGAAAGTAGCCATGAAAATGGCCAACCAGAGCTCACCTGTTTCATTTGACTGTAAGATTACATTTTTCATTCAGGAAGCCATGAAACGTTCCATTTCTTTGTACACCACAATAAAGCCTGCGAGTGGTCATTGATCTGAGGCTTGGGATAGAGGAAGAGGAAATTTGAGCTGTGGAGCTATAACGAGAACCCTATGGGAAGACTAGAGGAAGGAGTATGATTGACTTGTGCTGGGAAAAACAAAGCTTCTCTTTCCCCAGCACAGACAGTTCTTTCCCAGCATACAGTCAAAACAGGAACATTTTGGTAAAAATCTAATTCAAGAAAAGGACATGGCATAGCCAAGAATACAAAGAACCCCTCTTTTTAACAAACATCAAACAATTCACAGCAGATCAGAGGAACACGAGGAGGGCTCAGTGCACAATGGGCATGACAGAGCAGCAGGAATCAATTAGTGGGCACACTTTGATGATGTCATTGACAAGTAATCTGCAAGTGGAGTGGCTTCTGTTTGAGGGAGATGGAAACAAGAGCCCCCACCACAGAACGAGCCGGCCCACTGTGCTCCTCGCAGAGAAGCTAGTCCATCATCCTCCCTCCTCCCTCCACCCTGGCCTTCGCCCAGTCGCCCCTCTCCTCATCAGTGTCAGGAGTGAGGGCTGATGCCTCCCTACCCCCTCCCCCATCCTACACTCATTACTACCCGGGACATTTCAGCCAGACTTAAGTACAAACTCCATTAAATATGTATGGACTAACTATAGTAGCTTTATGACATTAAGGACGTAAACTTTAAACTTAGCAACCGACCAATTGGTATTTGTGTGGCTTCCTGAGATAATTTCGTAGCCCTTCCCAAACACCACACCCTGCATAATGTTGGGGCTGAAGATGAGAGAGATTAATTTGCTCAACATTTTGTTTCCTTCAATAACCACCACCGTCAGCAGAAGCAGCAGCAAGCGGAGCTGCTAAATGAAAGCATTTACCCCTCTCTGGCTCTGTAACAAGGTTAACTGTCAAGCTGTTCCCCCTCTCTGGCTCTGTAACAAGGTTAACTGTCAAGCTGTTCCCCCTCTCTGGCTCTGTAACAAGGTTAACTGTCAAGCTGTTCCCCCTCTCTGGCTCTGTAACAAGGTTAACTGTCAAGCTGTTCCCCCTCTCTGGCTCAGTAACAAGGTTAACTGTCAAGCTGTTCCCCCTCTCTGGCTCTGTAACAAGGTTAACTGTCAAGCTGTTCCCCCTCTCTGGCTCTGTAACAAGGTTAACTGTCAAGCTGTTCCCCCTCTCTGGCTCTGTAACAAGGTTAACTGTCAAGCTGTTCCCCCTCTCTGGCTCTGTAACAAGGTTAACTGTCAAGCTGTTCCCCCTCTCTGGCTCAGTAACAAGGTTAACTGTCAAGCTGTCCCCCCTCTCTGGCTCTGTAACAGGGTTAACTGTCGAGCTGTTCCACCTCTCTGGCTCTGTAACAGGGTTAACTTTCAAGCTGTCCCCCCTCTCTGGCTCAGTAACAGGGTTAACTGTCAAGCTGTTCCCCCTCTCTGGCTCTGTAACAGGGTTAACTGTCAAGCTGTCCCCCTCTCTGGCTCTGTAACAGGGTTAACTGTCAAGCTGTTCCCCCTCTCTGGCTCTGTAACAGGATTAACTGTCAAGCTGTTCCCCCTCTCTGGCTCTGTAACAGGGTTAACTGTCAAGCTGTTCCCCCTCTCTGGCTCTGTAACAGGATTAACTGTCAAGCTGTTCCCCCTCTCTGGCTCTGTAACAGGGTTAACTGTCAAGCTGTTCCCCCTCTCTGGCTCTGTAACAGGGTTAACTGTCAAGCTGTTCCCCCTCTCTGGCTCAGTAACAAGGTTAACTGTCAAGCTGTTCCCCCTCTCTGGCTCTGTAACAGGGTTAGCTGTCAATCTGTTCCCCCTCTCTGGCTCTGTAACAAGGTTAACTGTCAAGCTGTTCCCCCTCTCTGGCTCTGTAACAGGGTTAACTTTCAAGCTGTTCCCCCTCTCTGGCTCTGTAACAGGGTTAACTGTCAAGCTGTTCCCCCTCTCTGGCTCTGTAACAGGGTTAACTGTCAAGCTGTTCCCCCTCTCTGGCTCTGTAACAAGGTTAACTGTCAAGCTGTTCCCCCTCTCTGGCTCAGTAACAAGCTTAACTGTCAAGCTGTTCCCCCTCTCTGGCTCTGTAACAGGGTTAACTGTCAAGCTGTTCCCCCTCTCTGGCTCTGTAACAAGGTTAACTGTCAAGCTGTTCCCCCTCTCTGGCTCTGTAACAAGGTTAACTGTCAAGCTGTTCCCCCTCTCTGGCTCTGTAACAGGGTTAACTGTCAAGCTGTTCCCCCTCTCTGGCTCTGTAACAAGGTTAACTGTCAAGCTGTCCCCCTCTCTGGCTCTGTAACTCTGTTCCCCTCTCTGGCTCAGTAACAAGTTTAACTGTCAAGCTGTTCCCCCTCTCTGGCTCTGTAACAGGGTTAACTGTCAAGCTGTTCCCCCTCTCTGGCTCTGTAACAAGGTTAACTGTCAAGCTGTTCCCCCTCTCTGGCTCTGTAACAGGGTTAACTTTCAAGCTGTTCCCCCTCTCTGGCTCTGTAACAGGGTTAATTGTCAAACTGGCGCCAGGCAGCTCAAAAACATGTTTTGTGGCACATGACCCGTCATGAATATGGAGATTGGCTCCGTAAGTGCAATGCTAGGCAGACAAACACGTACATAAAAACACATTCACAAACCCACACACAATCCCGCGCACACACACACCCACTCACACACTGGCTGGTCTTGGGAACAAGCGAAGAAGCTTTAACACAAAACTATTAAAACTCCAATTCCTGTGGTGACGCCTCAGACTGCAGTCCCTTTCATAATGGAGTCATTTACTCTGAATCTTCCCTGTGCTATCTGCCCTCGAGCGAAAATTCTTACATCCAGAGACAGGCCAAAGATTTATAGAGTCTGCTGCCTCTGAGGCCCGCTCTCTGTCTCTCTCTGTTCTAGCCCTATGACAGACACCAACACACCTACACAGTCTCACTATGGCTTACTGCTGTAATACCAAGACTGTAGCTCAAAGGTTCAGGAGTCATTCTGCCACTTTCTTCATGTATTTGTGCTCTTAACACAGAGTGGAAGCACACTGTGGATGGTCTACACCAGCAGCAAGAAGCCAATCAGTTAACAAGCCTCCAAACTCAACCTTGTGGCATGGCCATGCAGACGGAACCCAATTTGTGCTTTGTATAAAGGGAAACCACACACAAGTGCTACTGATGAACAGAGTAGAGAGGGAGATTTGGACAAGATGCCAAACATAATATCTCTTAAACTCTTAAAGCTGAACCACGTTCCAAAACCCTACGTGTCTCACATTTCAACAATATTGAGTTGAGGAGACAGAGTTCATATTTAAGAGTCTATCTTCCCTTCTCTTGTTACAGTAAAAATCCTATTTTATCAAATGGGCATGACTTCAGTCCAGATAGTCTGTGTAGAGGTTCTTGACCTAGCCTAAAGAGATGCCCTAAAATCCCATGGTGAGTCATCAGTATCAATGCAGTTCCATAACAACAAAGCGTCAATCAGTGGTGTAAAGCACTTACGTAAAAATAATTCAGAGTACTACTTTAGTCGTTTTTTGGGGCATCTGTACTTTACTATATATATTTGGATTACTTTTACTTTTACTTACTACATTCTTAAAGAAAATAATGTATGTTTTACTCCTTACATTTTGAATGCTTAGCAGAACAGGAAAATGGTCCAATTCACGCACTTTATCAAGAGAACATCCCTGGTCATCCCTACTGCCTCTGATCTGGCGGACTCACTAAACAGAGAACATCCCTGGTCATCCCTACTGCCTCTGATCTGGCGGACTCACTAAACAGAGAACATCCCTGGTCATCCCTACTGCCTCTGATCTGGAGGACTCACTAAACAGAGAACATCCCTGGTCATCCCTACTGCCTCTGATCTGGCGGACTCACTAAACAGAGAACATCCCTGGTCATCCCTACTGCCTCTGATCTGGCGGACTCACTGAACAGAGAACATCCCTGGTCATCCCTACTGCCTCTGATCTGGCGGACTCACTGAACAGAGAACATCCCAGGTCATCCCTACTGCCTCTGATCTGGCGGACTCACTAAACAGAGAACATCCCTGGTCATCCCTACTGCCTCTGATCTGGCGGACTCACTGAACAGAGAACATCCCTGGTCATCCCTACTGCCTCTGATCTGGCGGATTCACTAAACAGAGAACATCCCTGGTCATCCCTACTGCCTCTGATCTGGAGGACTCACTAAACAGAGAACATCCCTGGTCATCCCTACTGCCTCTGATCTGACGGACTCACTAAACAGAGAACATCCCTGGTCATCCCTACTGCCTCTGATCTGGCGGACTCATTCAACAGAGAACATCCCTGTTGGCTGGGCTCCCTGCCTGTGCCATTAAACCCCTACAACTCATCCAGAACGCCGCAGCCCGTCTGGTGTTCAACCTTCCCAAGTTCTCTCATGTCACCCCGCTCCTCCGCTCTCTCCACTGGCTTCCAGTTGAAGCTCGCATCCGCTACAAGACCATGGTGCTTGCCTACGGAGCTGTGAGGGGAACGGCACCTCAGTACCTCCAGGCTCTGATCAGGCCCTACACCCAAACAAGGGCACTGCGTTCATCCACCTCTGGCCTGCTCGCCTCCCTACCACTGAGGAAGTACAGCTCCCGCTCAGCCCAGTCAAAATGTTCGCTGCTCTGGCCCCCCAATGGTGGAACAAACTCCCTCACGACGCCAGGACAGCGGAGTCAATCACCACCTTCCGGAGACACCTGAAACCCCACCTCTTTAAGGAATACCTAGGATAGGATAAGTAATCCCTCTCACCCCCCCTTTAAGATTTAGATGCACTATTGTAAAGTGACTGTTCCACTGGATGTCATAAGGTGAATGCACCAATTTGTAAGTCGCTCTGGATAAGAGCGTCTGCTAAATGACTTAAATGTAAATGTAATCCCTGGTCATCCCTACTGCCTCTGATCTGGCAGACTCACTAAACAGAGAACATCCCTGGTCATCCCTACTGCCTCTGATCTGGCAGACTCACTAAACACAAATGCTGTGTTGGATTGTGCTCCTGACTATCCGTACATTTTTTAAACTAGAAAATTGTGCCGTCGGGTTTGCCTAATATAAGGAATTTGAGATGAATTATACTTTAACTTTTGATACTTAAGTATATTTAAAATCAAATACTTCTGGACTTTTATTTTATTTTACTGGGTGACTTTCACTTTTTTTTCATTTTCTGTTAAGGTATCTTTACTGTTACTCAAGTATGACATTTGGGTACTTTTCCCACAACTGGCATCAATGGAGGATCCTCATCAGAGACCCCTTATCTCTCTGAACTCATGTCTGAGGTAAGCTAACTTCACTTGGAACAGATTAATAATTGATTACGACACATTGAATCATCCCCCTTCTCCGGTCTGCTACTGTAGAAATTCAAACACCCTGCACTTCTGCTGCCTGTCACAGTATGAGGACCTGAGTTAAGGACTCTATACTCGATGCTTCTGTGGCAGTTATACAACTTCCTGTTCTGCTCTGTGAATTTTGAACAGTATGCTGCTGTGTATTCATTTCTGTCTCTGATGATTTTCTGAAGGCACTGTTAGCTATCCTTTGGCACTCCAATCTAATCAACTTAATATTGGACAAGGGAGTTAGGGTCCATGTCCATTAGGGCAGTGTGGATGATCCACTGGACTGACCAGGGTTCTGGTACGAAACAGTTGACTACTGGGAGCCCCTGGCTGGGACAGGGTTAGCGGCTCCTCCCCAGGCCCTACTAGCTACCGCTAAAATTAACCTCCCACACAGCTGGTTCCCATTAGCCTGTAGTGACACTCAGAGCCTGTACTTAAGCTCTACTGGGGGGGGGGGGGGGGTTCTGCTGGCACCGTCTGTTTTCAATGGTTTATTCACCTGCGAGAGAGACATGTGAGAGGGAGACCAAGAGTGAGAGACCTGAACAGCGAGTGAGAGAAACACCACAAAAGAGATATAGAAAGACCTAGACAGACCAAAAAAGAGAGAGACCAGAAGAGATAAAGAGAGAGCGATAGAGAGACCTAAAGATACCAAGAGAGCGAGAGAGAGAGAAAGAGACAGAGACGGAGACGGAGACGGAGACGGAGAGGGAGAGGGAGAGAGAGAGAGAGAGAGAGAGAGAGAGAGAGAGAGAGAGAGAGAGAGACGGAGAGAGAGAAAGAGACAGAGACGGAGACAGAGACGGAGAGAAAGAGAGAGAGAGAGAGAGAGAGAGAGAGAGAGAGAGAGAGAGAGAGAGGAGAGACGGAGAGAGAGAAAGAGACAGAGAGGGAGAGAGAGAGAGAGAAAGAGAGCGAGCGAGCGAGCGAGAGAAAGGGAGAGAGAGGGAGAGACGGAGAGAGAGAAAGAGACAGAGAGGGAGAGGGGAGAGAGAGAGAGAAAGAGAGCGAGCGAGCGAGCGAGAGAGACAGAGATAGAGAGAGAGCGAGCGAGACAGAGACAGAGAGAGAGAGAGAGAGAGAGAGAGAGAGAGAGAGAGAGAGAGAGAGAGAGAGAGAGAGAGAGAGAGAGAGAGAGAGACGGAGAGAGAGAGAGAGCGAGAGAGAGAGAGAGGGAGCTATAGTGTGAGCAAGGGCAGAACAGAGAGAAAGAGAGGGAAAAATAGGGAAAGAGAGAGAGAGTCCGTGGGCTCACACTGCGCTGTGGTTGGTTCTGACTCCATCAATCAGAAACACCAAGACCCATAAAATCACTCACTTTTCATGGAAAGAATATTATAACTGCTCCCTATTCATCTGTTACTCTGGGTTGGCGCTGGGTGGTGGTGAGGGGAGAGCTGCATGCTATATGCTCTTTATGGACCTCACACTTCAACTGGGCATAGGGGGAACATGCCATACATACAGAGACATGGCTGATGTATCTATAGGCCACACCTGGACAGTTCCCCCATGAAAACAGCTAGGCCAGGACTTCATGAAATGCTTCAATATTTCACCTCCACAGTTTGCTCTTTTATTTCAGACTTTTTAAAAGGTATTGAATGAATACAGCAGCAGACACAAACCGGTTAAACCCGCGTTATTTCAGTTAAACCAGCCATCACGTTTCCTCTTCTGACACCACTGACGCCACACGCTTTCACTTTTCACTGCAGACATTCTGTCTATTAACGTCTCCTTGCCAGGCAGTGTGATATGTGTTTGTGTAGAAGGTTAACAATCACACTAATTAAGAGCAGAGGTTGCAGCGTACGCAACATCTCTCCCAGCCTGACACCACTAGTCTGCAGGGAGGTAGAGTAGATAGGGGTAAAGTGGGAGGGAGCGAGGGAACGAGGGAGGCATCAAGGGGGAGGGAGGGACGGGGAGCCCAGAGAAAAATCATACGTTCTCCAAGTAGGTTCCACCTTAGTTCCTAAAGAGAAGTACTTATGACAAGGAGCAGAGCAGTAGCACCCGTCTTGGGATTTATACCCTGTGTGTGTGTGTGTGTGTGTGTGTGTGTGTGTGTGTGTGTGTGTGTGTGTGTGTGTGTGTGTGTGTGTGTGTGTGTGTGTGTGTGTGTGTGTGTGTGTGTGTGTGTGTGTGTGTGTGTGTGTGTGTGTGTGTGTGTGTGTGTGTGTGTGTGTTCAAAAGTGCATGTGTTTGTGTAGGGTGACAGTGCTAGGAGCGTGGCTGTGACTAGGAGCTCCTTGGGGCTTATTTTGGAATAGGAGGGACTGAGGGTCCAGGGCTCATTAAAACTGCATGTTCTCTAAGCCTGCTAGAGGGGATAGGGGATAGGGTTACTACAAGGCCCCTGCCCCAGACACTCAGCGCCTCATCTGTAAAGTGCTCTGCACGCCTGACAACTCCCAGTCACGCCTTTTTAAATAATTAATGGGCAAAGATTAGTCCGTCAGCCTTGAGCCGAAAGGTCCATCGATTTCTCACGGATGCATTTTTAATGAGCACATTTCAGGGGCCTCTGGCACACCTTACATACGGCAACAGCCACGAGCACTCCAGGGGAGCAAATGAATACACAAACAAAACAATAACAATAAATATAATCATTCTAAACACTGCATCTTCATTGGTGTGGAAACAAAGGTGTCAAGTTTTAAGATTCCTTATCTAATCTGTTAAACAAATATAACGTTTTGGGTCATCTTTATACAATGACTAGTAAAATCTTCAGGGCTAAAATATGTATGTTTCCCATTGTTTCATTGAGCGCTCCATGGAAATAGAAGGGATGCAATCAGTCAGTGGTGTTTAATGGTTCAGATAATCATTTTATCACCTATTTTATTCAGTACGGCTCATCCTGGACCAGGCCCAAATCCCCGACACTCAAAGAAGGAAGAGGCGTCGTTATAGAGGATACCAGCGTGCGGGATACCTGACGAGTCCACGTCGGTGAGTGGATAAACCGCCTCTAACCTCGGCTCTTTTGGTGAACATGCAATCACTGGAGAATAGTGGTTAGAGTGTTGGACTAGTAACCGAAAGGTTGCAAGTTCAAATCCCCGAGCTGACAAGGTACAAATCTGTCGTTCTGCCCCTGAACAGGCAGTTAACCCACTGTTCCTAGGCCGTCATTGAAAATAATAATTTGTTCTTAACTGACTTGCCTAGTTAAATAAAGGTAAAAAAATAAATAAATAAACTTGACGAGCACCATTCGATCTATCCTATCAACGTGATCCGAAAAACTGTAATATCCTATGTTCCTCAGAGTCGTGGCTGGACATGGAAAACATACAGTATCAGTCAAAAGTTTGGACAAACCTACTCATTCAAGGATTTTTTACATTTTTACTATTTTCTACATTGTTTATTAATAGTGAAGACATCAAAACTATGAAACAGCATATTTGTAATCATGTAGTAACCAAAAAAGTGTTAAACAAATCCAAATATATTATATATTTGAGATTCTTCAAAGTAGCCTTGATGTGAGCTTTGCATGCTCTTGGCATTCTCTCAACCATCTTCATGAGGTAGTCACCTGAAATGCATTTCAATTAACAGGTGCGCCTTATAAAAAGTTAATTTGTGTAATTTATTTCCTTCTGAATGCATTTGAGCCAATCAGTTGTGTTGTGACAAGGTAGGGGTGTTATACAGAAGATAGCCCCATTTGGTAAAACACCAAGTCCATATTATGGCTAGAACAGCTCAAATAACCAAAGAGAAATGACAGTCCATCATTACTTTAAGACATGAAGGTCAGTCAATGTGGAAAATTTGAAGAACTTTGAAAGTTTCTTCAAGTGCAGTCACAAAAACCATCAAGCGCTATGATGAAACTGGCTCTCATGAGGACCGCCACAGGAAAGAAGCTGAGTTACCCAGAGTTACCTCTGCTACAGAGGATAAGTTCATTAGAGTTAACTGCACCTCAGATTGCAGCCCAAATAAATGCTTCACAGAGTTCAAGTAACAGAACCATCTCAACATCAACTGTTCAGAGGAGACTGCGTGAATCAGACCTTCATGGTCGAATATTTGAAAAGAAACCACTACTAAAGGACACCAACAAAAAGAAGAAACTTGCTTGGGCCAAGAAACATGCACAATGTACATTAGACCGGTGGAAATCTGTCCTTTGGTCTGATGAGTCCAAATTGGAGATTTTTGGTTCCAATTGATGTGTCTTTGTGAGTCTTTGTGAGACGCAGAGTAGGTGAATGATCTCTGCATCTGTGGTTCCCACTGTGAAGCATGGAGGAGGTGTGATGGTGTGGGGGTGCTTTGCTGGTGACACTCTCTATGATTTATTTACAATTCAAGGCACACTTAACCAGGATGGCTACCACATAATTCTGCAGTGAAACTCCATCCCATCTGGTTTGTGCCTAGCGGACTATCATGTGTTTTTCAACAGGACAATGACACAACACACCTCCAGGCTGAGTAAGAGCAATTTGACCAAGGAGGAGAGTGATGGAGTGCTGCATAGATGGCTTGGCCTCCACAATCACCCGGCCTCAACCCAATTGAGATGGTTTGGGATGAGTTGGACCACAGAGTGAAGGAAAAGCAGCCAACAAGTGCTCAGCATATGTGGGAACTCCTGGAAGACTGTTGGAAAAGCATTCCAGGTGAAGCTGGTTTGGAGAATGCCAAGAGTGTGCAAAGCTGTCATCAAGACAACAGGTGGCTACTTTGAAGAATCTAAAATCTAACATATATTTTGATATTTTTAACACTTTTTTGGTTACTACATGATTCCACATATGCTATTTCATAGTTTTGATGTCTTCACTATTATTCTACAATGTAAAAATAAAAAATCAAATAAAAACCTTGGCTAAGGAGGTGTGTCCAAACCTGTGACTGGCACTGTACATATTACCTCAATTACCTCAACTACCTCATACCCCTGCACATTGACTCGGTACTGATACTCCTTTTACATAGCCTTGTTATTGTTATTTTATTGTGTGACTATTTTGTTTTTTATTTTTGTAAAGTTTTCTTACTTTTTAACTATGCATTGTTGGGAAAGAGCTCGTAGTTAAGCATTTCAGGGTAGAGTCTACACCTGCTGTATTTGGCGCATGTGCCAAATATATTTTGATTTGACTTGACATTGACAGAGTTGGTAGGACCTGGAGACAATCCCATGGACTATCAGCTGTCACGGCTGCATCACCTTAACACGCCTGTAACAATAATGATACATTTTATTTTAAGCGTTTTTCACAACACACAAAGTCAGTTGACATTCACAAGAAATCAGTAGTATATAAAGCAATAAAATCACATATTAAATAAGTAAGTATATAAAAGTACACTAAACATGAGGACAGACTAAGTGTCGAGAACACCTAGACATGATGACACACTAACCAGGGAAGTGAACTAGACAGAGGATAAAAGCTAATCCTGTGTGAAGAGGTGTGTCTTTAGAATATGTGTATGGATTTGAGGTTCTGACATGGAGAGGGAGGGAGTTCCAGAGTTGGGGAGCTGCACTGCTAAAAGCCTGGTCTCCCATAGAGTGGAGCCTGGTGAGAGGGAGGGTGAGGAGGCCAGTGTGTGAGGTGCACAGTGAACAGGTGGGAGTGTAGGGGTGCAGGAGGTCAGTAAGGTATGTGTGCGCCAGTCCATTGAGGGTTTTGTAGGTGAGCATGAGCAATTTGAAGATGATCCTATATTGAACTGGAAGCCAGTGGAGTTTGATGAGGGTGGAAGTGATGTGGTCCCAAAGTCTGGTGTGTGTGAGGACTCGTGCAGCTGAATTTTGAATATGTTGAAGTCTGTCTCGTGTTTTGGCGCGGAGTCCGTAGAGAATGCCGTTGTAGTAGTCTAGGCATGATAAAACAAAGGTGTGAATGAGGGTTTCAGCATTTGGGTCAGTGAGAGAGATTCTGAGTCGTGAGATGTTTTTTTGAGGTGGAAGAAGGCTGACTTGGTGATGTTCTGGATGTGGGGTTCAAATGACAGAGTTGGGTCAAATGTAACACCAAGGTTCTTGACTCTGGAGTTGGAGCGGATGGTGCAGCCGTCGACCCAGTTTGTTAATGAGGGAGTTGGGGCCCATGAGCATAATCTCTGTTTTGTCGTTTAGTTTGAAAACATTATTGCTTATCCAAGTTTTCACTTCACGGAGACAGTCAACAACAGAGGGGGGTGACAAAGTGGAGTTGGGTTTTGTGTGGGTGAAGATGTGTGATCTGCATAACAGTGAAATCGGAGTCCAAATTAACAGAGGATCTGACCAAGGATTAGCATGTAAATACTAAACAGTAATGGACCTAACACTGAGACTTGTGGGATACCTTGTAATACAACGGCTGGGGCAGACCTGTAGTTGCCAAGGAAGAAAAACTGTTGTCTATCAGATAGATAAGATTGGGACCAGGCAAGTGTTGTTCCGGAAACTCCAAGAAGCCTCAGTTAAAATCTGATGACAGACAGTGTCAAATGCTTCAGACAGGTCCAGGAGGATGCGGATGGAGATGTTCCCAGCATCAGAAGCACAGAGGTGGTAATTCACTATCTTTACCAAGGCAGTTTCAGTGCTATGCATAGCCCGGAAGCCCGACTGAAGGGTGAGACTGTTGCAGCTGTTGATAGATAGCCTCCACTTTGTTTTGAAAGGATGCCAGAAAACTGTCACAGAGGTTGTGGTGATTGTGAGAGAGGGGTTGTCCAAGGGGTGGTGAAGTCTGTTGATGGTTGAGAAAAGCCCTCCTAGGTTTCCTTGTTCATTCCTTATGATGTTGGAGAAATAAGCAGATTTGGTTGTGGGAAGTGAGTTCTTGTAGTTGTGAATGTGGTCTTTGTAGACCTCCTCGTGGATAATGAGCCCTGGATAATGAGCTCTGGATAATAAGTCCTGGATAATAAGCCCTGGATAATAAGTCCTGGATAATAAGCCCTGGGTAATAAGCCCTGCCCTGCAGTACTGTCAGAATCACAGGAAAAACAAGGCTTTACTATAGAATGACTATTTATATACTATACTATACTGTAATGTACTATTACTATATAACTATGATTGTATTTCTATGGTTCGAACAGTGTCATCATCTTCCTTCCTTATGGCTTTGAGGGAAACCACATACTGTAGTCGTGTGTTCATTGAGTTGGTAGAATGTGTTGGAATTACAGTGAGAAATGGGCATGCTAAAAAACAATAGGAGAAACAGTGAAGAGTGGGGTTTTAAGTGGACGGCAGGGCAGTGTTCTGTGTGAAGCAATAACATATCATTACGGAAAGCCCATGGTTAATCCCACCCAGAAAACATATCAATCTGAATCAACAGCCTGGATTCAATCAAACTGTCGTGAGATCAACCTCAACTTTTGGTGAAAAATTCTAGGAATACCCCGAGCCCATACCAAGCTCTTTACAGATCATTAGTGTGCGGTTACATGAGTTCACAGAAATGTCTGGGAAATAAAAAGTGTCATAGATGAGGTTAAGAAAAATCACCTCTCAAAAGATGAACAGATGAGATTAGAGGGAGGATAAAAAGAGAAGAGAGAAGAGAAAAGAGATGTCAGGATTACCTTTCCCGTCTCCCGATCAAAGTCCACATAATCTCGTGTGGGCGTCTGCCTCTGCTCCCCGTGCAAGTTGGCTGGGAAGAACTGCAACGAGAGGTTGGTGCCCGTCGCCACAAAAGCCTTTTAGAGGGAAATCAATACAAACAGGATCAGAACGCTGGGCCTGAGCATAAATTATGCAGCCCATCATTTCTTTTTCACATCAGAGAGACTAGTGTCTGGAGCCTGGAGCCAGGGACAGCGCTCCCAACACTCAGAGAAAGGGGAAAAAACAAGAGTCATCATTTTCTCTATTTGGAGTATAGAGATTTTATTTTACCAACATCTGAATTTTACTTTAGAAATGACAGAGAGACAATGGCACGGCATGAGGGAGAGACTGCATTAGGGAGAGACGGCATGAGGGAGAATACTGGGCAATAGAGAACTGACTTTAGAAATGACAGAGAGACTGAATGAGGGAGAGATGGCATGAGGGAGAGATGGCACGAGGGAGAGATGGCACGAGGGAGAGATGGCACGAGGGAGAGATGGCACGAGGGAGAGATGGCATGAGGGAGAGACGGCATGAGGGAGAGACGGCATGAGGGAGAGATGGCATGAGGGAGAGAAGGCATGAGGGAGAGATGGCATGAGGGAGAGACGGCATGAGGGAGAGACGGCATGAGGGAGAGACGGCATGAGGGAGAGACGGCATGAGGGAGAGACGGCATGAGGGAGAGATGGCATGAGGGAGAGACGGCATGAGGGAGAGACGGCATGAGGGAGAGACGGCATGAGGGAGAGACGGCATGAGAGGCATGAGGAGAGATGGCATGAGGGAGAGAGATGAGGGAGAGATGGCATTGAGGGAGAGACGGCATGAGGGAGAGACGGCATTAGGGAGAGACGGCATGAGGGAGAGACTGCATGAGGGAGAGACTGCATGAGGGAGAGACTGCATTAGGGAGAGACGGCATGAGGGAGAGACGGGAGGGAGACTGCATTAGGGAGAGACTGCATTAGGGAGAGACGGCATTAGGGAGAGATGGCATGAGGGAGAGATGGCATGAGGGAGAGAGAGGAGGAATACAGTAAGAAAGACAGGGAAGGAAGGAAAATCAATAATAGCTTAAAAGTAGACCCTGCCTGACACTAATGACACAGGGTCTAGATGATTTCTTCTGAATTATGTTCCCTGTGCTTGGTTGATGTTATGGAATATTACCAGCTCATAGGTAAAGATTTTAAACAACTGAGCTCCAAACATGGACATAATGTTTTCTGTTGTTTTCACAGCATTACTTCAAACAGAATAAAAACAACACAGGCAGAATACACAAAACACATACTAACACAAAATAAAATGTTATGACCAGATAATTACTAAGACTATATGTGGATAGTATATATTCTGCCTTATTTAATTAACAAAGTCTATTTGAATGTATTTAATTGACTAACATTTTAGGTATGATGATGGTCATTTCAAATGTCTTTTTCAGTCAGAATAATTGTATTTTGAAATAGACACACTTGGGTGAATGGTAGGGTCATAGGACCCAGAGCAAACAGTGACTGTAACAAATCAAACAATCCTCATAAAGTGCCAAAATACTTTCATCACAAAAAAAATAACTCATTAAAAGTAGGCCTAGTCACAATATTATTATTGTGAATATCTTTGTGAATCTTTTTGTCTGAAAATGGCAGTGAATACACTGCAATGTCACGTTATTGTTTAATGGCATGAGGAAAAATCCTTGATTTGAATTAGCTTACCAAAACTATTGTAAAAATCTGACTCAAAAAGAGTGAAATGTTAGACTACTCTAAGAATATAAGTAATAGGCCTAGATAAAAAATAATAATGTTGTTTGACTTTATTACAGCAAATACCTTAATACCTTAGTACACTCTTAGAATGAACGGGACTCGAGTAAACCCGGAGGAACCCCTGGAGTTGAGGTCAATGGTTCATATTTGCACCTTTGGTTAGTTGAACGGTTTCTTGGAGGAACCTTTAATGTTTCAATGCTGCAACGGGTAATCTTTTGATAGGCTGCCACCTCTACAATTAAAAGGTTCAAAATGTAACCCCACCCATCACAAAAAGGTTCCAGTTTGAAACTTTAAAGAGACCCTTTTCAAAGGAACCTTTTTGAACTGGAGAGGTTCCCCGTGTGGCATTTTTTAGAACCCCCAAAGGTTCTTCCAGGGACAGAGTCCTTTAAGAGTGTAGCCTAAGTGAAAATATCGTGATGACTGAAAAAGGAGTGAGCAGAAGGACTGTTTTATGTAGCCACTGTCTGTGCCGCCAGACCAGCTCTGCCCCGACTTCAGTCATTGTCAATGCCCGTTTGTCTTTCTCTCCTCAAAAGGCTATTGAGACAGAGGCAGACCTTAATAGCCATGTCTGTCAGACACCTGATACATTAATCATATTATAGTGTTATGAATTTTTTTGTGAAATAATGTTATGAGGATGTTTTTTGTGTTGTTTACCAGAGAATAAAGGATTAAGTCATGTTTTGGCTGATGTTTTATTAGAATTATTTTAAATTTAACCTTTATTTAACTAGGCATGTAAAATGTCTAGTTCCGTTCCGGGTGTCTATTTATGCAATATATTGACAAACACTTAAGGTTAGTGTAATTATGTCTGATTATAGTCTTATTATCGCAGTTGTGTGCTGAACAGAAATGTTTACTCACTATTTCTGAGCGACCGTCTCTAGAAGCGTTCTGAAACCTGGCTTGCCTCTCCTCGTGCGGTCTGTCTCGGAAACCTGTGTATTTGATCTGAAAATATGAAGGGAAAAATGCATCAATAAAGTTAATCCCAGAGGGGAAAAAATACATAAGTAAGTAGGATGAATAGACTTTACTGTGAAGGCATGGCTCACTTTATGGCTCAGATGATAGTCTAAATTTGAGACACGTCTTTATTTTTCTAAATTCTTACAATTCCGAGGTATCAGATTAATTTAATTCAAATGCATCTCCATTTAGGCTATTGAATTATACAATATGGGAAATAAATGTACATTAGCCATGAGGCAAAGTCACCGTGAATGTCAGTGTTTCGCGCAGCGAGGTGATGAGAGACTCAGATAAGTTGATGGACTTAAAACAAATCAAAACTAAAAATAGTTTCATAACTCTTCCACTTTTTTGAAAAATGTAGGCTTATTTAGACATTAAAATATGAAATACTGTATCAGATAAATTCAACAGTGCTTCATATCTATAATGGAAACCATATCCATCTTTCAGTAAGAAAATAATAAAACGGCTATTCTGCTGTCTTAGCGCAACGTGCATTTCCACATTATGAGGTACTTTGTTTCCGCCACCAGATAAAATGTATCCAATGAGTAGACTTGCCTCGCACTCCCGACTGAGTTTTCTGAAGAATTCTTCGTTTTCAAACTTGCTCCTTTGATCCGGGACCACCCGAGGCATCTTGAAGCTTTGCTGAGAAATGATCCTTGATTCGAATTGTTTTGTGAGCAAGACAACCCTTTGCCGTGAAATAACAGCAATCCCGCTTCTATTCTCTTCCGTCTTGTTTCGTAGCAATGTGCTAACGTAATATTTACCTAATTGTAAGCAGGGTCGTGATCTCTCCCCGCTTTCAAATCTAAACTACTGAGTGGTCAGTCTCTGCCACTGCAATGGATTAGGCTCAATTTCGCACTCGGTTATAATTCCCTCTCACCCTGAAGCGTGTGATCCCCGTCCACTGACAACAAACGCCCGCTCTCTCGACTTTATCTGTCGCGCTGCATACTTCCTGGCTCCTCGGAGTCCGATTTATGACTGTACACCCAAAATACTCCCCCCATTCACAATTCTCCTCACTACTGATCCCCAGTGCGCATGCGTTGAATTTAACAAACTTCAGAGCACAATAAATAGCTTTCCTATGTAAATGTCCATGTCTCATGTTCCTTAGCCCAGAGACATAAAAAACAAACCTTGTTCGTAAATTATTTGGATTAGTAGGCCTACCTTGTGAAGACATGTTTTCCATAAGCATAAGACTTCTGGAAAATGACAAGGTTTCTGAAACAATTACTCAAGGCAAATATTTGTATCTCTGGGAGGCACATTAAGAAGAGGCATATGAGAGTACCCTAATGTTGTAGAACATTTGAAATTCCTGGAAAATAGTTGCATGTAAAGCTAACGATTTGAAAACCCGGTCTCCATCTCTTTCCTCTCCTTAAGTCAATTAAGGCCAAGGGCAATAGTGCTGCTTGTTGATAATTGGAAATATTGAGGCACATTGTGATCTGTGTCTCCCTTTCTCCCGCACACACGCACACGCACGCACACGCACACACACACACACACACACACACACACACAATTTCATGATCCTAAATATTCTCTTTGTTTTTACTATTCACCTACTGATGATGATTATGCTTTGTATTCTCTTGTAGACATATTGGCAAACTCAAGCCCTCCCTTGTGGAATGATTGCAAGATTATGCCATATCTACAAGGCATATAATAACTTGCCTGTGAAATTAAATTTTGCAAAATGTCATTCCAGTTACTAAACAGCACCAATCATGATTATTTTACTGTAAAAAAAAACTATTTACTCAGTCAGAGGAGTTAATTATTATAATTAACCACATATACTAATTAAAAAGCAAAAACACATTTCTGTGAATTATTGAGATCAAAAGTAACTCATAAAAATGTGTGACTAATGTGAAATGTGTGGAGTATGTGTTTTAACTGGTATCTCCCTGAGGACAGTGGGAGGAGACAGGGAGTGGGAGAAAAACACAGAGGGAAAGCAAGAGCAGAACAATGAAGAGGCCATGTATAGACGTCCTCGTCCTGTTTGAAAGATTGCAGTTATTACTTCACGCAATACAGTTTTCCACTGATTTCAATGTTGTACAACATTAACGCCTTTGACACACTTGTGGTTACAAGGTTTTGAAAAACAGTGTTAGCTCCAAGTGCCATGATGAACTTGATGACCACTGACCAACAACTTAGATGTTGTCCAGTGGGCTTTTGGGGTGACTTCTGCTGCGGTGTACAGATCTTGATCGATGAGCACTTTGTCTGTGAGGAGGATATGGATTCCAAATAGACATGTCGGGGTCAAATAGCGAAGGGCGAATTGCCCATTCCACAATTCCAACTTTACAATCAACATCAATTCGAAAACATATATATGAAGAAACATTTCATCACTTGGGTTTGTGCTGTCTGTACACTTAGCACTTATGTAAATGAAAACTCTAAACCAATGGGGAATCGGTGATGTGGCAGACAATTAGACTTTCACAGGGCAATTTGGACCAATCACATACAGTATGTTGTTGAGGGTTCTTTTGTGGGAATTGTTGCTTTTATGAGCACTGTATTATTGCAGATTCTTTCTTGGATTGAGATCCTTCATGAGTAAATGTGTTAAAAGGAAAGGCTTCTGGCCAAATGGGGCATATGAGTGCTTTAATAACACCACAAAACACAAATTAATTAATAAAATATTCTGTGGTCACCGTTGGAGAGCCATTCTGACAGGCAGCTTCTAGTCAGGAGCTAGGTGTCTGCTCCAATCCTCCTCAACAGGATGGGCACAGAGGCAGAGCTGTGGTGGAGAGACACAGAGAGACAGACAACCCTCTCCTGAGCCAACACATACACTGGTGCTGATGAAACATAACCTACTGCAGTTGAAATGTTCTGACATTAAAACAATTCACTCTCATCGCCTTTAAGTTGCTATTCAAGGCCATGTTAATACTCTGTTTTCTTGTTTTGCAAGAAAACATTGTTCAGGTTTGGTATTACATATTAAAAGGCATCAAGTGAAGCAAGCAATAACGCAGCACAGACCGAGCTAAGACTACACACATTCCCTTTACTGAACTAAAGAGCCGTTTGTTATTTGTGTGGTTTTTAAATAATGATCAATGGAAATCTATACATGAAACAAGGTGCTTTGAAGTATCTTGACTACTAACACTCCAACCTGAATCTGAACTGAAAGGATCTAAACTTGGCTCTGCATGTCTGAACACATTTTCTGCAGACACTGCAGGATAGACAGCAGAGAATAACTGAAGGGGAAATGCTGGAAACAAAAAGAGAAAGGTAAAACGGGGTAGAAAAAAAACAATGCATATATATGTATATATAAAGCCAATATATATATGAATAAATATATACAGTATATATCTATATAGTGGTTAGCATATTTGTCATTCACTTTGCAGAATGATAACACCATAAATAGGCTTAAAAGTGATGTCTATCTGATAGTTCTACTGGAACTATTATACTGCTTCATTACTTAAACTGATGCGGTGTCTGCCATGACGGCAGATTGAGATGGTGTGAATAGTAGTAGCCTGCTGTATGTTCAATTAGTTCTGCTGCCTCCTAAGTATTAGCCTAGTTTTTGGGTCATATTCTAGTTGATGTAACTTCTGTTGTCATGCCTGACTGGGGATGCGGGCAGGACAAGCTGGTATACAGAGGGTAGGAAATGAAGCGAACATCTGAATATAGTGGCTGCCTAGGCCGGCATCACAAGTTATTAACCCAAGCATATCGAGCTACATCAGAGGCTGAGAATCACGCGGTCTCAGCACCGAGGATGATTAATGATGTTATGGAATCTCCTCGGCTTCCCTGTCTCTCACTCATCCGTCGGCCACACATAAACAGCATGGGGCGCCCTCTGAAAAGCTGCAGGCTGCGTTGCAACGTGGTCTCAGGGCAATTCGTATTAGTCTGTATGTAAATCTGTCACACTCAATTTGGTATGATACAAATGTTACATTACATTATGAATGGAACAGATGTTGCGCAATACCATATGAATTAGGACGTACAGTATCATATGTCTTACAATAGCATACCAATTGGATGACTTAAAGTTATTATATGTCTTGGAGGATGTATACAGTAGTAGTATACAGAGCATAATACAGTGCCTTCAGAAACTATTCACATACCTTGACCATGTCAACATTTTGTTGTGTTACAGACTGAATTTAAAATGGATTAAATTGAGATGTTTTGGTCACTGGCCTACACACAATTCCCCATAATGTCAAAGTGGAATTATATATATATATATATATGTTTTACAATTTCATAAAAAAATAAAAGCTGAAATGTCTTGAGTCAATAAGTATTCAACCTCTTTGTTACGGCAAGTCTAATAAGCTCAGGAGTAAAAATGTACATAACAAGTCACATAATACGTTGCATGGAGTCACTCTTTGTGCAATAATAGTGTTTAACATGATTTTTGAATGACTACCTCATCTCTGTACCCCACACATACAATTATCTGTAAGGTCCCTCAGTCGAGCAGTGAATTTCAAACGCAAAATCAACCACAAAGACCAGGGAGGTTTTCCAATCTGTCACGCCTGCACCCGCTCCCCCTCCCCTTTCTTGTGCTTGAGGGCGGCAGGCTTCCCTTTATTATTCACATCTGTCACCATCATTACGCGCATCAGAGCTCATTGGACTCACCTGGACTCCTTCACGTTGTTGATTGCCCCCGCTATATCTGTCTGTTTCTCAGTTTTGTTCCCCGTGTCAGCATTATTGACGTAATGTTGTTTTCTTCCCCCCCGTCCAGATGCTGTTCTTGTTTTGTTTGATGTCCGTTTTCCCTGTACTTGCTTCTTTTCTTCAGTGTTGGTCCTTACATAATGCCTCGCAAAGAAGTGATCCTATTGGTAGATGGGTAAAAGAAACAGACATTGAATATCCCTTTGAGCATGGTGAAGTTATTAATTACACTTTGGATGGTGTATCACTACACCCATTCAACACAAAGATACAGGCATCCTTCATAACTCAGTTGCCAGAAAGGTAGGAAACCGCTCAGAGATTTCCCCATGAGGTTAAGTAAAAGGTCTGTGTGAAAATTTATGGCAAGACATGAAAATGGTTGTCGAGCAGTGATCAACAACCGATTTGACAAAGCTTGAAGATTTTTGAAAAGAATTATGGGCAAATGTTGCACAATTCAGGTGTGGAAAGCTCTTAGATTTACCCAGAAAGACTCACAGCTGTAATCGCTGCCAAAGGTGAATCTAATATGTATTGACTCAGGGGGTTGAATACTTATCTAATCATGATATATGAGTGTGTTTTTTGATTTTTTGATTTTTTTTTTCAAATGTTAGAATTTTTTGTGTTAATCGTTGACAAAATGTGTTATATTAAATCTATTTTAATCCCACTTTGTAACACAACAAATTGTGGAAAAGTCAAAGGGTGTGAATCCTTTCTGAAGGCATTGTATTTGGGTCTGACAATATTATACATCTTTCTCTGAGACCAGGTTGCTTGTTGAGTCAACAACAAAGGATAATTATGTGGAGAATTTAGATTGGTGGTTAGGTGAACTAATGACAAAGGTTAAGATAATTTACATGAAAGGTTAGGGGAACTAAAACGATAAAGGTTAGGTAAATTTAGGCAGCAGGTTAGGTGAAATGGGTTAAGTTTAGAATAAGGGTTAGGGGAAGGGTTAGCTAAAATGCCCACCCACCCTACCTGACCCACCTCCCTACTTTTGTTTCTGTCTAAAGTAACTAGACCATTAGTAGGTATCATACAGTACATATTGGAGGTGCTCAGAAAATAAAGTATGTTTCGTATTGGCTCTGAGGCCAAGCTGCTGAAACAGAAGGCAAGGGGTGTCTGGAGGTCAGGCAGCTAGACTGGACGGTTTTAGAGAGGCGCGTGGTGGCAAGTTGTCTGTGTGACAATCAGACAGGGGGCTCTCCTCGTGAGAGCAAAAAATAGCATCACACACTGACACACATATAGACTGGACTCCATGACTTTGGGCGGGAAATCTTTTATGACAGGACAAGAGGCAGACTTGTAGATTATGTTGAAAGATGTAGGCTATAATGGCTTTAAAATAAAGTTGATCAATTATTTGATTGGCCAGTCTAAAAAGGCCAATTCATGCCCATGGTACCATGATCAATTTACAGAAGGACAAATCTAAATATTGACGAAATATTGACGAAGATCATCCCTTACTTTGTTATGCAATTACTTGGGCTATGCTTACATCACACAACAAGATGCGTACCCAATGCATAGCTGATTTTAACATAGAGTAAACAATATTATTAATTTAGTTTCATACACTTTTCTGAATATCCATTAGAATTTAGGATAAATATATTTTTATTCTACGGAATTGTAGTAGGATTTTTGTCCACCAGAGGGAACACAGCCATACCATCAGTTATTTCCACTGTGCATCTACTGTGTAGACCTGCCTGTGGCCCTGTGCTGGAAAAAATCCCCAAAAGATAGTCATTTTGGCTATTCATTATAGCCAAAACAACTATCCATTATAGCCAAAATGACAACCCAAGGGGTCAAGAAAACATCACAGTGAGTGCCTCATGCTGTTCTGTCTCGCATGCACACACACACACACACACACACACACACACACACACACACACACACACACACACACACACACACACACACACACACACACACACACACACACACACACACACACACACACACACACACACACACACACACACACACACACACACACACACACACACACACACACCAGTTCAACTGTTTATGTAGGCTACTGTAAATTCAAATCAGGTAATGAGAATTTCACAGCAAAGAGAGAGGGTGGGAATGAGAGGGAGAGAGATGCAACACAAGCATGAATCTTGCTAACTGAATTCACCATACTGTTATATTATCAGGCCACAGTAAACGATGCAACAAGCAGCACAAACCAAAGAACAACGTTGTGTTACTGAGCTGGGCACAAAGCAGAAAGCCAGTTAGTTTCCATAGCAATCATAGATTGAGGGCCCTGACCCTTGAGGAATAAACATGATCAGCACTTTTTCTTCATTCAAGGATCATTCAATAGCAATGACACCCCCCTTCCCCCAGAATACATAAGACACTGTGGAGGACTTGCTAGAAAATGTACATGTGAGCAGATGTCTTACCGGCAGCAGTGTGGCTTTCTATCTGAGAAGACTCCCAGGACCCTTCTCAGAGCCAACACTATTGTCCCTGTCCATTCCCATGAGCGGGCACTTATGTATTTATTGGTGTGAATGTGTTATGCATTGTTTTAATTTAATACTGTACAGAATGTTGAGGCAAAAGCCCTGTGTGGCTAGGAGGAATAGGCCTACAGCTCAGATGCATTCACACTGTACAGACAAATACATGGGTTGGTTGGGTAACCCAGTCACCTGTATATACAATGATTTGTATAGTAGCAATTTTCATGGAACATTTCATCTTGTAAACGAAAAGGGGACTGCTTGCTTGAGAATTCTGCAGCGGGCGGTCTCCTAGCAACAGACAGACAGCACTGCTGTGCTATAAATATCCTGTTGGTTGGTGTGTGATATGAGGCTGGCGTGGACAGGAATAAGGCACAGGAGTTTTGGGGCATTCCGAGACTCTGAATTCACTCACGGTGACCTCACACCCTGACTGTTCCAGTCAGACAAAGCACGCATGAGCAACACACACAGTCCAGTTCTAGAGCACTGAATGAAGAGGAGAGAATATAGGCCTACTCTATGAGTCTCAAGGACCAGACGGAATAGCAGCTCTTTCTCAAAAAGCATGTGATGATACTATATCTACTTCTCACCTCTAAACCTGAGCTCCAAGATGTGTCAGCTTTTACAACCACAAACTTGTCTTGATAGATGAGAGAAGTGTTTGTGTGTGTGTGTGTTTATGCGACAACTAGGCTATATATCTAAGTGAGTGAAGGTTACGTGGTTGACCGGTGAGTAAACGCAATGCTCCACGTCCTAAAATGTCACTGTCTGTTTTTGATATAATGCCATGCTTTAACTTTATAAGATAAAGTACTGTAAGGGAACAGTATATAACTACAGTAATTCATCGAGAGGTGGGACCACAAACGCACCTTCCCTTTTGGACCAGAAGATGGTGCAATTGATCCATTACACAAAGCTCAGACTATAGAACCCATTCAGTAACCACCCACTCTGCTGATGCCATCTTTAAAATAAACACTCCCTCTTTCTCTTCCTCAATCTCCCTCTCTCCATCACTGATCAAATAGTCTGTCATGCTAAGGAATCAGGCTGGCCATCCGCAGATGACTTCGTCAACCATTTTGAAAAGAAGGTCGACGACATCTGATCCTCGTTTGCTAAATCAA